>NW_024467137.1:1942020-2561806 GCF_000820605.1 Sporothrix brasiliensis 5110 | reverse complement strand
GTCGTCCATTTTGGCTGCTCTTCCCCACAGTCGGCACAGCCCACAATGTGGGTACGCGAATGTGTACGAAGTACGTGTTTACCTTTCGTGTATGTCGTCAACCGAGCTCCTTGTCGTACATATTGTACGTCAGCCACTCACAGCTTGGAGCCGTCGTAGCGTCGGCTCGGAATCTTTCTTGTCGCCGGAGACTTTTATTAGGTGAGTGTTGTCGCTCCTGCTGGCTGGCCATACGTTCTTTCCTCCCGTCTGATGTTACAACGACCCAGCAGGCTGGAACAAACAAAACTGGGAAAGACATGTGCGGAAGGCACGACCGCTCGGGGGTAGGACGCGGACAGGAGTTAAGGACGCATTGTGATTGGCCCATTTCCCCCGTTCGGAGTTACACTCACTCGTCGTTCTCGCTTACTGTCCAACCTTGGCCGGCATTTAATGAAAAAGGCGACGCCGACAGAGCGCGTGATGCGTGATGGAGGTCATTATGCTTTGGGGACTGGCGAACGAACAAAGAAGCCAGTGACGAAGCGGGCAGGGCAGGGCAAACGAGATCCACCAGGGCTCCAAACAAGGAAAGAATGCGAGAAACGACGTGCGGTTATCAAAGAAATCGAGAAACCAAGACGAGGATTACAATGGGCGAGGTCGGAGACCCTGAAAACACAAAGTCCTCTGCCAAATCAATGGTTGCGACCGTTTATGGATGCGCTGTTTCGACGTCCGTTTCGTGAGGATGCCAGGACACCAAAATCGGCCAAACATCTCGGACACCAGAGTCTGATTTTGATTCAAAATGTGGTCTCGTGGACGCTTCTGACACTCAAAACGTTCTTTTTTTCTTTAAAAATAACCAAAAAAGCGGAAAGAAACAACGCATCACGACTACCCGACCCTTTCTCTCTTATTGTTAACGGGGGCCCACGGACGAAAAGAAACGGAAAGGGTTCCAAAAGGCGGAGGACCAGAAAGTCAAAAAAGGTCACAAGGCCGCGGATGCTTAACATTGCGGAAGTACGGAAAAGCATCACGAAAAGTAGATGGAGTTTGCTGGGAAACAATAGGGATTGTGAAACGGGGAATTTCGATTATCGATAAGACAGACAACCACGACAACAAGCCGGCCGCCGGCAAGTTTTCGTGGCCAGTGAGTGGGTGTACGAATTACGGCACACACCGTCAGCACAAAAGTAAGACGGGGAATTCACGAAACTGCAGACACACAAAATGACAAAACGGAGCGTGCTCCAGATACTGCAGTCTGCTGACCACGCCCCCTGTCCCCTGCAGTGAGAATTCCAAACGCTGTCTTGCCCGGTTTAGTTCGTAAGCCAAAACGATTGACGGACCAGGGCTGGTCTTAATCCCGAGTGCTTTGGTTGTGCTTTTTTGGTGAGCGACAGCAAACGCAGCAAATGTACGGGGAATGTCGTAAGCAGACACGACAAATGCAGGACAGTTCCATCCAGATGACACACACGCGGCGGACGGTTGTTCTGTCGGCGTTTGACTTGAAAAGTCCGCGACTCTTGCATCTCCTGCACGCACTGGAAACAAAAATGCCAAAACAGGATAAGCTTTTGTGATGTGCAGACCAAAGGACACCAAGGAGGTCGTGCTCGCGTTTCGGACACACCGCGTCTACGAAGTGAATGTTGAGATAAAGATCGACGGAACGGGTGCCGGCACCGCCTGGCCGTCTCTCGTCACGGTTCTGCAAAGTCGGCGGGAAACAGTTCTCAGACTGCCTTGATGCGTCATAATGACCATGGAGATGCGCGCCGATAAAGGCAGACGACAAAACAGTGAGTTACCACGCGTGCCATGGGGGCTGTAACCACAATGCGTGTAAATCGTAGGGCGCAGTGCGGTTGCATTTCGCAGAACAATTCCAACCGGGCAACGACAAGCCTGGTGTAGTTAAAAAATAAACGACGCGGACAAAACTCAATTGAAAATGGCGTATCGCGTATCGAGTCAACAGGATAATCCATGGACGGCTCACTTACTGCATATAGTTAAGACTCAACGTTTTGTTAACAGCACCGTGGCTGTGCAGCCGTGACAACAGAGCACCAACGCAGCACAACGACAACCAAGACTGGCCAAGCAAACATCGTACTGTCGCTTCATTTCGCCTGATTTGGATGACAGCTCGTTTTCCTACGAAATATGTCGCTGGCAAATGGCACAGCCCTCTTGAGAAACTGGGGAAGAATCACAAAAGGAACAAAGCAGTTTACCGGAAGAACGATTTGCTGGGGAAGGTCTTTCAATGCGATTTCCTCTTTGGGCAGGATTGCGCGACCTTGTTTGGAGCTCTGGTTGTGTGATATTGAGTATATTGAGTACTTCGTATATTGTTAATGAAGAGAACGATTTGTAACTGCTTTTTGCTATGTAATCATCGTCCTGGCTCCATGCAGCCTTCGCTCAGTGCTCGCTTTCGTTTTCCTTGGTTCGTCTTTGCCAAGGCGCAAAGGGCGGGAAAAGGAGATTACGGAGCCCGGCGTTTGGGAGACGCAGAGAAGAGGTACGAAGGGCAGAAATTGCTACGATTGTTAAGTCAGCGTGAGAGTCATACGTCTTTGGGTAGTGTAGCGAGAGTGGGGGCAGATGGTCCCGGGGGGGGGGGGGGGGGGGTGTACGGAAGGCGGGTCAGAGATCGCTCCAGCCCTACGGAGAACTTTACAGTCCTGGGTTCCTTCCGTTTTCTTTGGCTCCCAGAACGAAGCAAAAACGGCAGGAGCAAGCTCCAACGGAGACTCGGGGCAATCGGACGGGAATTGAACGAATTGCAAACCCGCACAAACACAACCACAGACTCAAACCGCCCATTGCACTCAAACATCTCGGGGAATTGGATTCCGCCTGCTATGTGGCCGAGAAGTCGAATTGACCCGCGAAGATGCGTTGATTGAACGAGGCCTTGCGATGTGCGCGATACGACTACACGATATGCGAGGCACGACGGGCGACACTTCTGGCGACACTTTTGGCGACAGGCACCGTTGCCTTGCCCACCAACGTTTAAATTGATTGCATCGTGAAAAGAGAAAATACGAGTGGAGCCAGTCTCCCAGCGCGACAGGGGCCGCGCAAGGCTGGCGTGGCTTTGGACAGGCAACGGCAAAAGAACCGCCGGAGGAACCCAGACGGGCCCCCTGAGAGAAGGCTGCAAGGCATCCAGGCCGGCACAATCACCGAAAGTGCGAGATACGAGAGGACGGCCCAGCAAAGGCTTCCTAAAAGGGCCATTTGAAGCGACAGCACATCGACAACCGACCACCGCATCCTCTCGCGTATTGCGTGCCTTGCCTCACAAGGGACCTTCCACGCCCAAATACGGCATCATACGACACGATGCGCCGTACTTTGTACTTCGGAAGTGATGCTTGCCGTCGCTTGTCCAAGCCACGATTTTGCGCCCAGTTGCGCCAAGTGTACGCCCATCGCTGCGAGCACACTGAAAGAAGAAGGTGGACCGGCTCGACAGTCATCATTCTCTTCTAATTCGAACAAGAGGTAGGCCGTATTCTACTCGACACAATACACGGCCGGGTTCAAAACTCTCGCTTAATGCAGCCTTGTTCAGGAAATGATGGGATGGCTCACAAGGGCATTCCCCCAAGCCTCGCCCTTGCCCCACTGGGAAGATTTGAGATATACGACATACGACGTGAGATTGCAGATACGGCGTATTTGGTTTTGTAATCATGGCTTTCCCGTTTTGGGGGAGGAAGGGAAGGGGATCAACTTGGCGCACCGTTTTGAAAAGTCGGTCGGGGTTTTCGCTTCGGCCGACTTCCAAGGGCCCGAGTGGAGTGCGACGTGAGGCTTGCGACTGCACTTGCACCATTAGGTCATCGACCGCCGCACTGGCGCTCTTGGGCCGCTCGTATTACGAGGCCAGCGTTGTGGTGTGTTGAGCTACCATGCGTAGATTAGGTAACATTGGGACAGGGTCCTTGCTTCGCAGTCGGCACGATTTTGCTCCTAGGACTCTCTTCGGACTTTTTGTGGTGCTGCTTTTCTTTCTATTTCTCGCTTTTCTTAGCAAAGCGAGAACGAGCAAAACGGTGTCCCCCCACAGTCTTCAGTCTTCAAAGCCTTCAGGCACCAGCATTTAGAAACGAGGGGCACGTAAAGGCGTGTGGCTTGGTCAATTATCGATCTGGGTCGGTGTTGAATCTATTTTTCCTCCGTTAGGGCGTACTGTCATCCTTTTGATCCGCGTTCTTCAACATAACGGGTAAGAGTTGAAAGCCAACAACAGAAAAGACATGATGAGAACATGCTCACAGCCTCACGCCGTCATGGCGCCAGTCGAGTTAAACGGAGATATCGCAAAGAAAGTTCCGTGAGAATATGCACCAACCTCAACTATGAACTTCTCGTCTGACTTCCGGCCGGCAGTCCTTTCCGCCCGTGGGCTGTTGCCTTTTTCCATCTTCCGAGACAGTTATTAGGTCGACGACGGGAGGGATAACAAAATCTTCGAATAGGATGCTTGTCTCATGAAAAAAGGAGTCACGTATTGCCTAGTTAGGAAATTAATCTTTCAAATCATCATCGTTTGCTCACTTGACATTGTCACGGCAATACGGACTTACTCCGTCAGACAGTCGCGGATCATCACGCCAACAACCGCGGACAACAGTCCTGTCTGACTGGCTGACATAAGAATGAGAAGCGCCTGCCAAACTACGATTCCCATCACACGGCCATCCGTTCATCAAGGTGCGACGAACGGATATACATTCTACAGACACGGCTGTATGTCGTGCAGCAGTTCGATACGGAGGTGTGCGCCGTTCCAAGGACTTTAGGGAAGTGAGAGTACACCGTCCGTAATGCCAAAGTGCCAATCTGTCCTTCGAAGAGGGTGGAAGGTGCTGGGCCTAGATGGAATCAGCCGAATAACACAAATCCACGAAAGGATTAGAAATTTCACAGCCGCGTTTGTCAGGAACAAGGGACGAGCACCAATTAGCGGGTTACAGGGCCTGTCCGTTTTCTCGTAGATTGCCTTAGCGAGTGTACGATTTATAGGAGCAGTGAATGCGACTGTGATGACGCCAGCCCGGTGTAATTCGTATTGTGCAGTCTTTCACTCTCAATAAAGTGACACCCTGTCCACTCAGTCTAAAACGGCCACCATAACTTCAACTTCACTACAGAACAAAGAAACCAATCCGTTATGCTCCCGCCGGCTGCAAACCGTTTTCGTGCCAAATCTCTGACACGCTGGCGTAGCTTACGAATTACAAACCAGCAAAAGAGAGAGGCCTGATAGCCGAGCGATTCACCGCCGTCTTGTCGATCGTCGAACACGCATGTTAAACGTCGACGACGACGTCCACAAATCAGAACCGGACGCATTCGACGTTCGAGTATCATTGAGGTGCGATCTGGTCCACCGGTGGAATTTGTCACATTCCAGTATGTCCTCGACTTTATTATTCGATCCATGCCGACTTTGTTAAAAAAGCGGTTGTGAAACGACAAAACAGCTTTTCTTCCGTCCAAGTCGGTCGCATCCAAATTGACGGAAAGGAAGCGACATCAGCGTGAACTGCGGTACGGAGGACAAGCACGCGGCGTCATCAATCGCAAACCGTCATCATATCCAGGGCCCAGGGCCAAAAAGGTTGCCGACCGGAGATATGATGCCCTGCAACCGACTTTTCAGTGATGCATGTGCGTAATCTTTGGTTGTCGCAATGCGTTAGGCAGTGAAATTGTGCATTACGTCGTAAGAGGAAGTTGATTGAACATCAAAACGGAAGGAATGAAAAACAGATGCCCGGGAAGACAAAGGGACACCTCAGAGCCATGAAATGGAGAAAGAGCACGCACAGCCAGAATGTCGAAGCCTGGAAGGAACGACTGGTGCGCTACAGAAACGTGCGCATCACGCTCGCTTGGCCTCGCGTTTTGCTCGGCGACCGGGCCAGGACCAGTGCCAATGCCCAGTTCAATGGGGAGGATTCGTGTCTTACTCATTCTGCCTTCGGATTCCTCAGAAACCGCAGCAGAAGTGGATCTCGTTACGAGAGAATGCGAGACGAACCAAGAGACGGACCAGGGCTCCATCGAGGTTCACCGCCGCCGGCTGCGCGTAAAGTGCTGACTAGGAGACTAGTACGTAGGACGTACGTCGTAAAGGCAGAGCGGACGGTGTTTGGGCCTGGGGTTGTTATGACCGGGCTTCGGAGAAAAGAAGGGATTCTGGCATTGCGACAAAACGGTCGCTTGTAAGATACAGTGTCCACCGTTTTCTCCGTCTTCGTACTTTCTCAGGGCGCGCGCCCTTCCCCTGCGTGCTAGGCGTTTTGTTAGCGCCGTTTGGGCAGAGTTTGTTTTGTCAGCTGTGTCGCTTTCGCGACTTGGCAGGTGGGGCCCCTGGCCGTTCCTGCTCGTTCTCGCTGTCACTGCCGTCTCCGTCTCGCGAATGTATGACAGATCCGTTCTGTGCTTGGGACTATTTTGTACAGTTTTCTCGGCACCACGCCCTACTAGCCCCACAGCGCCCTGCGAGTCGTGCCTAACGAGGCAGCAGCATAACCTCCGTCCCCGACTTTTCGCTCTTTCCTCGCTTCCCTCTTTTGTCAGCCACGCCCTTGGTCGTACTTTTGTAATACGTCCTTATACGCGGAAGGCGCCTCCGTTTTGGCTAGCCCCACGCCCCCTCGTACTTGCCCTTGTGCCTGCCCTGCCCTCTGCCCTGGGGCCTTAGGATTTTACTGCTTGGTAAACCCCGGCCAACGGAGACAATGGAAAGTGCGGACCGCCCACGGAATTTTGGCTCGAAAATACGGTGAAATCGGGGAACGGCAAGACTGCGCGTCCAGACCTCAGGGACAAGGAAGGGGGGTGTGCGACGAAAAGGGTGACGAACTAGGCTGCGCCAACTCGCAAAATGGTCGCTTTCGCTTTCTCGTCACGGCCGTTGCTCCTGTTATGGGCTTACGGGTGAGGACTTGGATTGCAAACCGTTTCTTCCTCTCCTTCTTGTTCGTCTCGTTCCGTGGCATCCATTTCGTAGTTAATAATGACCCGTTCGCCCCTTCCTCGAGTCTGTCTTCTTTCTCGATCTCTCCTTCCATTCTCAATTCAACTCAACTCGACTCTGCAACTTGCACCTTCCTCAACATAACAGGAACAGAACAGCAGCAGCAACAGCATCAGCATCTGCAAACAATCTTGACTTGATCTCTTCACGAGCTTCACCTCTCCAGTCCCCCTCCAGTCCATGACCACCACCTCTCCATTATTACATAACTTCGCAGCCCCAACCAGGTTCCCAGTCATACTGACAAGCCGCCACCATTTTTTCGCACGCAAAACTCGTTCGCCTAGAACAAGTAGCAGACAAAGCACGAAACCCCGAGAACCGCCCCACCACAACAGCCGCAGTTCCGCAATCGGGTCTTGTCTTTCACCATCTCTTTGAGTCACAGGCAGCCCTTTGAGAGCCCTGTGTTTGTCCATACATAATCTATCCACACCCAAAAGTCTTTTTTGGATACTGCTTTTTTCTCTCTCTTCACAATGTCTACAACAACAACATCAACATTCTCGTCTACCAAGACGTCACCCCTTGCTCCCTCTCCCTTCTCCGCACCACAACGCAAGACCATGAGCATCACACAAACCTACTTCCTGGCCCACAAGGCCCGGGCTAAGCTGTCGTCGCAGGCGGCCCGCCCCGACCACGACCTGCGCCTGCTGGTCGGCCACGCCAACCTCTTGGACACTCTGATGCTGGAGCTGGCCGATGCCGAGCGCGAGCAGGAGTCGTGGTTCAACCAGTCGGTGCGCGGCGCCAACAAGGCCCAGCAGCCGCAGCCGGCACCGCAAAAGGCCGACCGCCACGTGCAGTGGGCCGACACCGTCGTCGAGGAAGCCGAGGAGGAGTGGCACGCCGACAACGACGACGACTCGGATGCCAGCTCCGACGCCAGCTCCGACTACAGCGAATCGGACGACGAGTTTGACGAGTTCGAGCAGCAGTCGCCTGCGTCGTCTGTGGAGGACGACGAGGACATTTTGATGGCCGACGCCGCGCCTCTGCGCCGCGTGGCCTCGAACAAGGCGGCCGTGGAGACGGTCGACGAGGACGCGTACAGCACAGCAGACGATGAGGAGGAGGAGGACGACGACGACGAGGCGTACGACGAAGAGTCCGACGCCGCCCGCCTCACCCTCACCCGCTCTCCCTCCCACTCTGCCTCGTCCGCCTCGCTCTCTTTACCCGCCTCCATCGCCCACATCTCGTCACCACCGGAACTGGTCATCGAGGAGGACTCGGACATTTCGTCCGAGGACGACGAGTCCTCGATGCCGCCGTCGCCGCCGGCGGTGACCCTGCAGTCCTTTGACAAGAAGGCGGCAGCGGGTCTCGCCAAGACGGCGGCGACCACGGCCATCAAGGCCATCGCGTCGCCGCAAGAAGACGACCACGATGCTTTCGACGACGACAGCACAGCACACTACTTTTTGCCGCCGCGCAACCCTGCAAGGTTGATCACGGCGCTGTCTGTCTACTAAGACAAAAAACCCTATCCACCTTTTTGTCTTTTTTCTCTCACGAAAGCGTCTTGTTTCTTGCATCTTCTCTTGCATAGCGAATACCTCTTCATATTTCGTTTCATTTCTCGGATACCATATTGGCGGGTTGTCTTTTTTAGAATCACACAAAAAAAGCGAATTTCTGTTTTTATTTGTCTACGGGGTTTTGGGAACTAGAGCAGGTTAGCTACAACATCTCCAACATTTACAGGCACCGCACTCCCTCGAAAAATAGAGGTTGAGCGTAGTCGCCTACGAATATAATTTATTCAAACAAAACCTTTCAAAAGTTCTAGTGACCAAGCATGCAAAGTGCCATAGTAAAATATCAAAGAAACTTCATGTCCTGAAAATACGAATCGTATCAAATCAGGCATAAGTTGACACGACAGACGGATACGATGTATAGCAAGTGGCAATGCTTTCTTTTTTATTTTCTTTTCCCCCTGTTTCTTCTTTATCTTGCTCCTGCGTTGGGGTAGAGTCTCGGTGTAAAAAATTGGATTGCCCCTGTCCTGCTTGAGGACAGCGAATCAACACCTTTGATCGGCCCTCCCTAGGCAGCGCTGTTTCAGCCGCCAGGCGACAGACAGTGACGACAGCGCCGATGTCAACTGCCAAAGTGTCCTATTTATGTACATCTCTGCTGTTTCAACGCTTCATTTTCACATCAATCACTCAACTACGTCGTACATGATGTCGTCGATGTTTTCTATGATCTAATCGGAAGAGTGTTGTGGGGACATGGAGGGTGAAATCGATTGCGAGATACTGCCCAGCTAAGGGCCCATCGAGGAGGCGACAGCCATAAAGATTTTTTTTTTTAAAAAAAAAAAAAAAAAGAGGGCGGCTGGCGGATAGATAGACTGATAAGGAAATTTAGTGCGATTGAGCGAGCGATAAGGAGAGTCATCGTACGGGAAAGGGCCAGACCAGATCGAGGACCAGTCAGTCCATCGCAACAGCGCGAGGCCTAGAAGGAGGGGCCCGGATCGGACCCACTCTGCACTTTTGCTCCCTACATAAGTGGGGTCCATTCTTGGGAAAGAGTCACGGGCGCGCCAGAGCGCGTGGATAGCGGTGGGGCACAGTGGGACAGGGACGGTGGGCTTCTTTGGCCGAGGGTGGGCGTCGGCTTTTGTCACGCATTTTGTCACCTTTTGACTCATCCGCTCGTCACTCCGCCCCATGCCCGTAATTACAGACCACAACGTCCGCGTCCAATCAGGAACCATCTCTGGACCTGGCAAAGCCTTTGTGCGAATTGCTTTGAGCATTTCAAAGCCCTTGATCCCAAAGCCCTTGATCCCAAAGCCCTTGATCCTTTTCCTTTCATTCGGCTCGTCGTCGGTTACGGAATTGCGATGGCCCTTTGACAATGGCTCTCTTCTACTACGCCATCCTTTGTCGAGCCTTTTGATAACCGCCCAAGAGTTGCGTGACACTTCGAGTCCTTCTTTGGACGTTCGGCTTGAAACTCAGAGACACACAGGTCGTGTAATTACAAGCTGACATATCCCCAAACATCAGAAAGAGGGGTCAAACGGCCGTGGTTGACGGCGCTGTCCTGTCTTTCGCTTTCCTGCTGATACTACTGGTGAGAAAACGACAAACGATGGCACTGGTGCTGATTCTGCTTATGATAGACGACGGTTGTCATACCCTGTAGTTGCTCGCCCCATCTTACCTAGGACAGACAAACGCCGAGGAGGCTGACCAATGCGACCAACACGTCAGAACCGTTGGCTATCGTCACGCACAACAAAGGGGATACCAATGAGGACCCAATGAGAACAACGACGGTTTATCGTTTGACCCTTTGCAGTGGCATCATCAGCGGGAGCGTTTCAATGAGACAAAGACCAGTAGCCGAGCACGCCATCATTGGCTTATACGCTCAGTGGTATCATGCATTTGAAATCCGGGGTGTGAACCCCCAGGGATCTGACGTCTCCATCGTGTCATTTTCCCTGCTAACGGGGCTACAGTTAATCAGCAAACAGGCTTGTAGACGATCGTAGCGCTGCGGACGTTGGCTGTTGCTGTTCGATGGACAACTCAAACTAAGGAGATAAGCGACGGCTCCGGATTTATGATCACGTCGCAGCACCAACGGACAATGGCCCGACAGCTGTCAAAAACGGGCTATTGGAAAGCCATCACGTTTGGGTCGTGACGATTCCTAAGCGGCTCTGGTCTGACCTCACAAACCCTCTCGGAAAACAGGGAGACGTGACAAAACAAAAAATAAGAGCACACACTCTGTACTCCGTAGTTGTAATTGCACAATGAAACGAGGGATGCGCTGCAGGGGACACGCGCAACATGCTCAGCTTTGCATGTCCCAATTCGGATTCCGTTTCATGGCCCAACGTCGACCGTCGTCCAGCATCGATACTTGTCGGCAACTCTCTTGACGGGCCCCCATCTAGACGAGTGCCAAAAGTGTAAAGTGGATAGATAGCATTAGGTTTGGCCCTGCCAAGAACCTGTGTCCTATTTCAAGAGACGTCCAATCTCCATCAAACTCCTAGGCAACGTCGGGTATCCTACTCGTATTGGCCTTTGCGGCTGTGGTTGTCCCAGGAGATACACGACAGAGCGAGGCTTTGTGTGCAGGCACGTGTCTTACAACTATGACGGATGGACAGATTTGATAAGTCGAGACGGATTTGGGCACAGGACGTTTCCGAGTCCGTATTCCGTAGGGAAGGAGCAATAGGGAGCAATATGGGGCCGTTCCCTGCGCATACGACGTCGAGTTCAGAGTACAGTAGGAACTTGCGTCGCGTGTAAAAATAGCAGCCAAGACCAGGCTATGAATAAATACTCCACGCAACACGGAGACGTACATGGCCCACTTTCAGAATGTGGGAGCCTGGAAACAGGCGAGGGATTGTATGTCGTACTCCGTAGACGAGATAAAAAGGAGACGTCGTTTTCGCTCTTCTCGTTTTCCAGTTCTATTAACAGAAGCAATTTATTTGCGTATTTGCTGCGCAACAGGCAGTCGTACGATGTATTATTATTATATGAGAAAGGAACTGTTGCGCGGCCCGAACACTTTCCAACACGGAGCTCAACTGCCACCTGCAATGCGACGCAACAGCTCAACAGCTGGAACGGAGTACCGCAGTTAGGGCCCGAACGGTATTCTTTATATTCCGTTCGGAAGAACGACTTTCATCGACAATTGAAGACCCGACAAGTAGAGAGAGTCTGTCGACGAGTTGTCGTGAGCTCCGTGACCGGGCCAGGAAGGTGCGCCTGGCCTTAGCGGCCGCTGCCGCTGGC
Organism: Sporothrix brasiliensis 5110; assembly: GCF_000820605.1. NCBI lineage: Eukaryota > Fungi > Ascomycota > Sordariomycetes > Ophiostomatales > Ophiostomataceae > Sporothrix > Sporothrix brasiliensis. The sequence goes on along the minus strand of NW_024467137.1, from coordinate 2,549,941 downwards.
CGTTACCGCTTGCCGTTTCCGGCGCAAACAGCACTCCGACAAGCGGAAAGACGTCTGGTAGACGAAACAGGAAAGAGGAAGGTGGCTGTTGTGGGCAGTTACAACTACAATCTATGTTTCTATGCTGTTGCAAAGCCTTGTGCCTATCTCGGAACGTCCGTATCGATCGCATCATGCACGTTCGCAAAGGCCCTGTCGTGATGGCAGAAACGGGGCTGGAACGCGGCAGGCGGCGGCAAATGGACCACGACGGTGGTGTGAAGTCAATTGACAGCATTCCCGCAATTCCCATAAAACGGGGAAGCCAGAGGGCTGCGCGACTACAGGTAACCGGCTGGACCATGGCATCTTGATCTGGAATATTACAGCCAGCCGTCTGTCCGCTGGACGATGTTCGGCCCTCGGTCTGTGACTATCTTTACGCATTGGGATCGTTACAGTTTCCCCAGGAAATGCGCAGCCCGCCTTGACTCGACAGACCGAAGACGCGAGCGGCCGTGGAGCTAACAAGTAAACATCATGTGCCCCTGCCCATTGTGTCGTGCGGGTCCTGCTATTTTCCCCCATCTCTCGTCTGGAACCGGTTGCCGGAATTACCACCGATGACCGCTATTGCGACATAGGACACACAAGCCAGATGACAAAACATCTGTAGAGCTCGACGACAGTGCGTTCGTTTCCAAAAACTCGTCTTGTTATGTCAGCACAAAGAAAACGTCAAATCAATCCTCCCGTGTGCTTTATCAAAACGGTGTTTGGGCTCTGATGGCCGTCTCGTACAGAGGCAGCGCATTCAAATCATGCATGAATCTGCTGAGCCCTGTCAAAGCCTCGTACGGAGTACCGGGCATGATATCGTATTCGTACGCATCTGCACACGCATTCAAAATCCCGATCTGATAACAACAGGGCCATCGTCACGGCCTGTCAAAGCAGTAAAGGAAATACGGCTTTTACGGAATGGTTGGTTTCATGGCGTGCTTGTCACGAGAAGACATTCGAGTGTCTGATGCCCTGCTCCATACGCACGGAAGACTCACGCGCTCTGGCCCTTGTCAAGCACGAGGACTGGTGTTGATGATCTGGAAGGCACGAGAAAGCGAAGCACCGCTCAACGTGACAGCAAGTCGCGGCCCGGATGGGGCGGATTTGAGTTGTCAAGACAAGGACAAAACGGTCAAGCGAGATTTGCGTTTGCTCAAGGCCCTGGACATTGCGAATCGGAGCAAACGTTCCACCCCTCCCCCGGCACGGCAATATGGATACGTTCGTACCTGGCGACGGTACCGTTCTTCTGGAACAAGAAATGGTGGTGAGGGGAGGTGTCAGACGGACGCGGAGAGTTTGTGTGGAACGGGCGCACGAGTCGTTCGTCCGAGGCACAAGACGACAAAACATAAAAACGGCGGCGCACACCTGCTGATGACCTGCCCGTCATGCCAGTATGGGACTGTCATACACTTGTTTGTCATCAAGGCGAGGGTGTGCGCGGTGTTAGCCTTGAAAACACGGAGTATGGCCGCGTGGTGCTTCGACAGCAAACTCCATGCCGTGTCGTGGAGAGCCCGTTTTCAAACCAAATTGGAACTGTGTCTTGACCGTTTCGACACTCTTCTGCAACATCTTGTCCTGAGGCTCGTTTTGCACGCCCTTCCAATCGGTGTTTGTTTTGTTGGCGTTCTGTCCTCGTGGCCTGTCCGTCCGGGAACGGCGGAAGAGAACACCTAGGGTATGACTGAGTACGGAAACGGCGCCTTGCGTTTTTGGGACGCTGCCGCGCTGTTGGAACGGTCCATTCATTTTCTGCTAGGATTAACTCTGTTATTTTTCCGTACGACATACGCTGCCGAGTTATCCTAATGCCTCGCTGCCAACTAGCTTGGTCTTGTTTTATGCACGATCTCGCTTCTTCGCTCTTATGCTTCTGTGAGTTAAGGCCCTGTCATCCATACGGTTCTTTGCTCCGCTTGCCGCTCTCTGTCTTATATCTCCCAACTCTAATTTTCAAGCAGGGCCCCACTGGAGGCAAGATGAAAAGAGCGACGAAAAAACAGCAAAAATCCCATGCAAGAAAGACCAGAGAAAAAAAAGATAGCGGAGCTCGGACGTCGACAACACGTCCGACATGAACCGAGGACCACAGGGCAAACAAATCCAAATGGTTGGCGCGCTAGAAGGCTGCAAGGAAGCGCTAGAAATCTTTGAGCCGGGTGAACTGGTTTTCGTCGCTTGGCTGCCATCCGATCACAAAGCATCCGCAACTACGGAAGACCGAAGGTGGGACGGAAGATCGTGAAGCAGGGGAAAAAATAGTGCAAAAAGAAAAAAAGAAAAAAAGAAAGGATCTATGAAAAAAGAGGACCCAAGGAAGAAAAAGGAACGAGAAAAGGGCCGCCACGAACACAAGCAACTGCGGCCAGGACTATTTTGTTATTTGTTGCCGTTTCCGTTCTCGTGTCCACATTGTTGGCTTACTTCCTCTTGTCAGTCTTGCAAAACTTCACACTCCGAGGCGGCTATGTCGGCCGCAGTTGCGAGAATAATCATATACGCAATGTGCCTCGGAGCGTCGAACTATGACCACCGAGGGCCATGCTGGATTGAGGTGCTGCAGTTTTGAGCTTGAACGTTGTCCGTTTCTTGGCGCCGACAAACCATCCAAAGAACAAAGTGGTTTTGCAATCAAAATCATTGGTAAATGGGCTGCAAGACTCTTGTCGCCGTTTTGTTGTGAGCCCCGAGGAGACAGAGTCCAACGCCGAGGCGGCCAAGAAAGAGCACGTCCAGCAGCCCAGACGGGTGTAGACCTTGCGGGACGTCTCCGAGCAAACTCCGGAGCCGCATCGGCATCGTCTTTGTCGTGCCAGTCCAACTCACGACTCAGGACGTCTCTTCTCTCGTCTAAACCGAATCACGGACTCAGTGTCGATTATAGACATCTCTCGAAAACTATGTCGTGCATACCATGATTTATGCTTCAGCTGTCAGCAAGCTGACTTGTCGCCAGTGCTGAGCGAGTTTGCTTTGTTGGCTATACTGTGTTATGTCGTATGGCGCATGCCGCCAAAGCCTCCGACCGTTTAATCTACATTGTGCTCTGTTTTGATGACAGCTACAAACACTTGCTCTTTCCTAATTTGCATGGCTTCTTCTCCCTATCCTTTCTCCTTTGATTGTGTCACGAGGCTGGCGTTGCGTGAGGAAGGAGGGAGGCGCAGAAGGCGCAAAGGAGAGCAAATGCGGCCAGCACCTGCCGACAGCAGCGCCTGCCATTGGCTACGCACCTTCCTCCGTTTTGTAAGGGTCCACGGCCCAACCCCGCATCACTGTGGCTGCGTCGCGACTGCCTGTCAGCCTGCCCTGCGCGCCTGCCACCTTGCCGCCTGTGAATGGCTGCATCGACTTGCCATTTGTTGGGAACATCTCTTTGCCAGTCTTTGTGACTCCGACTATGCCTGTGCTTCCTACGACCACACTCCCCCCCGACACTCTCATGGCACCCTAAACAATACATCCGTGGATGGCGACATCTTTTCGACGACACCTCGACGAACGTCCTTGACTCCTTGACCTTATCTTCTTTCCTTATCGTCAAGATGCATCTCCTGTCTCTGATCTCCGCCTCGTCGTGGCTGGTTGTGCTCAGCGGCACGGAGCCTGTACGCGCGGCCGTACTACCAGCGGCTATCACAAACGCGTGGCGGATACCGAGAGTGGCGTCGTGGTTCGGCGGCGGCGACGCGCGGCAGAAGGCGCTGGGTGGCCACACTCCGCAACATGGCGATAGCGGCCTTCGGTGGACCAGCAAAGGGTTTGCCTCGCTCGGCGACTCATACAGCGCGGGCATCGGCACACACCTCGACGGCGGTAAGGAGGCGAGCTGCCGCCTGGGGTTTGGCGCGTATCCGGCCCTGCTGCACGTCGACCTGGGCCTTGACGCGGACGCGTCGGCCGGCAGCAACGGCAACAAAGGAGGAAAGGGCGACAGCAGCGGTGATGCCAACATGACGGCGTTTCAGTGGCTGTCGTGCACAGGCGCCACGACCGCCGACGTTCTCGGCTCGCCGTCGTCCTCCGCGTCGAATCCTGGCCAGATCAACACGCTCCTTACCGATCCAGCCCTGGTTGCGCTCGACTACGTCACCCTCTCCATCGGCGGCAACGATCTGGGCTTCTTTGACGTCATCAACGCCTGTGTGTTCCGCTTCTATGGGTACTACTCGGGCACCTGCGAGGCTGCTCTGCGCGCCTCAGAGCTGCTGCTCGCCGAGGACGACCGCTCGACCGACCCGGCCTCGTTTTCTGCGCGCCTGACCGTGATCCTGCTGCAGCTGCTGGCGCGCGTCCGGTGGGAGAAGCACCCGCAGTTCCGCATCATTGTCACTGGCTACGCGCGCTTCTTCAACGCCGAGACCGATCTGTGCGACCGCGCGTCCATGAGCATCTGGTGGCACTACGGCAACGCGACCGGCGTGCCCGACAACGCCACCGACACCACCTACCTCACCAAGGGCCTGCGCCGCCGCATGAACGGCCTGGTGGCCGGCGCGAACCGCAAGCTCAAGGCGATTGTCGACGGCGTCAACGCCCGCTACGGCAACACGCCGCATGTGCTGTTTGTCGACTACGACGACGCCTTTGAGGGCCACCGCTTCTGCGAGCCCGGCGTGGTCGAGCCGGACTACAAGCGCGATGCGACCTGGTTCTTCCTCGTGGGAGGCACCGACAACGGCGTCGATGTCCCTGACGATGGGCCCGACAAGGGTAAGGATGGCAAAAAGGGCAAAAAGGGCAAAAAGGGCACAAAGGACGCCGTCCCCCTCTCTGCACCGACCGTCGACCCCGACTCGTCCCTGGTCGACCCGCTGCGTTGCCGTGGACCAGCCGACGCCCGCGGCGACTGGGGCGAACGCGCACTGTGTGACATGGTGCAGGCACAAGCTGCCAACCCGGCCCTGCTGCCGGTTGTTGGATCGTTTGACGCTGGCGACGCGGATGCCTCTGTGTATGGCGACGGCCGCCTGGTGTCCCCCGAGAACTCCATGTGGTACGTGCCGACGTACTACGGCAAGACGTTTCACCCAGTGAGTTTCCCTTTGCTACGTTGTCGGCATTTCGTTTTCTCTTGTCGCAGCTTTTGACTAACCGTGCAGCGCTCCAACGGCCATATGGCTGTGCGGGATGCCATCTATCGCACCTGGGAGGAGAACGGCATCTAGACCCTTTGTCGTCGACCTATCGTCTCCGTCATGTTTTACGCCAGTTTGGGATTTTTTTTTGTCATCTTTAGTTTACTATCATTAGCGAATGCGTTTTGTTCTTCTGTTGCCGTTGGACCCTCAGTCATACCCAATATACCCAGTCCATCTTTTGCCCTCGCCTCATGACACGCACATATTCACGAAATAGTCAATGAAATTGATACGTATAAAGCATACATAGTTCCCAGTTCAGCTTGCGCGATTCTCATCTACCGAGTACTTTCAACATGTCGTTGGGTCTTCATTTTGTGAGTTTTTGTATCTTATGTGTAATTGCTGATGTGCCACGTGCGGTGTGCCTTGTCTAAGTTTTGGGTATCTCCAAACGTCCTTTCGTTTTGTTTTCTTTTTCCGTGTTCGTAACCACGTCCTTGCCAATAGATCCAATGGTCGTGTTCGCCTTTCCTAAATCCATTATCCTGCAGCCATTCCGTGTTGAACCCGTATTCTACAACAACCTGGCAAACGCTCTCTGTCTCTCTGTCTCTCTTTCTCTCTTTCTCTCTGTCTCTGCTTGCTCCATCAGTTTGCTGCCAAAATCTCTGCGGCATCCGGTGGCGCGCTGCTATCGATCTTTGTGTCGGCAAACCGCTGCATCTCCGCCTCGTGTGCCTCGCGCAGCGCACGCTCTGCCGCGTTCTTCTTCTCGTGGCTGACGTAGCTCGCGTACCGCAGCGTGCCCAGCGTCAGGATGGCCATGAAGATGATGCCCAGCACGGACCGCCGGATCAACACCCACCGCAGACCCTCAATCTCCGACCGCATCTCGCTGTTGAGCATAATCGTGATCTTGTAGCTCAGCTGCTGGATCGCGCTCTCGAGCGTCTTTTGCTCCTCCCGGACAGCCATCTTGCGGTCGTTGAACAGCTCCTTGACCACGTCGGCCAGCGTCACCAGCTCCTGGTTGACGGACTGGGAAGCAATGTCCACCTCGTGCTGCAGCAGTGTGCGCTGCTGACGCACAAGCTCGTCGGCGCGCCGGCGGTTGTTCCGCACTTCAATGCTGAGCTCGGCACATGCTGCCTTGAACAGGTACGCCTCGTTCTCGACGTCACTCTTGCTGACAAGACCGGTCTGCGCCACATCCAGGTTCTGCGCCAGCAGCGTCCGCACGGCCTTCATGGCCGTGATGGCCTGTCCCTGCCGGTAACCGCCGGCCTCGAGCTGCTTCACCAGCGAGTAGCTGTCAAAGTGATGCACGTACGGCGGCGTGGTCAGGTGCGGTGGAAGCAGCTTGCTCTGTGACAGTGGCTGGCGTGGCGACGACGATCCTTGGTCTCCTGATTTTTGTTGCTGCTGTTGCTGCTGCTGCTGATCAGCCTGCTCTTGTTGTTTCTGACCCGGCTCGAGGACCGCGCCGATGGTGACCTTGGGCGGACCAAGCTCGATTACTGGTGATGTGCCGTCTAGAATGGCGGCAGCGATAGTGGCCGTTTCTGCTGCAGTGGTTGCTGATGCTGCCGCCTCGGCTACTACACCAGCGGGGTCAGTGGGTTTAGCTGTTGTGGTCGGTCCGTCTGTGCGGCCCAGAGTGTCCTGCGCGTCCACGGCCACTGAAGACGCCTCTTGCGACGCAGGCGCGCTTGTCGGCTCCGCATGTCCTATCGATGCGGTCGGTATCGTCTGGTCCGCTGGAGGAGCTAGATCGGCTGGCTCTGCTGAATCTTCTGGTGCTACTGCTGCTACTGCTGCTGCGGCCGGCTTTGCCTTGGCCCCGCTGGATGCTGCTTTGGTCCGCTTGCCATTCGTTTTGGCCGGTCGCTGCTCGTTTGGAGGTGCTGATGATGGCGCAGTCTTTGGTTCTGCTCCTGTCGTTGGCTCTGCTGTCGCGTCCTCGGGCATTGGCGAAGTTGTTGTGGCGGTTGCCTCGTTTTCGTTCGTGGGGGTTTGCTGTGGGGCAACCGCCTTGCCGTGTCGCGGGAAGGCGACCTGCTTAGGCATTGTCGCCGATCCAAAGGCTCTGCATGCGGCTGGAGCCTGGTGGTGGTGTGGTATCCGAGCGCGCTGCGTATTCGCCTTGGCTTCGGCGGTGGAGGATGGCCGCTGTGCCCGCGCGAGGAACGGTGCCACGGCCGTGGGTGACGCGCCTCGGGACCAGCTCGGCTGCGTCGACGGACGATGATGCGGGGCGGGGGCGGCGCTCGTCGACATGGCCCTGGATGGCGATGGCACTTTGGGAGACGCAAGGCCGTTCCGATCTTTAGAATAGCTGCTGCTTTGTCCAGCTGTCGTTGTCCTCGTTGTGCTGCTGCTGCTGGCACTGCCGGCGCTGCGTAGGAGCTGCAGCTGCTGGCCCGGTGCGGGCGCCAGCGCGAGCAGCCTGACGGCGGGCATTGCGTCAATTGGATTGGATGGTGAGTCGGCGAGGAAGAGGAGGAGGTCGTGCAACTAGCAGGCGTGCATGTTCGTGAAGGTTTATTGTTTTTCTTCGCGTGTCCGGCTGTTCGTGAAAGGGGGCAAATTGGGAAAGAGGCGACGGCGTTTCGGCAGTCACCACCTTCTGAGTCTTAAGCAGGACCAGGTAAGTGGAAGGTGCGCACTCAAACATCCAAGGAAAGAAGGTGGGTCCCACAGCGAGGGCGGGTTGCTATTACCTGTTGTGGCCTAGCCTGAAGGCTTTCGTCGGCCAGTGCCGGCAGCTGCTTTGTGGCCAATGGAAATCGTGCCACAGCGCATGTACGCTGTAATGCAGAGTCTGACAACATCGTCGCAGAGCCAATTTTCTGCTCTTCACAGTTCACAGAGTATGTTTTTTTTATTTTTATTTTAAAAAATTAAAATTCGTTTGTAGCAGAAGGCTCTAGTCTATGAAAATGTTGCAAAATGGACATTGTACACATTATATATTTTATACAAAAGTGATCAGACGAAAGCTGCGCTACGTAGTCGCTTCTCTTCGTCTTAGTGCGCCGTCTATATGGACGAAACCCTTATGCTTCGCTTCCCAACCTCCCTGAATACATCTCGTAACCTGACACCATATAACCCCCCGTGGTATTGTCGAGGCAATGCTCGTCTTCTAATAGTCGTCCACCCAGCCAAACACCTCACTGACCGCGAGCGTGTTGGACCGCAGCCCCACGAGCGCCAGCACAACAGCGGCAATGTCCACGACGAGCAACGCTGCCGCCGCCATCATGAAGCGTGGGTTGAACACCCGGTACAGCATCAGGTGCCGCCGCAGATGGCCGGCCCACGCCATCGTGGCCAGGGCCTCGACGGCAAAGTACGCGGCAAAGCCGGCCAGCGCGCGGCTCGTCGGCGACAGCAAGCCACCCCGCCGCCGGGGGCCTGTCTTCCACAGAACGAGGACCGGCACGGCGGCGACGGTAATAAAGTGGCCCGGAAACGTGTTTGCTGCAATGACAAGAGGGCTCCAGGGGTAGCGCACCGAAAAGAGCGGGATGAAGGCGCTGTCCCACTGGATGCTAGAGAGGGTGGCCTGGTGGCCTGTCGTAAAGTAGTGGAAGTTGGCGAGCATGGCGAGAATCACCGGGCCGATTACAGTGACCGACGAGGGGGTTGCGGTGGAGGCGGCTGCCGCAGCGTTGGCCGAGGCAGCATCCGTGGCCGTCGCAACTGACACACCGTTGATAGTCGCCGTGGGGCCCGCCTCCTCCTCCTCCTCAATGGATGCGAGCAGGCTACGGTTGCCCGTGCTCACATTGGTGCCACGGTCACCGCTGGCGGCCGACTCGTCGCCGTCGGGCTCTTGGGGGCCGCCCGACTTGAGCAAGTCGAGCAGCTCGAGCAGCGAAAGCACTTGCCACAGCATCAGGGCGAGCGCACCGCCACCCATGGGCTTCGACAGCTGCACCCCAGCAACGAGCAAGTTGACCACCAGCAGCAGGTATCGGGCGCCGTGTGCGTTCGCGTAGCCCAGGACGGCCACCTGTGCACGGTTCGACCCCGGCGCCGCGCGCGCCGAGAAAGACACGCAGGGGCCCGCCCAGACAAAACCCACAGTGCCTGCAACAAGAGCGAGCCCCAGCACCGTCTGCGCAACATAAACAGAAGCGGTCTTGACGGTGCCCGCAGGGAATGCGTCGGCCCACCAGTTGCCGCTGTCGGCGGCGTCGAGCGTCCAGTACACAGCTGCCATGAAGAGACCGCCGCGGAAGACATAGCCGATCCACGTCGGGGCCAGACCCTCATAAGAGCGCGTCGGCTCGAAAAAGGAGCGCACGATCGTGGGCATGATGAGGAAGACTGCAAAGGGGACGGCTAGCTGCCAAACGGCCGAGGTCGACGAGTTGGCAGATGCGTAGTAGGTAGAGGTGCAGTACGGCATCTGCTCCTCACGACAGAGCTTCGACAGGGATGCTAGGCGACCCAGCAGAACGAACATCACGGCGTGGTAGATGCCGAGGGCACGGTCGCCAGGCGTAACGAGGCGTAGTGAGGCCAGTGCGGCCACGAAGCCAAACGTGGCCAGGAAGAAGAGCAGGATGTTGTCCTCCCAGATAGTATAGGAGTTGGACGCAAAGCCGGCCGACTGGGCAACCGTGAACACAAACGCCATCCAGCCCCAGACGCTGCTCGGCAGCAGGCGCCACAGGCGACGCCGGCCAACACGGCCGAGCAGCTGCGCAGATACAACAAGCGTGCTTGCGAGGGCTGCGTAGCCAGCGAATGCGTACCACGGCTCGGAGCCGTTCCTCACCACAGATGCCCAGGCGATGCCGGCAGCCAAAATGGGAACGCCACCGGCCAGACCGCCCACCACAAGCCATGCATGCTGGGTTTGCTGCTGTAGCAAGTCCGAGTCGTCGTCCTTGTTCTTGCTGGCCAGGTCCTCGCCGTCGACCAGCTCACCCTGGAGCTCGAGCAGCATCTCGGCGTGGTCAAGTTCCGCGTCCTCGATGAGCACAATGCCCTCATCGTCGTCGTCGGTATCGCCGCGGCGCGAGGCATACAAAAGCAGCGATATGACGCCAGAGGCCATGATGGCGATGCCCAGAATCATGCTGCCGACATCGAAGTTGGCCCACAGCTCCTTGCAGGTGCGCAGCGTCTCAGCCTGGTACACGGCAAGGGCCGCATAGGCTTCGGCCATGGTCTGCTTTTTGGAAGAGGACTTGATCAGTGGCGGTCGCACCGGAGCGTCGGCGTTTTCGAAACCCTGTGCCTCCGCATACGACGCCTGGTAACGATCGATGCCGGCAGCTGTAAGCTCACCCACAGTGGCCAGATTGGCCCAGTCGTCGCCGTTGGGGCCCACAAAGGCCTCCTCAATCGGCCAGCCTAGGTTGTTGTAGGGGATGGGAAGGCCCAGGAGCAGGGCCAGGGTGGGCACGAGATCGATCTGATTGACAGGGCGTTCCTTGGCCGTGGCAGGCGGTGTGACAAAGGCCGGGTCGGTGCGGCCAAACAGCGGGCGCCGTGCGTACATCCACAGCGCGGCCTCGATTTCGTCGTCGCTCTCGCCGCCGTGGTCGCCCTTGCTGTCCATGCCGTGGTCCCCCATCACAACGAGTAGTGTGTCGTCGTCGATCGTGGCTACTAGGCGCCGAATGAAGTCGTCCATCTGCTGCAGCTTCTCGCGCATCGCCGGATGGCTGGGGCCGTAGCGGTGGCCGGCATGGTCGACGCCCAAGCAATGGCCGATGAGCACGTCCCAGGGGTGCTCTTTTTGGACCTGCGACTCCATGAGCGGGAAAATGTGGTCGAGCACACCGTTGTCGACCGTGTGCAAGTCCCAAACATTGAAACTGTCGTAGGCACGGCTGACGTTGGGCGCAAAGTAGCCCGGGAAAAGTGCGGTCCAGGTGTCGTCGCCCAGGTGTACGATAGTCTTGCCAAGGGTGTGCATCTGCGCCAGCAGGTTATCCTCCTCGACTGCGGTGCCGGCAAAGTTGCTGCCCATGTCCATGAACGTGGGAAGGGTGCCAGTCGTGAGGCCCTTGAGGCGCTGGAGCGTCGTAGTCGGCGGGTCGGCAATGAACGGTCGCAGGAACGCGTGGGTCGGGTCGGAGACGGCAGTCTCGTAGAGGAAGGGGAACGAGTTGTGGAAGAGTTCGGCCTGTGTATCGTTGATGCTTCCGCTGCCGACGGGTACTGTGAAATCATAGCGGAGCGCGTCGATGAGCACAATGACGGCACGATCAAACGTCTTGGGGTGCCAGCAGCCCTTGGCCGGGTCGGAAATGTGGCTGCTGCCAGCATCGCCCAACGGGCTCACGGCACAGCCTGACTGCTCGTCCAGGACCAGCCGGGTGAGCAGGAAGCCGGATGTGAAGTAGAAGATGCCCACAGCGTGCACCACCACCAGCCAGAGCCAAAAACCCACGGTCCACATCCAGCGACGCTCATAGGCTGACTTGCGAGCAGCCTCACGCAGTGCTCGCCGCCGCTCGAGGGCGGTAGCCCGATTGTGCTCTGTATGCGCGTCTGCGCGACCAGCCCGCGCAGCATCCTCAATCTGCTTGATCCGGTTGGCAGCAGCAAATTGCTTAGCAATGGTCTGGTATTCGGTGTTTGTCGTCGGCGTCTCGGAGGTCACCGTCGCTTTTTTTCGCGAGCTTGGGGGTGCCATCGTGGGAGTGCAAACGATGGAAGGAATCGACGAAGGGAGTACGTCCAGCAGAGAAGACGCGATGAATTCGTCAAAAGAATTGGAGAGGCAAAGAGGAAATAGTTCAAAAAGTGCCTCGCGCGGCAAAGGAGAGCTTCAGCATATGGCTCATGGCCATGTTTCAAAGGATTCCAGAGAAGCGTGCTGCCAGGGAGGGTCGATGAAAGGTATACGACAAATGGAATACTAAAGAGATCAAAAGGTACGATGAAGAAGAAGAAGAAACACAAAGGAAACGGGGCACATGGACACTGTGCTGTCGATCACCAAAGAAAGAGAGCGTTGTGGGAGGAGAAAAGGAGAGATTGAGAGAAAGATGGAGCCAGATGAGGTCTGTAGCACAAAAATTGATACGGGCTAAGCAGGCACAGAAAGACTTGACGTTGGCTCTTTCTCTGCTGGCGTCGTTTCGCGTCGGTCGTAGCTACTGAAAACGGGTTTAACACGTTGTAGTATTGGAAAGCCACATTGAACACGATCTTGACGGTCCCTCTTTCCTCCTTGACTCGGTAGTAATTTTAAGCGATTCGGTGGATCGCCAGGCAAGACCGACTCTCGCAGCTTCCTTTCCAATTCGGTCATTTTCCCTAACTGCGCGCCGCCAGCGAGTTCATAGTAGCAAACGGCGAAGACGCCAAATGCTCGGGAGTGGCGGCCCCACCAAAGAAGCACTGTCCTATGATGTACTTCTAAACCCATGACTCGAGCGGACAAAACACAACCAGCGACGTCAAACGAATTATTATTGAGCAAGTATGGGAGTATACACTTTGCAATACAGAATAATTCCACGGCAGCCCAAACAAATAACGGACAGCAGCCAAACGGCCCGCTGAATTCATCAACAATCAAAAATAGACGGCTTGCATGCCAGTGGTGACCTGACATTTGATTCGCTCATCACCAATGGCGATCGATTCGTACTGAACTGCAATGCCCAAGTTTATCACGATAGTCATGGTTTCCTTGCAAAATATTCTTCAACAGCCAGAGAAAGGGAAGAAAAGAGAAAGGCCATAAAGGTGGTATACACGGTAGATTGCAGTTAATGCAGTAAATGGAATAGTAATAATACAATATGTACATGAAAACACACAAGAGTAGCCAAGCATGCACGGAGAGGACAGAGGGTCACTGTCCTGCTCACAGCATCCCGGCCAATGTGGTGAAGAATAGTCTCGGAAACAAGCAAAATGTCGGTCTTCGTGTCTGTGCTCGTCCGCAAACATTGGTCCACTGCTTCCACGCGTGCTATCTGTTCTTTTTTTGTCTGTCAGCTGCGAAAATCCCGTCCTGGTAGTCGGAGTGCGGTGTTAACCACGTCGTTGTCGTCCCCCCCAAACACTTCTGCGCCGTAAATAGATAACAAAGGTACCCAGGAATAAATGTGTGGTGCGAAATAAGAGTATGAAACAAAAATGGGCCAAAATAATGATTATGGTATAAATGTCAGAGGAGAAACGAGTGTAAGAAATGAAAAATTAAGAGGCGCCAAGAAAAGAAACAGAAGGAAATGACCAGGAAAGCCACTCAAAAGTTCGGGTTATTTCGAGATGCTCCCCTTAGTTGTAATCCCGGTACTGCTTCTCTTTCAGGCCGCCAATCTGGTCCATGTCGATAGAGTAGAACCGGCTTTTGCTGTCCTTCTCGTACGCCGGAAGCTGCTCTTCCTGCTCGGAAAGGGGCTCCATGCCGACAGTGTTGTGCTCGCCGACGCGGACAACAACGACACGGCCACTCTTGCGACGGCCCGTCTCATCGTGCTCGTCCGGGAAAGTGATGCGAATCTCCGGGACATTATCGGGCGAGTACGGCGGCGACTGGGGGTTGGCGAGCATGGGCTGGCCATCGCGGCCGAAGACGAGCACGGACTTGCGGCCGTTGGCGTTGGTCGTTTGAATGGTGAGGCCGTGCGGGTTGTTGTTGCCGGCACCGGTCTTGTCATTATACTGCGGCAGACCCATAGCAAGCATCTGCTGGCGTCTCTTAACGCGACGGAGCATGACAAGAGTGGAGGTCAGGAGCAGGCCGGAGAAGACAATTGCGAGGAGGATGATCATGGCGGTGATCGTGTGCTCGTTGCCCGAGCCCTCATCGGACCGGGCAGCCAACTGGCCGTGAGAGAAGAAATGCTTGAACGAAGACATTGTGGTGGTCGCAAAAGCAAAAGGGTGACGGAAAAAGGGGTCGTAGGGCGAGTCGTAGAATTAATATAGAAACGTGGTTGACAACTGTATGAGCAGATGGTCAGCAAAAATTCCCTAAACAAGTCCAGTCTTGTCCACGTCTTGCGGTGCGATGCTGTCCTATGATTCTCGGCCGGCCAAAAAGGTGGCCGCCTTTCAGCCGCGCATCATAGGGCCTCCCCCGGCCACGATGGCCGCCACGAAGCAGGTCTTGTTGATACGACCGGGCCGGCCAGACAGGCCGACTTCGCGACAGCAAGTCAACATCCACAATATCCCCTGTACCAGCCAAAATAGTGCTTCGATTCCGACAAGACGTACAGAGCAGCAAACGAGGTCGATCGGAACGGTCGGCTTCGTCGGGAAGGGTTGAGAATGATTGCAAACGGGTGAAAACAGGCGGAGATTGGAAGTAAACAGTCGGCGATGTCGTCTTTACCCAGTCGATGAGCGATGGAATGAGTGTGACGTGTGGTGCAAATTAAGTAAAAAGGACAGGACGGTATTCAACTTCGAAAAGAGAGCGGGAGAGTTGAAACCAAACGCAAATAACCACACAAACAACAAACAAAAAATGAGTGTGATGCTTCGTTTGCTGGGTAAGCAAATCCAAGCGATGCGAGGGGAGGAAATGAACGTGAGAGAGTTTGAAAGGAGTGAAAACCCTCAGTGGTGGATGAAGAGGAGGAAAATAGGAAAGACGAGAGGGAGGGAAAAGAGAGCGAAACGAAATTACGAGATAATAGGAACGCATGGCGAGGAGGCGGAAAGGGCGAAAGGGGACAAATGAGGTAAACACCACCAGGGCAGTTGCACAGAGTCACGGACAAGAAGGTGCGGGTGGTCCAGCCAAGCGCCTAGCAAAAATGGCAGGCACGAGTGAGAAGAAGGCCTACAACCACCACTAGCCAGGGGAAATGCAGCACTGGGCATGCGAATGACGGAAGGAGTAACCCACCAGCGGTAAGAAAAAACACTGCAAAAGGAAATTACACCCAAGTCGCCCTTAACCAGAACGGGTGATAGCCCCACTGCGATTGGCTGCCTTGCCAAAAAGAGATCCTCCCAA
Organism: Sporothrix brasiliensis 5110; assembly: GCF_000820605.1. Lineage (NCBI taxonomy): Eukaryota > Fungi > Ascomycota > Sordariomycetes > Ophiostomatales > Ophiostomataceae > Sporothrix > Sporothrix brasiliensis. The sequence continues at coordinate 2,534,851 of NW_024467137.1, read as the reverse complement.
GCCTCTCCATCAGACCGTCCTCGCTGGTCGGCGCCAGGGGTAGTGTCCGAACACCACTGATTTCAACGCTCTGGACACCTGTCAACCAATGAACAGCCGCCTACCCTCACGCGAAGTCGTGAGCTGTGGACCCTCGGGGTCCATCAGATGGGACTGACAGGCAGGTACGGATATTTTGGACAGGCAGGAGCGAACGACAAAGCACGTTTGAACAGGAAAGAGACGAATGGCCCGTGCGTGAGAGGAAGGCGCGATGCCTGCCACTTGCCAACTGCCACCATGACTGCCACCATAGCTGCACCGCTGCACACGACAGGTGAACAAATGCAGGGATGCAGACGATATGTGGAAAGAACGAAGGGGCAACAAAAATTCAGCGTCTTGGTGGGAAGCTGACAGTCCCTGACGATGCGCTCTTTTCACATCTCGACTCTCGACTCTCAGGAACGCAAGGGATGCATGTGGCTGGTCCTTTCACTACTCTTTTTACACTGACCCAAACCCTTTTAACACATCCGTTGTGTTGGTGTGCCCATTGGGTCATTGAGAAGTCCAATTCCTCGTGTCAGTGAGTGGATTGGCGGATGTCTAATATTCTTACAATGATAAAATTGATTGACCGCCAGCCGCCCATTATGCCAGCAATCTTATATCCCGTCTTTGTTTCCATCCCTTCTGTGACCTAAAACCGGGAAAGCAGACATTGTCCCAGTCTGTTTCTGATCCGGATAATGACTTAAGGGATAAACGTCCGTGGAATAAGTCGGCGAAACTGCGCTGTATTTTGTACGCAGTACTCAGTAGGACAACAAGACGAGTAAATCCCAGTTGAAATGATAGGAAAATGAAACCAAGGGGAAAACCGTTGACATGTTACCTGGTTGAATGCTCGCGTCTTTACACCCTCTATTGCTCAAGTCAATGGGACTGACATTGCCGGCTGGGTTGCTTCGTTTCTCGCATCATCCGAGCCGGTACCTCTCCATGCGCTCAGTCCGTCCCTCACTTCAACTTCCCGTTTGTCATCTCTCTTTCGACCGGCCTGTCAATGTTTCAACCTTCCCGTCGCCTGTAGAAACATTAGCCCCTTTCGTCGATATTATATATCAAACACCTCACAGGAGTGCACAAGTCCCAGGAGGTAGGGGAAACGTCAGATGAGGCGTGTCGCACACACTCTGTACTTGCAATGTGAACTGTGTATGTCGTACCAGCGTATCGACGTTTGGTTACAAAACATTCGGCGCCGATCGAAGGGAGTCCAAAAACAAGAGAACAAGCTTGCCATCTCGTCCAACCAAAAACGGCAGTTCCACAACCGCGCGACTCTCCGTTCAAGCGAATGTGCGCTTTCTGCATAGCGTTGATGATGGTCAGACGGCCGCCGATTGTTGACAGATGCTTCATCTTTCTGGCTAGCCGACCTGCTAAGATGCCTTCCCTCTTCAACATGTCCGAAAGATTGCTGTTCTCGAGCTCCGACATGGACTCTCACAGGAACGACCTGCACAAGATGCCGGAGCATGTCGTATAAGCGGCTATCCGCAGCGCCCAGCGACAGAACGGCACCGTGGTCTCCGTATGATCAACTTTCCGCCCTTCCTTTTCTTCCAGTGCCTCATCTATCCGCGCGAAAGCGTGAGACTTATTGAAGCATGCGGCTATCCTCTTGGTTTAACATGACCTATCAATTTTCAGGTTCTCCCCTGCGTTGTTTCTCTCTTGCGCTTTCCGAGACAGACGCTTCATCGGTCTCTTCTGTTCGGCAGAGGACTTACTCGCTCCGAGCGGAATATGTGGAGCGGAGCGTTGGCGTTGAAGATAAGGGGGAGTAAATACGTGAAGGGAGCACGCAGATCTACCCTTTACCCATCTTCAAACGTGTTTGCCTGCGAATTGTTGTCACCAGCATCTAACTTGGGGAGGTGGACCACACAGGACTCGGTGATACGTCGCCCGGGTATGTGTTCTTTCCTTTTCACGGGACAGACTGCTCATGCACAAGGGCGAGAGACTGCAATAGCACCATGTCACTGCGAACTGCAAAACACAGGTGCCTTGTCTGGCAAGCGGCACAGGCAAGTCCTGCGTCATCTTCGTCTTGTCTTAACATCTCGACGGCAATGTCGCCCAGCGGAGGCTAGATGTTGACGCTGTGCACTGTGAAACAAAAGAAATTGGGAGAAGACGGTACAACGTCGCCTCCGGTAGTCTTTGGAACTTTCCGTGGCAATCTGTGCATCGCACACTGTGTGGCGTCGCGTCTCGCGACGTCTCTTTCCGCACAGCAAAGGATGCGCAAAGCGGAACTTGGGTCAACAGACTTGCGAAATACCGCTTGCCATGCGTTTGTCGACAATGGCTTTATCGTTCTCTCAAGAGTGAACTTGTCCTTGCCGACTTTCGCACATTTGGGATAATGAATCGGGTCCAAGCAGAGGGTGATAAGGCAGGCAACGGAAACCAGGCACGCGGTCGTTGGAACAAAATTCCCTAAAACCAGAATGGTCCGATTCGTGAGAAGGGAAAAACGAAAAGAAAAGAAAAACGTAAAAGTTAGCTTAGTATCAGCTCCTTTCTTTCCTTCTTCCTGCATATGTTACAAACTGTCTCAAGTCCACTTGACCGCACGTGTAGCACCAACTGAAGAGACGACAAACAAGCAACCGGAATGGATATATTTTTAGTTAAAGGCAGCTGTTGTCGTACATAGCGGCAACTGCAAAACAACCGGTTGCTCGTTGTGTGAGGCGAAACGCCGGCATCATTTGGAGCTGCTGGATCATGCCGGCTGGGGGAAAGGCGACCTGGCTACTTGGCTGGCCGGTCGCCTGTCATCGTACTACCCAAGGCCAGAGACAGCATTCAGCACACGGCTCGTGATCGGGAAACAGAGACGTTTCGTTTCAGACGATCCGTTTGCGAGGCTGGTGCAGCATTCTCGGTCAACACAGAGGTTAGACACCGGCCCGCCAGTGCTTATCGGCTGGCAGTGAAAAAAAAAAGTTTTGCGTTGAGCAGGGCGACGACAATAGTGCGCACCGCGACAAACGGGATGCTTTGTGGACTCCACCTGAGTAAACCGGGCACGACAGGAGACTGTAATAATAACCTTCCCATCCTATCTATCCCTTACCTTGGGCTGCGACGTGGCGTCTCAACGCTCACCCCTGGCTGTTGGCGGTGTCCTTTTTTCTGTGAGAAGAGGCTTGTTCGTGCAGTGTCTCTTGTTCGTAAGAACAATATATTGGCCACCCACAGGTCTGGGCTGCTACTGCGTATTGTCTTGCGTATCTTTGTAGACGCTTGTTCAGCAACCGTTGCACTTCGAATCGTCGTCGGCCTATGCAAGGTGGCAGTGAGAGTTGTCCCCCCTACCCCCTGTCAATGCGTTCGCTCGGCTCTGTTTGCTCCGTGTCGAGTGAGAGGACCAAGCCTCCTGTTTTGCTCCCGGCCCTCTTGTTCGTGAATTCGCTAGCGTGGTTCTAGAACGCAAGCGGTGTAAGAGCGGGTGAGTCTCTGTAACGAAGTAACGCGGCGTTGCTGACGATGTGTTGACGATGTGTTGACGATGTGTTGGTACGTACACCGTCGGCTGTGGGTTAACTCGTCAAGAAAAGACATGAGACAGAGAGGGCAGGCAAAAAGGGGAGAGAAAGACAGCCCATCGCGGCTGCCGTTCATTGAGATTCTAACACCCCGTGCGTCGTTGCCCTTTTGACGTAATGTTTCTGGCCGCCTGCTCCTTCCGCATCATCCCATCACCTAATTTTCACGCGTTGCGACTACACGTGCCGCACTCCTTGCTGTTTCTTACTTGCTTGGCGAAAGAGACACCCCTGATCGTCCCGCCAGCTGGCGTCGGTTTTTTAGCATCCCGTCCGGCAGCCCCATCCCAGGTCGCTGGGGCCGATCTCAATAATCCAAGTTTGGCCAAAATGTGCCCTGGCAAAAGCTTCTTTCCTCGACTATTTGGTAGCTGTTTTGTCCTGTCGACGTGCTCCGTGGCCATTTGCCTCGACGCACAGGAAAGAGCGACCCGGATTGGCACTTGTGCTTTCCCCGTCTTTCCTCTGGCTTCCCTCCATCTCGCCGTCGTCGTGGTCTGCGCCTTCCCCACCCGCGTAAACCTTATTTTGCCCGGCCTCAGAAGGCACCCTTGAAACTGCAACAATACAAAGTAGCCGTGACACACATATTCGCGCCGTCTAAGAAAGCCTCATTATCGTGGGCCACCGTCGGCTTGGCCGCGCTCACAATTGGTTTTGCTCCGCCCGATCCTCGATAAGCATCGCTGCTGGCCACCCTGGCTTCAGCTCCTCTCCCTTCTCCGCTGCCTCCGCCATGCGTTTTGCCGCATCTGAAGGCAACGGACGGCAGCCACGAGACAGACCGTGGGAGCCAATTTTACAAAATTTGAAGGGCGTTTTCCGGTTTTCTACTTTGTACTAATGAATACGTCTTCGCTTGCTTGTGGACACTGGATCGTTTGCTCAGTTCGTCGCGGTGTTGGTGAGTCCCACGTAAGCCTGTATCGAGTATTGCTTATTCTGCAGTGTGTATTCTGTACTTACTGCATGTACTTCGCACCTGCCCTGCTGGGCGCTCTTTCCTTTTTTCATCCCACCTTTCACAATGGTTCGCCTGCTTTACTCCTACCTTACCCTAGACAATTTGTCGTCGTTCTTTCCCTGCTGCATCCTTCCTCGCTGCCCGCCTTCCTCGCGATCGTGTGCATTTTTCCCCTCACAATTGACCACTCAGCCTTACCGGCTGGGACCTTCCCTCAGGCGCTTCTCAGCATCTCTAGCTCCTCCTTGGGCAAGTAGAGAAACCCTTGGCCTGCGCTATCCCACCGCACTACGACGCATTCGCTGCATCTGCCGCCGCTCTGGGTCTCTTGACGGCTTGGACAGCGAACACAGGCCTCCACTCTTGTGCGCTACGGAACACGGAGCACCTAACCGCTAGGTACTCCACTGCACCCTCCCCACCGCGCTATGCCGCTACTGTCTATCGCTTCCCTCGCTCCTTCCCACCAAACGCAGGAGCTGCGTGCACTGTTCGCACCTTCCCCGATACTGGACCACCTTCTGTTCGCACCTTCTGTTGTCCACCGTCTAGGCCCCTCCTTCAAGGCAACAGGCTCCCCCTCCGCGCTCCTTCCTGCCAGCCAACCAGCCTGTCAGCAAACCGCCCTCCCTCGCAACAATCAATACCCACCCGCTCGACTGCCACTTTCTCCACTCCATTAAGAATGAAATAGTCCACCCAGTGTTCCCTGGTAAAAAAAAAAATCACATCTTAATACCACTTCGCCGTCACAATCGCAACGAAAGGGAGCCTCGTCTCGCTTGCTCTCACGCCCCTTCGCTGCAGCAAGACTTTCTTGCTTGCACGCGATCCCCGCCCTTGACTTGTCCCGTCCACGGCAGCATCCAGTCGACAACATCCTTCGCTGCCGCATCGATACTGTTTACTTGGCATTTCTACTTTTCTTTCCGTAGCAGAGCCTCTCGTCCATCGCTGGTCGCTCTCTATCGTCGCCGCTATCTCCAGTCAAGCCGTCTCGACAAACCAACATACACTACATCCTGCCAACAAAGCTTCTTTTAAGCCCTCTCCTCACGCCCGCTTCTTCCTATCCAATTATCCTCCTCGCTTCTTACTTTTTGCTTCTTGCATCACTCGTCTTTCATCCTCGTCTCGTGTCGCCTGTCAGTCGCGAAGCATCCACCATCGCGTGTCGTGCGCTCTGATCGATCTCCATCGCCGTATCGACGCTCCTTCGCCTCGCCAGCGGCCCATCACATCGAAACAGCTTCACGAGTCGCCCATTTGTCGACTGCCATGGCGGTATGTATTTTGTTGCCTATTTTTCTCTTTCAGTGCCTCCGTCTCTTCGCCTCTCCTCTCGTCTCCCCTCTTTCTGAACCTAGGTCTCGTGCCTCAGTCTTGTCTGCGCTGCTTCATCACCTTCGACCACGCTCGCCATCAGTCTTGACTCAAATTGCTAACATCGTCTCTTCAGGCGAACCGCTTCCCCTACGGCGGCGCCAACTCGAGGGAGTCGTCGGCCCAGTCCATCGTGTCCTGGCAGCCGAATTCTGTGTGGGGTAATGTGCCATCGTCTGTCAACAATCGCGAGTCGAATAGTCTACGAGGTACGTCAAGAAGAACACTGACAGGCGGCGGTGTGTGTCTACTATTGGCGCAAGATGGAAGTGAAGGTTCGGACGAAAAGCTGGGGATGGATTACAGCTGAAACACGCTGGGGTTGCTCTTTTTTTTTCTTCTCTTTGCCAAGTCGTCTGCTCTTCTCTAATCGCTTTTTTATACTAACGATTCTTGCTCCATCTAGGCCAAGACGAGCCCTTCACAAACGGCCACCAGGCCTCCACCAACTTCCCGACAAACTCAGCCGCCCCCGGCGTATGGACAGCGCAGTCTGGACCTTGGAACAACGCCGAGAACAACGCCGCGACACGGAGGACATCGTCGAGCCCGTCGCCTGCACGCCAGAGAGATGCCGTTGGTGACCTATCAAGCGGTCTTTCATCCACCTCTTCACTCTTTCCCATCGGACAGACAGGCGCCTTCCCAAACGGCCGTTCCAAGGCCACCAACGGCACGGCCTCCGAGGCCAACGCAGCCGCTTTCCGGTACACATCGCCACTGCGCGACAGTGTAGGAGAGGACGACCCCGATTCGAACACCATCTCCAACTCTCTTTCCAACCTGGGCTTTGACAGCGATGCTCTCCCATCCCGAACACGAGCTGCCCACGGCTCCTCGAACGTCTTCTCGACGTCGTCAGCTGCGGCCTCTTTAGCAGGATCGACAGCGTCCGCATCGGCCGCGCCTGGGCCAGCAAATGGCACGACAAATACCAATGGCAGCAACGGCTCGACGCTCCCATCCTTTGGCTCCTTTGGCCCCATTGCAACGTCGAGCCACGGCCATTCACACCGCACATCGCTCCAAGCCTCGACGTCATACTCCTCCCCAGCAGCGCCTACACCCGCTCTGCCCTACCACCGCAACTCCCAACCCGAAGACGCCAACGCTCTGGCGATGGCGCAGATGTTCCGCCAGTCCCAGGGCCTCGATGAGCGGTCAGCCAGCTCTACCGCCAACGGCCTTGGAAGCAACTATGGCGCAATGGCAGCATATGTGCAAGCACAAGCTCAGGCACACGCACACAGCCAACCATCGTTCCAGTTCAACCCCATCTCTGAGCCTTGGGACGCGGGCGTTCGGGGATTCGAGATGTACGGGCAGGGTAGAGACCCTGCTGCCGCATCCGCCTTTTCTGCTCCGCGTAGCCATTTCGGCTCAGCTGAGCGGGGCAACACTCCGATTGGGGGGGTTTTCCAGCAAAACGGCAGCCCGCGCAGCCTTGGAACACCAGCGAATGGTGCCGGGCCCTGGAGTCGGCCGCAGTCGCGCGACCCCAGAACATCGGGCCTATCGGAGACCGGTGCCAACGGTGTAGGCAACCTACTGCAGCGTCAACCTCTACAAAATTTCTTACACGACCAGCAGCTATCGGCTGCTGCTGCCGCTGCTGCGTCGTTCAACGGCAACCCCAACTTCCTCCCCAGCAACCTCGCCCCATATCCACTGTTCAACTCCTTCCGAGCGCCCATGCAGGTGTCGCCTCTGGGTCTCCCGATGGGCGCGCCGATGGGCACGCCGATGGGCAATGGCCTGCTGCCCAACTCCCAACTGCAAGCTCCCCGTGACCGCGATCTCGTTCGGTCGATGCGCAGCCCTGTGCTGGACGATTTCCGAACATCCAGAACCAACCGGCGGTTCGAGCTCAAGGACATTTACGGCTACATTGTCGAGTTCAGCGGCGACCAGCACGGCTCGCGCTTCATCCAAAGCAAGCTCGAGACGGCCAACAGCGACGACAAGGAACACATTTTCCGGGAAATCTCAGCCAATGCGCTCGTTCTGATGCGTGACGTGTTTGGAAACTACGTTGTTCAAAAGTTCTTTGAGCACGGCAGCCAGGTCCAGAAAAAGTACTTGGCCGAGCAGATGCGCGGCAAGATGGTGGAGCTGTCCACACAACCGTACGCCTGCCGTGTGGTGCAAAAGGCCCTTGAGCACATTCTGGTGGAACAGCAGGTCTACCTGGTCAAGGAGCTCGAGGTGGATGTGACGCGTGTCGTCAAGGACCCGAGCGGCAACCATGTCGTGCAAAAGGTCATCGAAGTGGTCCCGCGCGAACACATTGGCTTTGTCATGGACGCCTTCCGCGGCAAGGTGAAGGAGCTGTCGTCGCACAACTACGGCTGCCGCGTCGTCCAGCGGATGCTCGAACACGGGTCCGAGGAGGACAAGGCCATCATTCTAGCGGAGTTGCACGAGAACGCGCGCGACCTCATCATGGACCAGTACGGCAACTACGTGACGCAGCACGTCATTGAGTTTGGTGATCCAGAGGACCGCACCAAGATGATCAATACGGTGCTGAATGAGCTCGTCCCCATGTCGCGGCACAAGTTTGCGTCCAATGTGGTCGAGAAGTGCATGGAACACGGCACGCTGGACGACCGCGTCCGCGCCCGCAAGGAGCTCGAGAAGGTCGGCAGTGACGGGGTGCCCGTCCTGCACCAAATGATCAAAGACCAATACGGCAACTATGTCATCCGTAAGTAGCTCCTTCGTTTTTGTGTCCGGCACATTTTTACCATCATCCCCGCTAACCCACTACACAGAGAGACTATTGAAGCTCCTCGAAGGTGAGGAACGTCGTCTTTTTGTCGAGACCATGGAGACCCAGCTTGCCGCTCTGAAGCGGACGAGCACCGGCCGGCAGAACGCGGCCGTGGACCGCCTGCTCGACGAGCTGGCCAAGACCGGCCTGGTCAGCCTGGGGTCGCCGCCGGCCGCAAAGTCATATACCGCCTCCACGGCGCCCGTGTCACCCCGGCTGCCCGCCAATGCCGAGTCGACGCCGCCGCTCACCCATGCGCCGAACACCCCGGAGAGCTCCAACCCACCTAGTGTCAGTGCTGGACCAACAGGGGCTTCGATCGTCGCCAGAGCGGACGGGAAAATGGCTACGGCTGCAGCCAAGCTGGTGGTGTCTCCGGACACCGACACAGAGACTGCGGAGTAACTTCATTGCCCCTTTTGTTGTACAAATAAACACCCAAGGCAAGCCGCGTGACTCACGCAAGCACGAACACGAACACGAACATGCAGCATACGTACTCCTTTGAATATACCTGACGATGCTGGAGAGGACCGCTCTTTTCAGCACCGACGACGATTTTGTCAATCGATAATACCCACCGATGCAGTTTTTATTTGCTTTTTCAGAGGGAATGGTTTGTTACCAACGTGCATTTCTTATTTATTATTTCTTTTACAATACTTTTTTTTTCACCTTGTGTTTTCTTACCCTTTCCTTAGTATTTTCTTCTTGTCTTTATTTTTATTATCTCTTTCCAACGTGGGTGTATGGGACTGACAAGAATCGCTGCCGGCGTGTTACCCATGGCGCGCCTTTTTATCTCCTTATGTCTCTTTTTGCCAGTTTGCCATTTGCCATTTTCTAGGGGAACGACTTTGGAGGACCAACAAAATACTCTGGTAACATTCGACTTTAGGTTTTTTATTTAAATGGGAATAAATATAAGAGAGTGGGACACCGACGGAGAGACAGGGAAAGATCGGAAAACGGAAGGAGCTTTTGGGAAACAAAATAGCAAGGGCAATTGCATAAAAAACATGAGATGGCTGAGCAGCCCAAGGCAAGAGCGAAAAATGCTTTTGAGACGGAAGGGGCGATCGACCGGCTGGCGTTTGGCTTTGGGCATTCCAATATTATATTTCAATCCTCTTATTCTGGATTCTTCTGGTCTTTGCTCCTTGTGTGCATTCTAACTTTCTTTGCCTGGCCGCCTCGGCCGACATGCAATGTTTTCCTTGACCGTCATCGTTGATTTCAGGTTTTTAGTATTCGCCTCATCGCCATGTCGGCGTTGAATCAGAAAATGAAAATACATCTAGTCGTTATTTTTCAGTCATGATTTACCGCTTCTATCATTATAAATATGACGATATGCTAGAAACTACAATTGTAATAAAGTATGTTCTTGTGCATCCGACCCATGATGTCCCTGTCGTTGTGAAACCTTGTGTTATTGGAGAGCCTTGTCCCGGGGTGCAAGCTGCCTGCCGTTCTGAGTAGATGCGCTAATAGCGCTAAAGCCCCGCACACTCCTCCACTACTGAACCGCAACCCGGGCCTTGCCACAGCCTCACAGCCTTCTTCAGCAACTAACGACTTGTTTTCACGTCATTCACGCTCGCTTTCCAACAACCACCTTATCGCTGCACCTCTGTATCTGCTGTCGAGACCTCGGACTCTGTTTTCTTTCCGATACTCGCCCGTCCGTCTTCCGACGCCTCCGGTAGCTCACCCGCTTCCCTCCACCTCGAGACCTTCTCCCTGGCCTTTTCTCTCCGTCACCAAATCAGATGCGCCGCACGCTGCTGCTGTGCTTTGTGCACGGCTTCAAGGGCGGCGCCGACACGTTTGGCGCCCGCTCGCAGTTCTCCCATGACCTGCGCAAGCGCGTTGCCCAGGCCCTGCCCAACGTGGACGTCCGCGTCGCCGTCTACCCGACCTACGAGACCCGCGGCGACCTCGCGGCCTGCGTCGCTCGCTTTTCGGAGTGGCTGCTCGAACAAGTGATCGACATCGAGGTGGCGGCGCGCACGCCGTCGCCGACCGTCGACCCGTCGGTGCACTGCATATTGATTGGGCACTCGATGGGCGGGATTGTGGCGGCGGATGCGCTGCTGGGGCTGGCGGGCGACAAGCGGGTCGGCGACGAGGAGGAGAAGCTGGGGGACGAGCTGAATGCCATGATGTTTCCGTACGTGCACGGCGTGCTGGGGTTCGACACGCCGTACCTGGGGATCGCGCCGGGCGTGGTGGCCCACGGCGCCGAAGGCCAGTATGCGGCCGCGACGGCCGCGCTGACGCAGATTACGGGTCTGACGGATGCGCTGTGGGGCAGCAAGAAGAGCGACGGCGACACGCAGCCGGCGCGCTCGGCACGGGCCCTGCCGTCGTCGTCGTCGCCCTCGAGCAATGCATCCAAGACGAGCAAGACAGAGGCCGCGGCTGTCGGAGGGGCCGCGGCTGCCGCCGGCGCAGCGTCATCCTCGTGGGGCTGGGGCAAGATTGCCATGTACGCCGGTGCCGGTGCGATCGCCAGCGGTGCGGCGGCCGCCGCCGCCACGGCCGCCTACAAGCGGCGGGATCAGCTGACCGAGGGCTGGACGTGGGCCACGTCGCACCTCGAGTTTGTCAACTGCCTCGCACGAGGCGAAGTGCTGCGGGCGCGCATGGCGCGCATGACAGAGGCGAACCGGCAACTGGGCGTCGGGTTCGGCAACCTGTATACGCAGTTGGGCAGGGCAGCACAAGAGGCCCAGCGAAAAGCGACGAGTCCCAGCAACAACGGCGAAAGCGGACGGAGCTCGCCGTTGCGCGGGCTGCTGCCCGCGGGCGAGCGAACGTTTTGCAACCTGCCGTCAGGACAGACCCCAGCAGGGATCTGGCGGCCGGCCCTCAACGACGCGGCGACGGACGAGACATGGGCGCATATGAGCATGTTCGACCCGCCACAGAATCCCAACTACAACACGCTGCTCCGTGACGCGAGTGACTTGATTGTGCAGTGGACCGAGGGTACCGCATGGTATGCCGGCAGCCACGTTACGACGGCGGCGGCGGTATCATAGGACGCACGTTTCTTTATCCTTATTTTTATTTATTTTTTAAAATACGATGCTATGACAAATACAAACCCTTATGAATTATAATAGTACATTATTACGCTATTGCTATTGATGTTGCCGAAGCTCTCTTTCGCCTCAATTCTATCGAACAGAGAAAACCTGTTACTTGCTCGCCTTTTTTATACCGAATACCCGTCAATACCCGTAACACCCGTGCCATCCAAGCCGCATAGCCGCTGTAGTGCTCCGAAGAGTCGAGGTTCCCGCTCCATGTCTCGCTTCGTGTCTTCGCGCACGTTCGATCCGCTGCACTCCCATTGTTTCTATCGTCTCGTAATGTGTAGCGTCTCGGTCCCCTTGCTTGTATCATATGCCCCCATCTCTCCGCTCTACTGGGCCTTGCTCGAGTCGGCCTTGAGCCGGCGGAGCACCTTGCGCCGCTGCGCCAGCATGTGCGTGTAGAGAATGTACGACCCGGGCACATAGATGGCCAGCACTGCGTACAGCGCGTAGGGGTAGTACGGGTGCAGGCGCTCGGCGGCGCCGGGCGTCGCCGCGGCCAGGTACACGAGGCGCACCTCAGACGAGATGCCGATGGGGTAGAGCACGAGGAATGTGCTGTAGCGCAGGATGGTGAACCAGTCGGGCACCGGCGGGTTGGCTCCGCTCCCGGACGAGCTCGCGCTACGAGCCAGGCTCAGAGCAAAGTAAAAGTAGCGGATGACCTCGGTCGTGCTCCAGGCGAGCAGCATCGACGTGTAGAACACGCTGGATGTGGTGGCGTTGGGGAACGGGTAGACGACGGCCCACACGAGCAGCAGGCGGCTGGCAACCTGCATGACGGTCGTGAAAAAGGGAGCGCGGACGACGCCCAGCAGCGAGTGCACGACCTCCAGCAGGGCGAGCGTCTGGGTCCAGCGCACAAAGTAGCTGACAGCAATCGGCACGTACTCGGGCCCGCGCAGATAAGCGGCGCCAACCGTGCGGCCCAGCACCGTGGCCCAGAGGACCGCCGACGTGAAGTTGTAGGCGGTCAGGTACAGCAGCTTGACCTGCGACGATTCCACAGGGCCAGTGCCGGGAATCTCCTTGGACTTGGCCATTGCGGGCAAGGGAGGTAGGACTGTCGATTCTGAGACTATCCAGCAGAAATAGGTCAGGTGCAGGTCGGACTGGGGAGTACGCTCGACACGGCGGGCGTATCGAGGTTGTCGTCGGTGGTGATGTTGACAAAAGGTGGGTGACGATGATGATGCACAAAACGTCGATTGCCGGGGAAGACGTCGTTTGTTGTTCAACCGTTGGGGACATATGCCGTAGCTTGGTGGATTTTCACGTGGGAAAGAGCTACGACCGCTAAAGCCTCGAGGAAGGCGCGTTCGCGCAAATAAGGGGCACGTGCAAGAAAGGACTAAAGGCGGGAGAATTTTAGGATTTATTTTAAGCCAAGTTTAATTGGGTTATTCTTGAGTTGACAAACGGTCTTGGCATTTCTTGGCGACATCTTGGCGACAGACAAAAGCTCGTGTGGGTCCCTTCCTCTTTCGGCCAAGAGGAGGGGGGTTTGGGTGTGAATGTCCAAGATGCGACGTACTTCAGAAGGCAGACGAGAGCAATGTTACACTCTTGAGGTTATTGTCGTAATTGACATTTGGTTTATTGGGTATACTTTCTTTGGTATTTTGTTTCGTCTGTCTGTAGAACAAAAGTCAAAATAGTATGTAATAAGACGCAAACTTGCAAGATTACAGAAGACAATATAAGCAGCTGAAATACAGAAAACAGAAAGAATGAATCAGATAACAAAATAATGCCCATTACGTAGAGCAACATCAACATGAAAAATCAAGATACAATCCATAAATGCAAAACCCAAAATCTATTTTAAAGGGCAATTGGGATATCTCGAGTCCGTGTCGTGGTCGCGTTCGTGTCGTGTCATTAGTCGTAGCCGCCAGCAGCGAAGTGTCAGGAAATCGTAACGAGTGCCAGTCATTAGTTTCCATCCCGCCGGCGGAACGGCGACGGCCAGCCGCTAAAGAGCCACTCGTTGCTGTGGCGGCCACATGTAGTGTAGACATTAACATTCGTCTTCTTAGAGCTGCTCCCGGCAGTGCTGCCGGCAGTGCTGGTAGCATAAGAATGGGCCGACGAGTGGCGCGGTGGCGGTGACGACACAGACGGCAGGGACGCCGTCGAGGCCAGCGACGATGTGTACGATGGCGGGTACGACGAAGAGTACGACGCTGAAGACGCATAAGTCGATCTGCTCGTGGTGCGGTAGACTCCCGAGGCAGCAGCTGCATCAGACATGTTGTACGTCCCAGACGATAATGACGATGGCAAGGACGACGACGAGGGGCCGTTATAGCTGGCAGAGGCCCTGCCCATACCCGCGCTGGTGCGGTACAGCGGGTCACTGGCCGACCGGCTGGTGTACTCGTACGCAGGCATATCGTAGGACTCGGCAAACGGCGCCTTCGTCTGTGGCTGGTTAGCAGGGACATTGGACAAAAACGAGCGACAAGGGCCTTGCTCCTGTACACAAGTACGTACTGAGCTGGACGAAATAGTGCTCGACCGCGAGGGCGTGTGGTAAAGCGGCGCCGAAGATGGGACGCGGGATGAGGAGTAGCTGTTGTTGCGGCCGGTCATTTTGGTGGAGGGCTGGGGATGAGAATAAAGCAGCAGGGGAGAAGCAGAGATGGGCGTGTTGCTGTTCTTTGTCGAGCTGAGTCGAAAAGTCGGAAAGTGTTTACGTCGCCCTCCGTACGGGCGAGTGTAGAGTTGAAATCAAAATAAGGCCGGTTTGAAGGGGTTTTCCTTGCAGGAATTTATTTGGATGCTTTGCTTGTTTGGTTGACCGATGACCGATGGGCTGAATCTCTCTTTATGTCTTTATGTTTTGGACGATATCGATGTTGCGATTTGTTTGTTGTCTTATTGTTGCGCAATTTTTAATATAGTTTTTATTTGGGAATCAAGCAGTCTTAACGGGGAAGATAAAAACAGAGATATTCGGCAATGCAGCGCGTGGTCTGTCGCAGGTAGCAGTAGTAGTTGCAAGCGGAACGGTTTTGTGGTTGCTGCAGGTTGTAAAAAATGTTCAGGCTGCAGGAAGCAGTCCAGTTGCAGGTTGCAAGCTAGGTACCGTGCTGCGATGCGGCAAGACGACCGGGGGTTACTTGGAGAGCACAATGGCAGCGTTGATAACCGAGGCAGTAAAGGTAATATGTGACAGTGTGGTTGAATGTGTGTGTTGGAGTGAGAAGACGGGACGATACGAGCAAGAGTGTAATGTATGAGATGGAAGAGAGAGAGAGAGTAAAGGGAGAGAGAAAGAGGCCGAGCAGAAACAGAAAAGAAAGAGGAATCGACGCGGCTAAATACAAAAATGCAACGACACATGCGAAGGCAGAAAGAAAGTGTACAAACAACAAACAGGTCGATAGCGACGAAGGGGGATGGAAGATTGATCACAGGACAAGACGACGTAGGAACAACTAGGACGGGGGGAAACTAGACTAGTGCAGGGACGAATTGGAGGGTACTGGTACATGAGGATGAATGATAGAGGACTTGGCGAGATGGGGAGGCGTCGGGACCGGCAGAGGGAACGCGTCAGGCTTGCCAAATGCATTCGGTCAAGACGAGCGGTAAGGTACCTTTGGCCTCACTTGCTAGGCACGTCGTTTGGCTGTCGGGGCACTTTGCATACGCCGCACTGGTCGGATAGAAAGAATTAGGAGAATGAGAAGTGGTGAAAGTAATCTGCGCACAAGGAGACTAAAAAAAGGCGCAAAAGCTGATCGGAAGGAGAACGTAGCTACTGCCGATGACGAGTACACAAAGTAGACAAACTTGGAGCAAAAGAGACGGAGGGGTGGCCCGAACACTTTCCGGGGAAAGAAGGAAACCAACAAGCCAGTCAGCTCGAAGCGAGGCAATGACACGGAGAGGCAGTCAGGCCGATCGTAAGGCAGCAATGATATGCTCCTGGGGCACGACACTAAAACTGCAGGCCAAGAGGACGAGCGAGAACACGGAGGCTAGAGACATTGGCAGGACAAACGAGAAGGGGGGGGGCCACAAATTCTGGAAACGAAGCCAGACATGGGGGGAAGACTTGAGCGGGAACGACATGGGAGATTTGCGCAATGGGTCAGAAGGCAGCATGCCAAGAACGCTAGAAGGGCACCAGAAGGCGAATGGAAAGGGAGGCAGACTTTCTTGGTAGCATCCCTGTCGTTTTGGTCCTGTTCTCGGAGTCAGAGATAGGACTTTGAAATGCAAAGAGACTGATTAGACTCACAAGCACACACACACGCACACAGAGAGAGAGAGACTGATTGGTGACACCGCCCACTTTTCTAGGGCTGGCCAATCCGTCTGAAAAGAGTGTGAAGAGGCGGACTCAGAGCAGGCAGAGGTGGACTGTGGACTGCAGCGTGCAGGAGACCGCGACGTGTCTTGGTTCGTTCCGCGAGCGAACCAAACAGAGGCGGACAGACGGACGCAGGAGAGCCATCGAAGCAGCGTCGGAATCATCAAAGTGCGAGGCTTCTTGGATGCACACCAATTGCCGAGCCATAACGACTGGGGCCCCAAGGCCCTAGGACTGGACCCGCCTGCTGGACGATGGAGTCATCGCAGTCCTGTGACCGACCAAACGGGCGAGTCTGTTCTCACGGCCAGCTCGGTGTCGAAATCGCAAACGAACGCGATATGGCCAAATGGCCAAATGGACAAAATGGCCAAATGGCCACAAGGAAAAGGGATGCCCCGACTGCCAATCGTGGACCGCCGCTTGGTGAACGTGCTCTGTTGCAAGGGCGGAACGACGCTGTGACTGAGCAGCTGAGGCATGTGTGGCCTGTGACGGCATCGGTCAAGCTACGAAAGTAGGGTGTTGTATGTCGTAGCCGGTCGTTTGTTGTGCGTTGGTGGCGTCTCTTTGGCGTGGTCATAGCTTGTTTCCGTCATCGTTGTATTTTGAGTTGCTTTGTTTTGTTCTTTCCCTTCTAGTGCCAGAGCTACGACAACAGCTTGGGGGCTGTACAGGAAGGAGGTGGCGTATGCTTCTTTCCTTCTTTCCTTCTTTCCTTGCGGGTGGTTGCCCATTCTCTACGCTACTGCGTAGCGCAGAAACCAGGGGGCTGTGGGGAACGACTGGCGAACGCTTGCCCAGCCGGCACGCTGTGTGCCGCGGAGAATTGGGTGTTGAACAGCACCCTGGCTCGCCTGGCTCCGATGATCTCCACTCGCCATCGGCGCCATCCTCCATAGTCAAATCGCCCAAACGGAGCCTCTTCCCCAAACGCCCCGTGCCCCCCTGCTGCACACCATCGACAGCCTCCAGGTATCGCTCGTGTACACCGAAGGACGAGAACGACGATCGGCGCGACAAAGACCGTCAAGGCAGTGAAGGCAGTGCACAGTCTAGCGGGTGCGTGCGGGATCACCTCCAGCCATTTGGAACGGCCTGTGTCTGTTGGTACGGCTCCTATTAGCTGGCGATTGGGGTTGGCTTTGGCAGAAACGCGACCGAGCTTGACAGTTCCATGAGAGAACAGGTACGCCATACTTTGTCGCTGCACGGCATGCAAAGGCAGCAGGATCGAGGCTCAAGGCTCAAGGCTCAAGGCTCAAGGCTCAAGGCTGCAGCTGGAAAAGCGGCCAATGGCTAGCCAGGTACCAGAAGCCCGAAAAAGCAATTGCAAAATAACAAGTTTTTTGCCTTGCAGTCACCGGGTGCACATGTGGGAGAATACGGAATACGAAGCGGGATGCATCCCGGTATCTCGCCGCTGCAGCCTCGCTCTCGTCTTTGTTGGCTCGCATACCGCCCATCGCTGCCAAAATACATGACAAGAGCAGTCCGGTCAACAATGAGACCTTACTCAGGGGCGCTGTACATTTTAAAAGGACGAGAATTCGACGGGATGGGATAATTTGGCTAGCAGGCGTGCGGGACGATGAGTGAGCGGTATTGTGCCTAACTGACTGACTGGCTGGTCGGACATGTCCTCATTAAAACGATCCTGTTGTTGTTGCCTGGACTTGGCGGCAGTACTGCATGCACGCAACTCTCGAAAGAACAGAACAACACATGAATCGAGCGGCATTCTCCAGAAGGAATACGGGGGAGGCAAATCATGATGGGGGCAGTAAACCAGCAAATGGGGGGAGGCACAGATCGTTTGAGCAATTACCCCGTCACGGCGCCACACTTTAATTGGTGCGGCCGAGAGGTTCGACCAAGGGCATGCAGCATGCAAGCAGCCAAGGCTGGCGGACAACTTGGCTGTCGTTGTTCCTGTCCAACCCGACCAGCTTGGCGACCCACAGACAACTCTCACGTCGGCATACGAGCAGACTGGCTCAACGGGTTAGAGGCCGACTTGCTTCCTTTGCAAGAAAACGACGCCATTGTCAGAGCCGTCCCGGCCGACTTGGCATTGTTTGCATTTCTGGCATCTCCTGCCCATCTCCGGACTGTGATCGTTGTGCAACCAAACAACCAGACGAAAAGTCGGACGAGACGAGGGAATAGGGAAAAGCAGGAAGGCTTTTGTCACCCAGGAACGCGACAAGGCTGGCCGATGAGGCATACCAGTCGACGTTTCGGGGGTTCTTCGTACTGCGTTGCATGAGCAAGCATACAAAGTACGAGCCACAATGCAAACGGGGGGACACAGACTTTACGCGGAAGATCGAGGAACGCTTTCGTAAAAGCGAGGCATCTTCGTGGGGTCGTATTCCTGACAGGTTCTGGCCGGTTCTCCACGATTGCCAACCCCCCCTCCATATGCCGTTATCCGCGAGTACGGCGTCTGCCCCGACATCTTCCTCTCGCAAGCGCACACGAGCCACGCCAAGTCTCGCCAGCAACCCCAAAATCCAGGAGCAGAAGCAGCTCCAGATAAGGAATATGCTGAGGACCTGCTGGAGACTGGTGGCTAGCGGCCGGCAATATTGCATTGTTTGTTTTTTCCATTGGGCTCCATGGCAAAAGTAGAAGTGCTGGTTGCGAAGCAGGTACGAGTGCATAGACATAGGATCCCGCTGTTGATACCAGAAGGATTTGAACCGGCAACGGGAGACTGACTGAAAACAGACAAGTAAGGAAGTTACCAAGGACCATCGAAGGACTCCGTTTGGAATAGAGTACATCGTACAGAGTACGGAGCAAGTACTCATACAAATTGACACATTGGAACAATGGACGCTGCCATCGCGGTCGATCGTCTATCAGGGTTCCACTTTGCCGATGCGCGAGGCTGGTCACGGGGACACTGAGATACGCATCTCCGGAGACAAACATCACCATGTATTGCACGGAGTATGGAACACGGCATACAACATACGGAATAGGGTGATGCAAAGTTGGGTCCTGCAGCGATGGTGTCAAAAAGCGGGTACGCAAGAAGGCTTGGCCTTGGCGCACAGCGGGCAAGTCCGAACGTCTGCTGCCAGCGCCTGCGAACGTCTGCTGCCAGCGCCTGCCATTGGCGGTTGATTGGGTCCTGGACTGAAAGAAGAAGGAAGGCGGAAAGTGGGGCCTGAACGCATCAGACGGCAGTGCGTACGAATGTAAGAATGGCAGGGCAGTATTCTGGACATTGGCTGGAGTGGCTAATTAGTGGACGACAGACAAAGAGAGAGTAAGATCACAGACACGGAGCGGTTTGACTGAATGCCGATTGCGATGAATACACGCAGACACGACAGACTCATAGCAATGCATTCGGCCAACGAGATGCTCCGCTGCCAACTATAGTGGAGCGCTTCGGCCAGCGACCACGAAGTCGTGAGATGTATGTCGTACTGAGCAGCACTTCGTCCCAACGGGGTATTACCATGCGCTGCCCTGATGTGTTAACAGGTCAGATGCCGCAGGAGGTGTTTCCCATTTGCAGAGGTATGTGGCTGATCTTTGGAGCCCGTTTTATCCCTAGCCCTGGGAACATGTCGTTCACATCGCCGAGGCGGCAGTGGTATGGCGCCCTTTGTCGAGATACGGGTGACGCCTGCGACCGTCCAGTCTTCGTGTCTCTCTCCGAATGAACGACATTTTCCGGAAAGGCGGTCACAAGAACGGTTTGGGCGTCGTCGATATGGCTGGCTAGTGCATTGGATTTGGGCGATCGCAATTGGACTCTGGCAGCTTCTCTGGCGGAAAGAGCCAACCATACAGAGCCGGGTTCCGAGCACCGTGTGGGCAGTTTTGGGCGACGAGCTGGGAAGGAAACTGCGACGCCGCTAACGACGCCAAATGACGTTCAGGGCTGAAGTGAAGGAAGGCAGGAAGGCATGCGGTGAGTGACTTCCCAATTGGGATGGACTGCACAGCAAGAGCAGAGCTGGTGCTGCAGGAAAGCGCAATCGTCTGAGCCCCTGCCCCTATCCTCCCTCCTCCCACTGCTTTGTTCTGAGGCCAAACGAGCACCTCGTCAAACAACACCATCATATTCTATTCTGTACACACAACATAGCAACATAGCCACATGGGCCACGCCCTCCACTGACGTCTGACTGCGGCCACAGACACGACCCGGCGCCTGCGTGGCCCTGTGCCTGTTCGCGACTGTGTCGGTGTGTCGTTTTGCTGCCGCCTGCCGGGGCGCACGTTTTCGTTTGTCTCGTCGTCGATGCAGTCTTGGCTTTTGCACCCGCCCGCGGTCTGTTCTCTCTTATTCTCCGGCGGCCACTCGTCACTCAACGGCCGCTGGATTGTCAGCTGCCTTTATTTTAGCCGACGACACTTTATGCCACAGAGTTTCGAAAAATGTACGGAGCTGGTTACGATTGTCATTTTCTTTCGTTTTTCTCAGGATCTGCCATTCATCCATCGTTCTTCGGCCTCTGTTTTGACATTCCGGTGCATCTATGTCTTGTTTTATTGTTCTTTTCAGTACCGCTCGCGATGCTGCCAGCCTAATTATGGCGTCTGCAAACAGGCGTTGTCGTCACGCAAAGCTGTACGATGTGAGACGGAGTCGAATTGATGTGAAAACAACTGCCATACGACGCACTCCGGAATGTCAATTCCTTTCTTGCTCGTGACTGGAAGACTGGGGCCCAAGTGGCTCCTTTGTCCACGTATGCAGCGCCGCTTTTGACAGGCTTCTTGCCAACAGCTTGCATGTTAAAAATAGAGCGTTCCATTGCCTCCATAATGAGGAAAGGTAAGGAATACGAAACAGAAGAACAGAAAAAATGGAAAAACAACAAGAAAACCGGCGCCAACAACAGGGATAAAGGCGCCCTAAACAGAGACCAACAAACAAACTAAACAAACGGTCCGGCATTGAAAACAAGAAACGAGCAAGAAACAAAAGCAGAGAAGCCGCACAGATCAACAGGGGATGGCAGGACGCAGAACGACAACAGCGGTAGACTGCAGCTCGGCACTGTGCTGTGCATCATGAGTTGCATCGCCAGTTGAAGGAACAAAATTCAAAGGACCAAAATCATTGCAGAAGCCAAACAGGGGCAGAAGCACATCGCAACTAGACGAAATGAATACTGCATAACAAAAGCAGGGTCTTATCTCCACCAGACCCTCACCGGCACGATAGCTCGGCCCTCGCCTGTGCCCTGCCTCCTGCTCCCTCCCTCGCATGCTGCTCCTTTTCGACTTTCGATGCCGCCGGCCCTGTGCCTCCTCCTGGACGTCAGATCCAATCTACGGTCCCTGCCTGCTGCGTCTGCTGCTCCATTCTCTGTGCCGTTTTTGGAACAGCGATGCTCGTTGCCCTATCCTCCCGCAGCTGGCTCCCTCCTCGCGAGACACCATTCGCTTTTTCCTTTTTCTCCGTAATAACCACTCTGCCCACTCACAGACTCGCCCTCACACGCCCACCCCTGCACCCAGTCCGAGGTCCCAGCCAGCCAGCTGCTCCTTCAGGGTCGACTGGCGTCTGTTGCCGACACACGTTGTCAGGTTGTCTCTCTCGGGGTTCGCTCTCCCTCTCCCCCCCACTGACTCCTTTGCTCGTTTACTTAAGAGGCCGTTTTTCCCCGCCCGTTGCTTCGTCTCGTCGTTTTTCTTAAAGTTTTCTTTTCCTCCATTATCACCACCGACCATAACACCGAACTTCTCTTTCTCTCTTTGCCTTTTATATCCTCGCAAAATCTCCAACAATGGACGCCCCTACCAAGACCGTCGACATGGCCGCCGTGCCTGCCAAGAACGCCGAGCCCGCTGTGGAGCAGCCTGTACGTTGTTTTGTAGTGATCTTTTCTACGACCCTGATGCTTATTTTTATTTTTATTTATTTATTTTTTTGCCCTGGCGCTTGGTCCAAAACAACGTCATTTGCGACAAAGCCCCGGAACTTTTCAATAGGATCACTGCTAACAAACCAAAATAGACTCGCGTCGAGCCCATGTCCGTCGAGGCCAACATGCGCGGCGGTGACGAGGCCGAGGAGATCTGCTGCGGTCTTTGCGCTGCCTTTGCCTGCTTCGAGTGCTGCAAGTGCTGCTGCTAATTGCGCGGCGACGCTATACTCTCTGCCTTTCGAACCACGACCATTTTGCAACGGAGGAAACCAGAGGAAGACCAGAGGAAGACCAATGGTGTAATGAGAGGCCATCTAGATACCACATACCACATACCACATAACAGATAGCACCAGAGAGAAGGCGGTTCGGCGCGACATGTACCGTACGCTGCGATCCGGCGCGCCGTTTGCTGCAGAAAATCAAGCCTTTGCCTTGTTGGAAACCCGTCTTTTTTACATGATCCTGCAATGCGATTGAAACAAACATGACGTCGATGGCAGTCCACTTATCCTCCCGAGAACGTGCGACATGACTCGCCCGCACGTGGTAAGTAGGGCAGATAGGCACAGTTTGCGCATTGTCGCAACATGAGCCCCAGATGTCACCATCGGCTGGTCAGAGACACGCAACGTCCTTTTTTGTTTTGCCAAGCATTGATGTGCACCCTGTCGAGTAATGCAAAGTAGCGCTTCGAATTGTCGGAGACCAAATTCCGTTTTTTTGGTTTGTTCAATTGCAATTCGGTGGATCCAACGAAGAAATGGGCAATTGCTTCTGTCAAAGTACAGTACGAAGAGTAAATCATCACCGCCTCCATCCTCTACTTGGACACCTCCTTCTCCGTCGCCTCCTTGATGCGCTTGCCAAGGTCCGCGTCCACGCGCGCAAACATGCCGTACGTGCGCTCGCGCGTGTCCTGCTTGGCGCCCGACAGGTGGCCCGCCACATTGTGCACAAAGTTGTCCTGCTGCCCGGGCTGCTTGCCGAGCACCTTCCACAACGCGGCCGGCTGCTCAAAATCCAAGTCCGTCACATCCCCAAACACCGCCCACGTCGCCTCGCCCGTCCACTTCTCGTGCGACACCGTGCCCTTGCCGCTGGCCTTGTACGTCACCGGCCGGTACGAGCTCTGGTAGTTGGGGTTCGCGCCCAGATTGCCGTTGACATTCATCTGCCCGTCGCGCACAATCGGGTTGAACGACCGGAGCGGCGTGTTGACGGGGATCTGGTGGAAGTTGCCGCCCAGGCGGTGCCGGTGCGTGTCCGTGTACGAGAAGAGGCGGCTCTGCAGCACCGGGTCGGCCGACGGCTCGACGCCCGGCACCAGGTTCGACGGCGCAAACGCGGCCTGCTCGATCTCGGCAAAGTAGTTTTGCACGTTGCGGTTGAGCGTCATGCGGCCAAACGGACGCAGCGGGAACTCGCCCTGCGGCCACACCTTGGTGAGGTCAAACACGTTGTAGCGGAACTTCTCGGCCTGCTCGGGCGTCATGACCTGCAGGTACGTCGTCCACGACGGGTTGTCGCCGCGCGCAATCGCCTCAAACAGGTCCTGCGTCAGCCAGTCCGGGTTGGCGCCGTCCTTCTCGCCGGCCTCCTCGTTTGTAAACGTCGCGACGCCCTGGTCCGACCGCAGGTGGATCTGCACGTACACAAACGACCCGTCCGGCTTGGTGAACTTGTACGTGTGTCCCGAGTAGCCGTGCATCTTGCGGAACGACGCCGGCGTGCCGCGGTCCGAGAACAGCGTCATCACCTGGTGCACCGACTCTTGGTGCGTCGACAGGTAGTCCCAGAACATGGTCGCGTCCTTGAGGTTCGTCTGCGGGTTCCGCTTCTGCGTGTGAATAAACGTCGGGAAGTTGGTCGGGTCCCGCAAAAAGAACACGGGCGTGTTATTGAACACCCAGTCCCAGTTGCCCTCCTGCGTATACAGCTTGGTCGCGAAGCCGCGGGGGTCGCGCGCCGTGTCGGCCGAACCCTTCTCGCCGCCGACCGTCGAGAACCGCGTCAGCAGCGGCGTCTTCTTGCCAATCGGCCCCGTGAGCATGTCAATTGTCGTCAGGTCGCTGATGTCGTGCGTGAGCTCGAACTCGCCGTATGCGCCCGCGCCCTTGGCGTGCACCACGCGCTCTGGGATGCGCTCGCGGTCAAAGTTGGCCAGCAGGTCGATCAAGTGGAAGTCCTGCAGCAGCAGCGGGCCCTGGCCGACGCGCTGATATTTCTTTGGGTCATCAATGGGGTAGCCGCTGGTGGTCGTGTACGTCGGCTTTTCATCGTAGTGATATGTCGACTCGATGTGCTTGTACGCGGCGCCGCGCTCGCCGTCGGTCTTCACTGCCGGGTGAGCCATGATGATGCTATGTCGTGTACGTGTTGGTGGTCTGATTTAGATTTTGGTAGTGTATCGTGATGCTGCCTTTTGAATGTCGTGAAGCTCTGGAGCTGCCTTCCAATACAATGGGACGAGGGTAGGAAGGAACAAACGACCACCTAGTTGCTGGCAGCAAAGGAGGAGCCATATATAGCCACACAGAGAAGGTGTACAGGGCATGTCTAAGCAGTTCTTTCTTCTTCCGTCATAGCTGACTACATTGGGGTGATTTGGTGCTTTCCCTTTGCCGTCTCCATCTCTCTTGCCCATGAGAGTCGGTCTCGCCTTCCTCGGGATACTATGACGTCTGTTACCAGGACTGTATCGCTCTTTCCTCCCTTGAGAAAGAGTACCCACGACATAGCTCTTGCCGGCAGCTTAACGAAAGTCGCCTCATCACGCACCAAACAAAAAGGGTACCTCGTTCCTAGTTCAATCCCGACTTACACCAAATGCCGGTGACGACATGTAAGGCGAGGCCCCACAAAAGCGCAACATTGCGAACGATGCAACCAGCCCCAGCCTGCGCTGACACAGTAAAGCATGCTAGCTGTCTCCCCCTGGCCAAAATAAAGCGCACTCACAAATCGTTTTGGCACTCTAATACAGCAAGAAATCCTCACTGTAACACTCTTGACAGTGTAAGAAGTCCCACTAAAAAGCTTTGTGAGTACGCTTTTTTTTGGCCAGGGGGAGGCTGTGCTGCTGTGCACAAGACAAAAGGACGGACGGACGGAGACTACAGGGAATATGGACGACAATGGACAAAGGCCGAAAGGATACAGAAGAGCGAGTGCAACGGATCCAAAATAACGGGCTGTGGTTTGGTCCAATGGCAGCTTTGCATTTAGAAACGAAAACAGGCGTTGGGACAACTGGCGTGGTAAACTCGTAAGCTAGAACAATGCGGCGGCCTTGGGGAAATGGAATACATCATCATCAAAGAGTGCCTATGTACCCGATCCAGCCAACCGTTGTCGATCGATTATGTCTTTTATTAAGCCGGTTTATTTATGTATTATTTATTTATTTTTCGCGGCAAGTTGGTCGTTTTACAGATTTTATTTGGAATTCCCCTTTTTTTTGACATATTGAGTCCAACATGTCTTTTTGTTTTAAATCCGTTTTAATTCTGGTATTTACGACTGATTAGTATACATTCAAATAAAGAGCTATCAATGCCACTGTCTCACCAAGTCACAGGACCGCGCGTCTTGCTTCCTGTAACCCCGGTTTGCGTTACGGGGTTACGTCGGTACGACATCGTTCCATGGCGGAGATATTGCTCTGTATCCAGCACATTGAGTTAATATGGGAGTGAAAGCTGGGCAGACATCCACGCTGTTCAGATCCCGGCTCAGACGCCGATGTTGGGAATGGTGGGATACAAGACAGCTTGCTCGCCAAAAACCGAATTGCCTACCCCAACGAGTTCGGCCGAGACAGGCCGACTGTACTGTTATGCGCGTCGGTTCCGTTAAAAGTGGTGCTGCTGACTGTTGTCTTGCACGCGGAGACCGTAGCATGCCTGCTGGGCTGATGTGATGGAGTTTGATGGGACGGCATATTCTGGGTCCGGATGGTCCATTGACATTCCCAAGGATGGGACTGCGTATAAACGGCTAGCAATGAAGTGTATGAACAATATGTATGTTGTAGTCATTGCTATGTTCAGAAAATATAATAATGCAGCGATCTATATAATGAGCAAATGAAGCAAAACGAGGACGAAACCAAGGCCACCGCGGCCCTATCCAAAGAAGCCTGATACAAAGAGGGATTAGAAATGTGAAAAGCAGAGGCCGCGAAGCCCGTCCACTTGACGTGACAGACTCCGCCCATCTTGCCTCTGCGTGAAAGTATTAAAACCATTGCTATTGTGAATTAAGAGTAAATAAGAAAACTCCTCGCCTACCAGTACCTCTTCCCAGTTGCCGCATTCTAAATGACGTGCATGCCGGTTTGTGCACCCCTATTCATGGAGCCGTGAGTGGACGTTTGTCCAGACCCGGGATACTTCCATACTGCTGCGCCGTCTGTCATTTGCAGGATCGGTCTACGAGGAGATACTCGGCAGAGGTGTTCCGAAAAGGGAGTTCGTTCGTTGGTCGTTTGTCGTCAAGTATGTCGGTGCGAAAAGAACAGAGCGTTCTTTACTCTTGCTGAACGGTTTGCTTTGTGCGTGTTAGTATCATACGTTCATTTTTGTATCGTCGTCGCAGCGTCTCCCTCCACCTCCTCAACTTACCACTAGCCAGTCCATGCCCTCGTTCACGCCCGTGCCATCGACCGCAGAGCAGGCTATGATTGTCCAGTTGCGGTCCCGCAACTGGCCCAGCTGCAGCGCCTCGCTAATGTCTGCTGCGCCCTTGGCCCCCGGCTGGTCCTGCTTGTTGGCAAACACCAGCAGCGCCGCGTCCTTGAGCTCCTCCTCGTTCAGCATGCCCGCCAGCTCGTCGGCCGCCGTCTGCAGCCGCTCGATGTCTGTCGAGTCGACCACGAACACCACCGCCGAGGTATTCGCGTAGTAGCACCGCCAGTAGGGCCGGATAGACGTCTGGCCGCCGAGATCCCACACGTTAAAGTTGAGGTTCTTGTATGTCACGGACTCGACGTTAAAGCCGATTGTCGGGATCGTTGTGACCACCTCGCCAATCTTGAGCCGGTACAGGAGTGTTGTCTTGCCAGCGTTGTCCTAGAAGCAGAAAACGTTAGTTAGCTGTCTGGTCCATAACACTCTACTGTCCACCTCACTCTCGTGCTTTTCCTTGGCAACAGAACAAAGCAAAGTCGTACCAGTCCCAGGATCAAGATCCGGATTTCCTTTTTGGAGAACAGCAAGCTCGTCAGCCATGACATGCTGCTCGACATGCTTTGACCCATCCTTGCGGTTTCGGTGCGCGGAGTGCCGCGACTTTGCCTGCCCTAGTCGACGGGGGTGTTGAAATGGGACACTGTGTTCCCGAGAGGATCCTCTTCGTGACCTCCCTTCGCCTGCCGCACGCACGGCTTTGATGTGTTTTGTTCCTGGAATTTTCCGGTAAAACGATGCTGTCTCTTCGTTTCTGCTGCTCAGTCCGTCTGGAGGTGCTGTCTCTTCGAAGAGGAGGCTGATTGGCCCGCTGTTTCGTCGCTGGGATATATAGATGGGAGGTAAAAGCTCTGGACCAAGTTCTGAGGTCAGAGAATTGCCGTCGGGGCCGAAGTCGTAAAAGGGGGGAGGCAATGTCTCTTCGCCGTAGATTTGCTTCGTGAAGCAAAAGGTCGTCAAAAGTCGTGAAAATGCAGCTTGCAGGGTATGGATGTAAATGGATGCAGGGCGTGTAGAAACGGAAATGCAGAAGAACCGTACGGAAAAGCAGGGGGTGGTTCCTGAGCCGTTGGGACTTTAGCTTTTTGTTGGTGATGCTTTTGATTTTCGAAGAAATGAGCCTCGATTTCGCGAGACAGGGATCGGCGACGCTTCTGTCGATGGGGGTGTTGGTGGCGTGTAGTGCGCTAATGGAGGCCTGTGCAAAACTTTAGGATTAGTAAAGCTTACCACTGTACGCTCTGGGAGAAGGAATGCGACAGCGGCTCCTCCGGGGCCTCAGTGTCGCGAACAGTGTTTTCTGGGCCAGGCCTGGCCTGGCCAGCTAGGTATTTGGGCTTTCGTGCCGCCTATATCGAACATTCCACAGGCGGGTAAGCTGCACGTGCCATACCTCTTATTACGGTGGATCCCATTCACAACCATTTGGCATAGATGTCTACAAATGATACACGTGATAAACTGCTAAAGGTGACTAATCACAACGAGAGAAAGGAAGGCAAAAAAGTTTGTCCGAAAGAGAGAAAAGTGGAGTATAGGAAAACCTGCGCACGAAATTTTAGTTTGGGGTGCGCGTTGTGGGCAAATCTGGGTAGGAGGAAAAAAAATCGTTGATTGTATGGAACCCCCTCCCTGACGCATTTCTTCCGACCTTCAATCCAGCAACCTACCATAATTTTCTTTCGGAATCAACGACAGAATCAACAATCAGTCAAGATGCCGGTACGTATAGTTGTTTTTCGGTGGTGGGACAGACGATGAAGATGACACGCACACGTACGAACGGAACGCTTTCTTGTTCTATTTGCTCGACAAACCAACATCCTCGACGACATTTGCGAATGCGAAAATGGGCTTTTGCTGGTCGCAATATCTTCAGCCCATGACGAGGCTTCCGTCATATAGCCTCTTTGCACGGGGACGGATGATCAGAGACACGCCTGAAACCACCGAGTGAGGAGGAAAGAGAGCGACGACTGGACAAGCCGAAACAACAGAGCCGACCGGACGACGATGAACTGTTGGATGTTAAAGTCATAACTGTCCTGAACGTTGACTGACATGTTCTTTCCCCTCCTTGCAGAGCCACAAGTCTTTCCGCACCAAGCAGAAGCTCGCTAAGGCGCAGAAGCAAAACCGCCCGATCCCCCAGTGGATCCGTCTCCGGACCGGCAACACCATTCGGTACGATGAACCAAACCCATACCCTGTCGATGCGATACAGGAATGCACCATACCGTCTAGTCTACTGAAACTAACATCCTTCCAGTTACAACGCGAAGCGGAGACACTGGCGCAAGACCCGCCTGGGCATCTAAATGTTTACCCATATTGTGTCCGGGAGCTGGGGGTGTGACGAGGAATGAGGGCTTGGGAAGAAGCCGAAACAGGCGGGCGAGAAGCATCGGTATTCTGGGAACGGACCACACTCGATTTTGCGACAAGACGACGACTAGCGACTATGCGACGCCGTCATCCTTTTTTCAAACTGCGGCGGCCTACGGCCATTACCTTGCTTCGCACGGACGGTCGTATGGTACTCTTCTGTGCTGCGCCCAACAACGACGATTGACATGACATACGACTCAACGCGTTTGGGACGGCACCTGGCGTTGCGGAATGTGAATGGCCTGTGGCCCTACCAAAGTGTTCCTTTCGAAGCTCTGCTCAATTTTACTTGCTCACTCTATTCGGCCCCCTGCTTCTACGCCCTACTCCATGAGAGTCTCACAAAGGATGTGTGCTTTCTTTTCTTACGAATGACCTCTTCGGAAATACCGAGAGGAAATACGGAAAACATGTTCTTGTGTGGAGAAAATGAAGGGAGGAGTTGACGGCATCCAAAACTGGGAGTAAACGGGTATATTTATTGTTTACCTTCTGACATTAACATCAGAGCTTTTTTTTTACAGAAAAGGAAATGAATAAAAAACAACAAAACATTGAAAAAAAAGTCGTGTGTTTTTCCGACCACCTACCTTGCTCGTAGCCGTGTTGTAAACGAATGGTGACGCTGTGCAACGGCGTATGGCGACTTCAGAGTACATCACCCTTTTCGTGTTATGAACCTTTGATATCACGTAGTGTTCTTAATCCAGTCCGCTTCTAAACAAAAAGACTGTTCGAAGCCGGCCATTTTAAAAAATTGGAGAGGACAATGCCGAAAGGAGTCTGGTGAGTTGCCGAGTCCGGCTTGCAGCTCGAATATCAAATAGAACGAACAGATCCGGAAGCCGGAACCACGCCTCTTTTTCTTTGACGCATCTCCTTTGTCCGCATATGGAAGGCCAACTGTTGTCATCTTTGTCTGTTTGGTACTATAATGCTTCTAGTCATATCCTCAGGAGCAGATACCGGCACCGCACATGCCATTAGTATCAAATCATATGGGAATACGGAACAAGAGAAGTGAAGCAAGTTATATCGGTTTTATTAACCCGCGAACTACTATCGGTTTGAATTGAAAGAATACATTCGGTACAGAGAACCTGTGGCACCTCCTTTGACCGCTTAACCCAGAACAAAAGGTATAGGAAATAAAACGTAAAAGACATACAAAAGCCAGAACAAAAGATTCACCGGCAGACAACAGCCAACAATACGGGACACACGTTTCCCGTTTCCGGACTCGTTCACCAGACTCGTTCACCAGACTCGTTCACCATACTTGCGCAGCTTAGCGGTCCTCAGCCCACTCATTCTCTCTCCGGATCTGCTCCTCCTCCTCGGGGGTGAAGTCGTTGGTGATGTTGAAGGTCTTGCGGATCTCCTCGGGCGACTTGCCCTTGATCATGTTGGCGACCGTCTTGCAGCCGACGTCAAGAAGTGCCTTGATGTCCATGTAGTTGGCGGCCTGAATGCGGGAATCGTGTTAGCAAGGAATAACGTACACAAAGTATGTAACCAAAGATAAAGCGACAGAAAATAGGGTTTACGTACCAGGATGATCTCAAAGAGCATCTCCTGATCGACCTGCATGAACTTCTGGTCCCACTCTTCAATATCGGTGGTCTTCTTGCGGCTCTCGGTCTCCTCCTCGTTGGTACCAAGGGGGTCGTTGCGGTGGTGCTCGCAGTACTCAATGACCTTGCGGAGAACGGCCTCGTTGACCTGGACGAAAGGCACGTGGTTAGCAAAACACACCGGGAACGGAAAACGTCGGTTCGCTCTAATGGAAACGTACGTTGGGCAGAGGGACAGGGCCGAGTTCAGAGACACCCATGCTCTTCAGATCCTCCAGCATCGTGCTAAGCAGCGCCGAGCGGATGGCAACCTCGTAGTCGACAGTGATGACGCTGCCATCGTTGCTCTGGAGTGGGATCTTATCGAAGGACTTCTCCTCGGGCATTTTGTCGGTCAGCGAGGGTTAATTTGGATAAGAGGTCTGTTTGTAAAAGGCTTGTTAGATACAATAGCAGGAGAAAGATAGCGACGTCAAGTCCAATTTGATGGCATGTCTCAAAGAATGTGAGCGGGCAACGGCATCGGCGAAGTGAGCAAAGCAAGCTGAGAATATGCTGGGTCTTCGTAGCTTTCCGAGATGGCACTTTCGCGATGCGGCAGAGAAGGCTGAATGGGTCGACAAAGGACGGGTGTGACAACACGGGAGGCTGCTACGAGTGCGGGGCGAGCCTGGAAGGAAAGACAAACTCACAGGTTGCAATGGGATGCCGCGATAAATTGCACGCGGAAACTGGGTGATGTCGTTAAACTGTTGTCGGGGTACGTGATGATGGTGGTGGATAGAAGAAGAACCTCGATTTAAAGTTTGTGGGAGAGAAGCGATGATGTGAGCTGTGGAGGGGGCGATGATGTTCAAAGTAGAATAGAAGGGCGGCGAAGACGGCCGGAAAAAATGGGTAAGCCACAGGTGGCGTGTAGTGGGTCGCTGCTGCCTGTGTAGTGATTGGCTCAGAGGGGCTGGAATACTCCGTATTAGAGGACTTGATTCGGGGCAGGAGCAGTTGGAGATGGTTCGCTGATCGTAGTTTCCTGTCCGAGTTTCCTGTCCGAGTTTGCGACGACATCCAGCGGGACTTTATATCCCACAATGTTGAATGCTTACTTCTCCCATTGCCAACAAAAAAGGGAGTTTATTTTCGTGGCTCTGGCTGTGCCTGCACACGATTTACGACCCTGACGGCTGTTGGCCTCGCGCTAGACGAGGCAGAAAGCGTGGAGGAAGTGGGCCAGGCTGGCTGGAATTGCCAGTTGGTCCCTGATGCGTGCAGTAAGATACAAAGACGACAAAGACTTCAAAGACTACAGACCACAAAGACCCCGTATTCCCCGCCTGTGGCCGAAAGAGTTAGGCACCGACTGTAGGGGCTTTGGCTTTGTGGTCGGGCACCCGCCCCTGGCATTGAGACCGCAACCGGGCAGGCTGCGCCGCATCTGGCGGACACTATATGTCCGTGTCGCTGCCGTCTCTGCCTGGAATACGACGGGACCGCGACCAACGGTGAGAGACGAATATCGCAGTCTTTCTGCCTTGTGCCGCGTTCGGAAAGGGACAGGTTTTGTTTGTACGGCAGGCGTTCTAACTGCGGTATCCTTTGAAAGACGTATTGACAGCTGTGCGCATGAACATATTGTGTCTATATGATGATGAAATGAACACGGCCAGTCGTTGGCAGAGTGACAAAAAAAACGTGTCATAAAACGAGAGTGAGCTTGCCGTGATTTGGAACGGCAACCGTCTTACACGATCCTGTCCTAGGGCTAAGACGGTCAGACGTACGAAAGTTGGGAGAATCATGAGATGAGACGAGGCCACGAGAAAAGCTTACAGCGGTGTGTCTCGTGAATCAGATTTCCCAGAGCAGGTGCGACCTGCTGGCCAGTTGACATCGCCATGTGGTTGATTGCTGGTGGCTCTTTCCACCGCCTACACCCTACACTGTGTCTTTCCTATTTTGCCGCTTTCAGGCCTGTTCGTTTGCAGCCTAGTTCGCTCATAGCAGTGACAAGGCCCCATTGGGGAAGGTTTCAATGAGAGGAATGCACGCTCTTTACAGAGTCGCATGGACGATGGGTAAGATAGCGGCTGCTTTGGGCCAATACAGGTCTCTGGTTCGCTGCAACGACCTGCTGCAACCGCTAAAACAAGCACTCGCCACTGCCAGCGCGTCCCGCGACGGCTGACGGATGCAGGCGCCGTGTCTTGCACCACACTAATACCACCTGTTAATTAATTTGCGGAGCAAGCTAGCGGTCTATTTACTAATACAGAAGTACTACCCAGTTCATTATTTTTGTTATTGACTTGCTGCAGCTCCGGTTTTGTTGTCTCCTTTTCGAGGATCCCCCTTTCCTGTCCGACAAGGGTTACAGCGCACTCGGTCTCGACAGGGAAGGCGCTCGAATCGCGTGTTTTGTCCTTCCGCGGTCAACTCACCGTGCGTCGCTCCTTCCATGTTCCAGGCCTACCAGATTTACTTCATTTCCTCGTTCTGAAAAATCCGGGCCTCTTTCCCTTATTTTTCTTCTCACCAACAACCAACAGTCGACGGCCGCTTTTACCTCCCTTTGTCTGCTACCTTGCCTCACGCACAACAGGCGCACGCACTCTCAACCGGGGGCTCCTGACTATGACGCCGTTGCGTCTCCCAGTGGCCTCGTCTATCTAACGATGCCTTTGCTGTTGTCGCCGCAGCTCGAGCGCGGTTACGACTTGTTTGCGGCCTCGGCCTCACCTTCGGCTTCGAAGCTTTGCCTGTAAGGTAGAGCCGCTCGCATTCACCTTGAATACTCTCGACGCGCATCGCATCGTTCTCTTCTCGACACAACTCTGGCCCTTCCCGTTCGACGACAATACCATACCGTCGACTTTTCGTGTGTGTTCCTAGTCGTCTATTGAGAACGCTCGTGACACCTTTCTCTCCTTCCTATCGACCCTATTCCTCCTTCTCGACTCTCCTTCACGACTTCTTTACTTGTCTCTTTCCTCCCAATTCCTCTGGCACCTCTCGCCCACAATGTGGCGCCGAACATACCTCGTCCTCATCCTGGTGCGGCTGTGGTTCGCCATGTCGCCAAGCTATCTGCACCCGGACGAGAACTTCCAAGGACCGGAAGTGATCGCTGGTAAGACAAGCGCAAATCCGTTTATTTACTTCCCCAAGCACCTGGGGAGTGGCTTTTGTTTTCGTTGGGGCAAGGGCGGAGTTGTGTTTGGAGAGGATTGGCGGACGCAACATTCCTGGCGTGTTGTGCCCGTGGGGGAAACGGAGCTCCCCATGTCTCTCTACCGAAGCTCTCTTTCGCGCTTGCCCCGGACGGGAAACTTTTTGGCCTCGTTCTTTGTTCGTTCAGTGTTGCGTTGCCCTGGGCTTGCCGTGCTAACACGACTTCTTTGTTTGCAGGCGAAGTGTTTAGCTACCCCGTCCGACTCACCTGGGAGTTCACGAGCGACCACCCGATCCGAAGCGTCTTCCCATTATGGCCGGTGTACGGCCTCCCGATGTTCCTCCTGCGCTGGCTATGGATCGGCAACGGCGGCGACGGCGAAATCCCCCCGCATGTCGTATTCTGGGTCTTGCGCCTCCTCATGTTCGTCATGAACTTTGTGCTGCTCGACTGGGCGATCTACGAGCTGGTGCCGGCCAAGCGTCACCGGCAGACTGCGGTTGTTCTTGTCGCGTCGTCGTACGTGACGTGGACCTACCAGACACACACGTTTTCGAACTCGGTTGAGACGCTCGTGGTTGCCTGGAGTCTGGTCCTGATCGACCGCATCGTCGAAGGGCGCCAAGACCGTGCTTCGGTGCTCGCCCCCTCGATCCTGGGCATTGTTGTGGTGTTTGGCATATTCAACAGAATAACTTTCCCTGCCTTTTTGCTGATTCCCGGCCTTCGTTTGATACCCTACTTTATTAATAGGTATGGCGCAGCATCCCCCCCTTCCCCCTGTGACTCGATCTGGTGCGAATGACATTGCTAACTGTCCTTCCTCCAATAGACCGTTATCTTTTACCGCACTTGCTCTGTCGGGCCTTTTGACGACAATTGTCGCCATCGCCTTCGACACTGCCTTCTACACGCCGCACCAGATATCCTGGGGAGACCTGCTTTTCCACCCCGTTATCACACCTCTCAACAACCTCCTTTACAACATGTCGCCCGCAAACCTCGCCGAGCACGGTCTGCATCCCTGGTACCAGCACCTGCTGGCCAACATTCCCCTGCTGATAGGCCCGGCGGCAGCGCTTCTCTTCCTCCAACCGCACCTGTCCCTGCGGCTCTATTCGGCCGTGTCGGGTATCTTTGTGCTGTCCATTTTCCAGCACCAAGAGGCACGCTTCTTGCTGCCTACGATCCCGCTGATCCTGTCCTCGGTGCAGCTACCGCGCAACTCGCGCCTGCTGCATGCTTGGGTGTCTGCGTGGATCGCATTCAATGTGCTCCTTGGCATCCTGATGGGTGTGTATCACCAGGGCGGCATTGTGCCGACGCAGATTTTCATGAGCCGGCAGCCGGACGCGACACAGGCGATCTGGTGGAAGACGTATAGCCCACCGATATGGCTGCTGAACGGCAAGAACGAGGTGCTCCAGACACGCGACGTCATGGGCCTGCCGGGCGACCAGCTCATGGAGCAGCTGACGGCGCTAGCGACGTGCGACACGCCGGCGGACCGGCGCAACAATGAGTACCTCAAGGAGAAGAACGGCACATACCTGATCGCGCCGCTGTCGGCGACGTGGCTCGACCAGTACCTGCCCAACAAGGGCCTCGAGGGCCTGCGCTTCCGCGAGGTGTGGCGCTACCGCCAACATCTGAACCTGGACGACTTGGACTGGGGCGACGATGGCGTGTGGAACACGCTGTCGCGGGTGGTCGGGCGGCGCGGCATTGCCGCATGGCGTGTGACCAAGAGTTGCCCCGACCAGCGCAAGCGGTGAGCTACATAATATTGTTCTTGCATTGCTGTGGCATTATTGTTACATCCTTTTTAATGCTCTTACTTTTCACCTTTCTCTTTCCGCTTTCTTCGTTATTTTGTTTGCTTTGGGATTTTATGGCCTACAGACCTCTGCCTATATACTGCGGATAGGCTGGAGGACAGGAAAACGGGCTGCCGGGCTGGTGTATTTGGTTTATTCGGATGGGAGCGTGCGGGTTAGAAAATCACATAGACTTATCCTTTATGGGGGCTTCGAATGCTTTGCTTTTCAGATCGGACTCCGTATTACCTTTGTATTTATTAGCGTTTTTGGAAAGTTGTCAATACAGTGGGGAGTTGTTTCAGTGACGGCCAATTTGCGCCTCATTGTGCGGCTATGCACAGTGTTATTAGGGGTCTGCTGCACGGAGTCTGCTTTACGTGAAGTGCGACCCGCCAATGGGCTGGTTGCCTTTAGCTTTTCTTGACCAAGACACAACACCCACGAGCTTCGACGTCGGTTCTTTTCGCACGACGTCTTGCTGCGCAACAACACAAACCTCGACCGCATCTGTACCCCCCTGGCACCTCACAACGGCGGCAGACATCATGGGTGGCTTAAATCTGGAAGTGTTCAAGGTTGGTTGCTATTCTGATTCAGTGTCTCGTCTCGTTTTGCGATCATGCGACCCCCGCTAACTTTGCTGTGTCTTCTCCTCCCCACCCAGTTTGGCATGTATGTCATGTTCCCCATTGGCATCATGTACTACTTTGGCACAAACCTCGACGACCGCTTCGCCGTGCCCGACTTCTGGCCCAAGCCGGAGAACGCCAACCGCGTCCCGACCGAGCGCGACGAGATCCACGCCGAGCTGCAGCGGTTGCGGGCACGCCGGCTGTACCAGCGGGACCGGCGACTGGCTGAAGAGGCGGCACGGCCACCGCCGCCGGCCAACGGCGAGGAGGGACACTGAAGACTCGAAGAGGGGGAAAGGAGGAGTGGGCAACACGACATGACATCATATCGACGGCGTTATTTTGCTTTATGTTTCTCGGAGAAGATGGCGCACGGGACCACAAATTGAATATTGGCACGGGAGGTTTCAATGTGATGTTTGTTTCTTCTCACGATTGCTTTTGTACTGTCGGAAGAAATTTGTTTTTGTCGTTGGACAATGTTGTATATATACAGATACCGGGCTCCGTCTATCTTCACTCCATTATGTCACCAGTCACTACCAGTCTAGGTCTTGCACCAGTTGCTGCCACACGTCATCCGGCGCCTGGCCCTGGGTCACATTGGAAAATATGCCCTTAACGTCCGGGTATGCGCGGAAAGCCGCGACGAGCTCGAGCAGTTTGCGGTTCTCGACGGCGCTGTTTCCGGTGCCGTCTCCCAGCGGTGCCTGCGTTTCTTCGTTTACAGACCACACGGTGTCGGCGCTCAGGACGGCCAGGTTCTTCACCTTGAAGCGGCCCTCCTCGACGGCAGTGACAACCGGCCCTGTGTGCAGAGGCGCCGTCCACACGACAATGTTGCCGTCTTCGTTGGTCTCGACGTCTTCGGCGCCGGCCTCGATGGCGTCCTCCAGGATGTCGTCCACGGTTACCGGCGCGACATCGTCGCCAGTCGATTCCCTTTCCGATGCAGATGCAGTCGCAGATGCCGCCGGACCCAAGACCACCCGTCCTTGCCGTGTGAAAAAGAACTTGGTCGGCGCCATGGTGCCGCCTTTCCGTCGGATGACCGAGTTGAGCTCCTGCAGCGCGCGCGCCTTGCTCTCGGTTTCGAGATCGACAATCAGCGCCACGGACGGCGGCATCATGATCTCGTACGTGGCGCTCTCAAGACGCCCGCCGTCGGCCGACTTGCCCTGGCCGCGGGCTATCGCCGCCTCGATGACGGTCTTGGGCACGCCCGACTTTTTGGCGCTGCTGACAACCGACGCCAGCTGCGGGT
Organism: Sporothrix brasiliensis 5110; assembly: GCF_000820605.1. Taxonomy (NCBI): domain Eukaryota; kingdom Fungi; phylum Ascomycota; class Sordariomycetes; order Ophiostomatales; family Ophiostomataceae; genus Sporothrix; species Sporothrix brasiliensis. The sequence goes on along the minus strand of NW_024467137.1, from coordinate 2,497,260 downwards.
TCATGTTGACGTCGGGGCCGTACACTGCAACTGTCAGCCTAGGGAACACATAAAATAGAAGCCCCCCCAATTAATCCCAACTCACTCTGCGAATACAGCGTAATCGTCTTGGTAAAGTTGCTGCGCAGCTGTGTTTTCTTGATATCGGCGGCGCCCTTTTCATGCCGGATCTTGGACCAGCGATTGTGGCCGCTGGCAACGGCCGGTGACGAGGCAAAGCTTCGGCAGCATTGCGCGCAGGCGTACCGTGTCCATGGGGACGGCAACGCTCTGAGGCTCGCGAGGGAGGGCGAGATTGGAGGCATTGCGTCGATTATCGCGACAAGTGAAGCTCAGAGATGTCGTTCTCTTCAGGCCTGTTAGCGCTTGAGCCACTATCGCTTCCACGAAAGACCGCTGTGAGCAGCTCGCTGTGGCGCAATAATTTTTCCTGTCTGGTCCCGGTGCTGCCCCGCTAAAGGCAGGCGCTCGTGGGCTGCACCTGCCGCAGGAGCTCTGTGGAGGGGACTGTGGATCCAGGCGCTTGATTGGCTGGAAACCGCTACTCAGGCCCTCTGAGAACAACACCTCTCCGGATGGAAGGTGCTGCTGGTCAACTCGATCGAAGGAGGAAGCTGCACACACACTACACACGATCGAGCTTGGAGAAACGACCCCCTTTTAGGATCCCCCCTGCTACCCACTCAGCAGCACCGTTTCTGCCTCTCACCTTCGACGACGACGGCCGTTGTTGACCAAGTAGCGACTTGGACAGCCGGCCAATTCCACTTGCAACCTCATATCACGCCGTGCGCCCCCCTTTTCGGCCAGTCCTCGATCGTCCCTCGCACGCCTCCCCTATTCCACGCCCGCCTCGATCTCGACCTCCTCGACCTCAGCACCTTTGTTATCCTCAATCATATTGAACTTCTCACCCCTATCTCTGTCATCTCCTCTCATGGCGACGGCTGCCTCGCCGGCCCCTGATGGCCCGCAGGCCAGCAACGGCGGTGGTGCCGATGATGCAGCCGCCGTCGCGGCAGTTGCAGCAGCAGCAGCATCTGCCACGGCTGCCACGACGAACGCGGCCGCCGCATCGACCAGCCCACACCCCGAGCTCGACACCATGCACCTGGCCAACTTGCCTGTTGAGCAGCAAGAGCTGACGCTGCTGCAGTTCGCGGCCACCCTCGACGCCCACGTGCGCGTGCTCGAGCCGGACGACTGCACGGCCCAGCAGATCTACCTCAAGAAGGAAATCTTCAAGATCCTCAATCTCACGACGCCTCCGCCATCACGCGTCGTCCGCAACACGCTCGGCCGCTGCCTGGCACACGTCCTCGGCAAGGGCGACCGCAAGCTGCTGTTCGAGACCATCAACGACCTCAACGCGGTCATTGCCAACGGCGGCGTCAAGGTGCGGACCGCAGACGCCAGTGCAGGCAGCAGCTCCGGCGGGATCTCGGCAGCCGAGGCGTCGAACCGCACGAAACACGCGGCCGTCGTCTGCCTCGGTGATGTCTTTGGTGCCGCCGGCGACAGCGCCATCAGCCTGCACCAGCTGACGACCGCCACGCTCATGAAGATGCTCAAGGCGGCGCAGAACCACGCGGGGCTGCGGGCGGCCGTGTTTGTGGCATTCTCTAAGCTTGTGACCTGCATCGGCACGAGCACCGACGAGAGCATTGCCCGCGACATGTGGAAGCAGGCACGCAGCCATGCCTCGGGCGACAAGGGCGCCCTTGTGTCCGTAGCCGCCTGCCGCTGTCTGATTGCGCTTGTGCGCTACACGACGTACTTTGACACGTCGAGCGACTTTGACAGCCTCAGCAAGACCATCTTCAAAACGATTGATTCTCCATCGCCCCACGTGCGTCGTGCTGCCGCCGACTGCCTCGTCGAGGCCATGGTCAAGGGCTACGCCGAGGCCGTCGGCGGCGGCAGTGGCGGCATCGGCGGCGGCGGCGATGGCGGGGGTGGTGGACTGGGACGTGCCATGTCCACGCGCAAAGCGGTGCTGCCCAAGGCGCTCAAGCGGCAGTCGACCCTCCCGGCCGGCCTGCAGGACGACGACGACCTGCCCGGCTCGCGTGCGAGCAGCCCAGGCCCCTCGCGCAGCAGCCACAACGTGCTGTCGCTGCCGCTCGTCGATCTGCTCAAGACGCTCTCCGCGCACTACGTCCGTCTGTCCACAACGAACCGTGCCCGCGCCGCCCTTGGCATCTGCTACGGCCGCGTGCTGCAGCGTCTCGGCGAGAAGGCCGTCGAGCTCAACTACCTCAAAATCATTGAGAACCTGTCCGTCGACCTGCTCGGCCACGCCAACATTGCCAACAACCGCTACCGCCTGCTCGTCTCGCGCCGCATTGTTGACACGATTGTGCAGGACATTGTCGGCCGCCGCATTCTGAGCGAGGCCGGCCAGGTCGCCGCCGCCAAGGCCCTCGTCAACGAAGTCCTGAAAAACTACCCCCAGGTCATCAAGGAGCGCCCCGAGCCCAGCAAACACACCCTCGTCGTTACCCTCGGCGCTCTGGCGTCGCTTGTCGCCTCGTTGGGCTCGGCCGCCAACAGCTTTGCCGAGTCCTGCCGCGACGGTCTCCTGCAGCTGCTGCCCCACCCAACCTACAGCGTGCAGGTCCACGCCGCCGCCTGTCTCAAAGCCTTTGTGCTCGCCTGCCCGCAGCAGCTACTGCCCTGTCTGTCCGTGTGCATGAACAGCCTCACGCGCGAGCTGGGCCAGCTGAGTGGCGCCGGCGGCAGCAGCACCCACCAGCACCGCCGCTGCCTCGGGTTCTCGTACGGTCTGGCTGCCACCCTCAGCGCCAGTCCCCAGCGCCCGCTGTACGGCTCGGTCGATATCAACAGCCGCGTCCTCACCATGGCTACGAATCTGCTCAAGACGAGCGGCAAGCTGGAGCTGCGCGTGGCCAGCGTGCAGATCCAGGTCGCCTGGATCCTCATTGGCGGCCTCATGTCCCTCGGCCCCAACTTTGTCAAGATCCACCTCTCGCAGATGCTGCTGCTGTGGAAGAACGCCCTGCCCAAGCCGTTGGCCAAGGACAACGTTGCGTCGCGCAACTACCTCGAGACGTCCTTTTTGACGCACGTGCGCGACTGTGCGCTCGGCTCCATCCTCGCCTTTTTGCAGTACAACAGCCGCCTGCTGACCGTCGACGTGTCCAAGCGCATCGCCGCCATGCTGCAGCACACGACTGCTTTCTTGCGCACGCTGCCCGCCCGCAAGGTCACCGACGACATGTCGCAGCGCCTGACCCCCGCCCTGCAGCTGCACGACCTGGACGTCATGGTCCAGCGCCGTGTGCTGCAGTGCTATCTGCGCCTCATCAACATGGCCCCCGCCGGCAGCAGCGAGGCTCTGCTGCAGTCCAACTTGCTGACCCTCGTCATCTCCTTCTTTGCGGACCCGGACAACTACGGCGCCGGCTCGCTCAGCGCATCCATTGCCACCGCCGCCGGCACCTTTGAGACCATCTGGGACGTGGCGGACAACGCCGGCTTCGGTGTCACTGGCCTCGTCTCTGGATTCAAGTTGCGCGGCCTGCCCGGACAGCACGAGAAGAACGCCGCCGAGGAGGAGGAGCAGCAACAGCTCTTGTCGGCGCTGGACGAGACCGCGGGGCCCGAGGGCGTCATCGAGAGCTTGTTGCTATCTCCCGTGTGCGGCGCGTTCGAGCACGATGCATCCCTGCTCTATGTCGAGAGCAATGTCGTCCGCGGCGCCGACGGCAGCGCCTCCAGCAGCACGCTGCTTCCCGATCCGCCCGCCACCGACGTCGTCAACCTGGCGATCCAGCTCTTTGCCTACGTCTTCCCCCTCACGCCTGCCAAGGTCCAGGAGAGCATCCTCGAGCAGGTCGCTACGTTCATGTCGGCCGGTTCGCTGCAGCGCGACCCCGGTCGCAAGACCGCCATCAATGTCAACGTCGCCGTGGCGTTGCTCTCCACCCTCAAGGTCGCCGTCAAGGAGACCCACGCCCCCGCTGGCAACATCACCGACCAAAAGGTCGAGAAGCTGCTGCAGGACCTGGTGCGTGGCTTCGTCATCGACCCGGACCAGTACGTCCGCAGCATCGGCTACGCCGCCGTCGGCCGCCTGTGCAACGCCTGCGGCAACGCCTTCACCAGCCACGAAATCAAGTACTTGGTCGACACCATTGTCGTCAACCGCGAGCCGAGCGCGCGCGCGGGCTGTGCCATGGCCCTCGGCTGCATCCAGACCAAAGTCGGCGGCATGGCCGCGGGTTACCATCTCAAGACCATTCTGGGCATCTTGATGTCGCTCTGCAACGACCCCCACCCCACGGTGCACTTCTGGGCCCTCGAGGCCTTTGCACGCGCGTCGGATGCTGCCGGCCTCAACTTTTCGAGCTACGTCTGGAGCACCCTCGGCATGCTCGCTCAACTGTACGGCTCCGAGAACCACCACGCCGAGGTCGCGTCCGCCGTGTCCATGAACCTCGAGCTCGACCTCAGCACCACCGCCGCCATTGCCCGCTGCGTCGACGCCCTCGTCAACGTGCTGGGGCCCGATCTGCAGGAGACCACCAAGTCGCGCGAGCTCATCTTTACGCTTGTGCGCCAGTTCCAGGACGAGGACGACCGCCAGGTCCAGCGTTCCAGCCTTGCGTGCCTGGAGCACCTGTCGCTCTACGCGCCTGGCTATGTCGATTTCAATGACTACGTCAAGCTGCTGCAGCGCTATATGCAGTCGGACCACCAGGGCTTGCGCGACGCAGCCGTCGACGGCCTGTACAATCTGATGAAGCGCAATGCCGACGAAGTCATGGCCGCTGCTCTGCCCGGTCTCGAGGACCAGCTGTGGCTTGTGCTTGACCGCCACCCGGCGCACGACGGCATCCGCAACATCTTCCGCAACTGGATGCGCCAGGCCTGCCTCCACGACACCAACGGCTGGCTGCAGCGCTTCCAGCGCGTCCTCAAAATGACCCGCCCCAAGGTGCCGGAGACCACACGCCTCGCTGCTACTTTCCAGAAGACGGCCTTCCGCGGCACGGCCATTGACTTGCAGGACGAGGAAGTGGCCGGCCTGGGTTCTGGCGAGCGCGATGACGGGCACAACAAAGACGACGGCGACCAGCCGGGTGACGGTGGCGGCGGCCCGTCGTCGTCTAGTGGCGGCGCTGCTGCCGATGCGGGAGGCGGTGCTGCTGGAAGCAGTGCGCCGACCGGGGCGCCGAGCTCGTCGAATGCGGTCGTGGCAGCCGCGACCGCTGCGAGAACGGCCGCAGCCGGATCGGACGTCGAGCCGCTGCGCTGGCAGATCACGGCCTTTGTGCTGAGCCTGCTGAACGAAGTGTTCTTGCTCGTCGGTAATGACGCGGCCGCTACGGCGAGCGTGGGCGGTGACATTTCACCGGCGCAGGCGGCGCTCCAGAGCAAGATTGCCGACGTCGTGCGCATGGCCTTCTCGGCCTCGACGTCGTCGGTGCTGGAGCAGCGCATCTGGGGCCTCAAGATTGTCGGCGCCCTGCTGCGCATGTTCGGCAAGACGCCGGACCCCGACTTTGAAGAAGCCATGATCCTCGAGCAGTTCCAGGCACAGATCAGCTCGGCGCTGACGCCCGCGTTTGCCGCCGACTCGTCGCCTGAGCTGGCCTCGGAGGCCGTGCACGTCTGTGCCGCCTTTGTCGCTACGGGCATTGTGACGGATGTCGACCGTATGGGCCGCATCCTCAAGACCCTTGTGGGCGCCCTGGAGAGCTTTATGGCCGACAGCGACAACATCGGCATCGGCGACCTCAAGGGCCTCAGCGCCAACGCCCAGGTCATGGTCAAGATGTCTGTCTTTGCGGCCTGGGCCGAGCTGCAGGTCGCCAGTCTTGAGCAGCAGTACCTGGTGGATGTGCTGCGGCCGCACATTGGCAAGCTGACGCCGCTGTGGCTCGAGTCGCTGCGCGAGTTTGCGCGCCTGCGCTTCGAGCCGGACATCTCGATGACGCTGGGCCCTCCCTCGCTGTCCGGAAGCCTCGACACGATCTATGCGGCGCTCAACCGTGAGACGCTGCTGGCGTTCTACCAGGAGGCGTGGCTGAAGCTGGTGGATGCGATTGCCAGCCTGATTGAACAGGACAGCGAGTTTGTTTTTGATGCACTGGACGGCAAGCTGGTTGAGGAAAACGACGACGCCGACAGCGACCGGGCTAAGAGCATTGAAAAGGCGGTCGCCGTGTCGCTCGCGGACGGTGGCGGCCGCGAATCAGGCAAGAAGAAGGGCCCGGACATCAACTACCGCGACGAGCCCGTCGCCTTTTTCTTTGTACTGTTCGGCATCGCCTTTGAGGCGCTGGCGGCGCGCCAGGGCCACGCCGACTCGCTGGCCACGCCTGGCCAGACGCTGGAGATCTTGCTGGCCCTTAAGAAGATCCTGCACCCCAGTGTGTCGGGCCAGGCCATCTACCGCGACGCGATCTTTTCGGAAACAATGGACCTGCTGGACCGCCAGGTGCTGACGGAGGGCCTGGACGTGCAGGGCGTCATTGTTGAGATTGCCCGCGCGCTGTGCCTGGCACACCCGGCGGCGCGTACGCGCGAGCAGCCGGAGACGGGCGAGCTGTCGGAGGACATTGAGCAGCTGTTTGAGCTGACGCGAATTATCGTGCTTGTGCTGTCCGGCCTGCTGCCGACGCTGTCGGAGCAGCCGCAAGGGTCGTCGGGCCCGCCGCCCATGCGGTACCACATGACGGAGGAGGCCGTTTTGGTCTTGATCAAGACAGCCCTCGATGCGCTGGTGGACGCGGCCGAGGTGTTCCCTGCCATTATTCGCACCGACCTGCACGCGTGTCTTGTGCACATCTTTGCCATGATTCTGGCGACGCCGGCATGCCAAGAGGTGGTCGTCCCGCAAGCGCTGCCGACACTCAAGCGGTTCATTACGACGGCCACATCAACGGCCGCGGGCGACGAACAGACTGACGCGCAGATGCGCGGCTGTCTGCGGCGGTTCCTGTCCGTGTACCTGACGGCACAGAAGCGCGAAGCGGCGACGTCGCTGGCGTGTGTCAAGAACTCGCTGCTGGCCATTACGATTCTCTTTACGGCCGGCAACAACAACCTCTCGACCAACGACCCACTGGTCGTGCGCTTCCTCGACGAGCTTCTCGACTGCCTGACTGACCGCATGGTGCGTTCTCTATGGTTTTATCTTGTGCAGTATATTAATAAAATCTTGCTCATTTTGCTAACTACCTGTTTAGACCGCAAAGATTGCAGCCAACTGCTGCCGGTCTCTCCTCCTGCACACCCGCAACACAGCTGCCGACCAGAGCATCGGCCGCTTCCTACTGCCGCGCCTTCTGGCGTTTGCCACCAACGTCGAGCCTGAGGACCCAGAGGGCGCGCGCAGTCTTGTCGCGCAGACTCTCAATGCGTTTGTGGTGCAGGCAGCATCCCAGGCGACGGCGACCAACGGCAGCGCCACGGGCGGCAACCGTACATCCGTGGCCGTCGCAACGGCGCTGGTTCTCCCTGCGCTCTTGGCCCGCGCCGCCGGTGAGCTCGAAAAGTGGCAAGAGGCGAACCTGAGCACACAGCAGGCCGAGCTGGGCGCGGCGGCCGAGGCCGACCGCAACACGATGTACAAGGAGACGAGCGGGCGGCTCCTGGAGCTGGCGTCGGCCGACCCGGCAGCGTTCCGTGGGGTGGTGGCCGGGCTGAACGAGAGCCAACGGTCGTTTATGGAGGAGGTGATTAAGGCCGGACGGCAGGCGGCGGCGGCGAAGCCGGCAGCAAGCAACAACGACCAGCCAACGATTGCACTGAAGATGGACTTTGGCAGTGTGTAGACAGAGAGCATGACGACGGGAGGATAGGATGGATCCAGGATACATATGAGACATAGTGACATAGTGGGTTATGATGGTAGGTATGACGCTATATACAGGTTTTTACGTTGCCATTTATTGCATATCATTTATGTTCCAGCCCCGGTCCATTACGCCTTCTCCGCAACCTCCTTGTACAGGCGGAGGATGCGCATGGCGTTGCCACCCATGACGGCAGCGGCCGCCTCACTGCCGTCGCCCAGGGCGTTCTTGACCGCGTCGGCGTTCATGCTGACACTCTCCCACTGGCCCTGCTCATCGCTGTCGAGCGGCGGGAAGAAGGGGTGGTCCGTGCCAAACAGCAACCGGTCCAGCCCGCCGCTGTTGGCACCGCCCGACGCCGCAATGGCCGCCTGCAGGCCGACGTCCGAGTACACGACGGCATCCAGGTACACCTGCTCGTGCAGCACATCCCAGATGCTGCGGCGCGTTTTGGCGGCCTTCCACAGGTGCGCGTCGTGACGCACGCACGAGTCGATGCGGCCGGCCAGGAACGGCAGTGTGCCGCCGCTGTGGGCCAGCAGGAGACGCAGCTTCGGCAGGCGGTCGAAGACGCCTGCCAGGAAGAGCCGCGTCACGGCGATGGTCGTCTCCATGGGGAAGCCGAGCGCCAGCGGCAGCACATGGCCGTACTCGCCGGTCGTGCCGCCACGCGGGCCCCACACCTCGCCGGGCAGGCCGTAGTGCGGGTGCAAGAAGACCACGAGCCCCGCCTCGGCCAGCGCGGCCAGAACGGGCTCCATGGCCGGGTCATCGAGTCCCTGGCCCAGGCCGCCTGTGCCCAAAATAACACCGCGGCAGTAGGGCAGCGTGGCGACGTCGGCGATGGTCTGGAGCAGCACGGGCGCCGGCGCCGTGACAGGCAGCGCCGCGAAGAAGAACAGGCGGCCCGGGTGTGCCTTGCACATGGCCGAGAAGCCTGCGTTGACGGAGGCAGCGAGTCCCCCGGCCTGGTCGCTGTCAACGAAATCGAGCCATGGGTTGGCGAGCGACAGCACAGACACGTCAATGCCGTGCGTGTCCATAAAGTGGAGCTTCTGGGCAACAGAGGCGTAGTGGCTCGTCAGCGGCCGGCCCGGCAGCGACGATACGGTCTGTGCCTCGCCTCGCGCGGCGGCAGCTTCGGCCTCCTTGAGGGGCGTCACCTCGGTCGACAGCAGGACGATGCGCGGGTCGGGCGTGCCCGGAAACGAGCGCACAATGGGGATGTCGTTGCGGGATTCGAGGATCTGGATATACTCTGGGGGGTACATGTGGGTGTGGACGTCCACGACGGGTGTTTTGGACGACATTGTTGGTGATGTTTGGAGTGTGAAGTCGACGATGTCAAGCTGGAAGGGGAAGGAGAGGACGGAGGAGGGGATGTGGGCGTTGTCTGGAGGCCTGCCTGATTCGGCAATACTATTCCTGCCCCGTCGCAGCTTCCCGAATAATTTACAGAGCTCTCAGTACGTTGTACGAAATACGCCGTTCTTACAAAAGACACACACGCAACACAGCGCGTATCTCACTGCATAGCTCTATCGGGCCCCAGCGGTGCTTGACCCACGATGGCGATCCCCGTCAGGCTCTCGAGATAACTTACACCGTCGGGCCACTCCATGGCTGGGCTAGTCATGCGTGATGGGTTGTTCCAGCGTACCTTCCCCATGCACTTACAGCGCACCTTCCCTGTAAGTTCTCTGTCTGCCCCACCTCGCTTTCCTTTTTGGGACATGGCATTCTGCCTTATCTTGCCCATTTATTAGCATTATTAGTGCAGTTGCTTCTCCACGCACTTGCAGCGACCGTCTCTTATCAGGCGACGCTCGACGCCCAGCCAACAACGCAAGAGGGCTGCGGCTTGTGCGATACAATGTGTCACGGTACACGGCGGGGAAGTTGTCGGCCACTGAGATGGTCCGTTCTGCCATTCAGTGCTGAATCTTGAGCATTCCTGTTGTGTGGCTTGCCATTCCTCTGTCCGCTGTTGATATGCGGTAGCTTCAGTGGACATGGTCAGTCGGGAGCAAACCGGTAGACACAACATTGACGACTGACCCAAGAGACCAAGGTATGTCGCACTTTCCAACATATTTCTACGCGTCATTGGTCGTATGCAGAGGTGATGGCCGCTTAACGGTTCTTAAATTGTGGGGCATCTCGGAAGTGGCCGAAGGGCTGGATCGCTCCTTCTTCTGTGCTCTTTGTTTCCAACGGCCACACCTCTATCCCCTACGCTGTATTTGGTTGCATCCTCTCCTTTCTTCTCTTTTGCCCACCCCCTTGCTCCATATTCCCACGACCGTCGACATTCCTCGTTCCCACCCGCATTGTGCATCGTATCGCCGCAAGGCATCCATACCAACCAGCTTCACACCAGCTATGGAGAAAGCCGCCGTGTCTGATGACGGGCTGTTGATCCCGGTACGTCTTGGAGATTTGGCTCCAAAGATGAGCTCACGAGTACGGCTGGGACCCTGTTTTGGTCCAGCATAGACTGACGGCATTCAACACTCTCCTTTCCCAGCTCATCGACTTGAGAAAGTTCCTCAACGGCACGCCCGACCAACGCACCGAGACGGCCAAGGCCATATTGCACGGCTTCCAGACAGCCGGCTTCGTCTATCTCAAGAACACGCCCATTGCGGCAGCGACTCGCAAGCACGTCTTTGCCATGTCGGCCAGCTTCTTCCGCCTGCCGCTCGACGACAAGATGGCCGTCGGCTGGACCACGCCCGAGGCCAACCGCGGCTACTCGGCGCCGGGCCGCGAAAAGGTCACGCAGCTGTCGGATCTGGCGGCCGTCGCCAAGCTGAAAGAGGCCGTGCCCGACATCAAGGAGAGCATCGAGATCGGCCGCGAGCACGAAGAGGACTTCCCCAACCAGTGGCCCGACGAGACCACGGCCGCCGCCACGACGGCGGGCCTCCCCGGCTTCAAGGCCACCATGGTCGACTTCCATGACCAGTGCAAGGCCGTGCACGTCCAAGTGATGCGCGCCATTGCCGTCGGCATGGGCCTGCCCGAGAGCCACTTTGACAGCTACGTCGACGTCGGCGACAACACGCTGCGCCTGCTGCACTACCCGGCGGTCGACCGCGGCGTCTTCCGCGCCAATCCCAGCCAGGTGCGCGCCGGCGAGCACTCGGACTACGGCTCCATCACGTTGCTGTTCCAAGACGGTCGTGGCGGGCTGCAGGTCAAGAGCCCCAACGGCAACTTTGTCGACGCAACACCCATCGACGACACGGTGGTCGTCAACGCGGGCGACCTGCTGGCGCGCTGGAGCAACGACACCATCAAGAGCACGATCCACCGCGTTGTCGAGCCGCCTGGCGGGCCCGAAGGTGATACCTACCCGGCGCGGTACAGCGTAGCGTGAGTAGACTCTCCCTGTTCTTCTGTTCATCTGTTCATCTGTTCATCTGTCCCTCTGTCCCTCTTTTTTCTCCAATACACGACATACTCACACCAAACACAAAGCTACTTCTGCAATCCCAACTTCAAGAGCCACATCGAGGCCATCCCCGGCACATACTCGGCGGAGACGGACAAGAAATATGCGGGCGTCAACACCGGCCAGTACCTGGTGCAGCGGCTGGCGGCGACATACTAGGCGGGACAGAACACTCGGGCAATGTGACGTATCTTGTTTGATTTAGCGAGCAAAATATCTTCTAACGTATGATGGGAAGTAAATACTCCTTGCTTCAGAACGACGTACTTAAAATATATATTCACGTGTTATATCACGTGAACGGAATGGCCCCACCTAAATGCACCGTGCATCGGATAACCAATCACAGAGCGTGGATGCCCCACCAAGCCTCCCCTGCATGACGCTACGTGCCTGGACAAAGACAAAACGAGGCAAAACGCTAATCTCACCAAAATGGTCTGGCGCCAGCCAGCAACCAGTGATCTTGAACCCACAAGAAAACCTCCACCAGGCTAACAGCCATCGCCGCCCATTCTGGCCCGTCGTCCAGACGCATATGCCCATAGAACGCAGAGAACGCACCGGACAAACTAGGTCGAACGGACCCGTAGCCCTCGAAAACACCCACAGCCGGCTTTCCTCTTTGTCGTCCTCGACTTCTTCGATCATTTCGCCCGTTTGCCTGTCTCCTCTTCTGTTTCGTGTCTCCTGACAGCGTCGTTGGTATACGCCAACCCCTCCACGACACTCTGCCCTTACTCTGCTCTGACTGGCGCCTCACCTCCTCCGTCCGACCACAGCCTCGCCTCCGCCTCTGTTGCCTCGAACCATGCGGAGATAGTTCTCTCGCGAGAGAGAGGCATACGACATGGCCCAGCCCTCGACTACTGGCTCCCATCCTCACTTCCCTTCCTCGCCATCCACTGCCACCGCACCGCCTGCACCCACGCCCCCCGGTGCATACACATCGATCTTCGGCGGCGGCCCTCCGGTCGTCCCAACCTCACCGATTGTCCTGCCAGCAGCACCAGCACCAGCAGCAGCACCGGCAACGCCCCAGGCAGCTGGACCTGGACTCGGTTCTGGCACCGGCCTCGGTCCCGGACCTGCGACCCTCACGGCCGCCAACCTCGCGCCCCCGCCTGCCCCCGGCACGTCGACGCCGGCCTCCGTAGCCTCGTCTTCTAACAACACCTACATCATGCCCAACTCGCCCATGAAGAACCGCGGCGGCGGCAGCGGCTCGGACGGCTACCGACCCAAGGTCACGCGCACGCTCGGCCAGCGGCCGGCCTGTCTCGTCAATGCGTCCGTCACGTACTGCGGCAACAACCAGATCTTTGCCTTTGGCGGCTTTGACCAGTACACCGATGAGGTGTACAACCACGTGCTGCGTCTCGACCTCGTCAGCCAGCAGTGGAGCCTCGTCGACAACTACGGCGACATTCCTGGGGTGCGCATGGGCCACACCGCCACGCTGTACCAGGGCGACAAGCTGCTGGTCTTTGGCGGCGAGAACGAGCACCGCACGTACCTGTCGGACCTGATTGTGTTCGACCTCAAGACCGCCCACTGGACGCAGCCCGCCGTCACGGGACCCATCCCCAAGGGCCGCGCGCGCCACGCCGCCGTCCTGCACGAAGACAAGCTGTTCATCATCGGCGGCATAACAGGCCACGACAACTACGTGCTCGACGACATCTGCTACCTCGACCTCAAGACCTTTTGCTGGTCACGTGCCTGGCGCTTCGTCGGCCGCTTCGACCACTCGGCCTATATCTGGGGCGACCGCGTGTGGGTCTTTGGCGGTCTGAGCGAAGACATGGACAAGGTGAGCGACCTCTGGTGGCTGGACCTCAAGGGCACGCCCGCCTTCCAGTCGCCGCCCCAGATCGGCAGCAGCCCCTACGACCGCCCCAACCTGGGCGGGCCCCCGCTGGGCATGGGCGGCGGCAGCAGCCGCCATGGCAGCGGATCCCCGCGGCCCGGGTATGCGCTGGCGCAGTCGCCGGCCGTCGGCGCGTCGGGCTATGCGGCCAACTCCCGCACCGCGCAGGTGAACACGCCCTCGTTCCAGCTCAAGTCGTACGCGCCCGTGGCGCCCGGGTCCATCTCGGCGCTCAAGTTCTTTTCGGGGCCCAACACGCCCAACCAGGGCTCGGGCATCCACTTCCACGTCTACTCGGCCGGCATGCTGCTCGACTTTGTCACGCCCGCGCCGACCATTATGTCGCGCGAGTGCTCCCTGTCGACGCTCGACCTGGCGACGCTGCGCTGGCAGAAACTGGCCGAGGGCCGCGAGATCTTCAAGCCGGGCTACCGCTGGCACTACTGCACGATGAACGAGGACGGCACCAAGGCCTGGCTGCTGGGCTGCCCGACGGACCCCAGCAACAGCGAGCTCGGCGCCAACGGCTTCGAGGAGTACCTGAGCGACATTATGGAGATTGACCTGCGCCGCTACGGCTTCTTGGGCCACAGCGCGCCGCCCGATGCCCACGGCATGATGGGCATGGGCGGCGCCATGATGACGCGGCCGACCTCGCGCGTGCGCCACGCCAACGACCCGCCGTCCATGGGTCTTGGGTCGGACCTGTCGCGCCTCTTTGACCAGCCGCCCGAGACGGGCAGCGGCGCCGACTTTATCGTGACGGCCCACTCGGGCAACCCAGAAGACGACGAGATGGACCACGAGGCGGAAGCGCCTGTGCGCGATGGCGATGTTGGTGGTGGCGGTGCTGCTGCAGGGCGAAACAACAACAACGACCACTGGCTGGCGCCCGATGCACCGACCAGCCCGCCCATTCATGTGCATCGGCTCATCCTGCAGGCGCGCTGGCCGCACTTTGCACGGCTGTGGTCGTCGCAGATGGCCGAGTTCCACACCAAGAAGATGCACATCCCAGAACCCTACAGCGTCGTCCGTGCCTTTTTGTTCTACCTCTACACCGACCGGATTGATCCGGCGCCCCCGCCGGAGGACGGACCGGGCATGGACATTGGGGGCAGCAGCAGCAGCGGCGGCGGCGGCGGCAGCGGTGCGGGCACCAAGCGCGGCCGCAGCCCGGGCGACGCAGGCGGCGGCAGTCGAAATGGCGGTCCTCTCAACCGCCACCCCCACCACCACCACCACCAGCTCCGCCAAACCCACCACGACGCCGATGCCCGCGGCCACCACAACCCGGCCCACGTGACGGCCGATCTGTCCGACGTCGCGGGCCTGCTCGTCATGTCCAACATCTACAACATCCCCCACCTGCGCCTGCTGTGCGTCAACCGGCTGTCCAAGGAGCTCGACGTGGACCACGCCTGCATCATTTGGCACTGCGCCAGCCTCGCCAACGAGCCCTGGCTGCGCAAGCGTGCCGCCAGTTTCTGCCTGACCCACTGGGGCCGCATCGTGCGCTCGTCGGGGTTCCTGCGGCTGCCGCGCACCGCCATTGTCGAGCTGTCGCAGGAGATTGACACCGAGGGCCGCGTCATTGGCGGCGACGAGCTGGACCTGTTTGGCTCGGCGCTCGAGGGCGCCGGCGGCGTCGGCGGTGCGCGCTTCTCGGACAATGGCAGTGTCCTGTCGCGGCGCAAAGAGAGCATCAGCAGCAGCCATGCGTCGCAGATGGCCGAGTCGGAGATGGAAGACGACGAGGAGGAAGGCATGGATATGAACTAGGGAAGGACGAGACAAAACAGGAAAAGAACCAAAGGAACCGAAAGAACAGGAAGAACAGGAAGAGGAGGACGATCCAACAGCACAGACGACGACATGATATTTCAGAGGCGTTAACCAATCCATTATGTTTCTGTTTGGTCTCTTTTATTTGCTTTTCTTTTTCTTTTGTTTTTTCTTTTGGTTGTTTGTTTCATTAGCTATGCTTTGTTTTGCTACAAAATGATTCAAGATATGGGCCGTTATGTATGTTTGTTAGTTTTGTTATTGAATTCTCTTTGTACTTCTCCTTAACAGGCCATCCACTGCTTCCTTTTGACTTGTCTACATCTTATTTCAATGCAAAAGAGTGTCTTTCAAAATCGAGTAAATCCAGTCTCAAGCGCGAAAACAATCCCCGGACATCTTGGCCGCATATCAGCGAGGGCCATCAGGGGGTACAAGAGCCGCAAAATAAAGATCATCTTCTTGTCGCCTTTCTTCTCTCGTTTTTTTAAAACATTATCGTTCGTACATTCGCCTCTCTCGCCAAGACGCTGCACACTCCTATTCAACACTCCGTGGAACCATGCACCGGTACATGTCGTGCCTGTCGTGCCTGTCGTGCCTGTCGTGCCTGTCGTGCCTGTGCTTTCTTGTGCTCGTGTGATCGGACGCCTGTTTTTCTCTCGCCTCTCTCCTCTCACTACTTGAATGCCTCCAGCAAAGCGGTCGTTTGTCGCCCCACTTTTCTGGCACCTGCGAGACACGGATCAGCCCCCAGCCAGTATTCTCCGGAATGTTAATGTTCTCCCTGTTCTTGGCTGCGTATCTTTTGTCAATTTTCGGTGATTATATTCTTGAATAGGATGTTGCTTTTCATTCGGCTCCTCTTATGAAGTGCTGTGTTGGTTTGGCTACACATTGTTTCACAAACTGTTTCTTGGCTGGCGCCCACTCGCATTCGATCGGCGGAGAGATACCTGGGGAAAATTGGGCCGTCCTGCAAGGCTGAGGAAAGCTTATGCAGGAGGGTGGAAACTTTTGCAATGCGGCCAATCCGCGAACTATACCACATTTCGCAATATAATCGACGTCCGTCGGAGGTGCATCGCGACGTCGTGATGACACGTGTACGCCAAAATAGGCAACAGCATGACAAACACGCCCGGGCTCTACAGATCGACCATTCGTACCATGGCCAAGATAGGAAAGTACGATGCCTTGCGGACAGGACTACAAACAGAAGGAGGGCATCCCCTTCGCGGCCCACGTGGGTAACCCAAATGTGAAGTGAAGGCCGCCCGCAGGCAGGAGCGAGTGCAGTGTGCTGCCATTCACCGTTGCTTCTTTCCCGAATTTGCATCAAGAAAAGTGAATGGAGACAATCCGGGATGGAGTTCGAATGCCAGGAAAGAGCAAGTCACCAGCGTCGCTGCCACTGCGGCGAGCTTGCCATTTGTATCTGATTGTTCATCCTGCTCCTTCCTGACTCTCTTCGTATTCATCATCTCATCGGAACGAAGAGGAAGTCAGTGTGTCCATCGCTCCTTCTTGTCCAAACCGACTTGCCTCTGTTCTCGCACTTCTTAAGACTCTCAAAAAGTAGTAGACTCTCTCTCTCCTTCTTCTCCGCTCCTCTCCCTCTCTCTCAGTTTTGCAAAGAACATCACGACACAGAAAAATGACCTATCGGCCATGCCCGACCATAGCTTGTGCTCTTTGCTCGATTCCGCCTCGTGGACGATTCCGGCACATCCACACGTGATTATATACGGCACCCACCCAGCGCTGCTCTGTTCGACTCGCCACACAATCGACACGTCAGGTAGGAAAACGAAGACCAAGAATCCGACAGAGCGTTGCTGCACATGGGGAGAGGGTCTGCATTTGGCTCGTTCCCTATGGGACTTGCTCGTGTGTGCGCACGTATGGCTCCAGCAGACACGCTGTCCCCTCCCTTTCTGGCTGCGGCGTAGGACAATCGCTGACGTGACAGAAAAGTGACGCACAAAAGAGACTTCGGTCAGGCAGGACGCATGCGACATGAACAACCAAACACAAAGGCGTCCGCACACACAATGAGTGGATCATGCAGGCGTCGGAGCCTGCTGTAGCTTTTTAGCGAGCCACCTAGTCGAGGTTCGCAGAATACCCCGGTCAATCGGTCAATTGTCGCACTTGTATTGCTTTGGTGGCTTTTTTCGGTCCATTTTCTCGTGATGATTTGGCGCTTGTCGCCATTCATTTGACAGCCTTGTCAAACATCATTACTGCCATCACCATCGCCATTCTCTCGCCGGCATCGTGCCATCTACACTCACCAAAACAAAGCAGGATGTTCCCTCTACCTCTCTCGATCCTTTCTCCTCCCCCTGTCTGCTGCGAAAATATTTTTTGACAATAAAAACCAACCCCCCCTCTTTGCACAATAGCTGACCAAAAGATCAGACGAATTTTCCTTGCCTTCTATTTCAAGCAGTCTCTGGCCTTCGTGAGGTCATTTTCCCCAGCCACCGTCTTTTTGACACCTCCTTTGACCTCTTTCGCCCGCATTTTTGCATGTCATTTGCTCCTCTGCTGCCTGCCAGCTCCTACGCAGTCAGCGCGCACCTCGTTCACTATTCGTCTTCATGGTGACACAAGACGCCCAAAGCTCCCACACCAGCGTCTGCGAACGCATGTACGGCCCCGTACTCCTCCTACGAAGGACACTGTAAAAGTGCCAGAACATGTACCGGACCCGCAAATATGGCGATGCTGGAAGGCGTCGATCACCCAAAGTGGGCGAACAATAGCAACGCCCTGAGCCTCGTCAATAGAGGACAAACGGGAAACAATACTGGTGAAAGACGGTGCAAAAGAAGGCGAAAAAGAAGGAGAAAAACGTCCACAAAGCAGAAGAGGAAGAAAAAACAGAGATCTCACACAGCATCCAGGCGGAAGGTTTGCACTGTCCGCCGCCGATACTGTCGTGCACGGAGCGCAAGATACATCGCACAAGTCACTTTTTTCCATCCCCCCCTCTCCATTTTGCACACCCCTCCAGGAGCTTTCCAGACATTCTCCCACATACGCCCCTCTTCGTTTCCTGTACACTTCTTAATATTTTCCCTATCTTTCCCATAAAAAAGCCTTTCTTCTGCTCCTTCTTTATTCTGCATCCACTCTTTCTGTTCGATTGCTTCATTTTACGGCTTCGCTTCCTCCATTCTTTCACATATTCTCTATTACACTCGCAGTTTTCACCTTGTTGCTGCTTTGTACCACAACTCAATATTCCATCCCACCAAAGACCTCCAGCTCACTCACTTGTGGCTTTCATTACACAAGCAGCAGCAGCCTCGGTCTGCAATACCAGTCTTTCCTGTTTTATTTTTTCCCATTGTCGTGTCTTTCAACATCTTGTCAAATTCCTCACAGCATCCAGTTTATTCTGACCATAGCACATTTCTTCCATATTCTTCCCGCACATATTCGCTATCTCTCCCATCAAGGTTGTTCAAGAGGGCTTAACGATACTCTATCCTTCTTCTCCTATTCCTCCCCGTGGCTCTCTTCTCTTCCACGATCGAGCAAACCTGTCGCATTTCCTGTTTTCCCTTTTGAAAGAAACGAAAGAGATACTGTGACACCGCGTCTGCTTCCCAACCCTCTACACTCTTCGCAGACTTCCAATCCCAAGATCGCACTTGGCAAGCTTCCTTGCGCCTTGCAAGTCAGTGATCTGGATCTACTGACTGTGTGTATGGTCCACTCTCAAAAGAAAATCGGCTACAAGAACAGTCCTACCTCTCCTTTTACTCCTTTTACTTTTTTCTTTTTTATCCTCCTCGAAACAACTCTCTTTGATAGAGGCAGCTGCATCTCCATTCCTTCACCTCTTACTTTTACCTTTTTTTTCACTTCTTACACTCCTTACCTCTCCATTTCCTTATATCCGCTGGCGGTATTGTGTCTCTTGCATCTTTTGATAAGATCACAAAAGAAACTTTAAGCACACAACGTTACGATATTGAGCAACGGACCTCGATACAAGATGATTCATCAGCACTACGACCCCAACCAGATCCTCTGGTTCTTGCGGAACTACTGGAAGTTCTCGCGCGAAGGCATGGTCGAAGAATGGCACCGGGTCTTCAAAGACTCCAACTTTGCCAAAAGCCAATACCAATGGCTCAAGAGTCGCTATGGTATGAAGGAAGAATGGGGGTAAGTTTCTTTTTTCTTATCTTTTCTTTTTTTTCTGCTTTTTGTTTTCTCTTTTTTCTCTACCCCCCGCCTTCCTCCATCGCCTTACTGCTCTCTCCCTATTCCTGTGTCCTACTTTCTACATATCTGTTGCGCCCTTGTCCTTTTGTTCTTCTTCGTATTCTCCATTCCACATTGCGCATACACAATCACATACTAACTTACCTCTGCAGCGCCTCTCTCAACCACCCGCCCTTTTCGGGAGCCAAACCTGGCGCCCCGGGTACTGAGAACTATGAGCCTCCCTCGGTTCCTCAGCACCCGCCGCGTGTGACCTTCCGGACGCGTGCGGACTCGCCTACCCCAAGACTGGTTACCGCGCCCGCTGCTGCCTTTCCCCAAACTCCTGCACCTGGTGCTCCTGCCACTGGCAGCCACCACCAGGGAGGTATGCCGTTCGTTCAGACCCCTGGCATGCCTGCCTTTGCGGCCAACTACCAGAACATGATGGGCCTGGCGATGCCATCGTCTGCTAGCCCACCTGTGCAAACGTCCATGGCGACACCTGTACCGACACCAAGTATGCCGGCCACTGGTGCGGGTGCATACAACCCAAACAGTGCCAACAGCACGACTGGTGCGAACACCGTTCGTACTGCGGCCCGCAACATGGGCAGCGGAGTTAATGGCGCCAACGGTACCTATTCGTTCGCCAACCTTGGGAGCCCCTTTACATCAAATGCTGTGGGCATGCCCAGCAACACCACAAACCCCATCGCGTCTGTGTTCGCTCAAGGCAACAACCCTGGCGGCGACCCCAATGCAGGCCTGTTTTCTATGTCTACTACAGACCAGAGTGGACAGAACATGACGACTCCCCAGGAGACATGGTCGGTTCCTCAATTCCAACCGTCTTACCAGGCCTTCAGCCACATGAGCGGAGATTTTGCCAACACCAACTCCGCTGGGCTCGGCATCCACCACGGTGCTCCCATGGCAATTTTCCAGGGTGCTCACATGATGCATGCTCACGGGACGGCTCCCTATTTCCACAATGCTGTGCCTGCATCACTGCCCATGGCCATATCTGCGTCTATGCCCTCAATTTCAACCACCGCCGGTTATGTTGAGGGCCAGCCAGGCGGCAGAAGAACCAGCGCTCCTATTATCAGCAACGCTAACATCATCGCTGATGTGATGCGCAAGCACAACCACCCAAACACAAGCCCTGTGGCTGCCACTGCTGTGTCTCAGGAAACGTCCAGCCCCACGAGCACAGGCAGCAAGAGAAAGCGCTCTACCGTGGAAGTGGAGTTCAACCCCCCCAAGAGAGCTATGCTTGCTGCAAGCCCTGACCAGACCGGCTCCGAGATTCAAGCCATTGCCGCACCGCATCCGTCTGGTCTATCATCCGCCTTGGCCAGCGGTAAGGCGACAAAGACCCGCCGCAAGAAGACAACCTCTCCTTCCATGGACTCTCCCCAGGCTGCTTCCAATATGTCTGAAGAAGAGTCTCGCCCGTCGCAGAGCATCTCTTACAGCTCGCCGAGTGTTTCCGATTCTCCGAATGCGGCTTTGGCTTGTGCTATTAGTCCCACTGAGACCTGGCACGATGGCACGCACGGTAGCTGCCGGATCAATGGCCCCCATCGTCACCAGGGCGCAACGGGCATCTTCTTCGAGAAGCTCGAAGACTTTGAGAAGGCTGCAACTACTTGCAATATCACATCAGCCATGGCTGCCCTGCCGACCCCAGCCATCCCCAATCAAGCCACTGCAAAGGCTTTCGATCTTGTCTCTCGCGAAACAGACGTCAACATGGCGGGCACTGAGGAACTTCAAGTCTTATCACAAGCACTGCTTCAGGCACGAGTTCAGGCACCCAATCAAGCCCCACGTGAAGTCCCTGTCCAGGCCCAGCAAGCACAGGAACTGCCTCCTGCACCACTCCAGAGCTCGGTTCCCACTCAGGCCGTGCCTCCAAAAGAGATGCCGGCTGTTGCGCACACACGGGCCGACTCTCCCAGCCAGGCCCCTGTTCCTGCCCCGCTGGAATCTTCTATGGAAGAGTCAAGCATCGCTGCTCCTGATGCCGGTCGTGATGGTAGCACAGAAGCCGCTGGCACCGAGCCAAGCGTCGAGCAGCTGATTCTCACTCGCATTGCTTCGAGTCTGCGTGAGAACAGCAACACTACTGGCACGACCGTCGCTCCTGTGACTACAGTGAACCCTGGCTTTTCATCCACCCAAGTCGTGCCGTTGGGCATTCCGTCAACTCATCCTTTGGCTGCTGTGTGCCACAACGTGATGCCGCCCAAAAGCGCCGCACGCGTCCCCTCGCTCCAGGACGCCATTTTCTCGGCGCCCTCTGTTGACCTCGAGTCATTCGGGTTTGACAATACCAGCATCACCGAGGCCTACTTCAGTGGGATGTTGAGCAGCAACTCGGAAAATGACGATGTCTTCGACATGATTGATCAATCACAGTTCTAGACCAACGACCTCGTCACACATCGACAATGACCTCTGATGCCCTGAGGGGACGCAGTACTATTAGATTTGCTTTCTTTTCCTTGTATTTGTTTAGTGCTCGTGCGCTATTTATCTGCTAATTTGTCTCTTACTGTCAACCTTGTCTCTGCCCCTTTTCAAACTTGTTTCCGTTTTTTCTTCTTCTTTCACTTCTTGACTTTGTCTTACTACCCACTAGTTACTTTTAATTCTTTATGATTTCATTCATGTACACCTATCTGCATTTTGATGCGTCTTTGCTTGAGAGCGAGCCAAAAAGCAGGGACAGATAAGGGTGTGTCAAACGGTGGCCTGGGGAGGGAGAAATACTGTTGCGATGTACACTTTGTTTTCGTTTCGGTCAGCACAGGGGAGGAAATAGACGGACTGCATGTTTGCTCGCACGAGTTGCAGGAAATACAAAATCAATACAAAATCAATGCAAACCAAAGACTGGCGTAGAGTGATGTGAAGCTTGTTCTGAACAACAGTGTATCCTTATAGTCCTCTGGCAGTCTCTGCAGCAAGTGTTAGCAGTAGCTGCGAGGCAATCCGCGGTGGTCTTGTAGAGGGAAAAAATCAGTAAATAAAATTCTGGTACTCCATTAAATGTGCAAGGTATTTGAATGGGAATCTAAAATACAGAAGGGAATAGAGAAAGTAAAGAGAAATGGAACAAAGATTCATCAGCCAGCGGGGAACGACAAGAACAACCAAAAAAAAAAAAAAAAAAAAAAAAAAAAAAAAAAAAAAAAAAAAAAAAAAAAAAAACAAACCAAATAGGCTGTTGCCCGCTACCATATGAGCTTAACCAGGCTCCATGCCTTGCAATAAAAATAATAACTGACCACGGAAAAGAAGGAAGATTAAATAAAACGTCTCCAAACTGTCCGACGCCCTCTACAGTCCATCCTCCGTGCGGTACCGGGCCGGCATCTGCCGCTTGCGCTGGCTGCGCTCAACTGAACTGCCTCCACTGTCGTCTTCGCCACCAGACCGGAAGCGCGTGTTGATCGGCGTCGACTGCGCGGCCGGTGCGGATGTGGGCGCCGGCACAACTCCTGAGCCGGACGAGCCCGGTCGAGACGCGTCGTCATTGCTCCGCAGGCTTCGCCGGATGCTGCCGGTCTGGCCAAGGTGGCCGGTGCTCGTGCCGCCGCCGGCATCCGCCTTGTCGTTGACCTTGGGCGTGTGTGGTCGCGACAGGGGCGTGGCAACACGGGACGTCGTCGGGGCGGCATGCGAAGCGGCCGCCGCGGGCTGGCCCAAGGACGACGGTCTGGACGCGCTGCGCATTCCGCTACGGCTGGCGCGGCTCGACGTGATGTTGGACACGTCCACATCGTCGTCGGAATCGGGCACAACGTTACGGCGGCGCGTGTTGACTGTCGATGATGTGGTTGGGGTCGTAGTGGCAGGCGCAGTAGCAGCAGTACGGGCAGCCCTGCCTGGCGTGCTCTGATGATTTGGCCCGTAAGACTGGCTTGCGGAAGTCACACTGCCCTGGTCATCGTCGGTCGTGCCGAGCGCCACCACAGCCGATGCGGGCGCGCTGGTGCCGCCTTCGTCCCCCTCGCCATCGCCGCCATCGCCGCCATCGCTGTGCGCACGCCGGTCCGGCAGGTCTGCCGTCGACAGTTCTGTCAGTCGCGGCTGTTGTTGCCAAGGCCGCCTGTTCCGCAGGGAGCGCGCCGGAATCGACTCGTCCGAGTCGACAACCATGTTGTCGCTGTCCGTATTGTTGTGCTGTGCGGCGGCATTGGACGTGGCTGTGTCACCACGCCGAGAGCCGACGCGTGGCCGCTTCTTAAGCGGCTGTTGGTCGGTGTCGTTATCCCCATCCGTGAACGCGGCCCCGCCGTTGCCGAAGCGCATCGCTGTGCGGCGATTCCGCGTCCGCGGTGAGTCAGCAGCACCGCCTCCGTGTCTTCCGTCCTCGTCGGCAGCATGGTCATCGTGGCTGGTCCCGTGGTCGCTCCTCTCCCGGCTGGCTGCTCGTTGGGTGCCGAGACGGGCTCTAAGACGTCGTGGCGTTTCGGGCAGAGCAGCCGATTCCGTGGCGATGGCGCCCATGCCCGCTGTAGCGGTAGCCGCTGCCGAGGATGTTGTCGTAGTGGCACCAGGGCGTCGGCGGCTGCTGCGCCCGGTGCGGCGGGATTCTTCGGCGAGCTGTTCATCGTCTGATCCAACCTTGCCCCTGTGACCGCCATCGCTCTCGTCGTCGCCATCGTCGTCGTCAACGATGGTGTTGCGCCGCTTCCGCTTCAGCGAAGCAGACTTGGTCGATCTGTTTCGAACCGACGCGCGTTGTGAACCGTTGCCACTGTCAATGTCCATGTGGTCGGCATCGTCGTTGTCATCGTCGCCATCGTCATCCGCAGAAAGGTCGTCTGTCTCGGCGCGGCGGGGTGGCGGGGCCTCTTTCCGTGCACCGCCTTTGGGCCGCGAGCGACGCGGGAGGTGAGAACTGTCGTTGCTGCGGATGTTCTTACCGTTGCCACCGCTGCGACTGTTGCTAGGCCCAGTCTGCACACTCTTTGTAGGCGCACGACTGCGCATGGCCTGCTGGCCCTTTCGACGGCTGTTGTTGTAGTGGCTGGCCTGGCGTTGTGCTGCGCCGCTTCGTCGGCTCTTGCCAGCATTGGCCATGGCGTCGTCGTCGCTGGCCGACGCCTTGTCCTCGAGCAGTTTCTTTGTCAAATTGGGGAAGTTTTCTCCGTAGTTAAAGAAAAGTTCTTCGCCCGCCTTGATGTCACGCATGGCCGAGAACCGGATGCGGAACTCGCCGTTGACGTAGAGAATTTTGGGTGTGATGTTGCAGCCACGCTTGTCGCTCTCAGACGCATGGTTGATGTACCGCGACAGGTTGCCGTAGATGGCCGCGTCGACCCATATGCCGTCCTGCTCAAGCAGCGTAAAGAGGTACGACGCGTTGGCGCCTTGGTCGAAGAAGTCGCCACGGCGCGCTTCACGCCGCACACCCTCGTCGTGTGTGATCAACTCGCCGACGTACTCGATAATGAACTCGTCGGCGCCAATGTCTTCTGCCGTGAAGAGGCCATACCCGCAGCCCTGCAGCTGCGACTGGCCCAGCACGACCGCCTTGGACTTGCCACGCTGGAGCGACACGTTCTGGCAGCCCGTCGCGTGCAGCTCGTCGTCGTCGCGGTTCTCCGGGTCGGCACGCTCGCGGGCGCCACAGCTGCCACAGAGAACCGGGTCGCACTCGCGGTTCAGCTGGACGCAGATGCACGGCTTGCCCTCCTTTTGGCGCTGGTAGCATGTCTTGCCAGATCCGTGGCAGGCGCAGCCGGTAAACTTAAACGCACAGCACTCGGCCGTGCAGCGGCAGAACCGTTCGCAAAGAAGCTTAGCCTCCACGCAGGGGCAGCCGCGTGCGGACGTGCAGGGACCGTCGTGGTTGCACGGCTCGCGCTGTTCGCGCAGCGCATACAAGTGCGTGTGCGTGTGGTCGGACCAGTCGCCATTCAAGACCTTGCGGTGGCGGTCGTACCATGCGACTGGCTTAACTGGCACGGGCGTCGGCTCTGTCGCCTCCGAAGGCGTCTCTGGGCGAAGCGCAATAGAGAGGCCCAGTTCTTTCATGCGGCGGTACACCTCCCAACAGTGGCGGCCCATCATCGGACAGAGAGCGCAGGGGACCTTGCCTGTGCTGTTGGCAAAAGTGAGGTGGAAGCTGCGAAGCAGGTTCGTCTCATTCTCAGTCCACTCGCGCGTAACGAATGCGGCGTCGCCAATGTCATAGCTGCGGTAGCATTTGTTGCGGCAGGGCGGAGAGTTGGCGACGGGTGCCAAGTTGTTGGTACCATGCTTGCTCGCGCCGGCACCGAATTCACCGCTGCCGTTTGCGCCGTTCAAGTTGCTGTTGCCGCTGGTAGCACCCAGAGCCTTTTGTTGGTGTGCGTGCAGCTGGCGCAGTTCTCGGGTCTGGCGGTCACGGCGGCGTTCGACATGTTTCCAGAGTTTGCCGCCAAGATCGTCAATAGAAAAGCACCGGCGGACGTTTTCGGCGTCAAACTCGCCGTGCTCACACGAATGGGTGTTGCAGATCATGCACTTGAGTGAGGTGTAGGTGCCGAGATACTGCTGGATCTGCTCGAGGGACGGCTCCTTGTCCTGGTCCTTGCTCTTGGTCGCCTTCTTGGGATCAAAGACGTTTTCGACGGCCTCGTCCTGCTTGAGCACGTCGTAGAGGGTCACGTCGCGGCTCTTGAAGACACGGTTGAACGCCTCCGTCAGCATGCTGGCCACGACGGCGGCGCGCGGTGTGGCCGAGTCTTCGCCGCACGAGCTGAGCAGGCTGTTCTTCTGCTGGGGCGTGATCGTCTGGTCGTTTTGCGCCTCGTTCGCCATGTATCGGATGAGCGAGGTTTTGCTGCAGTTGTCGATTCCCAGTCGAGCGATCCAGTGGTCAAGGTAGTCGGACAGCAGCTTGGTAAATTCGGACTTGCGTGTCGTGTCGCCTTTTTGGAAGAGCTTGGACGAGTCGAAGCCGGACTTGCGTTCCATGCTCTCCAGCTCCTCTATCCACTGGTCGTGTCGCCGCTTCTCTTCCGAGTTGTCTTCAAAATCTCTAAGATGAGGAATAAACTTGAGAGGGGTGTTGGGCGACAGGATGTTCTTGGCAATCTCGACGTGATGGAAGCGGTA
The DNA here is from genome assembly GCF_000820605.1 of Sporothrix brasiliensis 5110. Taxonomy (NCBI): domain Eukaryota; kingdom Fungi; phylum Ascomycota; class Sordariomycetes; order Ophiostomatales; family Ophiostomataceae; genus Sporothrix; species Sporothrix brasiliensis. The sequence continues at coordinate 2,470,976 of NW_024467137.1, read as the reverse complement.
CTTGGGCACAGCCTTGCCGGGTGTCTTGAGCGGGACAACTCGGGCATGGATGGTGCGTGCCTCGGGCCGACGTTGATTGTCGCGGTGCAGCTTGCCGCGCAGCAGGACACGGTCGTCTATATCGTCGCTCGCATCAATGTTTTGCACCGGAAGATCGGCAAAGTCGTCAAAACTACTAACCACGGTCTGGGCTCTGGGCTTGGCCATGTCAATGGCGTACTCCACGTCCCGTCCGTGGTCGACGAGAAGCGAGTCGAGGAACGTTTCGAGCGATGCCATGATTTCGGCCACTGTCCAGTCCGGCTGAGGCCTGGTTGGTGTCTTGGTAGGAGAGGGGGCGGAGCACGCATCGGTCGCGGACGTGGACGTCCCCTTCTTGGAGGGTGTGGTCTTTACCGAAGGGGTCTGACCAGGCGACTGTACCGACACAGCTTTGTTGGGCGACGCTTCGGAGAGTAGAACCTCGTCCTGGACGGCGTCAATCTTCATTGCGTCCACGCGTTGGGCTTCGGCAGCTTGCAGAGCCTCGGCACGGCGGGCTTCTGCAAGCAGGGCTTCGGCTTGGATGGCATCGGCTCGCAGTGCTGCGGCTTGAAGGACCTCGACCTGCTGGGCCTCTGCGCGCCGAATCTCAGCTCTGCGTGCTTCGGGGGAGAGAGCAAGATTGTCGGTGGCACGCCTCGCTTCTGCTTGGAGCAGCCTGCCTTGGAGTGCCGCGTCCTGTTGTGTCACGTCCTGCAACGTGGCAGTAGGGGCGTCTGGCCGCGCTTCATGCTGACGTGCAACGTCCCCGGGCAAATTGATCTGAGGATGCTGGTCTCGTGGCGGGGTCCTGAGCGGGGCCGATTTATCCTGATTACGAGCATGCGGCTCAGGAAGCGACGAGGCGGGGGGTGGTGATAAGGGCGCTGGGGGGTTTGTTGGTGAGGCCGAGAGGGAAATGGGTTTGGAGGGGTACAGGCCCGTGCCAAGACGAAGGCGATCCGGTAGATGCTCTATTTGTGTCGACAAGCGCGGTCGCAGATGATTAATATTAAGGATATTACGATTGCCGCCGGTGTTGGTGTTGGTGTTGTTGTTGTTGTTGTTGTTCTTGTTGTTGTTGTTGTTGTTGTTGTTGTTGTTGTTGTCGTTGTTTTTGCTGTTGCTGTTGTTGTTGCTGTTGCTGTTGCTGTTGCTGTTGCTGTTGCTGTTGTTGTCTCTTTTTGCAGCGGCCGATCCGGCGCGAGGCGACGAAGATCCGGACGAGACAGATACAGGGGACGACGACGCAACGGGGGGTGGTGATTGTGCCGAGATTTTCCGAGCTGCCGTTCCAGACGAGGCGGAGGCGGCGGGCTGCTGGTGAGAAGGAAGAGACTCGGTCGCAGGGGCAGGCGGATGGGCGGCCAAGGGTCGGTTGAACCGGATAGGTTCCCATGAACGGCGAGGGGATTGCGCCCGTGAGGTCTGTGCTGCCGTAGACGGCTGGCCAGGTAATTGACCTTGGTTAGGAGGAGGACGAGAAGACCGTTTGGATGGTGATTGTTCGTGCTGGGATTGAGACTGAGGCATTGATGTATCTCTCGGCGGTGACGCCCGTAGAGAGAACGAGGACGGATAGGGTGGGTATGAACTTTTTTCTGCGTGCTGTTGCGGTTGCTGCTGCGTCGCAGACAGACTTGTGGCACTGGCCGACGACTCTTGGCTTGGTTGCGGCCGTGCAGTATGCAAGTGCCGCCGTGGTTGCGGGTTTCCATACGGGTGAGGCGGTGACTTGGTCTGCACCGGAGGCAGTGTCTGGCTTGGGGGCGAGTTTCTGAGCAGCGGTGAGTTGCGGCGATGGGGTGTCTGGAACTGTGAGAGGGCAGTCTGCCAGGCATGGCCGCCAGCAGCAGATGAGCGGTAGGCGGCAGGGTTGGGCAGAGGATGTGACTGGCTCGGCCGCAGCGAGGACGGGGGCCCACCGGAGGTAGACAGCAGCGTTGACGACCAATGTGGGCTGGAGGTGGACGGATGGAGTTGTGGAGAATGCTGGGGTGAGTGCTGGGCCGGTGACCGGGCGCCGGAGCTCAAGCTGTATGAGAGGTGGCCGGTTGAGGCTGATTGATGGACGCTGCTGCGCTGCTGTTGCTGTTGTTGCTGTTGTTGTTGCTGTTGCTGTTGCTGCTGTTGCTGCTGCTGTTGTTGCTGTTGCTGTTGCTGCTGCTGCTGCTGCTGCTGCTGCTGCTGCTGCTGTTGTTGATGCTGTTGGGTCTGGGCTTGGTGGGCCTGGGCATGGGCGTGGGCATGTGCTAGATGCTGGCGCTGTAGGCGTTCGTGCTCTTCCTGGCGTTGCTGGCGTTGCTCGTTTTGCTGGCGTAGCTCGTCACTTTTGCGCTGCTTCTCTAGCAGGTACCGGTGGTGGTTCTGCTCGTTGAGGTGCTGCAGCATAACCCGCCACCCCGGTTGCTCTTTCTGCTCGGATTGCTGTTGCTGCTCCTGTCGGCGCTGTTGGTCGAGCAGACGTTGCCGCTGCTGCTCCTGCTGCCGCTGCTCCTGCTGCCGCTGCTCCTGCTGACGTTGCTCCTGCTGACGCTGCTCTTCCTGCTGTCGTGCCTGCAGTCGGAGCTCGTGCTGCTGCGTGTCCGTAAACTGCTGCGAGGACGAGGCCTGCCTCGGATAGGGCGATAGCCCGTGTCCAAACTGCGAGCGAGCCGCGAACGCCTGTTGGGGCGACGCAGTGCGTGCTGACGTGGATGGCTGCTTGTTGTTTATCACCGGAGACGAGCGACCCATCCACGACTGTGACGGCAGGGTTGGTGAGGCCTGGCTGGTCTGTGCGGCGGCAGGTTTGGGCGTTGTGGACGTTGTGGACGTTGTGGGCGAGTTTCCGGAGCCGGACCGAGCTGGTTGTGCCTGGCTGGTTTGGTTCAGCATATAGTCCGAAGAACTCGCAGCCGCCGGTCTTGTTGCACCCGACGGACTAGAAACAGACGCCGGCTCCGACTGCGAGGGCTGAGCATACGGTCGCGGCGAAGATGCCTGCCCTCCCTGTCCTGACGGCGGCCGGTGAAGGCCGGGTGAGGGCCGGCCATATAATGACTCCGACTGCTGGCTGCCCGGACGAGCCGGCGGCGGCGACGCGCTGCCCTGTGCGGCGGCTGCGGCCTGCTCCCGACTGACGGGCGAGTTCCCGCGGTGCTGGCGTCCAAAGAAGTGCCCGAAGCCCAGGGTGGATGCAAAGGGTGACGAATGTGTGGATCGCGAGGACGGCGGCTGTGACGGCGCAGCCGCCGCTGCAGCCTGCGGTGACGGTGCCGTGAAGCTGGCCGACGCAGACACGGCGTCACCCTCGCGGTAGATGGTGGCAAAGTACTGCATGGGGTTGCGTGCGCGGGAGAGTGGTGGATTGCGCGGCGTGTGCGTGCTCCGGAGGATCTCCAGCTCGTTTTCCATGTCGTCGTCCTCTGTGAGATCAATGACCTCAGACGAAGGCCGGGTGGCCATGCTTCTGCGCCGTATCTTCTAGTCCCAGTCCCTGCCGGCGGCGTCGTCGACTTCCACAGCCACTGCTTTGCCTAGGCGTCTGTATCATACCAGGCAATGCAACGCGATGGCACGGAGAGAGAAAGGGAGGAGGAATAGGTCGCAGGAAAGAAGAATGCGCCTATGGGCCGCTGAGCAAACGGCGTGGTGGTAGATGCATGAGCCACGCAAGTGACAAACAGCACAGCAAACGAACGATACAAAAAAAGTGCAAAAAAACGTGAAAAATAAAGAACAATGACGTGATATGTAAAGTTGACAAAGACAAAAGGTGAAGACAAAGTGAGAAAACAGCGGAGAAAGCAAAAGGGGCCTGGGTCCGCCGCGTCCGTGTCGCGATGCGCCGTTTGCGTTTGTGAGCACGCGATCGCGCAGACGTGCAGGACAGCCGTACAGATGGACGTGCCAGGAGCGTGGCCGTCGTGGACGCTGCTGGCGGCTCGGCGTAGATGTGGAGGGCCGGGATGGTGAGGCCGTGGAGCGCGGCGCGTTGTGGAGGAGCGAGGCAAAAGTCCCCAGACGTGCTTGATGCCGCCGGGCAGGAACATCAAAAACGCGTTGCGGCAGGAGCAGCCCATTTTAGCGGCCTCAGGGCCTCTGACGACAGCGCAAACAGGCCCCAGTGTCGCAATCGCGGAAGGTCCAGCCAAGACTCAGTTGCTGATTGGCTGGTCGCGGGGAGCGGCGGAAGGAGCGGCTGATTGGCTGACAGGCGCAGGTGGGGCATGCGCCGCCGCCTCATTATATGCATATGAACTGGTCGGATAGTGGAATGTGCTCGGACAACGTGTGAATACAGTTACAGACTGTCTTTGGATCGATGCATCACTTTGCTATGCGATGGCATCCCCTTTGTTGACGCCTCCACTTGTTTTCATAGGAGAGTTCACTGGCGTCGTGCCTTACTCAGACATACAAGTATACAATACGCATCCTTCGTATCTCGTTGTTTGTTTTCAGTACAACATCCTCATTGCTTCACCACTCCTCATCTGCTTGATCTGTTTGATTTCTATTGAAGGTCTTCTGTTCGCCTGGCGAGGAAGACGGTGTGCGACGTGCGACGTGCGACGTACGACCTACTACGAATTACGTACGACGTAACCCTAGTTCTGCGCACACCTTATCGCTTCCCTCTTTCGTACCAAGCGCCAGCACGAACCTCGCACCTCGTCTCTGGCCCACCTCCCAGATGCGGCCGCCGATCAATGTATGATGTATTCTGTCGTCCTTTTGTCGCCCTCCGGCCAGGAAATCGTTCACTCAGCTCCAGCGCTAGTGCCGTAGCTGTTTGTTTCGAGGCGTGCAAACTCGTAGTCCTTATTCGTAGTCTCCTCCCGTAGAGGGGAAACTATCGGTGCGCCGCACCAAATGAGCGTTTTCTTGCTTGTTGGTCTGGCCAACTTCTCGAACCGTTGTACTCGCCCGGCTTAGTGCGTATTTATGCCTCTGTCGGGGCTGCAGGTGGGCGCAGCTAGAACGCTAGTGCCCAATCTGGCCGGCCTTGGATGCGCACACCTCAGACGGCAGGTGCTCCAACAGCCTGCGGTGGGCCTGGATGACGTCGACGCACCATTCACACCACAACAAGCCAAGAAAACGGAAAAGGGACGAGAGAAACCCGTCTTGTTCGTGTTGCTTCCAGCCCCCCAAGCTCGAACGCACCCGGCCTAGCTCCTGGGCCTGCCTGCTGCTGCGGGTAGCATAAATATAGCTTTTACGCACATGTGCTGACAGACTCCCCCCTCGTTTCTCTCGTCGATATATTTGGCTGTCCGTCTGTCGTGACTGTATTCATCGACATTTCTTCTCCCTTTTCATTCTCGTCTCCATCCTATACTACTCCCCTGCTCCCCTTTTCTTCCTCTCGTTTAGAAGCGCAATCTACAAAGAAGCAAACCTTTTCAACAACAGACGCATCGTCGCATTGCATTTCTCGGCTTCATCGCACAATCGCTCCTGCCAATTCTGCCAATTGTGCCAATTGCCTAATTGCACATTTCTCCCCCGCGTGCAACTGCAGTTTCCCTTTTCTGCAACTTCGTCTTCTTTGTTCGCTGCGTCAATCGCGCCTTCTACGAACAGCCACCTCACCCCTTCGCAACCATGCATCGCACCTACTCTATGCGCCAGTCGCGGGCGCCCACCGCCTCGCAGATCCAGGTACGTTGCCATCTCTCTGACTGTTGGCTGTTTCCTGCCGTTTTGGTCGTTGCGGCCGCTACAACCATTGCGGCCGTCCCTGCCGTGTCTGACGCCAATCGCTAACCCGGACCTTCCGCGATACACAGAATCCCCCGCCCCCGCCCTCGTCTACAAAGTCCAACCGCCTGTTCGGCAAGGGAGGATTCGGTAAGACATGTCGCCAAATGCCTCCATCGCAATTGAGCTCAATCCGTGGCTAACAACCAAACCCTCCAGGCCATGCTCTTAGAAGGAACGCGGCCGGTGCTTTCGGCCCGGACCTGTCGAAGAAGCTGTCGCAGCTTGTCAAGATGGAGAAGAACGTGATGCGCAGCATGGAGCTTGTCGCCAAGGAGCGCATGGACGTGGCGCAGCAGCTGTCCATCTGGGGCGAGGCCGGCGACGAGGACGTGTCCGACGTCACCGACAAGCTCGGCGTGCTCATCTACGAGATCGGCGAGCTGGAGGACCAGTACGTCGACCGCTACGACCAGTACCGCGTCACCATGAAGAGCATCCGCAACATCGAGGCCTCGGTCCAGCCCAGCCGCGACCGCAAGCAGAAGATTACCGACCAGATCGCCCACCTCAAGTACAAGGAGCCCAACTCGCCCAAGATTGTCGTGCTCGAGCAGGAGCTCGTGCGCGCCGAGGCCGAGTCGCTCGTCGCCGAGGCCCAGCTGTCCAACATTACGCGCGAGAAGATCAAGGCCGCCTACGCGTACCACTTTGACGCCATGCGCGAGCACAGCGAGAAGGTCGCCATCATTGCGGGCTACGGCAAGCACCTGCTCGAGCTCATCGACGACACCCCCGTCACCCCCGGCGAGACCCGCCCGGCCTACGACGGCTACGAGGCCAGCAAGGCCATCATCCAGGACTGCGAGGACTCGCTGACCAACTGGGTCTCCCAGAACGCCGCCGTCTCCTCCAAGCTGTCCACCCGCGCCCGCACCCTGTCCACGCGCCGCCGCAACCTCATCAAGGCCCGCGCCGAGGATGCCGGCAACGGCCACGACCTGTCGGGCCAGGACGCGCCCCTCAACGACCGTGACCAGTGGGTCTCGGCCGGCGAGCACGGCGGCAAGTACGGCGACGAGGACGACGAAGAGGACGACGAGCTTCGCGGCGACGAGGACGACCTTGGCGAGAGCGAGGTTGGCCTGAACGGCGAGAGCCGCGGCCGCACCCAGGAGATTGCTGCGTAAGCAGAGTCTTGTCGTGACTGACTTCTTTTGGCACGTACCTCGTTTGTCATAATTTTTATTTGTCAATGGATGTTTTCTCTTGACTTCTAATTAGTCGTTCCTTTCGACTGCTGTTTCGGAGGGTGGGAGAAAGGTGTGTCCTTGGCGACCGGTTTCTCTTTTCTCTGTGGCAGTGAACGATACCCCCTTTTCATTTGCTGTCCTCTTTACCCTTCTGCCCTTTTTTTCGTTTTGTATTTCTATGGTTATTATTGGAATCTAGGATGAGTTTTGAGTTTTGCGTTTTGCGTTTGCTTTTGCCACATGTGATTTTGCCTGTATTCTCTTCCTGCCCCCTTTCTGTTGGATGTTGATCTTAGACGGCGGCTGTAATACCACGGACACGGGGGATGCGGAAACAGAGAGGGCCACGGGTTGAGAGCAGTTCTGTATGTAAAATGGTCAAGGTGGATCTCGGATCTTAAAAGATACAATACACGGTGTTTTTGCTTTATTTATGGTATCATACGGTATTGCTTTTTCTGGCGTTGCCTCGTCACGTCAAAACGGCCTTGGTGGCCGCTTCAATTGGCTCGTAAACTCTTCCACCTCAATCTTCACAATATGGTGCCCCGGCGTAACAATCAGCCCCAGGTACCGCGACGTCATGTTCATCACGGCCCTGCTGCTCTGACCCGCCGCGGCCTGCTGTGCAGCGTACTGGGCCCGCTGCCGGGCCGTCGGCTGCCGGTACTCGGTTGCATGCGCCAGCACGATGTTACAATCCTAGCAATGTTAGTGGACGGCACGGCCGGGGAACAAAGCTGCCCCTTTCAATCTGCCCATCAGCCCAGGGCAGGCTTCGGATTGGCTCAAAACAGGGACACCCACGGGATCGGTGCACTTGAACTCGCCACGGAACATGCGGCCGTCTGTCGTGTGCACAAGTAGATGCTTATTGAGAAGCGACTGCAGGTAGACCCTGGACTCTTCTCGGATGGCTGCCTCATGAGCAGCAGACGGGGGCGCTGCCGCTGCAGCTGCGGGTGTCAGCGCAGACGCAGACGCAGGTACGGATTCGTGTGACTCCATGTGTGTATGCGTGTGTGGGCGTGTAGACGGCCTTGGAGCAGAGGCAACTGAGTCTTTGTCACTTGACCTGCTGTGCCTTTTCCAAGGAATCGACCGCTTGCTTTGCGGCTGTGCCCTCGAGGGCACACAGTCTCACTCTGTATCACTCGGTGGTAGTAGCGGTGGTAGTGGCAGCAGGGGACATCGCCATGGCCGCAATCGTCATAGTGATGGAGTTGCGGCGTCTGCTTCCTTGCTGGGCTGACGGTGATAGGGTGATCCTCATTTGCTGTGAAAAGGTCATCCAGCCATCGAAAAGACGCTGCCTTTGTTCTGCGCCCCACATGTCTCAGAGCAGCACAGTGCACGCCGTAACGTACTGTACACAGTATGTATGCATCTAGAGACTTTACGGGACATCGCATACAAGCATTTTTAATTTATGTTTTTATCCAGCTCTTCACTAGAGTGGCAAGGTGGGTCAGGCTGGCCCGCTTTTCTCGTTGAGTGACGGCGTGACTGCGCGCCATTTCCGTGCGGCAAGCGCCACTGTAGACGTCGCGTTCAGTGCACGCAGGCAGAAGCATCTCGCCAGCGTCGTGGCGACTTTCATCCAATGCACCATTTTCTGTCTTCGAGAGATCTGTAGACCAGACTTTACTTGCTTCGACGTGCACTTCTCACAAGGCCTTTCGACTGCCACTGTCAAGGGCCCTGCTCAGCAGTCATGAATCTCCAGCCTTGACGGCCAAACCGGAAGCGATGACAGCCATTCCGCCACCCATTTGAGCTTTTCTTGGACCTTCTTGGGCCTTCTTCTTCTTGGACCATCGGCATCTCGTCCACCGCCTCGTCTTTTCAGACACTCCGCCGCCATGGGTGTCAATGGCCTGTGGCAGGTGCTGCAGCCCTGTGCGCGGCCGACCAACTTGGCCACGCTCAACCGCAAGCGCCTGGCCGTCGATGCCTCCATCTGGATCTACCAGTTTCTCAAGGCCGTCCGCGACAAGGAGGGCAACGCCTTACGCAACGCCCATGTCGTCGGCTTCTTCCGCCGCATCTGCAAACTGCTGTGGTTCGGCATCCTGCCCGTGTTTGTCTTTGATGGCGGTGCTCCCACGCTGAAGCGCGCCACGCTGCAGGCTCGACGCCGCCGCCGTGAAGGCCGCCGCGACGATGCCGTGCGCACCGCCGGCAAGCTTTTGGCCGTGCAGATGCACCGTCTTGCCGAAGAAGAAGAAGAGAAGCGGAAGAGGCGGGACCAGGAACTGCGCGAGGGCGGCCCGGGCGGTCCCAGCGACGTCGCGGCTCCCGACAGCAGCGGTGTCGTGGAGGGCGAGGTGCTGCCCTCGGCCGACAAGATGGTCTATGCCGAGGAGGCGCACATGACACAGCAAGAGCGGCTACGGAGCCGCAAGTTCACCAAGAAGGACGCCTACCACCTGCCCGAGCTCGAGCACGGCTCCATCGAGGGCATGGGCCGCGCCGAGGACCCGCGGATCATGAGCATCGAGGAGCTCGAGTCGTATGCGCGGCAGTTTGACAACGGCGAGGACATCAACCTCTACGACTTTTCGAAAATCGACTTTGACGGCGATTTCTTCAAGAGCCTGCCGCCGCCCGACCGCTACAACATTCTCAACGCCGCGCGCATTCGCAGCCGGCTGCGTCTGGGCCTCAGCAAGGAGCAGCTCGACACCATGTTCCCCGACCGCATGGCCTTTTCGCGCTTCCAAATCGAGCGTGTGCGCGAGCGCAACCATCTCACGCAGCGGCTCATGTTGGAAGTGGGCATGACGGGCCTCGACCTGACCATGGGTGTCAACGGGCGCGTGGCCGGCGAGCGCGGCCGCGAGTACATTCTCGTCAAGAACGACGGCGCCGAAGGCGGCTGGGCCCTGGGCGTTGTCAGTCGGGAGAAAGACCTGGGCGAAGTGCACAAGCCTATTGATGTGGACGCTCTGCACTTCAGCTACCAGGGTGACAACGACGGAGGCGCCGAGGCGGACGAGGACGAGGACATGGAGTTTGAGGACGTGCCCATTGAGGGGCTGAACCGCCTCCCCAAGCTCCCCTCTCGTCCGGCCGCCGGCAACCGTGCTCTTGGCGCGGACGAAGACGTGGACGACGATTCGTTGTTTGTCCAAAGTCATGAGCCACTCGACGAACCACCGCAGGCCGACAACGCTCTAGAAGCAGACGAAGACGAAGACCTGAGCCGCGCCATTGCTATGTCTTTGCAGAACCAGCATGGTGTTGGTGCAGAGTCTGATGGTGGGGACGGCCAGAGTGAGGACGTGGTGGATGAGCCGGAGAGGACGGCTCCGCAATGGCAGCAAAAGGCAGCTGAAGCGGCACGGCCCATTTTCGGTTCGACTGGCCAAATGGTTGCCCATGTCGTAAATAATCGATCGAACGCCGTAGTATCCGGGTCTGCCACAGCGGCGGCACAGGCACGGGAGACAGCAGCTGCCAATGATTTGGACGACGACGACAGCAGCGGGAGCGAACTTGATATCCGGGCCGCCTTGGCCAAGGCAGCGAAGAAAAAGAAGTCCGTACCCGTTGAGAATTCTGGTTCGTCCCGTCCCATCCAGCCTCAGAAAAGGAACGCTTTTGACGGCCCTCTGCCCTTTGAGAAGCTCAACTGGCAGACGTCCATCTTTGAGAAGAAACCAACAGCACCACCGCCGGAACGCACAAAGCCCAGGACGTCAGCTGCAGCACAATCAGAGGAGGTGCACATGGCTTCGCCTTTTGCTGCATCAGCCAAGGCGAACGCAGCCGCGACTGCTGCTGCCGTTGCGGCTGCAAATGCCGCCGAATCCGGTGCCTTCGAGGTAGACTCGGAGGACGAAGTTGGCGGTGGATTTGAGCGGGAGCCTAGTGGCTCCGAGTCCGAGGCAGGCGGATCAGACGGTGTGCAAGGGGGGAATGCTGATATCGACGGCGGGCCCGATAAGGTCCGTGACGAAACGGCCCCTCAGCCTCTGCCGCCGTGGATGCTACACGACGCGGACATTCGCACGTCCATGCTACAACAGCAGCTCTACGACGACGAGATCAATGCCGAAGACCGGGAGATGGCCCTCGAAGAAGCCAAGATCTGGCAGCGCATGGAGGAGAAGCGCATCGTCGAGATTGACTCGTCGAGCGACGACGGCAGCGATATCGAAGTGCTGGATGTGCCGCCACCGCCAAAGAATGAAAACCTAGCAAACGATAGTGTTCAGGATGGGATGTCACAAGCGGATAACAGGGACCCTGTCGCTATTGAAGGTGATACTGCTGGGAGCGAGCAAAAGCCACCAACCGCACGACCAACTACTGAACCCCTCACAGAAACAAGACAGTCGTCTCCGGAAGTTGAATTCGAAGACGTCAAGATCCCAGAACAGCCCACAATATTTGAGGAAGAGCAAGCGGTCCTAGAACAGGGAGAGCCGATGTTGCAACTTGGTGAGGTTCCAGACGCTCCCAAGGAAGAAGAAAGGCTGGACGACGAGCTATTTACAGGAGATGGCGGCGGCGGCACAGAGGATGCCTACGAGATCAGCGATCCGGAAGACGAGGAGCTGCTCGTGCAGATGGCGGAAGAAGTCGAAGAACACGCGCGCTTTGCCAGCACCCTCAACCACAACAACAACAACAACAGTACCGCCGACGCCCAGCAGGCCTACGAACAGGAGCTCAAGGCCCTGCGCAACCAGCAAAAGAAGGACCGCCGCGACGCAGACGAGGTCACACAAGTCATGGTGTCCGAGTGCCAGGCCCTACTGCGGCTCTTTGGCATTCCATACATCACGGCGCCCATGGAGGCGGAAGCGCAGTGCGCCGAGCTCGTGTCGCTGGGGCTCGTCGACGGCATTGTCACGGACGACTCGGACACGTTTCTGTTCGGAGGCACGCGCGTCTACAAGAACATGTTCAACGGCAACAAGTTTGTGGAATGCTACATCGGCGCCGACCTCGAGCGCGAGATGTCCCTGTCGCGCGAGAAGCTCATCGCCATTGCCCAGCTGCTCGGCTCCGACTACACGGACGGCATCCCCGGCATCGGCCCTGTGACAGCCATGGAGATCATCTCCGAGTTCCCCGGCGCCGACGGTCTCGAGCAGTTCCGCGCGTGGTGGCAAGACGTGCAGTCACACAACCGGCCCAAAGAAGCCGACGCCGCGTCGTCGTTCCGGCGCAAGTTCCGCAAGTCGCAGGCCACGAAGCTGTTTTTGCCGCTCGGGTTTCCCAGCCCAGCCGTGGTCGACGCCTATCTGCATCCCGAGGTGGACCACAGCGCCGAGCCGTTCCAGTGGGGTGTGCCGGACCTCGACGGCCTGCGCAGTTTCCTGATGGCCACGATCGGCTGGAGCCAAGAGCGCACGGACGAGGTCCTGGTGCCCGTGATCCGCGACATGAACCGCCGCGAGACGGAGGGCACGCAGAGCAACATTACGCGCTACTTCTCGGGCGCTGTCGGCGCAGGCGCGCGGCTGACCGAGGCACAAGTGCGCGAGCAGCAGGAAAAGCAGCAGCGCCTGCAGCAGCAGCAGCTGGCCAACATCCCCGAGGAGTATGCGCCGCGCCACGCGCCCCGCAACAAGAACACGGCCAGCAGCCGCCGCCTCGCCGCCGCCGTCAGCAGGCTCAAGGCCAACACGACGGCCGTCGAGTCTGATAGCACAACCTCAGAGCCGGTCGTGCCAACGTCCAAACCATCTGCCGGCCGGAAGCGCAAGGGACGAACCTCGGCTGCATTGCTTGAGGAAGACGACGAGGACATCTTGGACGAGGGCGTTGATGCCGATATGGACGAGAACGATACGGCGCCGAGAACGACTCGACGACGTGGCGGGAAGAATCAAAAGCTTCATGAGTAGTTGAGTAGTGAGCGAAAATCATTGATGAAGTAATATGATATACCTGGTGGGTGTTTTGGTGTTTATTTGACATGGATACCGTGTACGGGATCTGGACAGCCTTGTGGGCTTGCCATTGATCTCGTGAGTTTCTTGAGTCATTCTGGCATGCATATATTAATAAAACGACATGAAGTCACTGTATGTTGCTGTTCTAATAACTTTAAATTCTAAGACATATACGCGGAGGCTCCACATACTGTTGCGTGTGCCTACACAGCTGCGGTGTGAACTTCAGATGTAATTACTTGTAAGTCGTGAGTGACATCATGACATGCCAAGAGTACAGTGTTATGTACAGAATCTGGGACATATTGACTATATTATTCATACTGTGCACTAGGAACATGTGCTTCTCAATTAGGGTGGGCCCCAGCCAATAAAAGTGCAGTATAAGCCGTCAGCGTTATCTAATTGGCTGAGTGTCCAACAACCAAACAAACTCGGCAAGGCCGCTCCTTCCTCCACCAAATGCCAGGCCCAGCCAGACTCACAGCAGCTTGCCGAGGTCCACGGTCCGCAGTGCGCATTTTGCTCGCCGCACCTTGTACCCCGGTAAGTCATCACTCGCTGTAGCCTTTGCCCGAGTTGTCCCCGATTCCCCAAATTCCAGCTGTAGGACTGCTTGTTCTCTCACTGCGCACGCGCATAGCAAGAAGCCAGTCCGTCGCTCCTTCCCTGAAAATGCGGAGGCGGGTGGATTCTCGTTGCTCGTTCTTCCCCAGTAATTTTTCGCCATCCGCACCTTCCCTCTTGTCTTCTGTAATCCATTTTCTATCCTCATATTTCTTCAGTAATTACACTGTATTTTCGCGACGTTTCTGAGAAAGTCTTTCGGTTGAATATATCCAATATTGGAGACGTTGCTAGGACTTGACAACCCGTATTTCCTTTGCCTGTTGTTAATAACTGCTGTCAATTGGTTGTCAATTACTAGTGGTCGCGCCTTCTCCATTGTCTTTTCATAGCGGAGTTAGAGGCCCCTCAGTTGCTCCTTCCCAAACTCACAGGCCTCCCCATTTCGGTCGGTATCTTACAGAAGGTGCATTCCAATTTTCCTTCTGATTCTCCACGCTACTTTCCCCCCGTTCTTGCTCTTTCCTCTACTATTGTGTTTGTCGCCTTCATCCTTGTCCTCCTCCATTTCCACAAACGACTTTTTGGTAATCATCTTTATTCAGCCTCAACAACCACGCACACCCATAACAACCACGAAGCTCTCCTCTCACTCTTCTTGCCCTTGCTCTTTTACTTTTGGAATATCTGTGCTTCGCTTTCCTGGGATTTCCGGCGCCTCTTTACTTTCCTCGCACATCCTGCTTCGTTCCGATCCCCCAAGATCCTTTGCAACTGGATCATCACATCACGACTTTGCATCTGGCCTTTCATCCAGATTCTCCTAAGCGCCTTCGGCGCATCGAAGTTCCAGTTGGATACGCTTCGGCACTCGGTTTACAGATCTCCAGGTCTGTTATTCGATCGGCACGCGCGCCTGAAAGCGCAGAAGACATCGCCAACGCTCCGACCGACGAGCGAACGTCGACCGATAACCATTTGCTCATAGCGCAAGAACGCAGAGCACAGTAGAGGAAAACGTGATCTCGAATCCCCTATTCAGAAATACTCTACGCTTGGCGTGCAGCCTATGGCATCGCCGCCAAAACCTTGGGAAAGGAACCGCGCCGCCGGGACGGCAACCTCATGTACGTGGTCCATGTGATTGATCCTTGCTTACCGTTTGCTCATGCGATACTTTGGCGGCAGCTAACATGTGTTTTTGCGCTCTAGCACCCGCTCTTAGCATGGCATCATCCGATTCTCCCGCTGCCGCGGCGACTGCCGACGCATCAGCTGCCCCGGCTGTCCCCCCGATGCCCGCTTCCCTGACAACCTCCGTCAACCAGAATGCCGCCGCCTACAGCCGCTTAGGCACCGCAACATCTGCCCTCGGCTCTCCATACGGCGGTGCATATGGCTCAACCTACTCCTCGCCATATAGATATGGCGGATACGGCGGATACGGCGCCGGCACGATCGGTGGCGGAATGTACGGCGGCGGCATGTACGGCGGTGGCTACGGCGGAGGCATGTATGGTGGCGGCATGTATGGCGGAGGAATGGGCATGCGCGATCCCAACGACCCCAACAGCCTGACGAACCGGTTCAACACGAACACTCAGGCAACCTTCCAGATGCTTGAGGGCATTGTCGGCGCCTTTGGCGGCTTCGCACAAATGCTGGAGAGCACATACATGGCTACACACTCGAGTTTCTTTGGTATGTCGTGACCATCCATGTTTTGGTTATCTCCATTTTTTTTAATTTTTTTCACAATACCACTAACACCTCATAGCAATGGTTTCGGTTGCGGAGCAGTTTGGTAATCTGCGCGACACTCTCGGTTCCATCCTTGGCATCTTCACACTGATGCGCTGGATCCGGACACTGATTGCCAAGATCACCGGCCGCCCGCCACCGGCCGACGCCATGGCTCTGACGCCCGCGGCATTTGCGCGCTTCGAGGGCCGCACAGCACCCCCTGGCCCGGACGGTGCCGCCGGTGCACCCAAGCCCAGCCGCAAGCCTCTCTTCTTCTTCGTGCTCGCCGCATTCGGCCTGCCGTATCTGATGAGCAAGATGATCAAGTCGCTGGCAGCATCGCACGAGGAGGAGGAGCGTCGGCAGATGGCCCTGCAACAGCAACAACAGCAGGCGCTCAATGACCCGTCCAAGCTCGACTTCTGCCGTGTTCTCTACGACTACACCCCCGACCCGGCCCTTGTCGCCCAGCAGCAGCAGCTGAATCTGCAGCAGCAACAAGCAGGCGGCGCCGCCAGCAGCATGCCGAGCCTCGACCTGGCTGTGAAGCGCGACGATCTCGTGGTGGTGCTGGGCCGGACCGACCCGCTCGGCAACCCGTCCGACTGGTGGCAGTGCCGGACGCGCGACGGCCGCGTGGGCTACCTGCCGTCGACCTACCTTCGCGTGATGCCGAACCCAGCCAAGGAGAAGGCGGCCGCACAACAGCCGCAACAGCAGCTCCTACCGGCACCGCCGTCGGCCCCAAGCGTGGCCGGCAGCGTGTCGACGAGCAATAGCGGCGCGACGACGGTGGCACCTGCTTCGGCCACGGGTCCCGACCCGGTGATGGCCGAGAAGGCTGCTGCGCAGAAGGCGGCTGGTGCAGATACGTTTATGAAGTCGGCGTTTTACCAGTCGTAGGCGAAGCGCGAGTTGTCTGTATATGTGGGTGGTGAAGGTTGTAAATGGTATGGACGCACCAGTATCTATGTATGTTTTCTTATGTCCCATTATGTTTCATTACTTCCTGCATTACTACCATACTTTTATTTATTCTTAAAAGGGATGTTTTGTTTCTCGGGTTATACATCTCGCTTTTGCTCTTTTCTGTATTATGAGTTGATTAATTCGAGAACAGTCCATGTTGTACAGGACTGTGTTTACTTGAAAATGGTTCCTTTGGTTTTTGGGTTTCGTCACGAAAAGTACCAATTTATTGTATTAACGGACATACGTTTAATTTTAAATATATATCTTAAAATCGAGTGAATACTACGAAAGAAAACTTTCTTGTCGTTTTTTATAAAACAAACAAATAAATAAATTGAAACAAGTCCAGAGGAATACAACACGAAATATTCTTATAACGATCGTGACTCTCAGTAGAGACAAAGTCTCGCAGTAAAAACGATTTGTATTAAAATGACCTTTCGCATTTAAATTTTGCGTCTCTATTATGCTAGGCCATCATAAATATGCTGGCGTGGCAAGAATAGGTTCATATTTCGACATGTTCCACGCTGTGCAGCATTGGTGAAGATATGGTATTGAGATCAATCAATTCAGATCCTAAGCTTTGCTGAACGGCTTGGATATGTAGACACATGTATAAGCCCAAAATACAACAACAATCAAACAATGAGGTATTGTAACAGAAAGATGAATGAAAGCAAAAATGTAGACCTCCTTCATACAGACATAAAAAAAGCTTTAAAAATGGGAACGCAGAGAAGGGAGGGGGTGAGATTGGTGGTAGCCACGCCGGTGGATGAGAAGTTGGATGTGAGTGAAGTTTTCAAAACGGAGAACGTTAAAGGAAAAAGCAGGTGTTAAAATGATGTATAAAAAATGAAACCAATCTCCCCTTTTTAAACTCCCTTGTCGAAACCAAACAGCGGCGGCCGGCTGCTGATGTCGTCCACTTTTAACGCTTGAAGTAGTTCTTCTCTACGGTGCGCAGGACCACGTAGGAGGTGGATGAGAAGGCAAAAGCCAGCTCGAAGCCGATGTCTCCACCGTATTCGGTGCCACACAGCCTGCCAATGACACCAATGTACCAGGTCTGGGCCATGCCCAGGACGACGCCCATGATGCCGAAGCAGAAGGCCAGGGCGGCGGCAAAGCCGGGCGGCAGCTTGCTGGCATCGGTGTAGTCGTCAACGTTGTAGCCCTGGAAGCCCCGGCGGAACACAATATGCTCGGTCAGGGAGATGCCCTCATAGATGGCGAGCCAGTAGGCAATGATGGTCATGAAGTTCTCGAGCCATGTGGCGAAGTGGTTGTAGCCGGGGATGGCAATCGCAATGTAGACACCGGTGCCGATCAGGACCCAGATGAAGCGGGGGATGCGCTGGGTTTCTTTGTGCATGACCTGCAGAGACAGGGAGACGGAGTAGATGTTGGGGCAGTTGTTGGCGATGATGGACAAGGCGAGGATGACAAGGCAAAATTGGCCGAAGCGGCCCAATGGCGGGACAAGAACCATGGCCATGAGACCACCAATACCACCGTCGTAGTAGGCGTTGGCAAAGTCGGTATCGTGAGCGGCGGCGGTCATAACAGCGGCGCCCAGCAGCTCCGTTAGGAGAAGGGGAAAGTACAGACCACCAAAGGTCCAGAGGAAGACGGAGCGCCGGGTGCGCCCGACGGGCTGGTAGACGGTGTAGTCGGCGGCGTACGAGGTCCAACCGGTACCGAAGCCAAAGACAGACGCGGCAAAGGAAAGGACGGCACCGGCCTCGCCGCGACCGGTCGCAAGGGGCAGCAGATTGCTGAACTTGCCGGTGTGGCCAAACTCGGCGGCGACAATGATGAAGATGATGAGGCACGGGATCCACGACCAGCGTTCGTAGATGTGGACGATGCGGTAGCCGAAGAAGCAGACGAAGAGGGTGGAGAAAGCGATGACAAGAATGCCGGCCCAGCCAGGCATGTTGCTGTTGACGGCGTTGAACAGCTGGGCGCCGACAATGACGTTGGCGGCGGACCAGCCTATGCAGGCAATGACGTTGAAGAACGCGACTGAAGTAGGTGTGTAAGTGGGTGCCCATCCCAAAAAAAATAAAATAAAATAAAATAAAATACGAATAGAGACAAGGAAGCACATACTGATCTTAACAAAGTGGTAGCCGAAGAAGAAGCGGGACAGAACCATCTGACGCAAGCCGAAGCGAGGACCAAACGTGGAGAAGAAGCAGACGGGAGTAATGGCGAGGGCGTTGACGAGGACGATTGTCAGAGCGGTGTCGAGAAAGCCCAGTTCGAAAATGGGCTCGGCGAGGGCGCCAATGGCAAAGGACGACACGACCATGTTGGCAGAGAGCCACTGATTGCGGTGTTAGCAGATGTGGCCTTGTGTTTATTCAACTCGACTTCTTTTTTTTTGTTTCCGTGACATACCATTGTGCCGACTTTGGTCATTGTGGTGTCAGTGCGCTCATCTTCGGGGACGCGCTCAATACCGCGCTGCTCGACACCCAGCTTGCCGGCCATGCGCTGCAACTT
This sequence comes from Sporothrix brasiliensis 5110, assembly GCF_000820605.1. Taxonomy (NCBI): domain Eukaryota; kingdom Fungi; phylum Ascomycota; class Sordariomycetes; order Ophiostomatales; family Ophiostomataceae; genus Sporothrix; species Sporothrix brasiliensis. The sequence goes on along the minus strand of NW_024467137.1, from coordinate 2,452,309 downwards.
TGCGTACCAGGAGTCGCCGACGGTGAAGTCGGCCTGGTGGACGACATTTTCGTTGCTGGTGTAGCCAACGCCGACGTCGTCACTGCCGCCCATGAAAGTCTCGCTGGTGTCGTACTCGTCCTTTTTGTTCATGATGACGGTTGAATCACAGCGTCAGGAAAACAAAACGAGTTGAGGTAGGTCAATCCGTGTTGTTGCGTAAAACGATCCCTGGTGTGCTGACCAAAGGTTTGCGGTGACCGTATGGGTGAGCCTGAAGACGAACGAGACAAGATGTTGTTCGAGACCAAAACGACGGTTGGAAGGCCAGAGTTTATATAAGTGGCATACCTGTTGTATTCGATGTGGTAAGGGGTGGCGGGCAAGAACGAGACAGAAGAACGGGCAGGGGTGAGAGAAGGGGGTGGGCACCGTGAGATTGACAACGGACGACACAAAACGAGTGACAAAGATTGAGGAAAGATAGAAGATGATAATGAGGAGTTGTCAAAAGGCAGAAAGAGCACCGGCGTTAGTGCCAAGAGGGATTGGGGGTGGGTGTGCGGTTTGGTGGGTGGACCGGGTGTGGTATCAAGATAATAGACGTTGGCAGAGCTGGGTCCTTGTCTAGGGTTTTGGGGGGGGGGGGTGCAATTGCGTGCGGTCGAGCTTCTGATCTCGCGTAGCGTAGAGACCAAATGTGTACGGGGGGCGCCGGAGAGCAAACAGGAAACAAACTGAGAAACGAGGAAACAGGGAAAGCGGCGAAGGCGAGGAGCGCAAGAGATGATCAGAGGCTCTGGGCGGGCGAGCTACGGGTGAGTGGTAGAATGAGAAAATAAAGAAAATAAAAAACCAAAAAAGAAGCAAAAGTGAGCACACGAGGCAACAGCGATGTGAGCGGGAAGGGTATTTTCGGGGGTGCTGGTTTGCGAGCTTGACTGTTTTTTCTTGTTTCTTTTTTTTTCTTTTTTTTTTCGTCTTGTCTCTGCCCTCTTTCTTAGTACGGTTTCGTTTTATTCCCTCGCTTTTTAATGGCCGGCTGGCAGGATCGAAGGCTAGACCAGACCAGAAAAGGTTGTTCTGTAATCGTTCTGGGCTGTCCAGAGTAGTGCCGGACGAAGAGATAGAGGCGGGTTGCAGAGAGATAAAGGTCTCGCGTCGTGTGGACGGAGTGTTGCAGTGGATGCGGGTTTTCGTTTGTGCCTTTGACGCCCGCTTTTGTCAAGTCTCGCAGACTGTTTCTTCTTCGTACTGTAGCAGGACGTGTCGTCTCCTCTCTCGAAGTGAGTATTATTAGGCTGCGTGTTGACACTGCTTGAAAAGTGTAAGAGGGCAAAGAAAGAGGCCGGGAAACCGGTACTAGGGCTTGTGACCCAGTGGCAAACGTTCACGAGTAAAGAGGGTCCAGTCGAGTCGAGGTGACAATAAAGAAAGGGAAACAATGACTCGGCGAGAAAACGGCAAAAACGCAGAGAAACGCACAAAAGCACCGGCCAGGCGGACGAATACAAATGCACAAATGCACAACTGCACGACCGCACAAGGCACCAAAAGGTCCCGGAGCTTTGCTTGTGCTCCGTTACCTCGTCCTCGAGGACGCGGAAAATACGATAGAAGTGCTTGTACCCCGTGCAAGAAAATGGACGAGAAAAGGTGGAAATGGGGGGCGGACAAGTGCGGCAGGCGGTCCAAACCTGGTCCCTGGTCCGACGTTCCCTGTAGATCAGCACAGAAGCCAGACGAGCTGGGATGTGAGCACCGACTGGCTGGCTGAAAACCGTTCCAAGTGGTGGTGTCGGGGCAGTCGTTGTCGTTGGTTCGCGTGGAGGACCAGAGAAAGGACGAAAGAAAGGAGGAGAGAGAGGAGAGAGAGGAGAGAGAGGAGAGAGAGGATACGAAAAGAGGAGACACAGAGGCATGCGGTGTTGACAGAACAAAAAGGGCAAGAATGCCACGATGGCAGGACGTCAGGAAAGTGGTGACGCAGTTGGCTGCACTGCTCTTTCCGGCGTAGAGCTGCATCTCCAAATATGATGCGTACCTGCCGTGCGTGCTGATTATGATCACTGGTACATGACTCGAAAGAGTGGTGGATGAGGAAAGCGCGAGGCACAGATTGCGTCCGGTCTTTCCTTTGCATCGCGTGCACGTCGCACCTGCCTTTGATGGGGACGACGTTTGTTGTTCTACCTTCTACGAACATTGTATGCGCACAGGGTATTTCAGGCACGTCGTCAGAGCTGGGAAAGTGCGCCCAGAGATACGAAGCGTCACGGCAGGCACGACGGTGAGACCGTGGAGCTTGGTCCTCTGGCCTTTGAACATCCAGCGGTGGTCCTTTCCGTAAACCCATGTCGTGCAGGTGTTGGGTGTTCTGCAGGGAAGGCGCAGCCAGGAACGAACGCAGACCGCAAACGTGCCGACGAAGGCAGGCGCGACCCTGCCGACAACGAAGCAGTGCATTTCTTTGCGTCGTTTTTGTCCCTGGTCGGTCTCACGGATTGTCCTCTGTACGACGTAGCCTCGAGACAGCCAATACCTCTTCTCCTCGACCATGTCTCAATATTTTGTCATTCTCGAGATCTCGTCCCTTTTCCTTCCATACTCTGTGTCGTTTCCATGTGTATTGCTTCCTCAATCAAAACCCCACAATCGCCGCTATCCGTCAAACATTTTTTTCCTAACTGGGGGCGAATACTGTGTTGGGACTAGTCCAGTACCTCAATTCGGCAGGTCAGACCCGTGAGTCGGTCGCAACTTTCCCTGGCGCGTGCCTGCCAAATCGTTAGCCAATCTGCTTGGCGTGCTTGTTTTGATTTTACGCCAGCGTATTATTCCTCAATTCCCACTTCCACAAGCGAGTCAGTAAGACTGTGGGAAGCGACGCTCAGTTACGATACGACTTTGACACAGACTTCGAGATACGACATTCAGACGCAGACGCAAAGACGCAAAGACGCAAAGACGCAGAGGCGCAGCGGGTCCAAAACGTGCTGGCCCGTGTCTCGGCTCCATTGCCGTGCATCGACTTCAACCGCCGGGTCTCTTCGGCTGTCTTTATTTTCCTTTTGCCGTCTTTTCTTCGCCGGCTGGCCTTGCACATGCACGCCGTCCGGCCCCTGTGCTGCATCTTTCCAGTAGGTGCGGGTGAGTGGGCGTGGTGTCTTGGGAAAGCGCCCATCTCGGGCGCTTTGGTTACTGTGTACTTAGTGCGATCGAGGGTGATGCATAACTGCTGAGCAGGCCACCGGAGACGCTAGACTACCTTGCTTGCGCAGACGGTAGGACAAGCAACAAGCAAAATATTACGCACGACGTACGGCGACGTATGAGCACGACCTGGCACAAGCAAGATGGTAGGGCGGTGGCCGATGCTTGCTGCGGCGGGATAGCGGATAGATACAGCTGCCAAACATGTACAAACCGTTCGCTGGCACCAACACGGGCGCCTGTTTTTGAACGGTCACGGCCGTCACCTCGGACGTTTCCGAGAAAAACGCTGATATTGGGGCACTGTCCTTCGATTCCAAGTCGTCCAACTGAAGCAGCTGCGTTTATGAAATTCGGGATGCCAAACAGTCAAAGGAAGTGCCCCGTTCGCCCACGGTCGTCGCAATAAACCCATGTGACTCTCGCAGTAGTTTTCTGCGCCTGGGCTCTTTGCGCTCGCCCGCCCTCCTCTTGACGCGCGTATTTGCTTCGGCACCGGCGCCCCCGTACAATTTACACTGGTGGTGTTGAGGTGTCAAGCAGCCCGGACCGTGGCCTCTTATCTCTGGTTGACCATTGGACAAAGTCACATCGGTGTTTTCCTTTCGGGCATAGCCTGTGCTTGGAGTTGGGGACGTTTGAGTGACCGTTTGGTAGGACTTTGGTGGACGAGGACGGCTGCTCCAATTTTGATTTGCCAGTGTACCGTCGTCAACTACGTCGTATTACTGGTTGGCTAATGCTCCTGCCGCCACAGATAAAGACGACCGACAGAGGCGTATTTGTGGCTGCGGACACAACTGGACAATGCCAAAAAAAAAAAAAAAAAAAAAAAAAAAAAAAAAAAAAAAACTTGCCTGCACAAAGTCACGGCAGGGCCGTCCCAAAACGAACATACTTCTCGAGGCGAGGCTGTGCCTCTGTTTATGTGCACCCTTGTCTAAAATCTTGGTATCCAGAACCGAACGACTTATGGCCTCTGAGTGGCCAGATGGATTGACCGTGATATTGGATGCTGTTTACGATGGAGGCAGCACCACACGCCCGAAAGATGAGCAAGGCATGAACGCTTGATGAGGAGAGCTGAGCTCATAGGCAAGACAACAAGGATCAAGAAGCAAAGGTCAAACAAAAAACGAAAACGAGCACAACTTCCCCGCGCACCATTGCCAATTCCCCTAGCGGCGTCACAACCGTCTGGGGCTTGCAGCATTACCCCATACTCCATATTTCACATTTGATTTTTTTTACGTTTCCAAAAGGCAGAATGGGCGTCATAAGGCCACTCGACTCCAGTTTGTTCCAGGCTTTTAATGTCGATCGTGAGCCGCTAACACGGTGGTCCTTTGTTTGGCCACGAGGCTGGTCGGTAATGTATGGCCGTGGATCGTTTGAGGTGGGCGAGCGCTCGCATCTCGGCCGGCGGGTTACGTTTCGTACGGATCTGGGGTCGGCGGGAAACGGCCGTCTATTTTCTGGAGCTTCCGTCGAGGCCCATCATCCCTTGGACGATTGCTTTTTGAGCAGTTCCTACCATCGAAAGCACAGTTTCCAACACACTCCCACAAAGAGCCCCTCGTCTCTCACGCTTTGCGTGCATGCTGGCTCGCGCCCAATAAACACGCAGCAAGGTACAGAGTAAATACTCGCCTAGTACGAAATACGTCGCATGGCAACGAGTTCCATGCCAATTTGCGTATGAGAGAACATGGAAAGCTCTTTGAGAGATCCATGCAGGGCGTCCCAACACAAAGTGGGCTTGCGGGTGAGTCGCACGAACTACGCCGCAGTATCAACCCTTTTTATGGATCCCGCGCCACATAAACCTCACATCCCCCCATCTTTTCCCCAGTCTTGGGTGGTTCTTTCCGCTACCGAGCGATAGGGAAGCTTCCCTTTTCTTTTCTTTCTTTTCGTCGGCCAATGCACACCCCCCCTCCAAGAGAGTTTAGCTTTGTGTCTTGGTTTGTATCTTTATTTTGGGCTGAGCCGTCCGTGTAAGCCAAGAGGGGTGATGCGAGGGAGGGACCCGCATGAGGTGCGGACAAGAGTATCAACAGCTCGTCCGCTTCAGGGATCTCAAGACGGCATCATAGGTGCAGGTTTTCTTGCAGCATTCGCCAATTGACCGTGGTGACCTCACATTTCAGGAATCGGATTCGACGGATGTTCGGAAGGAAAGAAAACGATGAACAGAACACGGCATGCGAAGAGGAGAACCTCGGCCTCCATCCACCTGCGTGCGGCGGGCTCCGTGCCTCTCGTCCGTCTTCGTTCAATCTTTGTTTGCCTTTTGTTCAACTTTTGCCCCAGCAATGCCCACAAAGCTCTCTCTCCACATAATACCTCCCAGTTGTCCATTTTCGTAAAATTGACATGCAAGCCGCATGCACGCGCCTCGACTGCTCGCTGCTCATGGCACTCACACACCCTGTGTTACGGCACCACACAAGCACAACGCACGCATAGCCGTCGCCAATACGACGTACAGTGCATATACCTCATATCACTGCCGCCCCTGAGAGTCGTCGCACCACAGCAATATCAAACAGCGGATACAACGTTTGCCGTTGACCCTATGTGCTCCATTCCGAGAAGACGACGATGACCGGCAGGGTTTGCGATCGAGGTCGAGGAAGGTTAAGCTTGGAGTCGAAGCCGGACCCAAAACCGCACTGTGGTTGCCGTAAAACATGTGCAACATAATCAAAATGAAGAAGAGAAACACATAGTACCGCAGTTCTCCTTTTCTCTTTTATTGGCCCTATTCTAGTCGCTACATTCATCCCCCCAAACATTCAATTCAGACTTTCGCCGGTGGCACCTCCTGTTGCGAGGACGCCATGTGCTGCCGGTCGTACCTTGATTCATCGTCTTCTTCAATTACTGTCGAGAGGGAATATAACAACAGAATATAAAAAATCATATGTTGACAGATAGGAACAGATTACGAAATATACGGATACTGTCCCGGAACGGGTCGTTGGAACGCTCTTGTCGTTGCTTTTAGTCACACTCAGATGCGGCGTGTCAACTACGTATTGTTCCCCCTCTGTGACTGCGGAGAAGAGGTATACTTGGCTAACCATTTACGAGAAATTTGCGTCCGCAGTTTGGTAGTACGGACTTTGGGTGGCGATTTTGGTATCGCTCGTGCTGCTGTCGAGTGCCACCATGGGATGGTTCTGGGCGGCGAGCCGCTTCGACAACGCATAACTACAAAGTACACTACAAACTGGTGGACGTGTCTTCACGTCGTCCGTATTTCTTACGGGAGGTTGTCATCAGACAGTCGCACTTGCTACTGTCCCGTGTTCTTGGCCGGGCAATTGTGGGGCCATAACGGGACGACCCACTGGTGCCACCGCTGTCCGCGTTGCTGGCAAGAAGCCAAGGCGACTTCCGACGACATCGCCTTTGGCGTAGAGCTGAATCGCCATCTTGGTGTCAAATCGGGCAATGACTCTGAAGCCAATGGGGAGAAGTTTTGCGGCGAATCCCGTATTGTAGACCGGAAAGCTGGCCGCGCAAGCTGCTCCGCTTGTTTGTATATATATTTGGCTCGGCACGCCACAGCACTTGCGCTCGAAGACGACGGCACTCAAGGTCAAGGCGGCCAGCATGGTGCCGGCGATTACAAAAGGTCTGGCCAGTGTCCGTGACGAGTCTGTTACGGCGTCTGATGACAGCTATATGGTCGTACGCATCCAAATGCACGACGACGCCAAGGCATCACGGCCAGCCGTAGTATAGTAGGTTTTGGTCATTCTTCCCAGGTTTCTTGTGTATATGGCTTATAAAATGTCTGACGAGTCGTGTACATGGCGGCGGTCGGACGCTTGGTGACCTCGAGGGCGAGGATCTGACGTGTCGGCGAATGTGTGCTAGTGCTGGCGTTGTGGTCGTCAGCGCGTGCTTCCGACTGACCTCGAGATGCAACTGATCTCCGCCCTTCCATCTCTCAATCAACAAGCATAGCCTCACAACTGACAACACCAACATGAGCGGCTTCGGCGGACTCAACAAAACAATAGGCGGAATCGTCATTGCTGTTGTGCAGTCGCAGCTGTTCCGTGTCGACACGCCTGCTCAGCTTGCCGCTGCCACAGACCATGTCTACAATCTTGTGCGCCGCGCCCGTCGCGAGGACCCGGCTACCGACCTTGTGCTGTTCCCCGAGTACTGCATCCACGGCCTGTCGATGAACACCGGCCCGGCCAACTTGTGCTCCATGGACGGTCCCGAAGTAGCCGCTTTCGTGCTGTTTGCGCCGAGCAGAGTGTTTGGGGAGGGGCGTTTTCAGCATCATGGAGCGCAACGGACTGGCACCAGAGTAGCCCTGGAACGTCGGCCTCACCATCAACGCCAACGGCGAGATTGTCGCCTACTACTGTAAGATGCATCCCTGGGCGCCCATTGAGCCTTGGTACCCGTGCAACCGCGGCGTGTCCGTCCTTACGGGCCCTGGCGGCGTGCGTATGAGTCTCATCACCTGTCACGACGGCATGTTCCCCGAGATGGCGCACGAGGCCGCCTACAAGGGCGCCGAGGCGCTTCTGTGCAGGGCCGGGTACACATTGCCTGTCCGCAGAGGCACCGTCGCTGCTAACCTCACGTACACGGCCAAAGTGCGTCGACGGCGACGTGACTGGGGCGTCGAGAACAACCTGTTCCAGCTAGGCCACCGGGGACTCATCGCCGTCGACGGTGGTGCCAGCGGCTGTCCGTACACATACATGCGCGACATAGTTGCTGGTCGGTATGCGCAAGCGGAGGACGCTGAGGTGGTCGTACGGGATGGTACTGTCTGTGGGTTCGCTGTACCAACATCACCTTTGTCGATGAAATGGAACGTAAGAGACGAGAGACATAAAAAGAGTTACGATCTAGAGAATAAACCCAAATAAGTCGGCCAGCGAAGACAAATGAGAAGTAGCTCCGTACATCCGTTAGCGAAATAAAAACGAAGCAGATATATCCAACAGAGTGCTGTACTGTCGAAACAACGCATGACGCCGTCGATCAACATTGTGGAGCTTTTGGCCAGAGTCTGGATGACGTTGACTCTATCACGACGACCGGTGAATCGTTTTATTCTTGAAAGCTGATGGCTGTGCCTGCGGCTATTGCCCTTGCGTTTGTGGAAAGAGAATGGGTGTTGAAGTAAGTTTGTTGACAGAAGAGAGAGAAGGTGAGGAAAGGAAAAAAGGAGAAAATGACACCTTCAAGATGTCGGTGAGTATCCGATAGTTGGGAAGGAGCGGCGCTTAGGACTTGGCTTTATCATGGTAGGGGCGAGTGAGTGAACCTGCCCGATATGGAAGGACGACAGTAGACCTCCGCGAATCGCTACTTCCAGTTGATGGTATGGCGTTTGACACGGCCTTGGTTGCTCCTTCCCAGTTGGATCCCACAGAAGCCCAAGTAACCAAAGGCTACTCAGTAGCTCCTTCTATGTTATCCCACCGTTTCTTCCCTTCTCCTCTTTCATCTCTTTGTGTACATCACCACCAAACGCAATGGCCAGCTCGAAAAGATCATGATAGTACCATTGTCTGGCGGTTTTTTTCGATCGCGAGAAGATGCGCCCCTGCGTCAGTTCCTACACATACCTGGCATCGCGTAATGAATTCCGGCCTACGTCTACGTTTCCAATGTGACACGAACAAGGTCTCTCCTGGATGGCATCTCTACAGGTATGAATCGAAGGGAGTCGGTCCAATTGGGAACAAGTGAATTGGAAGTTGATTTTATCAGTCAATATCGAAACACGCGATCTGTCTAAGAGAAGGACTCCACCTCGAACGGTGTACAAGGAGAGCCAATATACACTAACAAACGTACACGGCCAGACAAGCAGGGAGACAGAAATCCAAACACACTGAAAGCATACATGGAGCATGCAGCCCGTGGCACAATCATAGTCTCTCACCATTGCGACAGTCCGCCGTTGGTCTTGCGCTTTCCATCGCTGTTCCATTGACAGACGAACCGGGTCTCCCTCACAGCGACTCCTTGATGAAGTTGAGCAGCAGCGGGCCGATGCGCGACGCCATGACCTTGTCGCCGCTCAGGTTGGGGTGAATGCCGTCGCGGAGGTCGCTCGTGGGGAAGTCCGTGTTGCAGTCGGCAATCACAATGGGCGAGTCGGTGCTGTTCAGGCCCGTCGCCCACGCAGGGATGGCCTTGTTGATGTCGATGATGCCCTGGGGGCTCAGCGGCAGCGGGATGACCTTGTCGACAATGATCTTTATCTTGGGGTTGGCGGCACGCGCCACCGTCACGATTTTGGTGTAGGCGGCCATGATGTCTGCCGTCTTGTGGCGGCCCGTCACGTCGTTGGTGCCCAGCATGAACATGACAATGTCGGCAGGCGTGCTGGCCATCCACTTGGTGATGTAGTTGTTGGCAATGTCAATGGCCAGCCAGCCCGAGTGGCCCTCGTGGTGCTGGTCCCAGTTGGCCGTCTGGGGCTTGCAGTTTTGCGGGTTGCTCTTCTGCGAGCCGACGTACTCCACCTTGTCGGCGTACCCAGCCTCGGCGATCATGTCCCATACAAGTGCGCGCCAGCAGGTGATCTCCGTGATGCTGTCGCCCAGGGGCATGATGCGCAGCTTGCCGGCAGCGGGTGCGGCGGCAGCCAACTCAGCGGGAGCAGCGACAGCGGCCGAGCCAAGGAAGGCCGCGGCGGCCAGGAGCATAGACGGGGCATGCATGGTTGGGGAAACTTGGTAGGGGGGAGTGACAGGGGAAACGGAAGAAGAACTGAGGTGACGAGAGAAGGTGAAAAAGCAACGAGGGTAATACGATAAAGCCCTTTTGCCAACAACGACACTGACAGCAGCCAACACCTACCATTGATCACCATCCGGGAGGGGACAGCAACTATATCTACTCGAGAGACATTCAATGGGACCTTGCGAGTCATATGTCCACGACGGACTACGGCGATTATCTGACTTCTGCTTCCGTTTCGGACTCTACCTTGCAGTTCCCAATATAAATCGGCACGTATAAGCAACTGGTGTAAGTCTTTTTTTGTTTCCTTTCTAGAACGCCGCACCTCAATGCGCGTAGAGTGCTGCATCGTGGCCCCGCGGAAGACGTCAGGCGAAGTGCGCGGAGATCAAGGCACCACGTTTTATTGCCCTTTGGACCGTGGTGCTCATATGTCGTTAATTGTTTTCAGGGTTTATATAGGCCAGTCCGATACAACCTTTACTCGACCCTCCACTTATCCCGACTCGCTCTTACCCATTAATGCTCCCCGATTTTCCCCATTGGACGACGAATGGACCAGTTCTCCGGGATAAATGAGTCGCGACGGCTTCATCCCTATGCGTTTGCACATTCTGCCATCCCGGCGGCAATTTACATTTGATGAAGTGGAGAGTAAGATGCTACCTGTGCTCGTAGCGTCCATGTACTTGTTTCTTTTGGCTTATTTGACCCGTTATATTGACAAAATGGTATAGTGCTTAGCGGGACAGTGACATAATTGAAACTGATATATTTTTTTGAGGACCACCCTCCGGAGTAGCGGGGCCGATTACAAACGACAGGCGGAGAGACCAAGGCAGGACGATAGAGGGCAATTTAGGTGGAAAGTTCGTAGTGAGTGGATATGATATGAAAACAGAGAGGGAATGGAGAGGGGAAGGAAGAAGGAAACAAATAAAAGGGGTAAACTCCAACTCAAAGACATCATAGTAAAATACTCATCAGGACATAATACTCGCAAACAGCAACACTACAGTCTTTACGTCCACACAGCAAGAGGACTATGCAAGCTACTTTTATATTTTATAATGTGCCTTGGTTGGAATGTAAGTGGCCTGGCAGCTACAGGGATTCTCCTTGTTGGGTTCCGGGATTCGGATCTAGTAAAGAGCCGTCGTGTCTCTCTTCAGCGACAACGCAATATTGATCTGCGGGTTCCTACATGTTCGAATCTCCATCCAGGTCGAGTGAGAGCGTTTCAACGGTCGAAAGGAAACACTGGTACGGATGTCGGTTCAACCTGAACAGTAAACGAGCTCGGGGAAGTGGAGGATATGGGGTAAACAGATGACGAGTATCAAATTATCCGGACAAACCAGCTAGTATGACGCCCCCCGTCCTGTCTCTCTGTACTCCGTGTGATGGGGGTGTGTCCTTTGGCGTTCTCCTCCCACTTGCTTGCCATTCCAGCCTCTCCTTGAACGTTGAACCGGCACCGGAAGTGTTTATCACTTGGCTATTTGAGGGCGCAAGGAGGTGGAACGTACCAGGAGCGCAATATGAACGGTGGAGCCGCCTATATTCCCCGAGAGGGGGAACATGGGTGCCTTCCGGGGAAATGGAACCAGCGTGCCTGGAGAACGCCAGCCTGGGGCATTCTTACAGCTTGGCTCGCTCTATCCCGAATTCACTCAGGTCCAGGTACCGCGTGTCGAGCTCTGCCACGTCCGCGACGCCCAGCAGCCGCAACGTCGTCTGGATCTCGTCGCTGAGAATATGCACCGCACGCAGCGCTCCGGCCGTGCCGTAGGCGCTCAGCGCATACAAGAACCCGCGACCCAGACCAACGGCTCTGGCACCCAGACACAGCGCCTTGACGACGTCTGTGCCGCGCAAGACGCCGCCGTCAACATAGACGGGCAGCAGGCCAAACACCTGGGGCGCCCGGCGACGAAGGTCCAGCAGCGTCTGCACGCTCGTGGGCGCATAGTCCAGCTGGCGACCACCGTGGTTGGAGAGGTAGATGCCGTCGACAAGGCGTTTGCCGTCTGCGTCGACCTGTTGCGTGGCCAGAAGAGCATCCTCGGCCGTTTGGACCCCCTTGAGCAGAATGGGGTGCTCGGGGCCCCAGCACTGCCGGATCCATGGCAGGTCGGACCATTCGAATGTTGCGTTGTGTGCTGCTCGCAACGTCCCGGACTCCTGCCCGGGGAGAGGTGGCAAAGCTTGTGACTCGTTCTCCGTGTCTTCCTTACTCTGGGAGCCGTCGCCGTCCACTGCTGCAGCTGCCAGTGCCTGGAACTGCGCGTCGTCGTCGCGCTTGCCAATTACCGGTGCATCCACGGTCACTACCAGCGCTTGGTACCTGGCCGCCTTGGCCACGGCGATCAGCTTCTCCGCGTCCTTCTTGACCCACGGGATGTACAGCTGGAAGAACAGAGCAGCCCCGCGCTTGTAGGGGTCGCTGAAGAACTCGGACGCAATGCCGGCCGCCGCCACCGATGCGTAGGTGCTCACGCACTGCGCAATGTCCATGCGTGCCGCCGTGCGTGCCAGGCAGAGCTCGCCGTCCGGATGGCCGAAGCGTGCATGCGCCGCAGGTGCAATAAATACCGGCAGGCTGCTGTCGAAGCCCATGACATTGGCGCGCATCTTGGGCGTGGGGCCGACATTGATGAGCACGCGCGGCCGCAAGCCTATGCGAGACCAGTCGCGGCGGTTGCGGTCGCGCGAGTACCGCGTCTCGGCGCCACTGTTGTAGTAGGCCGCTGCACGCGGTGACAGCTTGACAGCAGCAACTTGCGCAAGGTCCTCAAGCGACATGCACGCGGAAAGAGGGAGAACAGCAGGCACTTGGATTTGCATTGCAGGTGGCGATAGTGACGAAGGCGACGGTGACGGCGCTGACGTCTGGGTCACATTTGATGTCGTAGGAGCTCCGTTCACGGGCCCGAGATGTTTGTCCTTTGGTAAGGTCTCAATGGTGCCCGGTGGGTGCAGCGGTTCGTACTCGGCTGTTGCATCGCGCCCGGCAAACCGCAAGATCGATCGTGTGCCGCCTGGATGCTCGTCGAGAAAGTCCGTCACGTCGTACGCATGGCCGGCCACAATCACCCAGCAGGATGACCGTGAATTGTGCGCAGCAACCTCAGCAACGGACGGCATTTGGCCGCAATGATAACGATGGCAACAATAGAGGCAGTTAACTGCTGTGATTAGGTCGTTGATGAATATATGAAGTTGGACGGGGCTTTGATTCATCATCCATAGTATTCATCGCAGCTCGGCCAGCTTGTGAAGTCTCCTCTCTGTATTCTCTTCATACTTATCCTCCGCATTGGTCATGCCACCATGTCGGCGGTTGAATACGCCATCTCCGTCTTACTGGCTTTGTCTAGGCCCGCACTCCCTATGCAGGTCTGTGCCTCTCTGCGGAGACCCTGCATATGCTATCGCAGTACGACGTAAATCAAGAATCGCGTGATGGGCGAACGGGCGAATCAAGGTGCTTCGAAAGCCAAGCGCCCTAATTAAATATTGTCAGAATAGGTGGCACAAGAAAAATATAAAGCATTACTGAATTATCCAATACCTGAATTCACCACTGACGTTTCTGTTTCTTACCTCAGTTGCAGTCTCGACATCGACCTGAAAAGACAAGATACAGAGATGCAATGAGGCTTCAAAGATGGGCGATTGGGCGTGCTGACGTAAGATACAATAACAAACAAAATAGGAAGGAAGACATGTTTTGTGGCCGAAAGGAACCAACCAAACTTGATAACACGTGATACACTTCCAGTGCCTTCCTTTCCCCCTACCGTCACGTTATGCAGCCGCCTTCACGGTCTCCTCTCAATTGGGCAAATGCAGCGCCTGGATATTGCAATACTGCTTCAGGCCGTCGATGCCACCCTCGGCGCCCAGACCCGACCATTTATACCCAACCAACGGCGCCAACGGATGCCGTACCAGGTGCGAGTTGACCCAGACGTTGCCAGCCTCGAGTTGGCGCGCAACCTCGCCTGCGTGCTTCAGATCGCCGGACCAGACGGACGCGCCCAGGCCGAGCTGCGTGTCATTGGCGCGACGAAGCACGTCCGCCTCGTCCGACCACTTGAGCAGCGGCACAGTGGGCCCAAAGGCCTCCTCGACAACGATGCGGGCCGTGTCCGGCGGGTTGTCAACAACGACCGGACGTACAAAGTAGCCCTTGCCGGCCGCGGCCGTGTCTGTGGCCGCGGCGAGCGCCGCGTCGCCACCCACGACGTTGAGCTTCGTGTTGCGCACGTCGTCCAGCAGTGCCAGCACTTGGCGGTACTGGAACTCCGTGGACAAGGGGCCCATGAACGGTGCGGCCGCCGGGTCGCCCGCTCCAGCAAAGCCATCGCCATACGGAAGCGCATTGGCCACGGCAACAAAGGCGTCCCGGAATGCGTCATAGATGTCGGCGTGCACATACAAGCGCTTGATGCTGACGCAAATCTGCCCCGTGTTCAGGAAGCACGCCTGTGCGATGGCGGCTGCGGTCGCAGCCACGTCAGGGATGTCCGGGAACACAATGGCGGCGTCGTTGCCGCCGAGCTCCAGCGTGACGCGCTTTAGCGTGCGGCTGCAGCTCTCCATGACGCGCTTCCCCGTGGCCACGGAGCCGGTGAAGCTGACCTTGTCGATGCCCGGGTGCGCGGTCAGCCAGGGCCCGAGCTGGTCATCGCCGCTGAGACACTGGACGACGCCCGGCGGGAAGTATTGCTGGGCCAGCTCGGCCAGCTTGAGGTTGGCGCAGGGCGCGAACGGCGACGGCTTCATGATGAACGTGTTGCCCGTAAGCAGGGCAGACGCCATTTTTAGAGAAGCAAGCCCGACGGGGACATTTTTGGGGGCGCGCAGGCAGAGTCAGCACGAGGTTTCAGGAATGAGCTTCGCGCGCTATACACATGCTGCAGTCGCAGAACGTTGGTGACTCACAGTTCCATGGCACAATGCCACACGCTACGCCCAGCGGCGTGAATCGCTTGAGGACCGTCTGTCCGCCGCTGGCCTTGTCGTCGGCGACCACCTCGTCCACGAGCTCGAGGCTGGCCGTCTGCTTCAGCTGATCGACCGTCATGTTCACCTCCAACTGTGCCAGCGCCAACGGCCGGCCCTGCTCCCGCGTCAGCATAGTCGCGAAGCCGTCGATGTTGGCCGCCACGCCGTCCGCAAATGCCTCCAGGGCAGCGCGACGCTTGGCGTAGGGCACCTGGCGCCATGTCGCAAACGCCGTTCGAGCGGCCTGTACGGCGCGGTCGACGTCGGCCTCGGTCGAGACGGGCACGTCGGGGTTGGCTTCGAGGGTTGACGGGTTGATACTGTGGCGCGTGCGGGCTGTGGTCGTCTTCTGGCCATCAATAATGTTGTAGAATGTGGAAAAATCGAGCAGTGCCGGAGATGGCCCTCCTTCGGTTGTTTTCCCCGTCTCAGTCGTCATGGCGAAGGATTTCCGTGTGTCTGTTTGAATTGGATCGTACTGTGTTTTTGGTCAGCCAGACTTGGCAGTGCGTTCCCTGGCTGCCACCCGAACTATCAATATTCTTTACCTATCGTCTTCCTGCTTGTCACTCTCTCCCACCTACTTCTTCTCAGATATTGTTATGAGTTGTTGGATAGGTAGTCACGATAGCGATTAGCATGAAAAGGGTAACATAGTCGCCCAGCGAAAGTAAGTATGTATTGGAATGAGAACGAAGTCTGACGATATCATCTCATTTCAAGAAGTGGAAGGCCCTTATATATCTGAAAAGAGGCGAAAATACGTGCGCATTGGAATGAGAACGAAGTCTTATCCTCCAGTCTCGCCGTCTCACTTCTTGAAGTGAGACGGCTCTTTTGTACCCGAAAAGAGGATGAGGTACGCGTCACCGTATGTATTGCAATGAGAGCGAAATCTTACCCTCCAGTCATACCCTCACTCTTCAAGAAGTGAGGGGGACTTTTCTTGTCAGAAAAGAAGTTGGTCATTAGCTCCGTGGATGTGTTCCGCGGAGCGTCACGGTCAGTCAGACACCCCACTCGTGTGCATATAGTTCAGCGATCATGAGTTTTAGATTTTAAAATAGCATCGGTATCGAAGATCCATACGTTTTTCATCGCCGAATATCCGTTCAAGAGTAATCAGAATGGTAGAGGCATAACCTTACGTTACGAGAAGTACAGCATGGACAATAGAGGTTCTCGCAACCTAAGCCACCAGCCCAGAAATGATGCAGTATCAATACGAAGAACGAATTATTAACTAACCAATGACTCGTGGCCCGCTCCACATTTTCTGGGAGAGCGGCATCTCCCGAAACTCCGTTTCTTAGTGTCTGAATAAGGACTCGCTTGTATGTTGTAAATGGGTGTATACAAAAAAACACAAGCGAGAAAAAGTCACATAAAGTTTAAAATAGGTAGGAGGGGGGGAAATAAACACAAGCCAGAAGGTGACGGAAATTAAACTGAGAAGAGAAAACAAACAAGACATGGAAAAGCCAGTGCTTGCTCACAGCAATCTAACCTTTCTGTTCCCCAAACAATCCTCAATGTCCTTTAGGATCACCTCCAGCGGCGTCACGTAGGTGATATCGACGCCACTATTCCCCCCGACGGCAGCACCTCCCGTAACCATGCCCGCCGGCCTCCCCTCGATGGTGAAAACCAACGAGCCAGAATCTCCACTCTGAGAGAATGGCTCTAAGGGATTATCGAGACTGCCCTCGATCGACCATTCATGGGTCGTGTATGAATGCCCACCGGGCATACAGTAACGCACGGTCGACATGAGCTCGGAGGGGCTTCCGAACGTGAGGCCAGTACTCGCCCCATTCTTGGCAACAATGAGGGACCGGTTGCCGTTACCGTCAAGGGATTTTGTGTCGCGCATCTCTTGTAGGGTAACGATATCCTTTCTCTTGTCAGAGAGCGTAAGGAGCCGGTCCGTGGGAAAGGGGAACTTGCTCAAGCCGGCTGGGAGATTTCTGACCCGCAGGTCGACCGTGTTCCTTAACCCGTTCCCGCTGTCGGGGAATTTTGTTCGGTCCAGCCGAACAAGGGCCCAGTCCCGAGACCACGGATGGTCACCCGTCTTCCAGAGCTGCAGTGCCGGAGAGTGGACAACACTCCCCACAACGCAGTCCTCCACTGCGAGAAAAGGGACAATATTGTCGAACAAAGTGCTCCAGTCTCTTAATATAGGCTCGTAGCGGTCGACAAGGTGAAAGTCTTCCAGTTTCACTGCACTCTCTATGGAGGCCTGGGAGATGTTCTTTTCGTCTTTCGATGTTTGGAGAGCATATTTCAACTTGGCTATGCCGGGCACACCCACCTTCCACTGCTCTCGCTCTGGACTCGTTAGAGCATACGGCTTGTTGTCTTTGGATCTGTGAACGTTGAATGGCAGGGCCGAATGGCGGCAGGTCAGTGCAAACACGGCGTCGATGTCACATCCGTCATCGTGACCATGGTCGTATGTCAGATAACACGCAAGTGTACCTTGCACGTTGTCGTTGTCCGTTGGAGCAAAAGACTGCCCAATAGCCGTTCCAATGACGTTGGTGCACTCGTAGAACTTCGGAGACAGAAGGTCTATCTTACTGGGACTCAGTAAGACAGGGCTCGACAGATAGTGGACATCCGATGTGCGGAACTCGCTCTCCACGTCCCGCAAGTTTGCATCGTCTAGGATGGTGCGGATTGCTCGCAGGGCGGGCGCGACCTGGTTGTCCCAGGACACTCTGCTGGTGTCGATTCCCACCCACACAACAACTGGCCGATCAAGGATTCGCTTGTTTTGCAAGCCGATTCGAAAAACGTCGATTGACGTCCAGGGTAAGCGGGACAGTGCGTCTTGAATTAGGAGCTCGATGTTGTCCCAGATGGCAACGATGGGGTGGTCACCAATGGGCGCCAAGACGTTCTTTGGTGACTCTCGGTGAGACACGTACTCGTTCGGCAAGGGTTGAAGAGGTGGCGGCCACGGTATGACCCCCGACGTCGTGCGGCCCAGAAGACGTGGTTGGGATGGCAGGTACCGGTAGTATGAGGTGGCTTCTTGGTCGCCCGGTGGTGACAGCCGAGGAAGCACACCGCTTGAGCTCAAGGTGCGCACGATCCGGCCTGGCGATTCGCTTCCGTCTTTGATACTATCGGCCATGATGGCAATGACACAAAAAGCGTGTGGTTGGTTTGCTGGCCGGCGTGTGTAATGGGGCAGTGTCTTTATACAGAGTTCGTAAGAAGAAAGTACAGAGGAAGATGTGACTGGTTGTGACAGGAGATAAGGCTAGAATGTGAGAAGAAGGTAAGGATCGAGGTGCAATTTGGGCTTCTTGCCTTGGGTCTGCCACGTGAAGAAAGGGTCAGGCCGGGCAAAGAGCAGGTTGAGATGTGAGCGATATGAAGATTGGAAGAGAGGCAGAAGAGGCGGCGCAAGTTGAATTTATAATGGAGTCGCGCTTGGCGATTGGGTTCAAATGAGCGTGGCTTTTCTGCGAAAGCAACCAACTGCCTTGGATGACTGTACCCGATGGTCGATGGTCCTGAGCACAGCAAGCGATTATGTGATGAGGAGCTGTAATCTGAATAAAAAGAGCAGAGGCGAGAAGAGGTAGATAGTCACGGGAAACCTACCACTAGTCGACGGGCTCCTTCCGTTCCAAGAGCGCGACGTCTTTCTTCATATTTGTTTGATATTGTGTTTACGTCAGCAGAATCCAATTTCCCTTTTGGACTATCTTGCATCTCTGTATATGTAGCAAGTACGGTTTGAGTTAAATCTCCCTCAATTCGCGACATCTTACTACAATGGATAGCAGTTATACGTCAATATCGAGCTCCAGAGTCCACTCAACAATCCCAAAGACACCTAGCGGTTATTCGTGTCCTATTATTTATTGGCCTATTATTTATTAACACCTCAAACGGACGCTGACTGCAGACCTCTTTGCAGACGGTGATTGACTGGGTCGAGAACGGAGTGGTACCAGACATATCCGCCTCGTTCGTGTCTCCGGGTGTGCGTGTGTATAGAGACGCTGTTAGTGGCAACTTTGGCAAGGAATAGCCAATGGGGTTCTTGGCAGTATAAACTAGTCGGTCATTTTTACAGACAAAACGGTTTCTCGTAATCAGAATAAGTCATCGTTTGCAAGTTCGTACTACCTTCATCGATGAGACTTGTGTGATTTTGCAGACGACGAGACCGGTCCAAAACATCAAAAGATGGATGACAGAATGGTGGCAACTTTGATTGGCTCCCTGGTAGAAGCTGCGTACAAAGTCTGGCACAGCTGGCCAATCAAACACAAGCGTGACAAATCATTGAAAACGACGTCGTGGCCATCACGGAGCTTGTACAGTCAATAATGGGCAGTGTCTTCGCAGAGGAACTATGTCCCAAGGGACAATAAGGACCCTATTTAAAAGAAGACGAGAAGAGAAATTCAGCACGTCGCACATCTACAGCGCCCTCGTCCATCATGGGTGTGACGACTAGGAGCCAAGCCAGGCGAGTCGCCATGCATACACCCTCGACGTCTTGGGCCGAGCAGCCCGTTCCCGGGGCATCCAAGGACGCCACCAAGAACGCCAAAGTTGACGCCAAATTGACGAGGAGCAAACCCGGAGCACCGTCGCGCGCGGCACGGAAGGCTAAGCCCCGCAACAAAGCGTCCGCAGCTATTGCGGCAGCAACGACCCCAGCCGACGACGACCAAGCCGGCATCATCTATCCCGCGGAGGACGCCAAGCTCGAGAATATCGTGGCCATCCTCGACAACAACCAGGCCACGTACAAGGTGCACTGGATGGACCACAGAGACCGTGTGGGCCGCCGGGATGGCACCAAATACATCAACCTAATATGGTTTAATTTGGTGACTCAAGACACCATGGCCCAACTATTGGCGTCCGTAGGTTCCTCGCTTTTTCTATTTCCTTTCTGTTTTTTTTTTTCTGTTCTTTTGTTTCCGAGCCATCTTCCCCGCCTAGCCCAATACTGCCAGTGCGATGTGCTGATCGATAAGTCCGATGTGCAGCGTGCTTTTTTCTACAACGAGGAAGACAGGCGTTTGATAGAACAAGGCGTCGAAGATCTCGTGGAAGGCCGTGGCTGGTTTCGGCAAGAGGAGTACGATAGTGACATTTAAAGGCGATGATGCATTCCGACATTTCATCCTGTGAGGAGCAATGGGCTTGGCCATCGACGAAGCGTGCATCCCATGGGTGGCCATCGAAAGAGATGTGGGCATTTGAAATTCGGCGGCCACGGATTGAAACCAAACCCGTTACGTGTACATATTCCATAGCATACACGGCCAAGGATGGCGGATACATTGTCTGTCTCCTCATATTTGCATGCCAGGTTTCATCGACACAAGTTCCAGACAAAGTCCAAGGACTGCTTGCACTCTTTCTGGTCTGACAACAATCGCAAAGTCGAGGCAGCTCGGTGCTAAATGGATGGATTTTCAAATTAAAGCCATTGACTTACGACGCTCGTCTTGTTTTGTGAGGACCGGACTGTGGCATGTTCAAAGCTAGATTGTGAAAAGGTTCCCCGCGATGGACGGTCACAAACGTTTCCACCATCTTGTCGCGCGCGTCCGGTTCTCACGCGTAAAGTCCACACACGAGAGGGGAAATATTATCAAGGAATGCCTCTTTTGAAGCTGCGTCCCTTCCTCGGAGTAAGACAACGTCGAACACTAGTCAGAGAATACGGGTATCATCCTGTGGACATTGTGACAAGATGAAAGCAACAATGAGCCTCAATTTCATCTCGAGGAAGATCAGCGCTTGTACATCACGGCGGAGGTAGTCACGAGGAAAATTGGGGACATGTGCAGGAGAACAACGATGAAAGACATGACTGAACTGGTCATTGCCCAAGGGAAAGAGAACGCGTCGTGTTATTCGCACAGCGACAACTTGGTCTTCCAATGTCGCTTGAAAAACGAAAAGCCATAAGCTTTTCAGTTTCAGTGCTTCTCCGCTCAGATTGAAGTGAGATGATGTCTCTGTGTTGACTGTTCCGTAAAGAGTCCTCGAACTGGAGTGGGGGACAGGGTGAAAAACAGAGTGAAAGCAACTTCGTCTGCAAACTAAAGGGCCCAAAAGAAAAGGCAAGGTCGGCTTTTGGGCAATCGACCACAGCAACGTGTACAACCAAGACCGTGTCCGTCCACGATCCTCGCATTGGATTCCCATTTCGGGGGAAGCTGACCAGAATATCAGCAAAAAATATGCGATACGACCAATGCGGCGCGGAGCAAGCAGGCAGGGGGCGGTTGAACAAGTTGAAAAAATGAAAGCTAGACGGGGCTGTCCCAAACCAAAAGGCACTCTACACTGGGTGACGTCAGGAGGATTTTGCGCAGGGGGAGGGGACGAGCGACAAAAACAAAAACCCTGAAAAGTACCCTGCAGCAGCGGCTCAATTCAGGGGTAAAGCGGCAAGGTGCATACCTAGCACACGGCGCAGGAACGGAATCAGAAGATGGTGAGAGTGAGCATTCGGTTTTGTGGGTGTGGTGGTCGTGGTCATCGTTGTGGTTGTGGTGCAGGTATGAGAAAGTAGAGAAAAGTGGTGTGGTGAAGGATGGAGAGCCTAGTCCTGAATGGGCAGAAAAGGGGTTAGCCTGCAAGAGATCGCCAGGAACAAGAGGGAAGGAGCGAGGAGCAGCAATCCAAAAATGAAAATGAGGCTTTTCAGGCTAGATGTGTTGGGCAGTAGCGAACCCGCGATCGTTCAAGGAAGGAGCGACGAGGTCGAATTAAAACGAAAACGTAGAAACGCAGATGACGCAGGAGGTGCAAAAAGCCATGAAGTACAGCATACAACGGTAGGGGAAATGAATACGGGAGAGTGAGAGGAGCACGTGGGATGAAAAGAAGCTGGGGATGGAAGAGCTGTTGCAGAGAGGTCCTTCGTCTTGGTCACCCCCAAACAGAAAATCCGGACCCGGAAAACCTTATTAGACCTGCCAGAAAAACATATTGTAACGATGCCCCCATATTAATCAAGGAAGACGCGACGAGGCAGATTCCATTAGCCGGGTTCTTCTTCTGCATTCCCAGTTTTTTCTGGCAGTGACAGGCGGATCGACAGAATTAAGGGAAAATAGCAGCGGCGATCATATCAGGGACGACATATGACAGCGGCATGACACTCCTCACTGGGAGCCGCATTTGCAGTAGTATTCTTTTCTCCATTGTCAGCGGAGAATGAGCATGCTATCAGGTCGCCGTCGTTCGTCGTGAGCATTGCAACGAAGCAGTGCATTTGGTGCCAGTGCAAGCCAGTGTAGGGCTGAGGCGCACTGGGGAATAAGGGACTCGGGAACGCTGGCAGGTGACAATTCGATTCGGCCTTTGTGTCAACAGTCAAAACAGGACGAGGCGCGCCTCTATATCTCACATCATCCTCAGTAATCCTCTTTCCATCCTGCGAGTGCCAACAGAGTCTGTCTGCGGACACAAAATGTAACGTCGCCGGCAAGGGCCTGGGCAGCTTTCGCACAAATACGAGCATCCGACTTTGTAAAGGAACAGATGCAGGCCGGACGCAGCATTTCAACGTCCCAGAAATCGACTGGGTAGTATTCCGCATTGTCTTTGAACTGCTTACCATTTTCAATCGGGGGGTGGCACGGGTACTTTTCAACGGTTTCACAAGGCCCCTTTGGAACCTGACTCTAAGATACGAATTGCACGACCCCCGAGCAATGTGAGAGAGAGCATGGGCCAGGCACGAGAAATGCTCGCTGGCAACCTGCGCGGGCCATCCGCACACAGGATGACCAATGCCAAGCATCGTGCACCCCTTTTTACCATTCCCGTTTGGGCGATAGCACAACAAACCCAATTCCTACATTGTGCCCCAGGTGGAGCACGCACAATCATTCTACAAAGGACGTCTCTGAAAGTTCGCTCAGCTCGTGTCTTATCCTCTTCACGTTTATCTCTCGTTTTTGATAAGGAGCGCCAGCCTTTTGTTACCGCCTCTGCGCCTCTGGAGCTCTCTGCAATCTGTTGTTGTGTCCCATCGGGACACCATGAATTGATGCCCAAGCGCTCCACCAGAGGTCGTACCTGTGGCATTCCAAGGCGACAACGGCGACAACTGGAGCGCGTCTTGTCTGTCCCAGAGCATCGTCCGTCTTGTCCTCCGCGAACTGTTTGCGAGCAAACGCTCCTTCCCGTTGATTCCTTCTTTCCGCCGGCGGTACCCGTATGACGCGTTCTGTAGCACGACGGTTTACGATGTCGCGTATTGCACGATTGGAGGTGTCCAAGACTTACAGAGTGTTTGGGCGTCGCTTGAGCTGTATCGGTGTGACTTGGTCTACGGAGGAATGAAGAATGAACCTGGGGACTCACTCAGGCATTGCGCTGTGGGGCTTCACATCCCTCGGAGTATCTGGCTCGTCCAGCTTTCCACTGAAGGGCTGTGACGACAGAGTGGATGGTCCAGGGTGGCTGTGTGTCATTGTGGGAGAGGAAACCGAGGGATCAAAACAATATTTCGTGCGGAGCAACAACCATCAACCATGGGGCTTGATAGCAGGGGAGGCGAGGCGGCCTGCACGATAAGAGAGAGGCTGGCCACGACGAGAAACATAAGGCTGAATACGGGAAGCGGCGTTCCATCACCATTCATGTGAAAAGCGTCGCCTTCCCGCCTCAACATCAGACCAAAAACCACGCAAAGTCGTTTTCATGCACGGCCAAAAGCGATTAGTCCAACCGCCCTCGCTTTTCCCAGTTGGCCTTTTGCGAGGATCGAACTATTGTTGCTCGGATTCTCAGTGTACGACATTCTAGCCCTCGGCAACAGAACCGTCCTTCCTCCATTATGTGGGTTTTGTTGTTAGGGTCTTTTAGCCAGTGGCCTCAGCGGATGGCCAAGGTCGACAAAATCCCGTTCGCAAAAGTATTTTCCCCTTCAGCCCTTGTACACAATGCCGAGTCTGTGGCACCGTGATGCAACATCAGCACACCAACACCTCGTATTGGGAGTCAGGGAGTTTCGTCCTCTAGTACGCTGTTGCGTGTCTTCTCGACCTCGTATAGAGCACCAGCATGCACATGTCAGAAGCTGCCATGCCATGCAGTCGAGACATTATGTGTACGGCATCCGTCGTACGACGTATTCTCCAAAGACGCATCTTGTAAAAATGGTGCCCAGTGCGAGCACTGTTTGCACTCGTTGGCGCCTCCCGATTCCATGTATCTTACTGCGACCTGGTCGGGAGCCTTTGCACTGTCCCAATTCTACCTTGGTTGAGGGACATGTCTGCAGGTCGTTTGCCTTCTTTACTACAAAGTGCACATGCATGTGTCGTCTTTCTCTGTCTTTGTCACCTCTTCGTTTCGCGCCCTCAGCCATCAGCCCACAGGGGCAGGGGCCCTTGAAGACGACCCCGGCGGCTGTCTGCTTGGCGCTCGCGAAGGTGCACAAAAACACAAGAGAATGCCACAGGTGTTTCCGACGGCGGCAACGACCAAGGTGTAAGATATGTTGCACCCGAACTCTGAAATGCAGTGTTACGAACGATTCGTACTTCTGTATCTTTGTACCGGGACTTGCTTCCCTCCCTGGCTCCTGGGCAACCGTCCCAACTCTCCATGCCTTCAGGGAAAGCGTGCTAGCGTGCCAGCTAGCGACCCCCCTTTTTCTTCAGCCTCTCGTCGCCTTTTCGTTTCCGGGTTCTTCTTCGCGGCTCAACAGTCCTCTTCCTGCTCCCCAGTCTCACTATCGCCGACGTCGTACTTATTTTCTCGTGTTCACGTTGGAGGGAACTAAATCAATCGCGGCCAGTATTCGTACATAGCATGTCACGATGCACCGTGCCTCAATCGTGTACCCTTGCTTTTTGCTGTGTGCCTAGGTCCTCCGCACAGGCGGCTCTGCCCTCTTACGACTCATGACGCCATAAATTCGTGTTCGACTGGCGGCAGGGGCATGTCCACGACTCGAATAGAAAAGGCCGGACCAGGGAACAAGCGAAGAGACGGACAGACACATAATCACAAGCCATGTCGCTCTAGATGTCTCACTCTGAACCGACTGTAGCGCCTGCTTCCCGCCTCTTCTCTCCATTTTTCCATCGACCGATCGTTGTTTCCTCGCGTGTGTGGTCTCGCTATCGAATTCTGCATCGCCCTTTCCCTTTTCATCATTTCTCGCCACGCCATCGTTGCCCTTAAGGTCTCGTATCAGTCAGTGCCTTTCACCGGTCCGTTAGCGTTTGAATCCACCAGTCGTCCACCACAGCCCATCCCACCTGCCTGCCCAATCCTCCCACCCTCACTCCTCACTCCTTCCTCTCGCATCCACCATCCGGTTCCGGCTGCCCCCAGCATTCCTTAGCTGCTTCAGCGTATGCGGCAGGGGTATGCTTTTTTCTTTGTCGTCGCATTTCTCGTGTCCTTTTCTCTTTCTGCGCTTCCTCTCGTTCCTCCGCTGGGACAATGGAATTCGGGCAAGTGAGGTACCTCGCAAGATGCCAAGAATATCCCCGTACCTCGTAAATCCCACCCAACGCCGAAACAAGAAAGAACCATCGTCTCCGCGGTCCTTCCTTCACATAGCCGGCTCAGACAGTTTCGCCAGGCAGGCGCCAACAGTCACCAACAACAAAACCTGTACCTTCCTCCCCTTGGGACTAGCTCGCTCCAAAATAAGCATATATGTGATCGGGAAAGCCCACTCCCTCCTGCTTCTTCTTTCACCTTTTATTTTTGGCTCTTTTGTTTTCTTTTGTTTTTTTTCTTTTCCTTTTCTTTCCTTCCCCCTCTTGGCCGTGCCTTCATCTCCACTATCGTGTTGATATTTTCGTCGTTGTTTCTTGTGGCCATATCGTCTTGGGCTCGTCCCGCCCCTCTTGCAACGTCGTGCCGACCTCAGCCTGCCCCGGCTGGGCTGTCTGTTTTTCTCTTTGTTGTCTACCTGGGAAACCCTCTCCGCGGACTTTTTCCCTGCTCGCACGACTCGCACCCGCCTCTGTCTCTTTTCATCACCACCAAGATGCAGCCGTTCTTTCTCCTCTCGGCTGCGGCCGCTGTTGTCGGCTCGTTTGCCAGCATCGCCCAAGCAACGCCAATACCGTGTCCTGATGTAAGTCTACATCTAACTTGATTCAGAATGGCATGGAGCCCGTTCCGCTAACACGTACACAAGTCCAAGATCGACCTCATTCTCAACGGCAAGCTCAGCCCCGATGCATGCTGTAGCTACGGCATCTGCAAGGGCGACATCTTGACCAAGAGCAAGAACCGGAAGTGAGGATGCGGATTCGACAGAAATAGGACAAGACTGGCATAGCCTGCCCACTCGCCTTCCTCGTTTTACTGTCATCAAATCTGCTCTAACACGACCAATCGATTACCGGACACCGGATATACCTGAACACTATCCCGACGAGAGCAATGAAGACGATGCAGGCGCTCGTTCGACAACATTGAATGTCGATGGCCGCCCCTGTTCGATAGCACCTACCACCGGCACGGGTGGTTTCTCCTCTTTGCAGGACTCGTCAAATACGTACCAGCGAACATGTCAGTGGCCCGGCGGAGTTGTCTCCAAGTCCTTTCGTTGTCACTCGACCTCTTGTTTCGCAACCGGACTACACAGAATAGGCTACGAGTCTGCCATTACACATTGCTCGCTGTTCGGGGTATCTGGCGAATCATCAACTGCTGCTATCCTTTTTCCGGCTTGTACTATTATCCGAACTTGGCATGGAATGCTCGAGGCATTTACGTGCCTGGCTCTATTTCCCCAAGCGTTATGACCATTTTTACGACACAACCCCATTTCTTTTGTTGGTTTTTTTCTCAGGAAAGGGCACAAGAAAAGACAAAGAGAAGAAAAGGGCGGCAACAACAACTCCTGGTTGCCATTTCATTGAATTTCACTGGAGTTAACTGTATCGGAGTTTTCATTCTTCCAAGGACAACTGGGATCGTCTGTCTTCCTACATATATTGAGTATTGGCAGGACCAGCTGGTGGGAAGCGACTTGGCATTCGCGGCAAGAGAAAACAAAAACAGACGAGTAGAATAAGGAGTTTAACGGTTAAAGAGCAAACAAGTGCAACTCTTAAATTAACCGACTCACATCAGACAGAAAGGACTTTTCTTTGTCAAGAACGTACTGAAAACATCATGAACAGAGTTGAAGTCTTCACCCCACTATTTCAACGACTACTTGGCATCGGCCGCCGCATCCCTATCCACAGCTCCTTCGTTTTGGAATGTGACTTGTGGAAACTACGCAGACAATTCTGACGGATCAACACTAGTCACCATATTTGGACATACTTGGTCGTCCCATCACCGTGGCCGAGTGATGCTGATCCCGTCGATTGGAATGCTGTTGTCTAAGACTGATAAATTTGGAGCAGGCCACGCGAATCGTACAATCTTGTTGTCTAGTCTCTGTCGACTCCAATCTCTCGTGGATATGCTTCTCATTGTGTAGTGAGTGGTATCTTTTGCGCATGTAGCTTAATTTCCAAGCTTTTAAACCACGTTCCTCGTATGGGGTACGACGGTACGACATATAGGCTCATTATGTTGGTCTTCCTCTATTTTCTAATACCTCCCCGATTTATGTCTCTTTATGATTCACGTTAACTCGCTCATGGTATGGAGAACCTCTCGTATTCGGCCTTTTCTTCAGCAAAAGATGAAATACGTGGGTACGGGGACAAACTTAGGCTCGGGACGGCCATTGCCGGATATACGGGCGCATGGAGTACGGTGGAGATGTTGAGGTGCTGTTTGGCCCGAAACAAAAAGAGAGACAAGAAATGATAGTAACAACGGATGCCGACGCAACTTAATTGGACCTGGCTATGTCATTTAACCACATAAAGTACCTCGCCACGTCGAACGTCATGGATTGATCCGTCCCGTGGGCGTAGTCCATTACCTCTTCCGGCGCTTTTGGCTGCATTTTGGACCGAGTCTGTGTCTGTGAGGGTCTGTCTCAAACGGCCGTCTTTGCAGCACAGTAAACATCAACGCCGGCTGCTAACGCCTTGCTGTCAATCACGAATCCAAAATTAACCTATTTTTCGTCAGTTCACATGACCGCGTAGACCAGCTCAAGAAATTAAAGGGAAAATCCCGAACTCACCGCAACGTTAAACATTGTCAACTCCTGCCCGTGTGGTGAGGTCGTCGCACAGCAGTCGGCCACCGCCACGCAATCCCAACCGCCGTTGTACGCGTCCGTCAGCGTGCCCAACACGCACTGGTCCGTGTTGACGCCGGCAAACAGCAGCGTGCGGATGGTTGTAAGCTCCGTCAGGTACTGCCGCAATGGCGCGTCGTCTGACCACATGCCCGACATGCGTGTCTTATCGCACAGCACGTCGCCCAAATCGGGTTGGACGGCCACCGAGAGATTGTCCACCGCCGCATCTCCCTCGCCTTCTCCCTCATACACGTTGCTGTTCCATTCACCCTTGACGAGCCATCGGCCGCAGCCATCACCGCGGTCGACACCGAGGCCGGACGGCGTCGGCTCTTTGTCGGCGTCCTCCCGCACCATCATCCGCGAGAACCCAGCTACAACCGCCGCCGGCACCGTCGCCAGGTGGTGGTCGGTCAGGCCCCAGTTGAGGCAAATGACTCGGATGCCCGCCCGTCGGCAGCTGTCAATGGCCGCCAGCGTCGGCGCCACCGCGGCACGGCCTGTCGGGTGGTCACGGCAGCGGCGGTGGAGAAAAAAGTTCTGCATGTCGACGATAACGAGCGCCGTCTGGCTTGGTGCCAGGGCAATGCGCGTGTCGGAAGGCCCGGTGGTCGTGGAAATAGTGACAGTGGCATCCTGCGCGGGCAGTTGGTCGCCCTTGCCATCGTGACCGTCCTTGCCGTAGCCCCGCGTCAAATCGTACAATCGCTCCTTCCGATGGTAGTACCACTGGTCACCGGCAGGTCCCATGCGGAGCACATTTCCATGCACAGTCGCCATTGTCGTTGTCAGGGAAACTGGTGTGTTGTGTTGTCTTGGTTTATCCTGCAGAATGCTTCTGTCGTTACCGTGAAAGTTGTTTTACGCAAACTGCAGCATTTGTCCGCATCCTGCATGGCGATAAGAGTGGCCTTTTCTATCTCTGGGTTGTATTCGGATCGCTTCTCCGCACGCACCTGCCGTGTATACGAACTCCGTACAAGATAGGAAGTCGCCGGATACGTCATGGGGAAAGAGCTACCAGCCTTGCATGGACTTTGATATCTCCATATTTATGTCAACACCTCACAGCGAACATTCTGAGCCTTGTGTAAACGCAACATAAAATTAATATTCTATCATAATATCAATGTGAATTAAAAATCAATCGACATGTTTTGAATATTTGGCAACAATATTAAATTGTGAAAAACTACCAGCATGATAACATGATAACATGATTTTTTAACCTCAAATCAATAACGATGGCATACTTTAAAATTAGTCTTACTGTCGTTCATCTCAAATAATAAAATCCTTTCAAGGAACCTTGCATTAGACAGCTTCAGAGGCAACGACATCATATGATATCGACTAAAGCTGTAAAACCAGATTAACCGCAACCTACCGCACTGACGGTATAAACCAACGAGTATTACATCACACAACACGATTACGCAGAATCCATAGCAACACTGCGGTTGAACCAACTTGAGGGCCGGGATCCCATATATATTTAACGAAAACATGGCTACTAAACGAAAAGAAACACGCTCCTGAACTTGGTATCCTGCCTCTGCCGTAGAACCCAGACCAAAAGAACAATGAAGCAGACGCGCTTATGATACTATTCTTGACCGCGGTCTATGCGTCACCTCCCTTCTCCGATGACGGATCAGCCGGGTGATCAGCGGTGGCCTCTGCAGACTTGGTCTCTGATTCTTGGCCACCGGTCTTTTTGGACTCCGCCACAGTCACGGCACTGCTTACAATGGCTGCTGCTGGTGCCGCTGTAGAGCCATTCACTGCACTGCCTTCGCCGTGGTCCTCCTTTCGCTTCTTGACGGGGCCGTCGGACTGTAGCTCGTTCTCTGCCTCCCGCTTTGGTGTCGTAGACCGGGCAGACGGTGTTGTGGCTCTCGGCGCTCCAGCCGCATCCGACTCTGCCTCGCCAGCGCTCTCACGAACGCTTTCTCGGCTTGAGAAGGGGACCACGGGTGCCGCCACTGTACCGGGTGGCAGCGCCGACGCCTTGCGGCCAACCGCAGCCTCGACGTCAATGTCGCGCATGTCCATCTGGCTAGCGTCGGCAGCGCTGCCAATCAATAGGCCGGCACTGCCCTTGCCATTGCTGCCGCCGGCGGCCGCTGTCGAAAGCCGGCTGGAGGGGCGCTGTGGGCCCATATCGGCTGCGCCAATCTCTTGCGGACCACGAGCGTGCGGGATCTCTTCATCGTCGTCCTTGTCCTCGTTCTTGTTGTCGTCGTCGTTGTGCTTTCCTGCCGGGCCTTTTCCTTTGTCCTGCTTTGTCGGCTTGCCCTCCCGAGCCGACGCGGCCGGCTTTTCCGATTCAGTCCCACCCATGTCCGTGTCTTCATGCGCTTTTGGCCGGGCGTGGGCGTCCCGGCTACTGCCGGTCGGCGCAGTAACACCTGGGCGCCCGCCGTGTGCATGGCGCGCCATGTCGTCGTCATCATCCTCGTCCATGTCGTCGTTTTCGTCGTCCTCGTCGTCCTCGTCATCGTTGTCGTGTGCGCCGGGACGGAAACGGTCGCCAAACCCAGGCATACCGCTCGCTGCCGCTGCTCGTGCGGCCGCAACCCGGGCCAGCTGGCTGACAGGGACAACACCGGCCGTCTGCTCTTGCCGCAGCAGCTCGCCCTGCGTGATGCCCCGCTGCTGCTGGCGCTGCACCGCCGCCATCATGGCGCCGTGGCTGGGTATGCCGTTGATCGAAACGCTTACGGTCTCGATGCTGCCCACACCGTTGGGCCCGTCAATCGTCTCGGTCGCCTCGGTCCGCACTTCCATCCGGTGCTGCGGCGGGTGGCCCTGCAGAGATACAGGCGACTGTGCCTGCTGCTGCTGCTGCTGCTGCTGCTGCTGGAGCAGCGACGCGGGGGCGCGAGACGCGTTCGCCCCGCCGCCGTGCACGGACCCGGCCGTGCTGCTGGTGGCACTGAACGCCATGTCGCTGCCGTCGGAGGAGCTCGGCGGGCTCGAGCCGTCGTCGTCGGTCATGGTGCCCGCGCCGCTGGGCGGCCGCTGGCGAAGCCAGGGAATGGGTGTAAGCAGGGCGCCGAGCGGGTCGTCGCTGGCCGGGTTGGCGGCGAGGGCCAGACCGCCCCCGTCCATGTCTTCGTCCTCGGGGTCTGCTGGTGCCGATGGGATGACGGCGGCCTGGAGGGCCTCCATGGCTTCGGGCTCGGGCACGGCGGGCGGCAGTGGGAAGGCGTTGCTGCCGCTCGTCACACTGACGACGCGGTCGACGGCGTGTAGGTAGGGGGCGAGGTAGCGGTAGTGCTGGCGCGGGGCGATGATCAGCTCGGCGAGGCGCTGAATGCTGTGCGGGGGATATTTGCGAAAGGTGGTCTTGAGGGTGGTAATGATGTAATCGACTTGTTCGAGGACGGGCCTAGGAATGCGAGGGACGGCGTCCGGTGCTGCAACCCCGTTGCGAGAAGAGCCGTTTTCTGCACCTTCGGCAGGTGCCGCAACGGCTGCAGAGCTACTGGAGGGGCCATTGCTGCTGCTGCTGCTCTCACTAGCCGCAGTGGACGGGCCCGCTGCTGAGTCGGGGTCATTGTTCTCTTTGTCGACGTCCGGCCGACCCCCGGCGTCGACTCCACGGCTTGGACTCGACACGGGCGCACGGGACGACGACGCCACGCCGACCCCATTCGCAGCATCGTGGTGGGACCAATTTGGCCATGTCGGTTGGGGGAGTTTTGACTGTGTCCGCCGCGGCGGAGGGATGACGGGAATGGGATACTCGTTCTCGACGATCTGGCGAGGAGTAGGATGTCAGCATGGTATCGCTGCCGGGGCCATTAATGACAACAGAGAAGGTGGACGCATACCTCGTGAAGGCGAGCAATGACAGTCTCGAGCAGGCGAGGCCAGAGGTCGCTGGGAAGATGAACGTGTTAGCAAGTTGTCTCTTGGCATGATCTCGGCACGTCTAGCCGCCCCGCCCCGCAGTCACTCGGATTGGCAACGCCCACGCACTAATTCATTGTCCCGCCCGCCGCGAGCCGGTGCAGAAGCTCTTCGTCCGAATCAATCTCCATTGTCGCGGCTAGATGAGGCGACGCACGCGACTTGAGATGACGTCCAAAGGAAGGTAGGTAGACAAACGGTCTGCTGAAGATGCAGTGCACCACGTCCGTTGTCGACCGTGTGGCGTGCAAGAAGCAGAGCGGCCCGATGGAGTTCCGAAAAGGCGGGCCTCCAATGCGCATCGGCGTTTTTGGTGGGAAACGTGGGAATCAGACGCCGTGACGCGATGCGATGCGATGCTCTGCCGGCGCTTCTGCATTTGCGCACTAGTTTTTCGCGGCCCTGCCACTGCGCACGCGCCAGCCGCCCCATTTTTTTCTTCAGGGGGTCTGCGGCGATAAGCGATAAATACAGTGCTAACTACAGTGCAAATTATATCATGCACGGCTCATGTGCACTTCAACCCCTCGCTCCAAACTACCTACTCAGCCACTCGGCCACTGCCTTTTGGCATTGTTTAACAAGGAGGCTGTGACAGTTACACTGGTGGCCCAGCTGGGCCAAGCTGGGCCAAGCGCTGAAGATCTCCCTGTGTATTGTCCATGAGGAATATGTTGTAAGATTTATGAGAGGCCTGTCGCCGCATTGCACTGTGCTACGGTCGTTGTGCACGGTTTGGGCAACCGCGGGCGGAACAGCTGCTCGCACAAAGCGGCCGAATTTGGAAGGAACAACACATGTTTTGAGAGCGAAAAATCCCACTGTTTGTGCTAGCGGCAGGTTCAGTGTCTTTTTTTAGCAGGTCAGCCCACTAAATCTACTCGCTAACCTGCTGAAATGCACCAATACAAATCGTCCCCTAAATTCGGATGCGGATCGCCCTCGGGATTTCCGGCGGTACGCAGGACAAAGGAAGTCATGGACGATGTGAGGGCGACCCTGACCTTGCACCTCTCTGGTTCGCAAAAGTCCCTCCCTTTTCTCTCGTTCTTGCAGGCGTTCCTGACCCGCCGCTGCTCCGCCATACTTTTAGCGGGTTCTGGCGTGTTTTCCCCTGCCTAGCGGCCGGCCGTTGCGACTTTTAGTGCAGATGCGCCCCATTTGGTGGCAGGAAGACAGTCGATGTCGTCCGGACTTGCTGTTTCTTTTTACTCGAATCCATTTCTGAGGAAGGCGCAGTGTCGTTAGGTCGATCTCTCCCCCACGGCGAAGTCGACGTTGGTGGTTCTGGCCTCTTTCGACGTCTTGGTTACTCCAAGGTGTTCTTGCCCTGTATTGCCCTGTATTGCCCTGTATTGCCCTGTATTGCCCTGTATTGCCCTGTGTTGCCCTGTGTTGCCCTGTGACTCCATTTTCAATTGTATTGGGTTGTCACTTTTCTCTTGTAAATTTTTGTCCACTTCATTTTTTCAACATTTCATCGATGCCGACCTCTGCCCTCCTTGCGCTGTTTACACCTCCAGACCTCATACCGAGGCAGCCAGTGCCGCCTCCTGAGCCCCTGTTTCCGCCTTCGAACACATCTTTCTCCGATCTTGTTTCATCTGCCCCGGGATCACAAGCAGACGGGAGGACTGCCACAGCGTGCCAGCACGGTTCCAGTGCAGCATGCACCCCTAAGAAGTAAATAACTTACAAGCGGTCCTGCCGCTCCAAGTCCTCCAGTGTGAAGAGAGTTGCAGGAAACAGACCAGACGTCTACCTCTGTCGACTAAGCCTTGCGCATCCCAGACAGGCAGGAGGACCCCTGGCCCGCATCTCCCTGGAACCCATCGCTCTTTACGATATGCCCTGTTTTGTGATCCCTTTGCTCTTTCCCTGGTTGCAACCCCAAACCACGTTTTCAGGGTTCGGTCTCTCCAGCGTGACCTCGTGCGCTGACGATTCTCTGTGTTTTGGGTAAGATACTGTATGAATCCGACGAAAGTATATTGTATTTTGCCTCTTTGTCTCGTCCACCCTCCCTCCTTGCTTGCTGCATGCCCTCGTATAGCGGCGTCCCTCCTAAAACGCCGGGAGAATAAGTGCGGCTGCAGGCCCGCTTTTTGGCCAGAGGGTCACCCTCCATCTCCATCTTGGTCGCTCTTGCCTCCAGCGTCCGGAGTTTCCCAGAACTCGTTTATTTTCATTTTCTACGTCGTACATTCCATCATCCTCCATTTTGCATCTATTTTCCGCTCCTTCCCTTATTCCTGCTTTTCCCTGCTTACTGTCCCTCCTTTCCATATTTCGTCACCCTTCACATCGCATCGACACCATCTCTCTCTCCTCTCCGTTCCCCCTTTCTCTGTCTCTCTGCCACGACCGCCATTGCAACACGCGAAGCAACAACTCCGCCAACCCGCATTTCGAATACGAAAGGGCAGCCACGTCGCCATCCCTCGCGTCCGGCACCCTCTCTCCATCTCCACTCGGCACCACCCGACTCCATTTCGTCACGTTCACGAGTGATTTTCTTCTCGTATTCTGCCGCCGCTCTTTTACCGACGTTCACACGACGGCGACGACAGAAAATTTGATTCTTGATTCTTCCCGCCTCTCTGCCACGCCTGCGTCAAGACGCCTTCAACTCTTATATTCCCGGCAGCAACACCCACAAGCTCGCCCGCCCTGGCGCCCCGTCAAGAGTCCCGGCGGTCGCTTCTGACACCGGATCCTGCCTTTGCCCAACAGCCGTTCAACAACAACGGCTACTACTATCGCGAGAACGCCGTTGCCGAACCGCCGCGCAAGATGTTCAGCTTTGTCGAAACAAAATGGGCCAAGGCCTTTGCCCTGACCGTCCTGTTGCAGGCCATCATCTGCCTGGCATTTGAAGCGTGTGTACAAAGACACGGGTCGTCCGGGGACCCTCCCCATCTGACCGCGAGATGACGATGCTAACTACCATGCAGATACCTCTTTGCTGAGTTCGAGTCCAACGTCATCCAGAACAAGGACAACAGCCAAAACAACTCCTTTTACCGCTCCATCCCAACATTCCTGACCCTCTTCATTTTCGCCTTCTTGTACGAGCTGGTACTTGTGTGGGACGCTCTCCGCATGAAAAACACGATTCAGGTCATTGGCATCTGCATTGCGAACCTGGCCTTCCTCATCTACACGGCCATCCAGACCGACCAGATCAATCTCGCCATCAACTCACTGGCCGCCATCGGCGCCATCAACCCTGACATTGGCAGTGTCGCGCTGATGGCCCGTGTCCGGCCGTTCCTTATTGCCATTCCCATCATTATTGGTGTTGCCACGGTCGTGATGGGCTTCATTGCATGGAAGCTGTACCAGGAGTTTGCCTGGGACATTCTCAAGCAGATCGGCGCCGACTACCGCATGAAGAAGCGCTTCCTCGCCTACCAGATTTACATTGCGCTGCTCAAGTTTGATTTCTTCTTCTTCCTCGGATTCACCGTCCAGTTCCTCGTTATTGTCACAGGCAAGACCGACGTCGAATTCGCCCTCACGGCCGCAGCCATTCCCATCACCATCGCCATCCTGCTGATGGCGGCCTTCTTCACGCGTCATGAAATCAAGATCGGCATGGCCATCAGCATTGTCTTGTACATGTGCGGCCTGGCTTGGTTCTTTTTCAAGCTCGTGCGCATCTACGAGGCGGGCTACAAGCACAACTACACCGCCGTGCAAAAGTCACTGACGGCCTTTGCAGTGTTGACGATTCTGCTCATCGTCCTCACCATTACCAACGCCTTTGTGTGCATGCGCAACTTTGGCAGCGGCCTCAAGGCACACATTCTCAAGCGCTCCGATGGCGAGGAGAAGACGGCGCAGTACGACGTGAACTCCATTGGCCTCAACGACATGAAGGCCCCTCTTCCCAGCCGAATGACCATTGACTAAGGGGGCGGAGATTAGACATTGGAACAGACAGAAAAAGACCACAGCGGCCGGCCCGTCTTTTTCCTGCTTTCCTCGCAATTTTGTCCACTTCATTTCGCGTTATTTCTCTTCCATTTTGTTTTCTCTCTTTAAAAATCTACATTCCTTCCTGACGCGTCCCCACCTCCGCGCGGCCGCCCCTTTCGGGTTTAATTTCTTCGAATTTAAACATGGGGCTGAAAACTACCGAGCGTGCCACTTATCGCCTCCACCGGTCTTCTCGTCGATATAACCTCACAAAACCCAAAAGAACAGCAGAACACATTATTGCACCAAAAGGAGATTGGCTGTTGTCCGAACCCAAAGCCGAGATTCTGTATTCCGTACCTCCTCACCATCCACCCTACGTTTCATGACTTTATGATGTCGTCTTTCCTTGTCTATATCACCGGGGCATTCCTCCCTAGAGGGATAGCAGCCCCCATTCTATTTTTGTTTTTGTTTTGTTTCCAAAATCAACCGTATTTCCGTTTCAAACTTACTATATATACTCTGGCGTTTTATTTATTTATTTGAAAGGCAGGGAAAGGTTAGGGGCTGATGGGCATGGCCGAGAGACGTTCGGCAATGTATTTTGTTTTCATCTTGTCCTCGATTTTCTCCTTTTATCGTATCTGATACCGTAGCTTCATGAAGGTGTCACATTTTGTTCAGTTGTTCCTTAAATACACATAAAGCGGCCATCCGCCGCAGTCGAGTCTGGCTTATTAACTTGACACTGCTCTTCTGTTGATTATGAATGTAATGTTCAAATGTTTATTCTGGCTGGTAATGCCAACTGAAGTATCGGAGCCGAGAGAAATAAGATAACATATAAAAAACCACTGGGCGCTGCCGTTCAACGCCGATTCCTAGCCAACCTTGAAAAATTCCCGACGCCATGTCCCAAAAGAATCGTAGCTGCGGTGATGCTGCAACAAAAAGACTGAAACGACTAGCCAGTATATCCAGAACAGCAAAAAGAGCCTATGAAATAAGCACACACAAAAATCAAAAACGCCATATCCAACAAGCCGTCCCACAAGTACGCCAGCGATGAAAAAATAAAGACAGTGGAAGACGAAAAGCAAAAAGTAGCAGTGTGGTCAAAAAGCAGCAAAGGAAAAGGAAAACGCGACGTTGCGTGTCAAGGTGCGTGGTGGTCCTATAGAATGATTTGGCGGGCATCCTTAATCTGGCCTTCAATCGGGCAATACGGGCACTTGAACTTTGAGCCTTTTGTAATGTTCCGCAACGAGTCGTGTGCCAACGTGTGGCCGCAAGGCAAGATCATGGGCGGGTTGGCGGCCGTGGTCTGCTCTTTGGAGACTGGGCAGACAAAGATGGAGTGGTAGGTCATGGACTCGGGCAGCGGCGTCTCAAAGGCCATCTCGTTTGCTGTGGTCCATTCGGTGCGCTTGCTGCGGGTGGCCCCGATAAACTTGATTAGCCGCGGCAGAGCAATGGTACCGGCCGTGGCGGCAACGTAGAGTGGTGACTCGGCGGACAGGCCGAGCAGGGAACAGAACTCGCGGGTGAATGACGTGGCCAGGTCGGCAAAGGCGGTGCTGGTCGCAAAGGCCACAGCGTAAGGTGACTCGTCAATGTTGGAGGAGAAAACGAGCGCAGCCGACAGGCGCTGGATCTGGCCGAGGTGGCGCTTGCTAAAGCGGTGGAAGTTGGTGCGCGCGTATTCGAACGCGTCGGCGAAGTCGGCATGGCCAAACCCCTCCCCGTCTTCCTCGTCCTCCTCGCTGTCATCATACTCGCCCCGCGGCTCGTGCATCCCCGACTTGGCGAGCCAGATGAATTGCAGCTTGCAGAGCTCAAACTCGAGGTTGGAGCCGCGCTCTTCGAGCTCCTCCGAGTTCTCGCGAGCCCAGTCGATCGCCTATCGCCCGTTGTGTGCCTTGATGTCCTGCAAAATAGAGTACATCCGCTGGAACTTGTCCTGCAGGTAGATGGACTCCGTCTGTGTAAAGTTGCCGTGCCCGTCAAACTCGACGTCGCCGTTGGTCATGGATGCGTCATCGCCAGCGTCGTCGTCGTCGGCCTGGTCGTCGTCTGCGCCGCCAGCAGTGCTCCCGTCGATAGCGGCGATGTCGCGTGCCTCATCCATGAAGACACGGGATACATCAAAATGGCCTTCGCGGAGGAGGTGCATGGCGATGGCACGGTTGATAAGGGCAGGATGTTTCTGCATGACATCGTATTCTGTCGGGAGCGGGGTGATCGGGAAGGACTGAGAGTGTTAGCTTGGGTGGTGCAGGTGCCTGCCTCTAGTGAAGCACGCACAAAGGGAGATAGGGAGGGGGGAAGGATGCACTCACCCGATCCAGAGCCTTTCCGAACTCTTTTTGTGTTTTCGAGACCGCCTTGAGGTCATTGTTGACAGCCTCGAATCCTTCTTTTATCGGATTCTGCAACTTCGTCAAGATAAGGCTGGCCGCATGCGGGTCTTGTTCTGCTGCATCGTTAGAGGACTGTGGGCAGAAGACATCGGGCTTAGGACCAAGACCCGAGTGCCTCGTAGAGAGAGAACTAACCTGCGGCAATCTTATCCCGGGCCTCGAGAAGCTGGGCAATGATGTTGTCAACATCCTCGACGGCCGAGGTCAGCCGGGCCTTGCGGGCGACCATGGACAGGTCGTTCCGCAGCGTGGGCATGTTGTCCGCCATGGTGGAGACGGGGGAGGGAGAGGTCGTAGAGAAGTGACCGGATATGTAGGTAGTGTCGCCGACGAAGCCGTATGCGTGTGGATGGATGCTCACTCGGGTGACGTTGACCTCGATGTTGACGATCAGTGCAGCGGTTCGAGAGATGGCCGAGGATCACCAACAGAGGCTTGTTGGGAGCCGCTGTGGCGCATGCGGGTCACGAGCCAGCCAGGAAGCGATGCTAAAACCTGCAATCGGGTCAAGAACGGGAGGCTTTTGGTGTGGCTCGGGCGTCTGTGGCCGTAGGGTGATGCGGAGGTGAGCGAAGGCGGGTCGGACGTGATGGGGCAGTTCGAGTTCGTGACAGCGATGGATAGCTGTCGTGTGGTGACAGTGGAATGGGAAGGGACTCTGACGCAAAGCCACACCGCCCGCTAAAAAAACGGCAGGTGCTCGGCAGTGTGGGTCTTTCCTTTACTGAGAGCAGCGGTCCAGCCTCTTTGTCCAGGCGGGGTTGTAAGGACTGGCCAATTAGGAAGGAGAGACTGCGAAGTTCTGTGCTCTCTGGCTGGCTCTTTCCGCCACTATTTTGACTAGCTCCAGTGGCCTTGTCGATGCCTCTTTTCGCCTCCTCTTTCTGCCCTTTGTCACTCTCTGCTTCATTCGCATCTCCTTGCAGCTCGTTTCCGCGTCCGCCTGTCTCCTAGTCTGTCCCTCTCCCCTTGCCTGGACTCCCTTGCATGTCTCTTGTTTCTGACAGAGCCTTAGCATTCCTGTTGTTGTGCCGTCTTTTGTTTTCATGGTGTCTTGCCAACTCTCGTGTTCTTGTTTCTTGTTTCTGTTTTTACCTCCTTTTCCGCTTTGTATCCCGGCAAGGATATACTATCTGGTATCCATATCCGAGTGCAGACACAAGCAAGCGTCGCAGTCTCCTCGCACGTTTTTACAGTCTACTTGGGATGATAAAGCTCGCCTCGTCTCGTGATCCCATATTGGGGGCACCTTGTGTCGGGCATGTTGATTTGTCGATTCTGTCCATGCGACCTGCGTCTTGTTTCCTCTTTTCCTCTCGTTCTTTTGTTCTTTTCTTCCATTTTGTTGTTTTTTACATTTCATTCCTCCGTCGATGTTAGCAACGGGTTTCTCAGTTGCCCTTCCATTGCTTACTGTTATCATCCAACAATTCAAAGCATCAACCTACCGCTATATTTTCACCATTGCTCCCGACGTAACTTATCACAAAAGCTGGACTCTCTCGCCTCCAT
This sequence comes from Sporothrix brasiliensis 5110, assembly GCF_000820605.1. Classification (NCBI taxonomy): domain Eukaryota; kingdom Fungi; phylum Ascomycota; class Sordariomycetes; order Ophiostomatales; family Ophiostomataceae; genus Sporothrix; species Sporothrix brasiliensis. The sequence goes on along the minus strand of NW_024467137.1, from coordinate 2,412,400 downwards.
GTCTGCTGCCGTTCGAGCTCTTACAATGCATTTCTTGGCCTTCTTCTCTCTCCCTCCTTCTCAAACTAACGCCGCTCATCCTCAGACATAACTAGAATACAGCAGTTGTGGTCTATTTCCCTGCTCTTTCCCCCCACTTCTCGCCCCCTTTTCGCTACTTTTGACCACTTTGGCTCGTCCTTCCTCCGATGCGATGCCTCCGACCGGCATCTGGCAAGCAAAGGGGCATCTTCGTGTCGTGCTTCGTGCCCCTCCGTGTTCCGATCATGGCACGACGCCATATGTCGATCCGCTCCCTGGCTACCGGATGATCCTGCAAGCCTTTTTTGTTTAACAAAAAAGTTTACGTCTTGTTGACGTACTGGCACAACAGTTCAGACTGGTTTTCAATCACACCCACAGTTCAGCTGCACGAATTTGCAGATCTGTGTGCATATTCTCCACTCCCTCGCATCGAGGGTCTCCCCACTCCACCTAGCATGTACGGATCCTGTACTTTTTCTTTTCTTGCTTTTCTTGCCCTTGCCTTTTTATCTCATGCTTATGAGAGCGAACTACATGTACTCTTTTCTCGCGACCCCAACAACGACGTAGCCGTGTACGAACCGAAACGGCCCCGAGTCAAGCACCAAACGTCATCTCACCGAGTGGGAATCAAGAGAACGAACCCCGGTTAACCGAGAGCGGGACTTTCCTTGCCTTGGAGCAAGGCAAATGACATGGCAGGGTCGTATTTTTCAAGGCCTGTTCGCCATTGTCAAGTGCGTGCCATGCAGCCGGGCTAAATGGCTACATTCTTAACAGGTACGGTAACCATCCAGTTACATTCGTCCTCCGCATCTTATAAGCAGTTCAGCTCAGTCAAGCCACCCTAAGGACATCGAAACTGCCAAACTGCAAAACTGCAAAACTGCAAAACTTCAAGATGCCAACGCTGATCTAGGGGAGATGGGTCGATATTTCTCGTGAGCTGGCAAGAGAGAATCGCCAATCACATTTTTCAACTATGATACAACCACTACGGAAATAGGACGACAGGGAGGTATATCGGACTCAGCCTCCGAATTAGCCCAAGATCGTCCCCGCAAGCTCCCCATGCCGACATCTGCTCAGTTGCCACGACGTGGGTTTGACGCCTGGTTCTCAAGCATCTCATGCTGCACCTGTCCTGTCATCGTCACCCCTCGCGTCGCCCTTCACAGGACGTGTGCCCCAAGTCCGGGAAGGCGCATGTGGATCTCCCGCGCGAATAGTACCAAATTCCACAACTCATTGCACGCAGACTAGCTTTATTGAGTTTGGTCTTGCTGGCGTTGTTCTAGTTGAGCTGGCCGTAGCGCCCTCTCGCTCCTGGCGGCTGGCATTAATTTGATGATTGCCTCGAAGCAGGGAGAAATGTCTCATTGCTGTCTTGCTCCTCTCTCGCGAGGTCCACTAATTGAGACACACCAAGGTAGCGATGCATACCACGGTGCACGCAGCACTCAAATGCATTGGTGGGCTTTAGGAGCTTCGTTTTCAAATTTGCTAGTCGAACTCGCAAAATTCAGACGCACGCAACAAAAAAAGGAAAGGATATCGTGCCTATGCCCCTTTTCCCTGCACGTATAGGCTTATGTTCACTTTGCCCAGGCTTTCCTCTCCTGGTTGTTGCTTTAAGCGAGTTCTGTTTTCTATTCTTGCGCTTCTCTCGTGCAGGATACTGGACACCCGATATGCACGCATCCTCTTCGTCTTGCCCCCTGTGGCGTGTTGCACCAACTGCCAAATGTCTTACACGGGGTGGTCATTCTCTTGTTTTGTGATTTTTTGTCTTTGCTCTCTGCTTTTCTTGCTTTTACAAATCATGGCCGTCTTCCATCGTCTATTGCCACGAGAGATGAGTTGGACACTAGGTTATGCAATCAATTCAATAGTTTGGATTTTCTTTTTTTTTGTGTGTTTTCCTTTTCGTTATCTGTTTTTTCTTTCTTTTTGCAGCCGCACTACAGCCGTCGCCAATGTCGATCCTTTTACTCTGCTCATACGGAGTAAACACGTGTATCACGAACATGGCTATCTATTCGTGCTACAGTGCCACAGCATATTTTTCATTCTCTTGTCTGTTTTGCCCCTTTTGTATGCGTGTGCGTTTTCTTTTTCGCCTCGTGGGTAGACATGAGTCTGATGCCCACATCCATGCATCGTATCTCTCTCCCTTGCCTTAGTACTCCATCTTTGTCCCGATTCCCGAAGCCGGTGCCAGTTTGCATCCATCCCTCCATCCCACCATCCGGCCGTCCTGTTCCTGTTCCTGTTCGTCCCTTGCTGCGCGCCACGCAGGACGCTACTGCACTTTGTCAGCCTGCATCTGCACTTCTGGGCGAGGCGATCTATTTTAGCAATTGGCCGACTTACAGGGCTCCGGTATAGAACATCCGTCATCCACCGTCCATCACGCATTAAATCTAGCCTCCACCTAGCCTCCACTCCCCTCGGCCACCAACGTACGGATCGTCTGCCGCTGTCGTTTATGTTGGTGTGCGGTCCCTAATGCACCGTCTTTCCGTACGTGTTTATTTATTGTATCACGGTTTCTACTTTCCCTGGGCCTCTCTCCTGTCCCCGTTTTTTTCGGGTTTCCCTTGTACCTGGACCCTGACCTGGCTGTCCTCGTGTGCCGCGTGATTTTCTATTTGTAGTATTTTTCCCAGTTCCGATTTGTGCCTTTGCCTTTTCTTTTTCACTTCGTATATTTGAATTTTGTCGGAGGACATGCATGTCTTCCGTTTGGTCGTTTACTTGTACACCCTAGTTGTCGTCGGTTGTGTGACAGTTAGTTCGTCTAACCCCCCCGCCCTACCCTCACTACTGGCTTTTGATCGGTCCCTTAGCTTGCAACGGCTTCTAGCCCTCGCTTCGCTTCTTGAGAATAATACCTTTGTCTCTTGTATGTCTTGCGGTCGTCCTGGTCCTTGTATCTCGATCGTCTCCTTATTTCATGTTTTACATCACTCTGAGTTATCGGCTAACGGTAATTGACACTGTACTTACGCCTCCTCTGGCGTTCGCGTGGCTTCTGTTCCTTTTTTTTTTTTCACCCACCTGCATGGACTTTGCATGCCCTCCTCTTCGCGTGTCTCTTGCGTGCCTCTGCATGTTTCTCCTCATTTCATTTTACTCTTTTCTAACTCGTCCTATCCTCTCGCTCGGTTTCGGTTCCTCGTGTCTCTTATTCTCCGTCTTTGCCCTCCCTTTCCCTTTTTCTGTTGTGTCTCTTGTTTTCACTTCTCAAATCTCTATTCCTATTTTGTTGCACCTCCCTTTATTTTTTGTTTCTTGCTTCATCACCTTACGCGTCCCGATACCTACAGCTAACAACCAGACAACACGAGTGAAGCTTGTCCTGGTCCATATAATATTGACGGACTGAGATCTCTCGTGGCGGGCCCGGAAGTTTACTTCGCTTTCCTTGTTGTTTCTCTTTTCTCGTCTTGCCCTACACTTTCATTGTTCTCGTGTGTTTTGCACCGTCTTTTATATGATTCTCTTGTCCTCCTCTACGCGAGCATCCTGCGTTCCGTTCCACGAGTTATCTCGCGCAACAGTCGAACCACGTACACCACTTGTTTCGTCGTCGCTCATTTCCGTCTCCGGGCTCCTCTCGCTCGCTCTCGGAAGGACTTTTGCACTGCCCGCGTGTAACTGTCACAAGCAGAGACCAAGTCAGAGTCAGAGACAGAGAGACAGCATCGTCTTGCCTATTCATCTGTCGACTGTTTCTTCCTTCCGCTGGCTGCACTTGACAGACACAACAGTCCATTGGAAGCACACACGGAGTTGCAAGCCAGACAGCATTGCGCTTTATGCTCCACGACTCTTATCACAAGACACAGACACACGTACACAGACAAACACAAAATATACGAATAGCACACAACGAATCCTTCGTCACGTCCTAAGGCCTTCTACGAATCACGGTTTGTTATCTCTTTGTGAACACATTTCTCGGCCATATTCTTTGGCTCACGGTACTCCTTGTCTCCACCATCCTCTCATTGTTTTACACACGCCATGGACGCAGCGTGCAACTTCCCCGAGATCCTGGCGCTCGACCTGGAAACAGCCGAGTCGCTCTTCCCGTCGAACCGAATGACCTCCGGTGCTCCGCGGCCCATGGACGCCATTTTTGAGTCCCAGAGCATCCAGGACTTGGGCTTGGACCTGGGTCAGCTCAACCACAAGCTCAACAACCTGAGCCTCGAAGAGGCGAGCAGCATTTTGGACAGTCTCGGCAATCTGAGCGCACTGAACAACCTCAACAACCTCAACAACCTCAGTAGCCTCAGCAACCCGGCCACGATCGCTTATGCGTCGTCCCCTCGCAAATTTCTACCTAGCAAAACGCCGTCTTCCGGCCAAAATCATAAACATAACCAACCGGCCCATCAGGACCACCACACCCGTTCCAAATCGACTACGCACGCCATTCCCAACGATCTGGCCTCGTATCTGCGCCAATCCCAGCACCAGCACCAGCACCAGCACAGGGGAGAGTTCAGCAACTCTGATGACGCCGCAGATACGCGCCTCAGTCAAAGACCAACAACGGCCGGCGGCATCGCCGACCACGACCGCGACCGTGGCAACAGCCCAGGACCTGTCTTTTCCATATCGCGATCTAAAATCAAGCAGCACGGCCCGCCTTCATACTCCTCGTCTGCTGTGCCTCGTTACGCTGCGGGTACGACTGTGAACCCCATAGCTGTAGCCACCCACCACCAAGAACCGGGACACAACACCACAGGCGAGTGGGACACAGACAGTGTTGACAGCTTCGAGTTGCCCAACATTCGCTTGTCGCGCCGAAACGGAGGACCAGGAGAGGGTGTCAGTGGCCAAGGTCGAGGTGGACAAGGCAGTGAGTCCAAGTCGTCGCCTGCGCCGCAACTGTCCATGCACGAGCGTGTCCAGCACCAGGAAGACGAACAGATCCAGCACTGGAAACAGCTGCAGCAGCTCAAACAACTCCGCCAGCTCCAACAACTCCAACAACAACTGCAGGAGAAGCAGCTGCTGCAGAGCTTGCTGGAGAAACAGTTGATGCTGCAGCAGAAGCAGGAGCAGAAGCTCATGGCAAGTCACAAGGACAAGGAAGAGGACAACACCCACCTTGAACAGAAGGAACAAAGCCAGCCGCAGGTCACCAGGGAAAGGGACAGCGTTCGAAAAGAGCAGACCGACGACACCCCGTCGCACTTTCCGCAGCAGACTCAAACGCACCTTCCCGCACACACGACGCCGCTCCTTCCCCAGCAGAAGCAGCAGAAGCAACAGATGCAACAGAATCACCTCTCTGTTGACGCCCCCAGCAATTACGGCCACCGCGATAGCTACGGTAGTCTCTACGACTCCTACAACTACGGCTACCACCGCTACAGCCACGACTCGAACCGCTCCAACATCTCCGCCATCACCAACACAGACATCGACGACGGTGCTAGCAGCATCGCTGGCGGCGGAGGAGGAGGAGGAGGAGGCCCGCGCGGCCGCCAGCAGTCGGTCGTCACCATGGCCACGTCCGTCACCTCGTCTGGCGGTCCGGGGTGCCGCTTCTCGTCGCAATCGACGCGCACCACGCCGTCGGCCTTGGGTCAGTATGCCAAGAGCGGCCTCGCTGGCTCGCAGCGCGAGTCCGTTGCCACGACCGCATCGTCAGGCGACCGTCACGTCGAGTTCAGCCTCGACACCAGCCGGCGCGGTAGCACCAAGGCCATCTCCGACAGCACATCGGACGGCAGCGTTGACGCGGCGAGTGGCGTTCAGGAGGAGAACGCCAGCAAGGCCAAGAGCGCCCAGGACAAGGAATATGGTCGGCCCCTGAGCCGCAACAAGTCGACCAGTCGTGAAGGTGCCGTCTCACAGTCTAGTTGGATGCGTTTTGACGACGACAATGACGATGACGGCGCCGACTCCGACAAGGATGAGACGTACAGTGACATCAAGAACATGACCGGCGTCAGCAGCAACCGCCCTGCATCCCACGTCGACTCCGCGGCCGAACCTAAAAGCATCGCCGTCTCTCCTGTGAACTACGGAGGCCTTCCCCAGCGACCCAAGACGGCCGTCGGCCCCATGAACGATGCACCTGCCACCGATTTCCGTGCGATCAACGATCGCGCCGCCGAGAAGCAGAACGGTCAGAAGATTCAGACTTCGAACGTCCCGGATGAGCCAGTATCATCAACGTTCACCGGCGTGCCCCAGCGTCGCTCCTCCCTCAGCCACCAAGATCGGAGAGCTTTGCCGTTCCGGGAACACGACTCTGAACAGCAAAACAAGGCTCACCATAGCCATGAACACAAGCTTCGGCATTTCCTGTCCTTTAGCGACGTGTCTGTCTTCAGTGACGCGCCTCGTGGTAGGAGAGCCGAGGCACTGAATGACCGTCCCCGAACGAGCTCCTCATCTCAATATCAGATGCGGCCTGACTTTGCCGTCACGGAACGCCGCAGCCGCTTTGATACAGACAGCATTGTAGACCATGAGGAGCCTCCTGTCTTACTGGAGAAGACCGTCTACCGCAAGCCCGTTGCACGGACACGCACGCCTCTCGACATGCCACCCATTAAGAAGGCAGCTCACAAGCCCACCCCGAGTGAGCACCTCGTTCGCCGTGGTCGCGAAGTCTTTTCCGTTACTCGCAGTGGCGCCAATGAGAACGTTGGCGACAACACCCACGACGCGAGCGAACAGCCTTTTGTCGAGCCGCTCCTTGTCAGCCAGTTTGACGACGACAGCGACGCCGACCATCACACAGGTGCCGCTTCTGGTCACGACGACGACGACCGCGAGATCGAAAAGCATCTGGCCGAAAACGACGCTGATCTCTTTGGTGACTTTGAGGGGGCCTACAACTACGACGAGGGCCAAGACAAGATCATGCTGGCGACCATGATGCCCTTTTCCAAGCAGCCGCCGCGCTCCGTCCGCTCCATTCGGTCGGTGTCACCGGGCCGCCCGCTTGACGCGCTACCAGAGCTCCACGAACGCCCTGCCATTGCATCCGTGGCCGCTCTCGTGGAGAACCCTGAAGAGACGTCGTCGCACCTGCAGTCATGGATCGAGCACGCGTCGAAGAGCCAGCTTGAGTTGGCACAGGAGCAGCAGCAGCAGCAGAAGCAACATAGTCGTTCTGCTGTCCCTCGCAAGCGGGAAACTATCTACGACGACGACGAGCAGCATGCGGACGAGGCACGCGACGTCGTGCCCGAAGCGATTGAGGCGCCAAATGTCCGCCCAAGAACAGCCCCCAACGCCGCCGCACCGGAAGCTGCCTTCTCCAGTGCCGCTGCCACAACGGGCCAGTACGAGCTACAGTCGGCTCTACAGCAGGCCCAGCCCGTCCCGCTTCAGTTCTTCTCACAACCGGGCACCGTCGGCATTCCCCTGCCACGTGAAGTCGTCGACACGCTTCGTGTCTCTGTCTCTTGCTTTCCTGAGACTATGCTCAATCTGTCGAGCTTCTCTATCCAGACCATCCGCACCTACTCGCGCAAGGTCCGCCGTTGCAGCCAGACCGATGCCGACAGCACTTACCGTCTCCTGATGGCGCCCCAGTTGCCAGGAGCCCTGCCTCCGAGCCCGACGTCCATGGCACACGGCATCCCGCCACTGTCGCCCACGTCGCCCACCAGCATGTCGTTTGACCTTGGGACGGGCGTCTCGCGGTCCATGACGGCTCCTTCGTTGGCATCGAACTCATCGCACCGCTTCTGGAAACTGCCCAAGAAGATTGCCAACAACACTCGTTCCGCCGCACCCAACTTGCACCTGTTTACCAACTTCCGGTCGTCAAACAGCTCTAGCAGCATTGGTGGCCTCAACGGTAGCTCCAACAAAGAGTACCCAGCATCTCCAACCGCGAGCATGACCCCTTCGATGCCGCGCCTGTCAACCAATGGCCGTCGTGGCAGTAGTCGCACCGAGAACAACTTCATGTCAATGTCCGGCGGTGGCACCGCCGAAGGCGACCAGCAGGGCAAGGCCAGCTTCCTCTCCCTGAAGCGCATCTTCCCCACTGGCTCTGACTATCTGTGCGAAGCATTGTATGCCCACATTATTGCCTTCAACTACATTAGCCTCCTGTGCCCGCCGCCGCCTTCAGCAGCGTCCGAGGATGCTGCGGCGGAGGTCGATGTTCGCGTCGTCCCTGGTGTCGCCCAACCGTCTTCGAGTGATCCTGTCACGACTTCCCACACCATGACGACGGTGGCCTCCTCGGCGACTCTGTTTGAGACAACCCAGCAACAGCGTCGTCAGACGATTCGTGTCTACGTTGGCTCCGATGTGCCTCTCCCAGCCATGTCAGATGATGGTCCCTCGCCGAGCGACCATGGCACGCGGTCACGGCACCAGCCGCTCGAGGAACTGGACGAGATGCGCCTCAATGCCAACACATCCTCTCGCCTGCTGTCCATGTCGTCGTCGCGGCCGCCGTCGCGCGGGTACAGCGCCCACGGCGACAACGATGACGGTCGCATGATCTCGCGCAAGGCTGCTCTCCTCTTGGGCATCACTGAGACTCTGGAACCAGAGACGGCCAGCATGGGCAGTCTCAGTACCATCAACGGCCACGGTCGTGGCAAGCAGCCGTCAACAGCCTCGGGTGGTGCGTCTGAGCTCTCGTCGCCGACGTCACTACGCAGCAGCAGCTTGGTCCGCCGTTACAACTCGATGCGCCGTCGCATGGCCCAGTCCATTTCGGAGTCAGCTGAGGCAGCTGCAGCATCAGCGGCTGATCCCAATGACCATTCCTTTGCGGCCCGAGCCAGCCGTGCTGCTGTGGCGTCCAAGATGATTATGAAGTCTCTACCGGGCAGCATAAGTGGCAACAGCAACAATAGCAATAACTCCAAACCAAAGTCGGTCGAAATTAGCAAGCCGTTTTACGAGGCCGAGGACGTGTCCATCCCGACCGAAGGCGTCCCCGCTACGGTTGCTGCTGCTACTGCTGCTGCAGCGGCTACCGCCGCTTCTGATGCGTCGATGCGCGACCTCCACGCTGGGCTGCACGCCTGCATCAGCCAGCTGGTTGCCACGATGAAGCTGACGACTGGGCAGCTGGGCAACACGCTGCTCAACACCGAGGCCGCGCGTGCCATTGACCCACTGTTCCTGCGCACGCTGTGCGAGTTGGTGCGCTCACAGGAAGAGCAATTTTAGTTCTTTCGGCCTTTGCGTTCTCTCTTTCTTCTTTCTCTAATCTACGATGCTTTCTTTTGTCAGATTGTTTTGTCTTTTTTTATTTTCGTACATTGTCTTCTGCCTTGTTTTGTTTATTTCTGATTTCTTTCAATGTGCGTATTTATCGATTTACCTATGTTTGGCAACCAATATTATGGAAGACATGGGGAAATGAATTCGACGACCACTTCACGGATGAAATGGATGGACGGAAATGCGAATACCAAACCGGTGATGGAGGGAAATACCAAGTTCTGCAAAGAGGTTTTGCTTTTGCATTGTCGTTTTCTAGTCACTTTTCTTGCAACTCCTGTTCTTTGTCGTTGAAAATCGTATTGGATGCTTTGCTCCCTATTTAATACATTATACCTCTGCAATACTCAAGCGCTTTCTTGCTGCTGCAAGGTCCTATCTCAGAGGCTGTGATGCCATTGTAATTCAAAACACGTTGTCGTTATTCTAAGTCAAGCGGCTCCATAATGAAATCGGCAAACCTCGGTGGCATCGCAGCAGCCACTGACCCGACACGGCCAACGGCTGTAGCTGCAGGCCGACGCCGTGTCGTACGATTTGCTCAAACAAGGTACGCGGATGCGCCGGGTCGCACTGGCAGTAGTCTCTCCAGACCGTCTAAGCAGCTCCAAAGTTGCCATCGTCTACCAGGCCCGCCGCTCGTGCCGCGCCGAACTGGCCCCGAAGCCCTCGTGACCGCTGACCTTGCGGCGTCCTTGGAAAGAAGCTGCCCGCGCCGGTATTTCCGCTGTGCCCCTGGTTCCTGGAACTAGCAAAACCAACAATGTCGTTGGCGGCTGTGCGCAGCGACAGCGCTGTGCTGTTGAACATGGCGGCTGCGAGGCCCGCCATGGCCGCGGACAGCTGGGCGAGAGCCTCGACGCGGTCGGCGTCGACCGTGGACGCCAGCTCGAGGATGCCGGTCTGCTGATCAATGGTGCCGGAGATGCGGCCGTCGATGATCAAGAAGCCCAGGATGTCCTGCACCTCGGCGTCGCTGATGCGGATCTGCTCGGCGATCCAGCGCGTGCGCAGGCGGGTGTAGGGCGCGATGATTTTGAGGACGGCCTTGGTGCGCATGTTCCGCGTGACCTCGTCAATGTTCTCGGCAATGAAGGCGTCCTGCAGCAGGTCGGGGTTGCGGTGCAGGACGTTCTCGTAGCGGTGGATGTCGTCGTGCTGGTAGGCCTCGACGAGGTCGGTCATGGCGGCGATGCGCGGGTCGTTGCGGTAGGGCTTGGTCTCCTGCGAGTCAAAGGGGTTGATGTTGGAGCGCATGAGCATGGTGGTCAGCAGCAGGTACTTGAGCACCTGGATGCGCTGCAGCGAGCCGGCCTCGTCGTAGTTGCGGAACGACTCGAAGAAATCGCTCTGGGCGTCCTTCCAGTTCTCCTCGCTCATGTGCATCTTGCCGCCGCACTCGCGGATGATGCCCATGATCTTGGGGTGCGGCACGGCCGAGCGCACCGTCAGCGCGCGCTGGTACAGCTGCTTGAGCTGCTTGTTGTTCTTGCGCTCGGCGTACATCTGGATCTCGAGGGCGTAGATCTCAAGCAGGTACGTGCCCTTGGACGGGTCGTCGGAGCCGTCGGGCCGCTGGCAGGCGCGGTGCAGGTCGCGCAGCTTCTTCATGACGTCGACGTACCGCTGCCGGTCCAGCAGCAGCTTGGCCTGCTTGATGTTGGTCTTGAGCCACAGCCGCTCGTTGTTTGTGCTCTGGAAGCACGTCAGCGTCAGCTCGTAAAAGGCTTCCATGAAGTTGGCAGCGCGCTTGTCGCCGGCGGCGGCCGACGCGGCCGACGTCTTCTCGAAAAAGTCGAGCATGTTGTTGATGGACTTTTCCGAGTAGTTGCGCGTGACGGCCGACTTGACGTAGGTCAGCAGCTCCTTGTAGTGGGACACGGCTTCCTCGTAGCGCCCGAGCCGGAACTCCAGCTTGATGGCCTGCTTGAGGCCCTTGAAGCCCCAGTCGCCTTTTTCCGGCTCGAGCTCCGGCAGGCCGAGGAACTCGGCAATGGCCTCGTCTGGGTCGGACAGCTTCGTCTGCTTTGCATTGTAGTACTTGTTCTCGATCGTCACCTCGCCCGCATCCGGCTCGTCTTCGTCGTCCTCGTACTCGAAGTCGTATTCCTCCTCGTCTGACTCCTGCATGAAGTCGTCGTCCGACATGCTGGCGACGGTGGAGGGTGGGGTAAGACGGAAGGATTGTACGACAGTCGAGGGGATAGGAAAAGTCAGATGGATAGGAGGACAACAGTAGCAATGGTGCGGCTAGAGCGTGGCTAAGTATCGTGGAAGAGACTGTTCGGGGACGTTGTCGTGCAAAAAGTTCGTGATAAATGCAAAACAGAGGAAGCGACGTCGAAAGGAAGGAAGTTGGGATTGAGAAGAGGGGACTGCTACAGTGGGCAGCCAAGCTCCAGAAAGCGGAAAGAGCTCCACTGGGGTAGGCAAGATAGACTACTGGAAAGAGCGCCCCGCCGTCATGGGTGCACGGGCCACTTTTCAGCCTGCTCCCATTTTTAGCGTGTGCACGTGCTTCTGGGAGGCAACTGCCAAACAGGCATTTCTCCCAGCCTTCTCTTGTTTTTGCCTCGTCCTCCTTTTTTCTTTTCCCCGAACAACCCCATCTCGACACAATCACGGCCTTCCTACAATCACCATGGGCAGCGGCGATCTCAACACGAAAAAGAGCTGGCACGTCGTCAACCTCAAGAACCAGCGACGAGTATGGGAGAGCGAGCAGGCGGCGCTGGCCGAGCGCAAAAAGGTCAATGAGCGCATCGAAGAGCTGCGCAAAGAGCGCCAGGAAGAGGAGATTACACGGCAGCTTGAGGCGGCCGGCGGCACCAAGCGCGTCGACCGCGTGGACTGGATGTACCAGGGCCCCTCGACAGACAATGGCGGCATGGTGACGGAAGAGGCCGAGGCGTTCTTGCTGGGCAAGCGGCGCATCGATGCGGTGCTGCGGGGCGACGAGCACAAGCAACTGGAGAAGAATGCAGTGCCGGACCGGTTTGCGTCACTCGACGCACCGTCGGCCGTTGGTGCGGCCGGCGCGCTTCCCACGGCAGCATCGGCGCGCGACATGGCCGCCAAAATCCGCGAAGACCCGCTGCTCGCAATCAAGCGCCAGGAACAACAGTCCTACGAGGCCATGGTCAACGACCCGATCCGGCGGCGACAGCTAATGGCGGCGATGGGCGTGGCGGGTGACGACAGCGGCGACCGGAAAAAGACCAGCCACAGCAGCAGCAGTCGCCGGTCGCATCACCGAAGCAGCCATCACCGCAGCAGCCACCGAGACGATGACGACGAGCGGCGGCATAAGAGACGGCGGCGCGACGATTCAAGAGACCGTGACCGAGACCGAGAACAAGACCGGGGACGCGATCGTGACTCAAGACGAGCCCGGCGGGAATCACCAGAAGATGACCGGCGAAGCTCGCGCCGCAATTATGACGATAGAGACAGAGACAGGGGCGCGAGCCGGAGGGACGACGGAGGGCGCGATCGGTCGCGGGACAGGCGGCGAGATCGCAGTCCACGCGACCGCCGTGACCGTCGAGACCGGAGTCCTCGCTCACCATCACATTCGCGCTCCCGCTCGCCACCAAGACACGAGCGGCCGCGGGGAGAGAGAGACGACAATGGCGACCTTTCACGTCGGGAAGCAGGCGACCGCAACGGGGACCGAAACGGTGGCCGCGACAAACGGCCGCACCGAGACAACCACGAGGACAGAAATGGCCGTGATCGGCGGGACAACGGACGACCGCCATACCGCAACGGCAACAGCAATAGCGACGCAGACGAGCGCGCGCGCAAGCTGGCCGCGATGCAAGCCAACGCGGCCGATCTCGCCAAAGAGCGCGAGACACGGCTCGCCGAGATCGAGGCCACGGAGGCAGCTGCACGGGAAGCAGACGACCGCGCGCGGGCCGACGATGCCAAACTGAGGGCGGGAACGGGCGCAGGCGCCATGACGTCGTCGTTCAGTACCAATTTGCGCAAAAAGGTCGGCAACATGGGTCTGGCCGAGAGTCTGGGACGCAGCCGGCAAGGACTGCAGCGAGACGAGGATTAGAAAGGTGGACGGTATCACGGCAGGCGTTTGTACTATTCGGTCATGAGCAGAGCATACTACGGTCAACGGAAGACTGTGAATTTATGGTATCAAATCGTACGGACAAGGTTCTAATGCAAAACAAATATTTTTTTAAAAAAATCGATCATGACGTAAACGGGACTTTTTGTGTATATCCTCCATGAGCTTTACCTATACTTCTCATACTCGGCCGCCTCGTGCCGCCGCGCCTCGATGCGCGCCAGCGTGGCCTCGTCGTACAGGCTCGACAGCGGCCGGCCTTGGAACAGGATCTGATCCTGGTGCCGGCTGGCCTCTTCGCGCGTCATGCACACAAGGTCGCCCAGGTGCAGGCGAGCCGTCTTCTGCTCGGCCTGCAGGGGCATGTCGCCCTCGAGGTCTGCGGCCGCTGGGCGCACACGGTCCAGCAGGGACTCGACGATGCCGTCGGCGCCCTGGGCGCGTTGTGGCAGCTGCCAGCGGACAAGCGTCGTGCGCGTGGGCAGACCCGAAACGGCACTGCGGCCGCGGTAGATTTCCTCGACAAGAAAGGCCACGTCGGCCGACGTCAAGGGCACGCGCAGGCCGACGGCGGCGGAGTTGGCGTCATACGGCGTCGTCTTTTTCTTGTCCTTTTTGCTCGTCTTGTCCTTTTTGCTGTTGCTGTCGTCGGTGAGGGCAGTGTCGCCATTCGCCGTCTTGGTCTTGCTGGCCTCTTCAAAATGGCGCACCATCTTCTCCTCAAAGCCGTGCACAGCCGCCAGGATCTGATCGTACATCTTGTCACGTCCCTTGACGGCCGCATAGTCGTGTGGGTAGCCTATATTGTCAGCATGGTTTTTTTTTTTTTTTTTTTTCTCAGACGCAGATAAACACACCAGAAAGGACCAAGAGAATATGGTTCGCCAGCGTGTAGCCAAACACCGCCGGCATCGTGCCCAGCACCGGCAGGATACGCACACGAAAGTCGGGCAGCGCACCCAGCTCACGCACTGCATCTTTGCCTTTGGCAAACTGCTCGTCCGGCAGCGGCAGCAGCGCAGCCTTCCCGTCGCCCGCCTCTGTGCGCTCCGTCGAGTACACGGCCGGAATGCCGCTCGTGATGCCCAACAGCTTGAGCCGCCGCCGCGTTGCGCGCGACAGCCGGTCCTCGGCGCTCGAGCCGATGTCGCCGACCACCACCTTGGTCGGGTCGCTCTTGGTGCCGGCACCCATGGACGCGATAATGGGCAGCTTGTGCTCGTGGCAGTAGCGCAGCAGCTCGACCTTGGTGTCGATGTTGTCAATGGCGTCGACAATAAACGACACGGGGCGCTCCTTGGTGCCGTCAGCTCCCGCGCCCGACGCACCCTCGACGTCCGCGTCCCGCCACGGGCCCAGGAGACGCGCAGCCGACGCCTTGTCAAACTTCTCGCCGCGCAGATCGAACCGCACCCACGGCGCCACGGCCAGCAGCCGCCGCGACAGGACGCGCACTTTGGGCCGGCCAACGTCGGCCAGCGTCGCCACGGCGTGCCGGTTGAGCGAGCTCAGTGACACCTGGTCAAAGTCGACGAGGCGGATGCGTGCCACGCCGCTGCGGGCGAGGGCGGCCGCGCAGTGCGAGCCGACCCCGCCGCAGCCAACAACCACCACGACGGCATCGCGCACGTTCTGCAGCCCTTGCGGCGTCAGGAACGCCTGGTTGCGCGTCAGCTGCTCCAGAATGACCTCTTCGGCGTAGTCGCCGGCCTGGGCGCGGCGGGCGAGGGCGAGGGCACGCAGCTCTTCCGGGTCTTCCGTCTCAACCACCTCGCCGAGGTCGTTGTGGTCGACGCCGCCGTTGGCCTGTGCCTTTCTCGACGCGGCTGTCTTGCCGCCAACCGCCTCCGCGGCTTCCTCCGCGGCCACATCGTTGGCGACTGACCGTTTCAGACGACGCAGCCGTGACGCCTGGACGTTGTGCTGGACGCCCAAGAGCACGCCGACGGCGACCGCGCCCGACACAATCGCCGTCGCCGCCAGCTGCAGTGGCCGGCTGTGGCTGGCCTGGGCCAGGAGTGACGACATGGGGCAAACAGAAGACGGAAACAGACTAAAAAGGAACAAGACAAAAGAAAAGGGCTCGACGTGGAGTGCGGAGCCAATGGCTACAGGAAAGCGTGTTTTGAGACAATGTCGCGTGCCGTGGATATATCCAGATGGGAGCTGTAGGTCAAAATTCTGAAGCGCCTTCCGTTTAGACGGAGTGTCCGCCTCACGTCATCGGCCACTGCTAACGGCGGAAGGTGCGCCCCTCACTAACAAAAATTGAAGGCAGGAACAGAGAGCAGGCAGAAAAAGTTTCAGTGGGGAAGGGGCGCCAGAGCCGGCCGCTAAGGCTCTAACAACAGGAACGAATGGAAGGCACTTGCAATGTCGCGGAGTCGAGTCTGAATCAACACAACGAATATGGAAGCTGTTAATGTTCTGCAGTGGTTCGAACCTATTTCGGTATACAGTTTATTTTATTTTATTTTTTAATAGAAATTTAGGTACCGATGAAAGAAGAGCACTTTCTCAAGAACACAGACATTTAAAGCAACTAGGCACCAAGCATTTACTAAAAAAAAAAGGAAAATAGGCCGACATAATACTTTGAAATTAAAAACGTTATAAAAACAATCAAAAGGGGGTGGTAGTAGAAGAAGAGGAATGACTAAAGACGCAATAACAAGAGACAAAAGAGACAAGGCACAGGAGTGCAACTGGACAATACAACGCCGAAGCTCGTGTGACGGCGTGGAGCAACAAGAACCAAGCAGCCAAGTGAGACGCATGACACGACCACAGATGTCCTTCCTTCTCGGCCCTCATCTATTTTGTATACAATTTTTGTTTGCCAGACGAAATATAGCAAGGCAACGCATTTCGAGGGAAGCCAAAACAGGAGAGGACGGAACAGAAACCTGTGTCCAAGAATGTGTCGAAGGCAGCAGTGGCCGATGGTGGACAAAAGAAAGCATGATGTATGTTGGAGTGTAAGAGAAAGAAGTCGTTATGTGCAAAGAAAGAGCACGGCCCAACGTCGAGGGCCGGTGGCGCAGCGGAAAAAGCAGAAACAGGAAACAGTGGGCGAAGCGGCCCCGGAGCGAGCGACCGCAGACGGGCGATAGTCGATAATCCAAAAAGGGGACAATGCAAGGCCGGGCAGAGCGAAGAGTCCCCCCCGGTAGGCGCGGCCCAGGACACAGGTATATGTACAACACAAGACAGAAGAAACCAGAGTGTTCGGCAGAAAGGTGGCGCGAGTGTCTCCCTCCCTTTACATGATCGTGCAGCTGCTGCCTTCCCGGTCTTTCTTCACGCTTAGCGCCACACGCGCCGCCTCCGTGAAGGCCTCGTTGACGCCGCGGTTGCGCATGGCCGAGCACTCGAGGTAGCGCATCGCGTTAATGCGGCGGGCGACTTCGAGGCCCTGGTCGTAGTTGATCATCGGCTTCTTCTCGCGCGTTGCGCCGTTGCCGCCGGCAGCGCCCACAGGGCTAATCTCGGAGCCGTTGGCGATCGCATCCGGGTCCGTGCCACTCTTGGCGGCACCGCCTGTTGCTGCCGCATCGTCACCGTCCTCGTCGCCGCCCTCGCGCAGATCGCACTTGAGGGCAACCAGCACAAGCTTGACGCCAGGGCAGTTGTCGGCAATCTCGCCCACCCACTTGGACTCGACGTTCTCGAGCGAGTCTTTGCTGTCGACGCTGTAGCAGAGCATAATAAGGTCGGTGTCATCTGCGTGTGGAACGTCAGTAAGGAGGAGCACGGGAAATCATGCGACAGGACTCGTAGCCAAATTCCAAAAAAAAAAAAAAAAAAAAAAAAAAAAAAAGAACGAACCATATGACAGACTGCGTAACCGGTCAAACTCCTCCTGGCCCGCCGTGTCCCAGAGCGACAGCTCAATGTGCACATTATCCACAAAGATGTCTAGACAGTTCCCTCGTTAGCCCTCGACCGTTTCGACGACCACAACTCTGCGCTGTTGTGCTCCAACATACCATGGACGTAGTTCTCGAAGACGGTAGGCTCGTAGACAGTCGGGAAGTAGCTAAAGAAAAGGGAAAAAAGAAGTATTGTGAGCATGACGGAACAGGTTGTGGAATCAAATGGGACCGCGCGGGCAGCCGTCGGCAGGGAGCGTTCGGTCGCTTACCCTCTGGTAAAGACATTCAGCAATGACGTCTTGCCGCAAGCACCATCGCCTCTGTAAAAAGCCATTGTCAGCATCTCCGTGTGCATCTTCCGTCGTCTGCACAGCCGTCAAGCATTGCCGAGGCGCGATCCAACTCACAGCAAGACCAGCTTGCGCTGCACCGTTTTGGAGCCACCACACAGAAGCGGCATCGTGTCGACGTGAGGGAAGAGCGAGATGCGGGTGTCGAGAGATTCGGGTTCAAAGTCGTCGGAGAGAACCAGATGTTCGTCGCAGGGTAGGATTCGGTCCCGCGGATCACGAAAGCGGTGATCGTTCCTGAATGCGCGCGAGCGCGTTTAAGGAGAAGATCGGAGGGGGATGCGTTGTGGTGGTCGGCGAGCGGTAGCTGTCGAACCCAACAATCGACAATGCGACGATGGCGAGCGAAGTCAAGTAAAAGGCAACGAGCGACTGCCGAGACGAGCCGTCAGAAAAGAGCGCGAGACAAGAGAAAGGGATGCAGAAATAAGAGGCGACTAGAGACAAGGTTTGTTTGGATTGGCGTTACGGCCCGCCAAAATGCTTGGAGGAGGGAGAGACTGACAAGCAAGGTATGGAGCACGGAGCACAAACACACTCGCACGCCGTAGAAAGAATGGAGCGAGAAGAGACACCTGACAAGGGTGGATGAGAGGCGAGAGGATAGCCGGAAAATATGGAGAGGATGGCAAATGGACTGGGAGTCGGGAAGTGGAAAATGCAGATTTAAAATGAACTGGACAGGGCAAGGAAACAGCCTCTGGCGTTGTCGCCAGAGGCGAGGGTTTGAGTAACAACGACATGCGCGCTGGGCGGCAGGAGCGAGGCACAGGATGCGCGTTCCCCAAACAGGAAAGGGGGCGGTCCAGAAATTGAACAATAGTTCAAGACAGAAGGAGCCACCAGCAAATCGACACTAGCAAGTCCAGGGGACAAAGAAGATCGAATAGAAGCCCAAGAAGCATTATCCAGACAATTTGCTGATTGGGCCCTGCAAAACGAGGTACTGGCACGCAGACAGGCACTCACATATTCTGTACAGGACAACGAGATCCCCCATTCCCAAATCGTCGCGCCTAAATATAGCGAATGCGCCTTCCCGCTGGCGAGATGCAGGGCCATTGCATCCTGGGGCAGGCACGACGAGTAGTCAACGACAACGAAGAGAAAGAGCGACCAACACAGGCAAACAGCGCCAAATACAGAAGGTACGATTGCCTCCAGTGGCGCATCCGCCATACACAGGCTGCGACGTGTAAGTTACACACTGCACACAACAACTATTCCATATTTGCACAGAAAAGTGGGCGGTCGCCTTCGTGTTCTTATGTTTTGCTGGCCAAAAGGACACAGTCGGAAACGAATGCAAATTAGTATTGGTCCCCCTGCACCCACATGACGTTGCGTGGTGGAAGTGGAATGTGTCCAATAGTTGCGTGGCAGGAGCAACACAGGACTGCCACACCGTCTTCTTTCCCTTTTCGGGCAGAGGTATGTACGACACAACTCAGCATCATAAGCGACGTACTTTGTGGTCCTTTATATCGAAAGATACCAAAGGATACTAAATGAAATACATCATCGGCGGGGGAATTATTAACTGAAATTAAATAAAATGGAACTCCATGCAGCGTATAAAAAAAACATAAATCCTACCACGCCCCTCCGTCCGTCATTTCCATGTATTGTTTTGTTTTAAAAGGTTCCATCCCAACAGACGTGACAATATGAAAATAGAAAGACAAAAGCATGGCACATGTATACAATTGCTCTCCTTGACGGATATCGTTTTACTTTTTGGTATATCGTTGCTTACGCGCACACGCGCTTGTCTTTCGCTATCGTGGCTCTAGATGGTCGTGTCGTCGTCTACATCACCGGGATGCCCTCAAACTCGTTGTAGCCGAGGGCCAGGTTCATGTTTTCTAAAAAGGTCAGCAAGCGTTGTGTATATTGCAGTCAGAACGAGATAAAAACTTACGCAAACATTGCGTAGCGGCACCCTTCAGCAGGTTGTCGATCGTTACGCAGACAACAACGTGCCGGCCCGACGAGTGCACCGCAAAACCACCAATCTCGACACCGTGCTTGCCGCTGATTGACTTGACCAGTGGCGCCTCTCCGACCACCTTAACCAGCTTCTCGCCAGCGTAGCGGTCCTGGTAGATTTGCCGAATGTCGCGTGACGTGATGGCCGTCTTCAACGGGATGTGGATGGTGTGATGGATGCCCTGGAACCAGACGGCCACGTGGGGCGTGAACGCCACGTTGCAGCCAAGCTGGTAGCTAATCTCGCGCTCGTGGATGTGGTCCGTCAGGCTGTAGGGAATCAGGTTGTTCGTCAGCAGCTCAACGTCGTTCTTGGGCGACGGCTTGGTGCCCGCGCCCGAGTAGCCGCTGACGCCGAAGATGACGGGCGTGCCGCTGAGATTGTCGAGCAAGGGCGCAATGCCCAGCTGAGCAGCTGTCGCGTAGCAGCCCGGGTTCGAGATGAGGCTGGCGTTCTGGATCTCGCCGCGCTTGACCAGCTCAGGCAGACCGTACGTCCACGTCTTGTCGAAACGGTAGTCGGCCGACAGATCGACAATCACGCTCTTGTCCGCACCGGCGGTGTCGCGGCGCGCCTCCTGGATGGCGTCCACAAACGGCTTGCACACACCGTTGGGCAGAGCCATCACCCAGCAGTCGACCTCGTTGCGGCTCTCCATCTCGCGGATGTCCTCGGGGCTCAGGTTTTCGTACGTAATCGCGCTCTTATCGTAGCCCTTGAGCTCCTGGCCCGCCAGCTCTCGCGAGCTGACGTGCGTCAGGTCCAGGTGCGGGTGCGCGTTCAGCAGCGCAATCAGCGCCTGGCCCGTGTAACCACGAGCGCCGATCAGGGCAACGCGGGCTGCTCGGTTGTTGGTGGCGTTTTTCTTGCCAAGTGGCGGGTTGGGGTTCGTCGTGTCCTCGTCGATGCGGTTCGCCCGTGACGTGTGGAAGGCAGCGGCGGTAGTACGGCGACTGAAGAAGCGGGAAGAGGAGAAGGTCGAGAAGGAAGAGACGGAAGAGGAGGCGGTGGCGGGGCGGCGGGCGGCAGTAGAAAAGGCGCGGGCCTGCTGCTGTTGCAGGGGAGAAGACCGCTGGAAGGCGGCGTTGGTGGCGGCCTTGACTGCGGCCGCCGCACCGCCGTCGCTGCCGGCACGCTCGGCGGCGCGCTGCAGACGAGCCTCGAGGTTCGCATCGCCCAGCATGGAGCGGCCGTGCTCAGAGAAGTCCTTCATGACCTGGACAATCTCGTCGCCGTCCTCGACACCGTACCAGAAAAGCACATTGCCGTTGCGGGCGACGCTGCCGTCGGCCTTGTCAAAGAACCAGGTCAGGTTCTCATCATTCTCGTTGACAGTCCAGATCAGCTTGGGGAAGTCCTTGCGGATGGCCGTGAAGATGTTCTCGGCGACATTGCCCAGCCAGCCAGACTTGCTGATTGTCAGCGTGGCCAGAGTGGCAAATGGACGGTCGGCAGAGGGAGGGAAGGCAATAGCAAGAGCGTTCATCTGCTCGTCGTAGTAGGCGCGGAATGGGTTCTCGCGCAGGAACTCGACGTAGGTGTCCACGGTCTGGCGGGCGTTGGGGCCGTCGCGGTCACGCAGCAGGACCGTCTTGAGCTGCTCAATGTCGGAAAAGGCGGTGACATCGCTGGCCGAGGCCAGCTTGGTACCACGGCGAATCAAAGTGCCGGCACCGGAGTCGGTGAACAGCTCCTTGTGCAGGTCCTGGGGCCGGATGATGGCGACACTGGACTCGCGAGGCAGCGTATCGAGCAGATCCTTGATCTCCTTGATCTTGAGGCGCGTGCCGAACTTGCACCACGACTGGGCCATGTACCACTCAAACTCCTCGTCCAGGTTGATGGCCGAGATCTTACCACCCTCGCCGTCAAAGAGGCCGCCCTTCTCGGACAGGTAGACGACCTTGAGCGGCTCCAGAGCGCGAGCCAGCTCAGCAGCAGCAACGTCCGCATTGACGTTCAGCAGCTGTCCAGACTCGGTCCAGGCAAGCGAGGTCAGGACGGGCAGGAAGCGGTTGTTGATGGCGGCCTCGACGACGTCCGTGGCGACGCGGTTGACCTTGCCCACAAAGCCCCACTTCTCCTGGTTCAGGTAGTCGGCGTAGAAGACACCAGAGGTAATTGGGCGGGCGTGGATGCCGTAATCCTCGAGGCGCTGGGTGAACTTGAGGTTCTCCTCCATGAAAAGCTTGCGGGCGACGGCCAGCGTAGGGCCGTCGGTAACACGGATGCCCTCCTCAAACTGGGGCTCGATACCCGCATCCTCGAGCAGCTTGTTGAGCTGGGGACCAGCACCGTGGACAATAACCGGGTACAGGCCGACGTGATAGAGGAACGCCAGGCTGGCGCACAGCTCGTCGAGGTAGTCGGTCAGAATGGCACCGCCAACCTTGATGACAGCAAACTTCTGAGACGAGACAGACGTAAAGTGTGAGAGGTACTGCTGGGCCTCACGCTTGGAGCCAATGGAGCTGAGGGCCTGGATCATGAGACCACGGGTGCTGAGATCGGTCTGGCGGGTGGACGACGTCGAGAGGGCGCGGCGCTGAGATGAGGAGGTCGTCGAGGCAGTGGCAGCCTTGACGGTCGTCAGGGAAGAGCGCTTGATCGAGAGCGAGGAGTGTGAGCGGAGGGCAGCAGTCGGGACGGAGGACGGCCGGGATCGGACGCAGCGGCGGGCGCCCGCCCGGAGGGCAACAGTAGTAGTCGACAGCATGGTGGCCTAATCGAGAGCAGAGCGCACGCAATTAGGAGAGACTATACCAATTGTCAAGTGACAACCACAAAAGAGTCGAGGAGGAGGAAAAGGACGTAGGAGAAGACGGAGTGGGGGGCGACAGAGGAGGCGGAAATCCTCTGCCCTCTCGGCCGACTGGCAGCTCCGGTTGCTTGATGGCGGGCGGGGCTCGAGAAAGACGGGGGTGGAGCAGGAAGATGAAGGGGTCAGACAGTTGACGATGTCTGGCCAAAACAAAAGAAGAGGAGGAGGGAGGGAGGAAGAGGGAAGACCGGCGAGAAATAGGAGGAGGGAAACAGAAGGAAAGAGGAGCGGGATATTCAACCTCTAGCGGAAACAGGGCAGGAGGAGTCAATCGGTGGTGGGAAAGTGCGACCAGCAACCAGTGTGAAAAAAAGACCGGCCAGGCACATGAGCCACGACCACTACAGGTAAGGTGGAGGAGAGCGCCTGGGCGCGCCAAAGAGGGGCATTTGTCGTAGCGGTAAACCCAGTCATAGGTTATAATGGGGGCTAAAAAAAAAAAAAAAAAAAAAAAAAAAAAAGAAAAAAAAAAAAGAAATGCCCGCTTGAGTGAGAAAAATTCGATCAGGGTACAAAATCGGAGACCGATTTCGCTACGTTTTGGCGCATGACCTGTCACATGACTTCACTTTATACTTTTTATGTACAAAAGACGACAGTAACGATGTCTGTCGTCCATATGTCGAGAACAGCAGGCAAACGTGACGCAAACAAGCAAAAAGCCGCAAATGCGACGTAAAGTCACGTATCTTCTAAAAAAACATCGGCCGGAGGCGAAGTGGACACTGTTGCTTTCATAGAGCTTACAGCCGCCTCCACTTCATTCCGAAGTTTATCACAAGTATTAAGAAGTACTTGAGGCTGAAAGGGACTACCGAAGAGACAAATAGAAAACTCACGACAGATGAAAACAAGGCAGTTACTTGACCTACTCCGTGGACCACAATATCCAGGTGGGTGAAGCAGCGGCAGAAATATCCGTTGGTCCCCTCTGAGGCATCTTCATATCCCGAGCGGATCCTCCGTTATATGTCATATCACGGTCAACTTCTACGATCTTACGGCCACAGCGCAGAAAACAACAAGTGTGGTTAAAGGGCACAAGACGTACACGTAACGAATTTATTAATACGAGGGTAAACGCCTGTCGGCCATCATACATACAGAGTGTTGCCACTGCTGGATCGAGAAAGCAAGTCAAGGTTTGAGATGACAAGAACATTTCCTGGTGCGAGTCGCGACGCACCTCATCTCTCCAAAACTCAACCTCCAAGACCAAGTAGTGGTAAACATAAAAGCAAAACTAGTGTGTTGATGACAAGATAACAAACCGACCGAAACCGACCATGATAGAACGGGGGTGTTGAGCATAAGGCACAGAATAACTAGTGAAAACCGTACAAGACGTACGAAACAAACAAAACCAAGACAACCCAGAAGATACCAGAGATTGAAATTGGGTAGAGGGGCGAGCTGCTCCTTTTTTATTCCCGGCTCCCGTAGTTGCAGTCTTTCCAACGCTCAGTAAAAGATATAACAAAAAAGGCAATTATCATTCGTGATGAGGCGTGACCGTCCAGAACCAGCTTCCATGTCGCCAATCATGCAGCCGGCGATGATGTCCTTGGAGCAGATTGTGAAAATCCGTTCGTTGGGTTGGAACGCAGTTCGTCGCCGATGCCGTCACAAACGGTCTACTGCTGGAGGGCGGACAGGGGGTATCGAAGCAGCAAAGCCTTTGCGACGAGACGATCGACACATGGAAGAGGGCGGAGACGGTGTCGAAAACGAAAAGCACAAGTAATTATGGAAACATTTACTTGCGCGTAGCGACGACTGCCGGGACAACGATGACCAGGATGAGAATGATGATACCAGCAATCAGGCACATGCGCATCTTCATGTCCTTCCACCACATCTGCTTGCGCACGCGGTTGGCGCCGCGGCGGAAGCCCTGGGCAGAGACGGCCAGGTTGTCAGTCTTGTCTTGCAGGGCATCGAGGCGCTCACCACGCTGGGAGACCTTGTTGATGTTGTCGCGCATCACACCGACGGTGTCGTCGATTTGCTACACCGAGTTAGCAGTCATTCTAAGTGTGTTATTAAGCAGTATGCGACGACATAGGCTTGTCAAAGAGGCCGCTTCGCGGGCAGGTAGTCGCTGTGGATCGCAAAAGTGCTTTGCGCACGGTCCATGTTGTCGTTGTGAGAGAGTTGCCAACGCGAGAAGGAGCGACGTATTAAAATTCATCAAAGCCATTGCTCGCCATCGCCATCGCCATCATACCGACGTCGAAAATCATCTCCATCTCGAAAGGTCGGCGTTCCCGGGCCTGGCGGCATCATCGCGGATGCATCGGTTCACCAGGCATCAGCATTTCGCTAGCTCGGCGGCTCATTCCGTGAACTCCGACGGTGCAGCCAAGTCCACGAACGCGGGTCGTGCGGAAAGCTTCGAAACGCCAGTCCCAGCAAGCAGCTTCATCAACGGCGACACGTATGCGAACTGGTTTGGGAGAGCGTGTGGTATGAATTGTTCGGCAAAGGTCGTGGCCCGGATCGATGGTGTTGCCGCACATGTTGCTTCCGCACGTCACCACGCACTTGGATTCCAGATAATGCGAGCAGCCTCATTTGACAAGTCCCACCGAGAATCACAATCGAAAAGAAACATGAAAGAACCTACCGCTTGCAGCGCCTGTGTCCGCGATCCACCACCAGCGCCTTGTGCGGGAGCGGCCTCGCCGCTGGGGATGTAGGGGTCATAGGGGGCGTCCTCGGGCATCTTGTGTGGTTTTGGTGTGTGGGTGTGGGAGAATTAAGAGTGGGAGAGGCCGATGAACAAGGTCGAAAAAGCGAAGTCGGTAGAATAGATGTAGGCGAGAGCGATGCAAAGATGCGAAAACAGAGTTGCGATGTATTTTGGTTGGATCGGGGAGAGAATAGAATACGAAAGGAGAGAAAGGGAAAGGAGGAAGTGGACAGGAGAAGAGAACCAGGAAGAGGGAAAGTGGAAGGAATGACAGAAGGAAGGTACGGGAGTACAAATGGAGACGCCAGGGAGGGTAGAGGACCCCAACAGCGAGAGAAACTTGTCAGAAACGGGGGCTTGGTGAGCGTGTGGGAGGGGCTGTAGCGCTGGAAGGGGCGTGAGTGTGGAGCCACAGAGTGATGCAACAGGGACGGATGGGCCCTGAAAAGATCTGTTCGCTGTCGCCGCGCCCGCCGCTGGAACTAAATGCTCTCGCCGCCGCCCGTTTTAGAAACAAGCATGAGTGGTTGGGGCGCTGGAAGGTCGCCCTGGCCTGGCCATTAGCGCCAAGTTTGGACAGGCTTCCAGCAACTGTGTATCTTACGACGTTGTAGGAAACTGGCAGGGACGACCTAGGCCAAGCGAAACCAAGCTCGGCCGGGCCATTTGCACCTTCCATGGACAGAGAGAGCGACTATTATGCTCGCACTTGGACGGTCAACTGGACAAACGGCAGCAGGTGCGAGTGAAGAAGATAAAGAGGTCGCCCGCGCCAGCCAGCCCCAGCCACAACCCATACGCGGCAAGTACCCACGCTAGTGCTGAGAGGCAGTTTTCTGTAGGAACGGCAACAGAAGGTACATTGCCAGTTTTCTGTTTCATCGCCTTCGCTAACAAGCTTTGCACGCGAGGCGATGGAAGGCTGGAAAGAACATTCTTTCAACGCCCTGGGGCGAAACACGGAAGAAGTCCAAGATTGAAAAGGAGCAAAAGAAGTCGCAAAACAGAGTACTCCGTAAGTGCAAGAATTCTCTGTGACGATACCAAGGTCTTGGAGCTGAAATTACAGCCGCCTATCTCACTCACTCTTACGAGGTGAGATTCCCCATACTCAGTAAAAAGTATTACATAGTCATGTCCTTTGGTCCCTTGGGCGTCGGCCCCGGTAAAATGCGGCAGAATCCAAAAGAACGATGAAACAAACCTGCAACGAAAACCAGCCAGCGACAGCACAGTCAAGACAGCAGCAAGACCGGCCCGGGCACGGGAGTGGAGGATGAGAAACCAGAAAGACAAATGGGTAGGGGAGAGGGAGGAAGTAGACAAATCGATTGGTGAATACGGCATGGCAACGGATGGCCGGGGTGTCGTGCAGTCGAGATAATCCCACGAGGCTTTAACAGGGGTTTGATACTTATATATTGGTGTGTTTTTGGTGGGATCACAAGTACCCAAATCTCCACTTAGTGACGAGGCTACATTCCGCATGAGATCTCTCCCAAAAGAATGCCGTTCGTCGGCTGGGTAGCTTGCATGCCAGACAGCTTTTCTGCGGACACTTATACCTGCAAGTACGACATACACGGCAGCTTCTTGAGCCGATTGCTTTCTTGTAGAGCCTTCACAGAGCGAACGGACAAATGTCTTCATGGGCGCAGATAAGGATCATCAAGAGATCACCAGGTGCATCGAGCAGCCAGAGCAAGATGACAATGTAAAGTTCACACTCAAACGTCAGTTGCCGGTGTGGTCATAAATCAATACGTGGTCATTTGGCAGTGTGTTGATATAGACAGGAATAATCGGATTCTTTGCGAATGATGTATAATATGAATTTGCGCCAGGCCTTCCAATCGTGAAAATACAAACGTAAATGTAAAACGAACATATAAACGTCAAGAGACAGAAAAATAAGAGAAACTGTTATTGGTTAACGGGCCACTGTCTGGTAGTGTTGAAACCAGAAGCAATATTATGGTGCATCTTAACACTTGAAAAGAGATTTTACAGCGTCTTCTCGTCCTCGAGCGCCGTGGCCGTAGCAGAAGGCGTGGCCGACAGGGACTGCACGCCACCCTGGCGCTTTCTCAGCACGTTCTCGATAAAGGCCTCGCCGGCCTTGTACGACGACCTCACCAACGGGCCGCTCGCGCAGTACAAGAAGCCCATGTCCAGCGCGCGCAGCCGCCACATTTCAAACTCGTCGGGCGTCACGTACCGCTCGACCTTGAGGTGGCGCTTCGTTGGCCGCATGTACTGCCCAAACGTAACAACATCCACGTTGGCCTTGCGCAGCTCCCGCAGCGCATCCCACACCTCGTCCTCCTGCTCGCCCAGACCCATCATGATGCTTGTCTTTGTGATCAGGCCGTTGGGCGTGTCCACGCCGCCGCCGCGCACCTCCTTGGCGTGCGCCAGCACCTTGAGGCTCTGCCGGAACGTCGCACGACGGTCGCGCACGTACGGCGTCAGGCCCTCGACCG
The DNA here is from genome assembly GCF_000820605.1 of Sporothrix brasiliensis 5110. Classification (NCBI taxonomy): domain Eukaryota; kingdom Fungi; phylum Ascomycota; class Sordariomycetes; order Ophiostomatales; family Ophiostomataceae; genus Sporothrix; species Sporothrix brasiliensis. Next base: position 2,384,844 of record NW_024467137.1, on the reverse strand, counting down.
TCTCAATGTTGTGTGCGTAGACGTCGAGTCCGCTCTCGGCCACAACCTGCACCATGTCGAGATCGCCGCGGAAGTCACCCGTGAGCGCCTCGACGAGCAGCGTCGACTTCTTGGCCTTGATCCGCCGGATCGTCTCGGCAAAGTGGTGCGCACCACCATCCGCCAGGTCGTCACGGTCGACGCTCGTCAGGACAACGTAGCCCAGGCCCCAGCGCGCGAGCGCCTCGGCCGTGTTCTCCGGCTCGTGCGGGTCCAGCGGTGCCGGGGCGCGGTTGGTCTTGACGCTGCAGAAACGGCAGCCGCGGGTGCAGGTATCGCCCATGAGCATAATGGTGGCCGTCGCCGCCGCCCGCGACGAGCCGCCCCAGCACTCGCTCAAGTTGGGACAGCGCGCCTCCTCGCAGACGGTGTGCAGCCCCAGACCACGCAGGTCACTCTTGATCTTCTTGAGGTTCTCATTGGATCCGGGGTTGGGGAGGTCGGTCTTGAGCCACGACGGCAGGCGTGTGACCTTCTTCTTGCGACCGGCGGGGCCGACCTCGACGGTCTGCAGTTCATAGGCAGCGTTGACAGATAGGGGCTCGTCTGGTGCGGGCCCGCCAACAAACGTGGCAAAGGACTCGACGGTCGTGTTTTTGAAGTATGTCGGCCTTGAGCGCTTGGTGACCCCGGCACCGACAGAAGAAGCAGAGGAGGAGGAGGGGGAGGAGGGGGAGGGGAGGAAGTCGTTGTTGATACTGCAGAGGCCGGCGGGTTTGCCTCAGTCGCAAAGGATCGACGGGCGGAGGCGGCGAGAGAGCGTGCCAATGACCGCCGGAGCGGCGTGCCAAAACGGTGCACCGCCGGCAACGTAGAAGCCATCGTGTCGTGTGTGTGTGATGATGATGCTGTGCAAAGTAAAGGCAAAAACAAAACGATGGTGCGGAAAACAATGTTGCCAGAAGAGGGTTCAGGGCAGGAGCGTTGACCGGCGACGACCGGACGAAATCGTTCCTTCCTGACAAGCTGACTGAAGTCAAATTTGTCATAGCGGAACACCGCCAAATGTCAGGAATTATTAAAGACTAACTGATTGGGCCTGGAACTGCCGCAAGTAGCCGCTACCGTACAGCGCCAATAAAGTCCTACGGAAGGGGCAGTGGAACCGTTGGGGGAAGGTGCTGGCGCGAACGGAGTCCGTTTATCTGCAGGGAGCATTTCGGCGGCTTTACTATGGAGCGCACGTGACCAAGCGACGAATTTTCGGGCGATTTTGAAAGCTCTCCACGCAGCTGAATCGCACGACAAGGCGACGAAGAAACGACAGCGAACGACGACATCCAGCACGAGGAGCCCACTCCCCATTTGAACTTGACGACTACAATTCCATCGCCACCATGGTCCGTCCTCCGTCTTTCGCGCCGAGGAAGTGCGACCTGGGCTGCTTCGTCAACATCCGCACCATTCGTGACGATACCAAGCGCCACTTCTTTATGCGTCACGAAGCCGAGAGGTGCGTCTCAGCCCTGGTCAATTGATGAGCCATCGCTGTGTTGTGCTCGTACTGACATACCTGCTCTCTTTCAGACAAGCTCTCCGCCATATCATCCGCAACACGACCCTGTCACCACGCACGCGCGCCGAGGCCCAGCTGCAGCTGACCCAGATGCACGTCTACACGCGTCCGACACAGATCCGCAACCGGTGCATCCTGGGCGGCAAGAGTCGTGGTATTCTGCGGGACTTTAAGCTGTCACGAGTGAGTGACCGTCGTTGTCATGGTCTTTGGCTAGAGAGAAGAGTCAGCCACTAACCAATCAGTTCAACTTCCGTTTGCAGGCACTGAGCGGCAACCTGCCGGGCGTGAGGAAGGCTAGCTGGTAGAGAGCCAGACGACGACGGCCATCGATGAGGAAACACAAAACGGCGGGAGGAAGGATACCGTGATACAGGAGGAAGAGCTGTACGATATGACAAACCGATGGCGTCGATGCTGCGATGGACGCATCGGAGCAAGTGGCAGTGCCTGCTCTGCGGACTGTATATAACTGCCGATACGTCCCCCGAAACATGATGAATATACGAACACAAGAAAAAATAAATATAAGAATCAGTGAAAAGCAGACTTTTGGCTTGGTTTGGTGGATCGTACGTCTGGCCCGTAAATATGAGATACCTGGTACCAGTGAGTGAGTCAACAATACGGACATGCTCGTCACTTTACGAAATACGCATCGCTGAGAGTCGCGTCAGTCTCTTCCAATCGACACATAGATTTTGGCAGTGTCTTATAACTTTTCATAACCTGCCTCCTTATATTCCGGAGTGCACCTGCCGGCTGGACAAACGACCACAATCACTCCGGGAAGGAACGACGGCCGTTTGCTCCTTCCTGTTCCTGCGCCTTCCGTCATTGATAGTCCCTGAACGTACGTCAAACATCGTCACTCCCTTCCCATAATACAACTTCAAAATTTCTCTTTTCTTCACATTCATTCACCGTCGTCAAACCGAGCACTAACCTTTAACGCACATCACCATCACATCGCATCTCAACGATGTTCCGCCGGCTGTGGACGGGCTTGCCCGACATGCCAAAATATCCGGTGGACATTGGCAAACTGGGGTACAGTACAACACAGAAAGTTTCTTCTTGCGTCTTTGGACGATGGCTAACAATCGACAGCTACTTTATCAACGAAGACGACGAGATTCGCAGCATCGAGGATCCCAAGTACTACTTCAAGTATTTTATCGACAAGAACACCTACTACAACGACTGTCACCGGTTTTCTTTCGACAGTAGGCCTCTCACTTTGCTTGAATAACGTACACCTGGGCCGCAACCTGAGCCTGTGCTGACCAACAGCTGCTGTCCAGAGAATCGTCCTCAATAGGCTCGCCGGCCTTGGCCTCCGCCCGGTGCGTCTGCCCCTGGGAGCCAGCGAAGACGATCCGCATTTGCTCGTGCTGGTGACCGAGGATCTGGCCACGGCCGACCGTGTGCTCCTCTTTGTCGGCGAGACCGCACAGGACCTGGGCATTCTGGCCCACCGCGTGGTCGGCGGGGGCGGCGGCATTGAGCAGGGCAGCGTCCTGTCCATGGTGCGGGCCGTCCGTGACGGCGGCATCTGCAACGACAAGCACGGACAGCCACCCGCCATGATCATTGCCAACCCGGGCGAGCTGTTCTGGTGGCCCGAGGCGCGGCGCGCACTGAGCTTGCCCGCTACCGCGGGCATGCCGCGGCCCAGTGCTGCCCACCTTGCCCCGCGCAAGTTTGCCGAGAACACGATCCCGGGCCACGAGGATGCCGACGCGCACGTTGCCAGCCTGTTCAAGGACCTTTTGACGTGTGGAGTGGAGGCGACGGAGCCGAGTCCCATGGCGAAGAGAAAGTCGGCCCCGCGCATCACAGCCATTGGCATTGCTGGCGGCGCCGACGCTCTCGAGGGGTTCCTCGACCACCCAGGCCACTGGCAGTGCTGGGGTCCGTATATGGACAGCCTGGTTGTGCTCGGCGGTCTGTACGAGGAGCACCACATCAAGACGGACGCGTTTCGGGCGTTTCTACGCCAGCGTGCGCGCGCGTACATTGCCAGCGAGGCGCCCGTGGACACACCGGTGGCTGGTCCCGACGGCAACGACCATGCGGCACGAGCGACACGGTACGGGTGCCCTGTGCACAGCGCGGGGACGTCGTGGCTGACCGAGCTCATGTTTATCGAAGCGCAGACGTCGATTCTGTCGTGGGGTGCGACGGTGGCGCGGGACCCGGCGTACATCAACCCGCAGATGGAGATTTCGTATGCGGAGACGATTTTAACCTCGGAGGACACGACGTGGGCTGGCTACAAAGACGAGGATGATGACGGCACCGTGCCCACGTGGAGCGAGCCCATGGACATGGACGGAAGCGGACACGGCGGCGGCGACGACGAAGATAAGGAGAACCAGGGCATGACGGGGCCTGCCAGGGGTGATGCTTTGGTGAGTGGTAGTGATGCCTGCGGTGTCGGTGGTATCACCGTCGTGAAGAGCGATGATGCCGTGAATGGAATCAAGGACAAGTTGGCGGAGGTCACCCTGAATGAAAAGTGAGAGAACGGGACGAGCACGGATCACGACAAAGGGAGGCATGTATCAAAAAGCATTTATCAAGAGATGTTACTTTGAGGGGTATGTATGGAGATGAATCATAACCGAGAGAGGTCAAGAAAAAGACGGTCCGTATGCATAACTCATTGGGGTGCTACACCTTTCCATTTTCTTGATTCCCGAACCCATGATTTGCCCGAATGTGCCGTATCAAATTCACATCGTTTCCGTCTCAATTCAATTTCTATGCCGTCAACATACCCATGAGGCCCTGTGATGGCGGCGTCGAGTTGTCAATGAGCTCGCGTGCCCGCCGCCGCCGGTCACGAATCACGCGTGCCTCGGCAGCCCAGCGGCCCAGCTTCTCTGCGCCTTCTTGGCCCGGGGCGCCACTGGGTACGGCAACGGTAGATACGCTGTCGCTGCTGGCGCTGCCACTGCTGCTGTCGCCCCACAAGCCCAGCCAGCTCGGCCACCAAGAGGAGCCGCTGCTCGCTGCGTCAACGCCCACAGCCGCTGGCTTGCTGGCCCGCCGCTGCTGCTCGTCCCGCGCCAGCTGCGCCACCATGGCCGCCCAGTTGTCCAGGCCGGCCACGAGACACTGGCGGCAGGTGGCACTGCCGTCGGCATGGGCCGTCTTGTTGTCGGACGCCGTGGCCTGTGCAATGGCCTGCCCCAGCGCATTGGACAGCCCGCCGCCCTGGCCGTTCTCGCGTTTTTGCTGCTGCTGCTTCTGGGCCTGGCGGCCGCTCTGGGCGAGGGCATGCAGCTGCTCCTCGGCCATGTCGACGGCCTCGCGTGTCCAGGCGATGCCTTCTTCGCGGGCCTGCTGGTGATGCGACGAAGACGAGAAGGGGTTCCAGGAGGAGGAAGATGATGATGCAGAGGTGGCGGCGTTGCCGGGCGTTTGAGCTGAAGCGTAAATAATCTCGCCAATGTGCAGGCGCAGAGCGGCCTCTTCACATGTGGAGCGCGCACCGGGGATCGGCGGACCGAAGCCATCGTCGGGCGGTGGCGGATAGCTCGGCGGGGACAGCAGGGCAATGATCTGCTTGCCAATGCTGTTCGGCTTCGCTCTGGATGCAGCCTCGGCCGCAGCCGCAGCAGCAGTCGACGACGACGGAGGCAGAGAGCGTCGGGCCTGCAGCAGCGATACGAAGAGGGGCAGAGCATCGGCCACGTTGCCCGAGCGAGCCTGGAACGTGGCGTAGGCCGTCAGGGTCGACAGGAGGTTGCGGGAGAGGGCGGGTGTGTTTTTGCTGTGCAGTGTGTTTGCCGCGTGGTTCTGTGCCGCCCATGCCGTGATCCACGCCGGCGCGTCCACGCCGGCATTGCGGTCAAAGAAGGACTGGCTGTTGTTTCCGTCGTCCTCGTCGTCCCCGTCGCTATCGGGCGCACGTGCAGCCAACACCGCGCGGCCGTAGACGTAGGCTGCAGCATCCTTGTCCTGCTTGTATTCGAGGTAGTTGGCAAACGCCAGCGCGGCCATAATCTGCTGCCGGGCGGTCAGGCCGCGCGTGTTGAGCAGCTTGAGGTAAATCTCGGCAGCGGCAGGGAAGATGACCTCGCAGTTCTCTTCGCGGGGCGCGCCCGAGGATCCGGGCGGCATTGGCTTTGGGTGCGGGTTCGAGGGCCCAATGACAATGTCGGGCGGGCACACGAGATTGCGCGTGCGGTCGATCATCCAGCCGTCGACGTGCTCGGATGTGGCTGCGGCGGCCAGCAGCGCCTGGTAGTAGCCGCGGCGCCAGGGCTCGCTCTTGGCGCGGATGTCCAGGGCGTCGCCGATGGAGGTGTTGGCATTCGGTGCCTCGGGGGCGTCGGCGACGGCGACGCCCGTCAGCGCGGCCAGATCTGCCAGATCCGCCTTGCTCGGCACCTCAACCGCTGCCAGCCCTGCACCTCCGTCGATCTTCGGGTCCTCCAAGCGCCTGATGAGGTCCAGCAGGATCTGCATCACTTTGACGTGGTCCACGACGTGGGTTGCCGAAGTCGTGTCCAGATCGCCGCTGCTGGACGCCGCCTGCTCCTCGGCACTGCCGTCGTCCCCTCGCTCGCCAAGTGCACCGCGCAGCCGCATCCGCGACATGAATGTCCACTCGTGCGGCGTCGGATACGCGCGCTCCATCCACTCTTGCTGGACAACAAACTGGACGAGAACAACGCAGCCGACGGCCGCCCAGAAGTACAAGGTGTACTTGACAAAGGCGAGGGCCTCGTAGCGCAGCCACTGCCGTCGCTGGGTCGTAAAGTACCGGGGCGACCGGGAGGCAGGGCCTCTTGTGGACGGCACGACAAGGAACGGCAGCTGTGGTCGGGTCCGTGGACTGGTACTCCAGCTGTGACCGCCGCCGCTGCCGCTGCCGCTGCCGCTGCTAACGAGCGCTGTGTGTTGTGTGAAGGAAAAGGTTCGCCGGCCGGCGTGTGGTGGCCGGTCTGCCGCCAAACGGCGCGACCACAGGCGCAGCATCGCCGGCCGAGGTCGCATTGTGTCTCTTCGAGATGGAAAGATGTCAGGGTTGGACGTCGAGGAGAGCCGAGGCTCCGAGGCCTATTGCCTTCTGTTCCGCGATACGGTGGAGGCAGATATTCAGTAACGGCAATTCGGTTGCTCAGTACATCGCTTCTACGGCCACCTCGCGGGTCGCCAATTCGTGTCGCAGTCGTTGGCGACTTTGTGTCGAGTCGTTGCGTGGTATCGTCATATTTCTAGAGTGGGGTTGACTGCCTTTTTCTGGCGTTGGGTTACGGGCTTTTTAGCGCGATTGCGGAGAAGCTGCACGTGCATAGTCAGGTGATGCGCTTGACTGTTTATTTACCCAAATAGGGGCTATTACTGACAATTGACACTGTTTCCCATGCTCTTTGACTTGACTGATTCCACTTTCGTTTGTGTTGTATATGTAATACCGCCTGTTGGGAATAGGTGATAGCTTCTCTATTTGGGTTTTGGTTTCGAGTTATTTCATGAGATTGCTTATTCGTCATTTACTTATATTTTTGAAACGAAACAAAGGATCACTTGAAAAATACGTCAAAATTAAGCGAATAATACGATAATCGACCAGTGTTGTTATTATTATTCTTTCCTTTTGTCTATCTTTTCTTTTCTTTTCTTTTATAAAAAATTCCAACACCCATAAACTACATTTTCTAAAAGATAGAGGAATAAGATCGTAGTTCGGGCTCTAAATTCCCGATATCTGACTTGAGTCTTCTCTATATTTTGGCAACCCTAGAAATACCTCCACAGCTGTAGATGCTGCTTACGCGGCATCAGCGCCGCTGAGTCTCATGTCTCGATAGCAGTGGCTGTGCTAACTTTACAAGCACAGAGGGTAGGCCATGCAACGGTTATTGCCGGTTTATTTTCCATTATGGTTTCAGTTGTTTCGGCCGATCTGGGCATCTACTGAGACACTCAGTTTTGACTCTCATCTCAGACCTCATGACGGTTGGGAGTACGACATGGTGTCATTCTAGTGCGAGCCTGTATACAAGTACATTGATACCTAGCATCGGCGGCTCATAGATATTCTCTCTCCATTATGCGTATCTCGAAAAGGAAGAGAAAGTCGAGGTTACTTCACAGGCTGTGTCATCCGTGGGGTCAAATCTACGACGGCGAGAAGATGGCTTAACATGATAAGACGAAGTCATTGGTAGAGGCTAAACGAGCCCCGACGAGATTTGTCGAAGAAGTCGATTACTCGGTGAGGCGTATTTCTGGTCAAAATCTTGTTTCTATCGTCTCATGAGAAGCGTTAACCAGCTTTCCTTTTCCTCGCCCGGGATGCAAATATGGTTCACTTCGCATTTCTCCAACGACACCCACAACTCCCACGACACCCACTCCTCCCGCCCTCCCCCGCGCCCATACCCAGCCAACAGTCACGGGGAGCGTATGTTGTGTGTACCAGTTGGATGGTAGAGTGACAGCTCTGGTCGTCTCGCTACCAGGACTTGCTTTGCTTTTTGCCCTGCCTGTTTCCGCTCTTTCTCACAGTCAAGAGTCCAGTGCCAAGGCCTAGAATTTCTCACCCAGTTTTCCATTGGACAGACAACTTTAACGTTGCGGGGAGGGTTGCATCGTGCCAGGATGGACCTCCATTCATCGTACGACGAATGGTTGGACGTGATATCATGACTATGGAAAACGAGCGGGCAAATTAAGTTGGTTGATAGAGAAGTGAATGGTGAGTGGCTCTCTTGGGACTTGCGATACGTTTTTCAACGCGGTACAGCATGCGGAAAGCACAAAATGAACTGCAGATGCAGTGTGAGGAGGCGTCCATCGTATTTGCTTGTGCCATCGTGGGCGGCGTCCTTACTCCTTTCTCTCTCACTCTCTCGTCTTTTTGACCCGCCTTTATTCCTCAACAACAGTACGGAAGTGCAAACGAGATGCGCCCAGACGACAAAATACAGTCTATCCGAAACGACACATTTGCAAGTCCTACGAAGCACGAGGATTAGGGCCTCCACCACTGGCTCGCAGTAATCTATCTGTCTTTGACCTCGAGCTTTCTTAAGACGAGGCTTTTTTTGGAGACTCTCGCCTGAAACCAACCCTTGTACAGATCCCTCAGCCTGAAGGCCTGAATGGATTTCTCAGCGTTGCTTCAGCTCCCAGTTCTGGTACACATGCCCAGATGCCAAGAGGTGCAGCTTCTGACTTCTCTGTTTCCTGTGCAATATTTACAGGACACCGTTGTATCCCTACTTTCATTTTTTGGAGGGCAGAAGCACAGAGATTTGGGATAGCTTTTGGTGCAATGTGGGCAAGAAGGCACTAACACACCTTTTGGATGGCTGATAGGCGGAAGACGGAGACGAATATTTTGTCGTGTTCTAGCTTGCGCCTAGGTGCGATGGACGGAATTAATGCCCGTAATTACAGCGAAAATTAGCGATGGAAACCAAGAGCCCCCTCATATGCGCCATCCAGAGTACACACAGTCGGATGCCAGCACCAAGAACAAGCGCCCTGGTCGCCGTTTCTACGCGTTCCTCTTGGCACGTTGGCGAAAAATACTCCGTAAAATAAAGTAAAACAAAAAAGTGAGCCTCGTGTAGGACAATTACGTCGCATTCGTTCTCTGTTCGAGGACCAACTCAAGGGGGGAGAACTGCAAAATCTTTACCAAAAAAGGAAGAAAAAGAAAGAAAATGATCGACACATCCTTGTTCGGGCGTGGGAGCCTGATCCCGTTGCCCCTGCGTACATCGAACATGTGGATTGGCTGGCTTACACCGAACGTACACCGGTGAAGCACAGCTGGAAAAAAAAAAAAAAAAAAAAAAAAAAAAAAAAAAGACGACGACAAAGACACGACCGTAAGAAGATAGCCTCACAGTTCCAGTTCCTGCAGCCTCCACGTTCCCTGTTTTTTTTTTTTTTGTCACAACCCCTTCCTCCTTGTTCCCCATGATGTGTTATACCTTGATTCGCACCACCCTTATGCCGAGCCTGATCAGCCAAGGCCCGGATGGCTCCGTGTTTGGTTTAGGATACGACGTTGGCTTCGTCGTGGCCGGGCGTTGGGTGGACCAGAAACCCAATTGTACGTCGTACGTTTTGCGAGACTGGTGGCCAAAAGACCATTTGCAAGGAAAAATGAGATTGTCGAGTCTCCGCCTCCGCTTTTTTGATTGCCGTCTGCCCACATGGTGTCCGCTCTAAAATGTGACATATCATTTTCGTTTCGTTTCTTTTTCTTCCCTCCTGTTAATGTATTTTGTTTTTGCTATTTGTTTTCTCCAACAATCCCCAACTTTCCAATGGGCATTAGAGGCACTACAACCTACTTCGACACTCGCTGCAAGGCCGGCTCCGGTTTTGCTTGTTTCGGCATGTCACAAAGACGGAAGAAGCTTCTTGCCGTATTTGTAAGTAGGAAAAACTCGAAATGACCCTGGATTACACCGCAAGTTAGGCACACCGTATTTTCGAGAACGAGTAGCCATCTTTCATTTCTGCGTGTTGTAAATATATATATATATGTATGGCTTGTGCTCTGTGACCTGTTATATACACAAGGGAAAGAGTGTCGAGGGACACGAGCCATCTATCGCCAACAAAGGCCGTCTCGTATATCCTGTCAACTACCTCTTCTAGCCGTGGTTAGGTCATGTCGTGCACAGTCTGTCTCACCTCCCAATTGCTGTGCGACGTGATCGACACATGTGAGACCACCTCTGTCGAACGTCTAACGTCGAGCGTCTAAATATATCTCGTGTCCTTCCGCGTACGCAGGACAGAATATGACGATGCGATCGACTGCCGTAAGTCGTTCCACCTTTATGGTGTCATCCTCTCGCTCTTTTTGCTTCTTTTTTATTCGTTGATTCTCTGCCTTGTCTGCTCCATCTTATAACGAGATGTGATCTGTCATTTGAAGCGTGCACAGAGACGCACACATGATCGGCTTTCTTTGTGTTTTTCTTGTCCTACATAGACCATGGCCTGGGCCGCATCCCGCTCTGTTCTCTTGTCATATTTTGCAATTTGTTTCTTTCTTACTCGCTTGCACGTCTGTTCGCTCCTCCCGCCCTTTCCCGCTGTGTGATCGTTTCGTCCCGCCGCAGTGTAGCGGACAGCCCAATGACTGATAGCTGAAACGGAGTTGATGTAAATCATTTTATTTTTTTAAAATCAATTAAGGGAAATGAGGAAAGACGAAATCATCCTATATGGATATGCCTTTCCCGCTGTGCATGCCGGTGGCCTATGTTGTGAGGGGCTGGACGAGGTTATAGAATGGCATGGCTACATACTCAAGGATACTACGATCCTGGACCAGTCGTAGAGACGCAGTGATAAGGTGTCCCATGCGTGTGTCACTTCCCCTACCTGAGCAGCGAACGCAGGCCGCTGCGGAGCAGTTCGCCCAGGGGTCGATCATTGCCCTCGTTCTCCTCTCGGACTGCCCGAGAGATACGGGTGAGACGGATGTGTGACATATTTCATGCGCAAATGCAGCATCGGAGTATTGTAGACGGCTTTGGAACGCTGGATCTTGTCGCTCGCTGGCTGGCTTCCTGATTGTAGTAATCAATTCGTGCCCTGTTGGACTATTGCGCCATTTAGGGAAAACGAGGCGCATTTATGAAGGAAGCGGAGAAGAGGGGGCCGTTCTGGATTCTTCGGCTTGGCATGATGGATGGCACCGAAATGTGTCGGCAGTAATTACGCCGTAGGTTTGTGCTCTGCCAAACGTCGTATTGCTGCGTAATAAAGATTCGTTTGGAGTTAGCTGTTGTTGGCCTCTTTGGGGACAGGAAGTGATTCCGGAAGCACGGCGTAACGACTTTAATGCCGTGTCAGTTTTTGCCTCTTATTATGGGCTGCTCGAGGTCGATTTTGTTTCCCAAGCAAATACGGCGCAGAGATGTCCCTTTGCCACATCGGTGGTGATAAGAGACTTTCTTTCCTTAGCTTTCCTTCCCTTCCTCATCGCTGTGGTTTCTAATTGCTCGTGTAATAGGAAATTTTATCCGTTCGCAATGGTCTATGGTCTGGTTCTGCCGTCTGATCTGGCCGTGCGGGAACGGGTTGATCGGCAGCCGCCCGACACCCGTATGAATTAGTCTGTTCGTACGGACGTACTGGCGCGGAACCACACAAACAAGCTGCCAAACTATGTATTTAGCATATGTAAGGTAACTTCGGACGCTACCAAAAAAAGACAAGGAACGAAACGATCAGAGTGATGGACTCACTTATCCTTCCGTATTCTGCTTTCTTCTGCCTCATGTTTTGGGCCGGATGTTAGGTCGTCGTCTGCCACACGGGCCGCCCATTGCGCTATCACCTGCAACGATGAAAAGGGTAAAGACCAGGAAAACATCGCCAAAACTTGAAGAAAATGGGCAGCAGGCGGAGACTGTTAGCCCAGATTTGGGCAACGCCCCCGAAAACAGCTAGTGGCTAGCCTCGTGAAGGGGAATCAGGACCAGGATCTTTGCTTCCTTTGGTTTTAATTGGATCTGGAGAAGTCCCTGAAGCAAAACCAGTCCAGAATCCGGAGAAAGAAAGACCAGCACAGGGAATTGAATCCTACCACATTCTGTGCTTTCTTTTCCGACCGTTTATGTCGTACCAATATGTCGTATGTCGTACGGAGTACCCCGTCCGCGTTGCACTACTGAGAACGTCAGTGGCTGCTAACCGCCTTACCCCCTTTGGTCTCGATATTGGTTCTTGGAAGACCGCTTGATTCTTGAGTCTCGATTCTTGAAGTGGAAGGGCACTGGCTCTGTTGCAACAAAAGGCCGCTCTGCAAGTGTGTGTGTGAGTTGACGGTTTGAGACTAAGGGAAGATACAGTGCCACCCTCTGCTCCGGGTCCATTGTCACTGGAATCAGGCCACACAGGCTGCAGAAGTGAAGATCATGAGCATTTTAAAAGAGGGGAAAGGCGGCTGTGAGGCGCCGAGTGAGGGATCACCATATCAGGTCTTGGTTTCGTTTCTTGTTCAAGCAACAGGAGGAAAAGAGGAGAACGCGTTCATTTGCCGAGTTTGGGAACTGAAATGCCCTTAGCTCCGTTATCTGGGTGCGCAATTCTCTTTGATGTAACAGACATGGCCGGCACATACATCTTTTATTGCCCTGTATTATTGTGCCTTGGGGCGATCCTCTGACTGTTTTTGTGACTTGGATTTTGTTAGTTGGGATTTTCACCTTCTCTCGAGCTTGTAACTCCATAGAAAGTCGATGCGCAAAAATAGACTGAGAAATAGGAGAGGACCACAACATAATAACATGGTTCTCTAACGAACGCCCCACTAGCCGTCATGTATTCTCAAGGTTCAGTTTAGTCCCTCTCGGCAGAGTCCAGAGACGGCGCAAGATTAAGAAACGGGAAAGGATGAACGACGAATGGATATGGGCTGCACGGATTTGGGAATTTATCTCAAAGTGTCCCGGTTCTCTGCTGGAATATGGTGACTGACCTGAATGGGCCCGGACAGGGTCACCCAGATTGAGCAATGGGGACATCTGGAAAATGCCAATCCCGAGGGTCGGCTCACCAAAACCTTGTTCCAACTTTTTTTTTGAAAGTAGTATGCTGTGCTGCGTTGTTCTCTCGCCTGTTAGTCTCAATTTCCCGACCTTTTCATTTCTCATGCACGGCCTGCAGAAGAATGCGTCTGTTGCCCCATAATAATAAGTAACGCTCGACGATCTTCGACACTGAGACACGCACCGTGGTGTTGGATAACGGAGAAAATAAATAAAGGACCGCCAAGCATGCTGCGCTCTGTGGAAGGAAACTTGCACGGCAAGGTAATTTTTCGTGACCTGCAGATACTTTGTCCATGAGAACTCCACCGATACTGCGGAGCTTTTTTGCGAATAAAAACGGCATGGCAGCATGGTGGTCGGGGAGCATAGAAGATGCAATTCCTACATGTTCGCTCTCATCGGTCTAGCTGTATTGATCTAACAGAGGCATTCTCCCTCGCAGGGACTGCCGGACGTCGTCTGCTGTTGTCAGTCTAATTTTCTGTCCAAGGCCACGCTGATCGCCCATCTGGACGATTCAATGGGGCTGATACGACAGACAATCCTGGATGATCCCGGTAGCCTGAGTGTTGGTGTGGCTGCTAGGTATGGACTTTTCGTTTCGTTGCTTGGCTTTGACCTAGCCACCAAGCCAAGCCGCCATCGCCATCGCTGTTCTTTTTGCTTTTCGAAGCAAGCCTCTTGACCGTGGCGTGCAATAACAATTGGCATGTCACCTCTTGTAAAGAAAAGGCCGGGCCAGACCCCTGGCACAGCACGGTTGACACACTGGCCGCGAATGGAGTTTTGTCGACAGGGTGGAGGCAACTGCGTTTTCGGAGTGACTCGCAACAAGCCTGGCCACGCGCATGCGGCCATGGGTGGGGGAGAACAGTGCATGGCGCCAAAAGAGCAACACAAAATGGCAAAAGAGAAAATGAAGGATGCAGGGGACGTACGACGTACGACGTACGACGGTATTTGTTTGGCGAGTATGTAAGCCTCGGGGATGTTGTGTTAGCCAAAGTGAGGTCAGGCAGAGCAGAAAAATGACGGCAGCTCAACGTTGAGAATAGCAATCGAAAAAGAAAAATATGATGTGACGGAGGTGTTGGAGAAACGAAGCACAGACGTAAAGACAATACGACGTGGGAATGGGGAGAGTGTGACTATGAGCGGCATGTATTTTGCAGGGAATATATCGCACAGGGGTCAAAAAATACACAGGACTGGCAGAGACGGAAGGAGCGACGAATCGTGAACGGCAAAACGACCAAAGAGGCAGGAAACACAAAACTTGGGCACGACTGTGGTGCATGTTGACCAGAAACACAGGCTCGTTCCTTCCTCGAAATACTGTTCAAAAACAAAACAACGACGAGGAAAGAAGGAGCACACACACAGGGCTCGCACAAGACGTTCTTTTGGGGAAGGAGGAACAAAACACAAAAACAGCACCGCAAGGAAGTCACAGCCGACGGCTTCTCCACACACCTCGCATACATCCTGGCCGCCTTCGCAAGCCGGGCCAGCCCACACCCAGTCCGCCATTCCTTATTATGATTCAAATAAGATCTGGAACCTATCTCACTCTTGCCCTCATTTTTCTTTTTCGCACCCACATCCTTCTCATGCCTTTCTAATACCTGTTTGCATTATTCTCTCGCGTTCTTCGCGTGTGAATTCTCCCATCGTTGGTCATTCGCTGGCTGTCAGTCGTTACATCTGTTCTGGGGCCTTCCTTCCTTTTTCGTTGCTTTTGCTTTGCCGTTTACCTTTCCCTTTGCTCCGTCTTTTCATAATTTCTCCGACCTCGTCCCTTCCCGTTTTGTTCTCTTGACACTTACTCGTTCGTTCCTCTTTCGTTTCCCTTTCCCCTCTGCCTCTTCGCTCTTTCCGTTTCTCGCATCGTCTCCGCCGCAGAAGATGTTCCTGCCCTCACAAGCACCGGTCTCCGTTTTGGATGCACCGTGCCAGATCACGGTCGAATTTACAGACTACGCCAGCTACCAGCATCATCAGCTGCGGCAACAGCAGTACCGGCAACAGCTCGAACAGCAACAATTACAGCAAGAGCAACAACAGAGACACCAACAACAGCAGGACCAATACCAAGACCAATTGCTGCGACAGCAACAGGAGAAAGAACAGCAGCAGCAACAACAAGTACTGGATTATCAACAGCCATTCACGCAACAGCCGACCCCTTATCCATCCCAGTTTCAGCAGCTGCCGCAGCAGCTCCCTCCTGACCAACGCCTGCTGGTTTACCAACAACAACAGCAACAACAGCAACAACAACAGCAGCACCAGCACCAGCACCAGCACCAGCACCAGCACCAGCACCAGCACCAGCACCAGCACCAGCACCAGCACCAGCAGCAACGCCAGCAGCAACAGCGCCTGCCGCACGAGCAGCTATCCGCGATTCGCACCGGCCCCCGAGGGGGGGCTTCTGCTGATAGTGGAAGGAACGAAGGATCTGCGGCAGCATTAATCGACTACTCCAACCACGGAAGCAACAGCAACACGGCTGCTCTCCCCGTATCTCCTATTCCTGCCATTCCGGGCGGCCCTGGGTACGGGGGCAGTGGTGCGGGCTCGCATGGAGCCGTATTTGCGCGCCGCGGACAGCCAGGAAGTGCTCTGGGAACAGCACGAGCAGAAGCAGGCCTGCCCACCTATGCTGGCAATTCGCTCGACACCAATATTCAAATAAAGGACGAGGAGCAGCACCGGCGCCAAATTTCGCATGGACTCCAACACTTTCCCACGGCAGGATCTCCGCCTGCTCCTTCCCCATCACCCGCTCCTAATGGCACTGCGTATTCCCCTGTGGCCCCGCCGCCAGCACTAGCGCCCACGCCAACAGCGCCTCTGACAGCTACAACGACAGCCATCCCCGCCGTAGCGCCCGCCGCCGTCGACCCTACTGCTTTCGTCACTTCCACAGCTGGCAGTCAGCTCACTAATTCGGGCGTCTCCACTTTTTTCCCGCCCGCTCCTCCCCCGCCAACTTCAGCTCGCAACAGCGCTCCTGCCGCTGTTGGCACTGGTGCGTCCACGACCACCACTGCCTCCTCGACTCTTTCATCATCGCCCGTTGCTCGACAGCTTCACCTCCGACGCCAGCATCATCCCAACAACAACCACCTTGCTCCTCACCACGGGCACCACCATCATCACCAGCACTTGCAGCAGCAGATCCAGCGGCGACGCTTGTACAAGGCACAAGCGGCCCCGGGCCACCCTAGTGCCTATACAGACATTACTTCGAACAGCACCGTTCATCCTCTTCCTCCGCATCACACGCTCCAGCAACTTCTGCCACAACAGCAAGAGCTCGGCCAGGCCGGATACTCGTCACACCCGCTAACCGCCATGGCCGAAAATCCACAGGCGACGGTCACCGGCGACCAGGCCGCTATCGACGCTGAGATTGCCGCGCAAGAAGCGGCTGCCCGAGACTACCACCCCGATTTGAATGTGAGTTCTCTTGTACACGCTCTGGGTGATATGCCTTGCTCTATTTGACTCTGTTTTGCTTTCTCCATCTGCTAACTGGCGGGCCAGGGCCCCGGTATCAACGAAATTCGATCAACAGAGGAGATCAAGGACCACTATGCCAGTGCCGACCACATTTTCGTGCAAAAGACAGTCGTATGTTCACAGCGGCGGTGCATCTATACCCTGCCCGCTCCAACCTCCATACTGTCACTCGAAAAGAGATAACGGTCTCTTTATATGAGGCAGGACTTCATCTAATACCAATATTTTGCAGAATCTGCCCCGAGCGTATCCTCTCTATCGAGCTGTTCGTGGTGACGGCAATTGTGGATGGCGAGGTAAGACGCTTTGTTTTTATCTCCCCCCTCCCCCCCTCCCCTTCCCCAGACAGATTAATTGTGCGTTCTGGCTCTATCTGTGGCCAACTCACACCGATCGCCATGTTACATGCCATGGCCCAATGCGTCCGCGTTTCTCCTCTCTTTTACGCTATCCTCGCCCTCGCCCGTTGCATTTGTTCTCATTCTTCCCTCCCGTCCATGCATGACCCCGCAACCCAGCTGCCACCTGCCATTCTGCATATTGGTCGTTGTCTTGAATGCAATATGTGGGCCTCTGCTTTTCTTTTCTTTTCTTTTTTTTTTTTTGTGTTGTCTCCCGAGTATTCCCCCCCCGTTTGTTGTTACTTGCTCTCTCTCAACGAGGTGGCTACGTGCAGATTTCTGCAGGCGCCGGCACCAGCAGACGGCCAATGCGTGCACCAACAACTAGCTCAAGGGAGACCAGTCATACTCCGAGCATGCCATTTGGGGCCAAAAGCCTAGAACGCTCGATCCCTTCCGCCCCGTTTCACTCTTCTCTCGTTCCCCAGACTCGAGCCGAGTGTGCGATATTCGGCACGGACGGCAAAATGGCGGCGGACGAGCGGGATATCTTGGCGTGAGATGTCGCAAGAGAGCATGATCAGACCCTTTTAAATTTGACGTTTTGTCGTCCATAACACACATTATGGCCAGTGCCATACCTTCTTTTTTTTTTTTTTTTTAATCTAAACTCTAACACAATTATGCAGCCATTGGTTTCTGCTATTTCGAGGCCCTGATCTACAACGGCGACACTCAACTTATCAGCGATGAGAAAAAGCGCCTGCTTGAGCTCAATGACTATATCCGCGATGTGGGAGGCTACGATCCGTATGTCTACGAAGACATGGTTGAAGAGACGGATATTCTCTTCGATGGTATTCTGAAGGCGCTGCCGGACACGGAACAGGCGATACGCATCCTGACAGATGCATTCAACGACGACGGTGCGGGCAATGCGATTATCTACCATCTCCGTCTCCTTACGGCCTCTTACCTAAAGGGTAATGTGGGCGTGTATGAAGGGTTTATTGCTCACGATGGCGGTGTCATTGGTTACTGCCAGGAGTGGATTGAACGCCCTAACTGTGAAATCGACCACCTGCGGGTAGAGGTCCTGGCTAGCATTCTGCTGAAGCCCAGCGACATTGTCCTGGAGATTGCGTACCTCGACCGCAGCAACGGTAGCACTGTGTCTGTGTATAAGTTTCCCGACACGAACATTGGACGTGCAGAGGACACCATCACAATGCGCATGTCACTGCTCTTCCGCCCAGACCACTACGACATTCTGTACCGCCCTTCACTACCATCCAAGACCGTCGCCGAATCGGTACTCCTCCGCTTCCTCCCTGCTGACGCTGCCATGGCTGCCTTGGCACCCGCTCCTGACGCGGCCCCAAGCGTGGCTACAGTGGGACAGCCAGTTGCATCAGACCCGTCGAACCCGTTGGTTGAGCCATATTTGCCGTCGGATTCTTTGGCGGCCGAGATTGTGGCACAAACGTACCCGGTGGCTCCAAGATACTATGAGCGCATTGCCCAGCCGTCTGGGACGCCCTCGATTCGCGAGGACACACCTGATCTGACCCCCGGCTCCTCGACGAACTCGCCCGCCACATTCCCTGTGAAAGAGGAGCCCATAACTCCGGCGTATGCATCCCCTGTCCCCCCGCCCTCAGCGTCGCAGCAGACGACAATGCGGCGTGAATCCGGGGCTCCGACCGATAACTCGTCAGCGATAACTCCGACCGCCCCTACTCCCTCTGCACGCAGTGGCGCCGATCCTCCGTCCGCACCGGCACCACCCACGACCAGGCAATCCCAAAATGACGTCGAAATTCATCATGTAGCGCAAATATCCTATGGAAGCGCTGCACAAAGCGCGGGTAGCTTTGGCAACTACCAGGGTGCCGATTTCCAGATCCTGTCCCGGCTCCCTGGACTATTCAACACATTCTCGGCACAACCGTCGTCGTCGCCTTTTGGTATGGGCCAAAGGTCGTCGTGGGGTGCGCCCGGACCATCTCGATCGGGACTGGCAAAGGGCGTTCCGCCTTTCCCGGCCTCCCCGTCAGAGACATCCGTGCCGCCGACGAGCGGATTAGCTGATCTTCCGAAATCGGCCTTGGCGGGCCCTGCCATGCCCGCGTCTCCCGCGGCATCTGTGGTCCCGGGAACGCCCATGTCAGCCATTTCTTCCGGTCTGTCGGATTCATACTCGGAGCCGGCGTTTAGTGTGGCCGGGACACCGGTACCTCTCATGGACGCCCCGACGCCAGTATCGTCAACGCAGATGGGATATAGTGGAGCGGGCGGTGGCGAAATTGGAAGAGCCACTGGCAACAACGGAGGCGGAGGCGGCGTCGGCAGCAGCGGCGGCGGCGGTGCAGGACGAGCAGGGAACACCGCATCCGTATTTCTTCCGGAACCCACTTCCACACCAGTACGCTTCACCAAGTGGCACTTCAACCGCCTACCGCACGATGCGACAGACCCAAACTCGAGCCTGTTCCGCAACTCCCGCGTCAGCACGGCGCACTTTGACAATCCAGACTTCCAGCCGCAGGAGTACGACCCCTCTGGTGGAGGCACCGATGGACCAAGCCGCAGTCGACGAAAGAGCAGCGTTTTACGTGAAGACGGCGACAAAATGAAGTAAAATGGCCAAGTGAGGCGGGCGGCAAAAGGGGATACCGAACGAGCCATACTAGGCCGACAAAAGGAGGTGGGGGTTCATCATCGCAGACACTTTACACATTACGCATTCGCGCATTCACGCATTCACGTATTCACGCATTCATGAGAGGATTTCTGCATTTATGTAGTTGTTATAATTCCCCTTGCGTTTTCTAGCATTTCGCCGTTTCACAAGCAACTACCAACCTCAGACAGAAGATGCCTGACCCATTCCATGATATTCCCAGGTTCCCTGTTTTATCTGTGTTGTTATATCCTAGCATAGCTCCAACAGTTTTAATGTGTGTTATTTGGCATTTATTGGTTTGCCTTTATTAACTTGCCGATTTTTGTTTTCAAGTGCTCTCGTTCGTTTGCATGTTTTGGACCTTCTTCATGTTGTCTGCTTGGTGTCTTTGCTTCTTGTGATTCAGGTAATAGGACTTTGGCCTAGAAGATGATGGCACGCTGAGAGAGTAGTCATATATCGTTTACCATTGCTTCGGAGCCCGTTCCTGTTTCGCCCTCGTGTCCCTGAAGAGCCATTCTCAATGCCGGTGGATTATTATGTCACATACGATATCAAGATACACCTCATCAAACCCACTGCGACCCCAGCTATTCATGCTGATCTGGGATAGCCTCAATGTCGCGTTTTGGGGAAGCGTATCGCTGTAGTCGTATTGTGTCTCTGTAGTGACCAGGAGTATTCCAGCTTGACCTAGTCTTGATTAGGGGCCTGACTGTGACCCAAGCCGGGAGCTCCTTCCCCCCGAAAGAAAAGTATGTAACTTGCCCAAAGCCCCTTCTTTTCTCGGCCAAAGCCATCTCCTCTTTTTCTCCTCACTTCGTTTCGCTTCCATCTTCCATTTTCTATTCCTCCATCGTTGCAATCCATCAACTCAGTCTGCCAAACCACTTCAATAAACCAACACCACAAAATCACCCTTCACCAACCGTCATCATGGGCAAGGGCTACTCAACCAAAGGCTCCGGCACCAACAACCAGGTAGGCCACGCGCACTGCAGGAGTAATGTGGTTGCACATACGTCGGGCATCTCCCCCCCTTTTCTTGCTTCTCCTCTGACTCGGGTGACAAACTCAGGGCAACCACTACTGCAGCCGCGACTACGGCAACAATTCCAACTCGTACCACTACTCCAACACCGACGGCTCGTACTACTATGCCAACCCGGACAGCAGCACGTACTACAACGGCGGCGGCGGCGGCTCGACCTACACGGCGCCCAGCGGCCAGTCGTACTCGTCGGGATACGGCAACAGCGGCAGCAGCGGCAGCAGCGGCCAGTCGAGCGGCGGCAAGAAGTACTAGACGGTGGAGCCGGCAGGCGACCATGCTGGTGACTGACCGGCAGGCGACGATAGCATCCATCGTCTCGCTTGCCTCCACCCCACGGCAATGAGGAGCGAAGGGGCGTCGAGACGACGCCAGATCGGAGGAATGACGCGTGGGACTTTCGATGGGGTACCAAAATGGGAAGCACGACAGCACGAGACGCTGTCTTTGGCGGACATTTGCAGAGGATAAATTCGTCTAGTCCAAGAAAGCATGGTTGACATGGCTCACTTTGCTTCTCTGGAGCCTCTGTAATTAACGCTGTAGCCAGACTTCTGGGTAGCAATAAACGGGTTTCCTACAAAGCCAAATGCGTGCAGCGGTGACGCATCGATAGTATTGATGGCCGTGGTTAATTTTTTAACAATTTAAGAATGTAAGTATGGTGAGAATATGGAAGTGGGAGGATGTGTGCAGTGAGCAGCGCACCAAAGACATGAGCGGCTGTGTTTGACGCAGGCTTCCCTTATTCCCTATTCGGACGTACGATTTACAGTGGATATGGAAGCCCCTGTAACAGCCAGGCGGCTAATCCTGCCTCATCTCGACACTTTTCCATGCTCACAGAAACACGGCGGCTATCTGATGTTCTGCCGTTTATTTTTTGTGCGACTTGTCCTACATAGCGCACCGATCCAATCCAGGGGCATGCCTCAGAAGACCAATTGGGAATAAGAAGCAAAAAGAGACGCCGAGAACCGCCAACAAAACCCCTGCGCGCGTCGAAAGGGCCAAAGGGCGGCCCGCAAACACGGCCAGTCTCCCTGCATGGGCTTTGTATTTTCTTTGTCCCATTCCCGCCGTATTCTCTTTGATGCGCATCCCATCTCTCGACGTCTATTTAAAATGAACGTGGCCCCCTTCTTGCGGCCATGAAACAAAGGTGTCCCTTCTGGAGGTGGCCCGTTTTTTAGTGTCCTGGCCTTCTTTCTCCCGTCGACTCCCTGCATTGGTTTTCTTTTCTTTTCCTTTCCTCTTTCTTGCTACCGCCTAGTAGCGAGGTCTCTTTCTGGCCTGCTGGTACGCTGGCCCCGGTCCTCGCGGCCCATCCTATTTCGAAACCATCCCACCAAATACAAAGCATTGGACGAGAGATGCGTGTGAGCAAGTGGAACGGTTCCCAAAACAACGGAAAGAATTAGCGAAGTGAGATGGCAGAGTATCGTCTTCAGGGGAAAAAAAGGAGATCTACTCAGAAGGTCGACTTACGCGCTTCTGTTTCCATTTTTATGCTCCCACGCAGGTATATTTTTGGATGCGATGGGGCCGCAGGGAGAGGCCCTTCTTTGTGTGTGACCTCGCTCGCGCGGGAGGAGAAGAGGAGAAGACAAAGAAACATGTCGAGATGCACGGAGAGACGGCGGTTGGGCGTGGCAGACGACGGCCTTTCGATGACCCTGTGTTTCAACTCCGCCTGCTGGCGTGTATCCTGTGTCTGGATCGGTTCGTCTTGCAATAATACATAAGAAAGCTGTGTCACCTTTGCTATCCCCTTTGTTTTTTTATTTTGTTTGTCGTTTTTGTGTATCAAGTAAACACGTCGTGACACAGCCTCTTCCGAGACTGCATCAGGCCACTCCATATCATTGTATCATTGATCGACACTCCCTTTCATCCCTTTTCACTGCTCACCTGCCACGATGCCTTGGTGGATCTCCAGCCGCCACGGCGACGAGAATTGGCCGTCGCACATGGAGCGGCGCCGCGACGGCTCGACCAAAGTCAAGGCCAAGAAGCCACTGCCGGTCTGCGTCTATCTCGTGGAAGACTGCGTCGACGAGAGACAGCTTTACTTTTCGGGCAGTGGATCATCGACCGCATCGACCTTCTCATCCAGGCCTCGAGCGCGCTCTCCAAGACGCTACCTCCCACTGCCGGTTCCTGCTCCGTCACCACCAGTCCCGGCGGCCGTCGTGACAGTCGACTACCCAGCTGACACTGCCTGTGGCAGCACCGAGAGCTGTGTCGGCGGAAGCGACACGGAGAGCGGCGGCCACAGTCGCAGCAGTGGCAGCAGCAGCAGTGGCAGCAGCACCACCTCCAGCAGTGGGAGTCGCCGGGGCAGCTCATTTGAAGACACGACCTCCTACCGCCCAAGACGAAGCCTGTCGCCGACGCCGTCGGCGTCCTCGACCACGTCGCGGCACAGTATTCCGCTTGACTTTTCCTCCAACGTCTCGTCCGTTTCTGTGGCTTCGGCGGCAGCAGCGTCATCGTCGTCATCGTCGTCGTCGTCCAGCTCGTCTAGCTCGCCACTGCCACACCCAAGGGAGCCCTCGCCGCCACCCAGCCCCGTGTTTCCTCGTCCGCCGGCGTCTCCCGCCAGCTCGTCTGCAGCGGCCTCTGCATCTGCTAGTACATCGACTACCTCGTCCAGCCGGTCGACGCCTAAGCCGAACGTCTCGGTCGATGTCGTCACCTGCGAGCCGGCGGCCTCCATTGCAGGCAGTGGACGCGGCATTTTCAGTTCCAGTGATGGGAGCAGCCAGGTCGGCAGCAACGACACCAGCAGCTACAGCGTGCCCGCCGTTGTGGCGGTTCCTGAGCAGCCGATTGCCCTCCGTCGCACATGGGCGCGGCCGCAGCCGATGCCGATGCTCCAGCCGATCCAGACCGACTTTCCGCCGTACCAGGTCGGGTACTCACCTTATGTGCCGTACCCGGCATACGATGCGCTATCGCCTAGTACCAGTCGGTCGAAACACCGAGCGCGTCGGGCCGACCGGACGCCGAGGTCGCCGTGGGCCTTCTCACGCACACCAAGGACGCCCAAAACGCCCAAGACGCCCAGGACACCACGCCTGGCAAGAACGCCAAGGGCCGTCCGTATCAAGCCTCGCAAGAGGGAGCCACCTCGCATCATTCAAGTGCCCCGCTCGCCACTCCCGTACAGTGCGCCAGCCGTGGGCTCCCATTTCGTGGATGGAGCGTATCGCGGCCGCCCTCTGAGTCCCACGGGCAGTTATGTGCGCACCGAGAGTGGGTCGCGGGAGCGTCGGCGACAACTACGGGCCGCTTTGGCCGCTCGGAAAGCCGAGGCCTCGGCCGCTGCCATGGCCGTCGAAGCAGCAGCAGCAGCAGCAGCAGCAGCACCATCGTCATCATCGGTAGCCACATCAAGCCGGTCATACCGCTCGGGGCCATCGAGCCGTGTTCCTCCGAAGATCGTCATGGGTGATGGCAGCAGCATCAGCAGTCGCCGCAGTCATCGCAGTCATCGCCCGCTGACACCTATACGCGTCGTCGCTCCGCAGCTACCCACACCCCGCCGGCGCAAGAGCGCCCTCGCCCTGTCCCGCCACCGCACCGAGCCCATCCGCTCGCCCATTTTCGACGTCCATCGCCCGCCCCCGCGCACGCCGCGACGGCAGTCGGCCACGGCCGGTCTGGCGAGCGATCCCCGCGTCGCACGCGTCGACGACCCCACCTGGGGCGACTACCTCAAGGGTGGCAGCCGGGTCGTGCAAACACGGCCGGTCCGTCGCTCGTTAAACACGCCAAACACGCCAAACACCGTCTCCCACAGCCGCAGCCGCAAGTCGACGGCCTCCAGCAAGCCCTCCCTCTTTGGCGGCTACTACGAGTCGACGGCGCCCAGAAAGTCCAGGGCATCGACCCCGACGGAGCGATCCATGCGGCCGCTCGACGACATTCTGGCCTACCTGCGGCCGCGGGAGAGCTCCATCGATCCTAGCCACACCAACCCGCCCAAGCCGAGGCGGACGGCGGCAAGCATGGCGCCGCGCATGGCCGCGGCGCGGAGAGAAGCCACGCGACGCGGCGAGCAGCTTTCCGAGTCGACGTCGGAGTCGCGGTCGATGCTGCGGTCGCGGTCGCGATCGCAGTCACGGTCGAGGATGTGAGGCCTGTGGTGCAGGTCGTTGTTACGTTGTTGTTGTCATTGGTCTTGTCTTTGATTTTTGGTTTCTGGTTTCTGGTTTCTGGTTTTGTTTTCGTTCCTTTGCTTTTCGTTGGTCCAATCACGTCCATAGACTAATACGAACCGTTCATCTCATTTCATCGTATCTGCGTATGCCCCGCGATTCGTGTCACCGGCCGGTTCGTGTGGTCTCGAATGCAAAGTTCCGGCATCTTGGTTGGCCGTTTGAAGTGGAGTCGAGAGCACAGAGCTGCCCAAGCTTTCAGAGCTCTGCGAAATTGAGCTTCAGTACATTCGTAAGATCTACGTAGTGCTATTCCCCGCACAGGGAAGGTGGAACCACTCACATCCCAGTCCAGGCTAGTCACGCGACCCCTGCGCTAGAGAACATTTCACTGGTTCGCACCTGCCATCAGATAACAAAAGTCACAACAACCTCTTGCGGTAGCGGCGGGCCCACACTCGTACGGCAGGCGCGTCCTGAGCGGTTCCCCCACCCACATTCTGCAGAGCAGCTGTATGTTGAAGAACGCGTCGAGGAAGGCGCAATCCGGACCGGCTGTTGCACTTTTTGAACGTTGATTAATTACGTCGTCCGTATTTTGTTTTGCTTCATCCCCCCCCTAATTTCGAATCCTTTTTTCTCTTTCGCCATCCTGTCCTCCCAATCGTTGGCCAACACGCCCTGCTTGCGCATTGCATGCAGACCCCGGTGGGAGGACCATTGTCTTATTCTCTATGTCGTACCCCCTCGATATCCTTTCCCATAAGATTGTCGTGCACTGAGACTCATTTTTTTCTCATTTATTTATTTATAATTTTGTCTTCATAGTCTCGCCGTGTCTTATTCCGCAGCAGGATTTTGCGATCGCCCTACTTGTCTCCGGCCACGACCGGACGTCGTTCCACCATGTCCGACGAACCCTCCCTCCCGCGCATGCCGCCGTTCCGGGCCGCTGACTCCATCTTTGGCCCGAATCGCAAGCGAGGTCGCCTTTTCGACGGTAACGGCAGCGGAAGCGCAAGTGGCAGCGGCTCACACCAGCTGTCAGCCCACCAGCTGCTCCTCAACAACTCCAGCGACCCGGCCGTCTTCTCTAGCGACGACGACCCGGCCCTCGACAACTATGCCCTGCCCGACCCCACCGGCGCGGGCCATCCGCGCATCCGCAAGAAGAAGCGCTATGTCGGCGCCTGGTTTGCTCAGCATCCGGCCTCGACCGACTCTACGTTTGATGAGGATCCGTCTCTACAGCAGCAGGACAGAGAACGAGATCAAGGCCAGAGAGAACCACAGACAATGACGCTGCCTCTGTTATCGTCGCCCGTGCGGCCACGCCCGAGCAAGAAGAGACGCACCTTTGAGCGGCAGTTTGACAGCGGCGTGTGGATGGGCAAAGAGGGCATTGCCGAGGGGGCCGACGGCGCCGAGGGTGACGAGGACATGCTGGAGGCGGCCATGGCCGAATCGCCGCCGCCGCCGTCGCAATCGTCCACGTCCTCCCAGCTGTCGCTTGCACCCCCGCCCGCCGCGCCGCTCCAGACCGATTTCCCTCCCCCGCCGCCACGCCAGCGCCGCGTTTTCCAGCGCGTGCCCAGCCTGGCAGTGAACAGTGCCGAGGAAAAGGCGCGCAAAATCGTCCAGGAATGTATCGAGGCCGGTGACGACAAGATTTCGTTAATGTAGGTCCTCTATGTTGTCCTCTATTTCTTTTTTTACATGTCTTCTTCTTAGCATTAACCTGAAACTTAACTTCCAGTGGTCTCGGTTTGACGGCACTTTCGAATGCCACGGTGGAGCCTTTGTCTGGCCTCGTGCCCTTCCCCGTCGTCACCGAGGGCGTCGCATTTGAGCAGCGCGACCCCAAACTCAAACTTTTTTTGTCCAGCAACAACCTGGTGCGCCTACCCGGTGCCCTCTTTCAGCTGCAACACCTCACCGTCCTCAGCCTGCGCGGCAACGGCCTCACCGAGCTGCCGCCGGCCATTGGTCAGCTGCGCAACCTCAAGTCGCTCAACGTGTCCCTCAACAAGCTGCAGTCGCTGCCCGCTGAGCTACTGCCGCTCATTCGGACGTACGGCCAGGGTGGGCGCCTTACCGAGCTGCTCGTCCACCCCAATCCGTACTTTTCGCCAGAAGAGGAGGTTGAGGACAACAATACATTAGAAGCCGTGCCACGACCTGCCCGTCATGTGGGAGACCGTCCTACGCGCGTGGCCCGGTCACCCGTACACTACATGGACAGCTGGGGCAAGACATGGTCGTCCTTTACCCTAGACCCGGCCGCGCTGGGCGCCTGCAACCTCATTCCAACCGAGGACATGGCCATAGAATCCGTGCCCCCGGTCGAGAGCACTACTGTGGCCGCCGCCACGTCCCGTGTGCCGACGCTCGTCTCACTCGCCATGGAAGCCTGCTACCGCACACCCCAGCTGCCACAGCTGCCAGACTTGCTGCCACCGGAAGCACCGCCGCGTCTGGCACGGCAACTCGGAAAGGCTCTCGCCGTGCGCGACAGTGGCGGGAGCACGTGTTCGGTGTGCTCTCACGGACAAGGTCAGCTTGCCACGCGACGCCCCATGGTGGCTCCCATGACGGCGTGGCTCGAGTGGTGGGAGTTTGGCAAGCCGGACGTGAACGTGACGTATACGCACACTGCAGCAGTCTCAGGGTCAACAGGAGCAGCAGCAGCAGCATCAACAATAGGTGGTGGAGGAGCGGGAGGAGCTGATACACCACAACCAGCACGGCTCCAAGAAAATGAGATTGAAGTGCTGCCGTTCATGTGGCGTGGTTGTTCGTGGGGATGTGTGCCACGAGTCAAAGTGGTGGAAAAGGACGAGGACGAGGAGGACGAGAGGTAAGAGGAAGGCAAATCAGCAATGGCTCCCTTATATCTTGAGGACCGCCTCGAGGTGTCTATTTGCATTCATTATTTCAGCACGCTGTATATTCTTTGTTCTCTAGTTTCTCTGTAAATTCCTACCAATGTACATTCTATGGGGCCTCATATTGTTGGCCTTGGCTCCGTGTTACTGTTTTAATTGTCATTATTGGCGGTCGTGCGTGGATATATCTGATACAGTACTGTCGTACTCGATGCTGTCTTGTGATACGATCTCCCAGAACGTGGTAACCGTCACAGAGGTGACACATCCTGTTCCACAACAGGCCGTTTGGCAGAGGAGAACCACTATTGTGCAGTTTCTGAATTTATGCACAAGATTTTATTCACTTTGGCCGCTGTGTCGCCCCGCGAAATGGCCAGGGGAAGGAATTGGCGACCGTCATAATGACAAGGAGGATGTTAGAGTGCCAAAAAGTGCATCATGTTTGTAATGTTCCCCGAGTCCAGGTAGCCAATGGCCTATCTGTTGAGCCCTTTCTTTACGCCTTAAATCTGTTCAACTATCTTCATCCTGCGGCAAAGAAAACGCCCCATTTTGTGATTGGGCATCGATGAATCCTGGCATTCCCGGTGAGTGTCCCTCATATTACCGTCGTCTCCTCGGGCGTTGGTGGCCTTGTTGACTTCTCCCGTACTGTAATTACGCATCAATCATCCCTTGTTTCCTACCTCGCCTCATGTCCCATTTCTCATGCTGTCCTTCCTTTCTTTATGACTCACCTTTATGCGTCCTGGTCCAAATGCCATTCAAGGCCGACTTTGCTTCGTGTTGTCTCATCGTATTTCTCCACCGAAAGCTGCCATCTCCTCGTCCACGGTAAATCGGTGATCATAGCACCGTCGCCCAATAAGACAATATTGTTTGACAGGAGCTCCTTTCCCTTAACCAATTCAACCAATGGCCTTCCGCCAAAATAAGTCTGCAACGCAGGCCAAAGGGCAACGATTGGCACATGCAGCCCGGCCCTGCCCCATAGAGAAATGTTTGGCGAGGGACAAGCCCGGTGTGGCGGATCGCCACTCGTACAGTCGTGAGAGTGTGTGCCTGCCATGGTATCCAAACTCACACAGGCTCTCAAACCTTCCCGCTCTTTGCCAAGTGCTGCCCACTGCTGCCTGCTGGCCCCAGGACGTCAGGTGTCAAATACAGCGAGGGCAAATTACATGGGCCTTTCTTGTTGCTCGCATCCTCAATCACGACATACGTTCCTTCTTCAGCCTTGTACAGAGTAATTCGACATACCAAATACACTTTGGATGTACAACATACCCTGTAAAACAAATTTGCTCGGGTATCATCGGGGCATATAACAGAGTAGTATGACTCCGTAATTACTCTG
Organism: Sporothrix brasiliensis 5110; assembly: GCF_000820605.1. NCBI lineage: Eukaryota > Fungi > Ascomycota > Sordariomycetes > Ophiostomatales > Ophiostomataceae > Sporothrix > Sporothrix brasiliensis. The sequence goes on along the minus strand of NW_024467137.1, from coordinate 2,355,723 downwards.
TACTTAGATTGAAATATTATGTTGTACACATAAGGAATCACAAACAATGAGCAGTTACAGCCTTGCCACCTGCCACAGCAATTGAAGTCGGTAAATCCAGCCTTGTCCTTTGGTTAATGGTTCCATGGTTGGGCAGCGACAGGCGCCTTCTGGTTCCGGGTGTCCCGACCCTGGATGCCTTGATCCTTGTCTGTTTCAGATAGAAAGCAATTGTTTGCAAGCCGGCTCCGAAAACCAGGTCGGCCTGTTTTTCAGACAGCTCGTTGTTTTCTCCGTTAGGTAAGAGAGTACATTGAACACGCACCAATCGAGAATGAGGGTCGGTCCCAGGGACCAAGGGAAGCGGGACTCCTCCTGGCCGTGTTTTGAGCATGCATGTGGTTTAATCTTTTGCCTGCCGTCTTTAGCCTGCCGCTTAATTAATCAAAACGAGGACCATCAAAATATAACATACAAATCACAATAGGGCGATGAACAGAATGAGATCAAGAGGGACAGAAGAAAGTGCTATTAGGGCAGATGCAGGTACAAGGACCAGCATCATCCTGCCAATTTTCTGCGAACAAAATATCAAATTCATTGTCGGCATTTCCATCGTGCACAATCTTGACATGCCCCCCACCTATTCTCGCATGTCTCGCAGCATCCGGAATTGTGTGTTTTTATGCTTCAAGGACCAACCGGATGCGATTTCGCAGCTGCCAGCACAAAAAGGCGCCTTGATCGACCGGGCACCTGCAGGTTGAAGGAGATGACCGGGTGTGGCCAAAACTCTGCGCAATTACTTCGCCTTGTCCCGTAACAATCCCAAAAGGGATTTCGTTTTTTTTTTGTCGCCTTCTCGTACATGTATGACCTGTCATAAACTTCCTTTTGTTTTACTTTGTCTTTTACAACGAATGTACTTCTCCTGTGGTTCATTACTCTCTTTCGTCCTTCTGCATGTTTGCACGTCGCGTGGAACCGCTGGATGAGAGGGGGTGTGGTGAAGGACCACGTCTGAGTAGCTTTTTGTGGAAACCTCATGCACCTCCGAGCCTGCTGAGAATATTCGCAAGAACAGGGCACATGTACCTTGCACGTCCTAATCGTGCGGTTTACATTGAGGCAAGCCAATGCAAAGGCTACTTTGTACACGAGCATTTGCAGATTTTCAAAGCTGATGGAGCCGTTGAAGGGAGAATGATAGCCACCTGTGCCCCGTGGAAGCGAACGGAAGGCCATGGGCCGGCATTGTTGGCATTGGCAACGGGGACTCCAAACGTTAACGCAATCAAGACTGTTCGTTGATACCCCATACTTAGTACTTGCTTTGAACATGATATTTTACAAGCTTTTGAAATCTGGAATGATTTTAGAGCCAGGTTAGCAATTCGTGTGATGCACACCTTGTGCTTGTCTCATTTGCATTTTCCAATGGTCAACAACGCACGGGGCTCTGGAGGCGGTCGACGAGACAAGACACGTGCAGTTGCACAGCATGCCACAAACTAACCATGTCAAGATTCCTTTTCCATGGAGACAGTCAACCTCTGCTGAAATAAATTATGGCCCAATCAATTTACCCCGAAAAAAACAGGCCACAGAACACGCAGAACAGCATCGCAGAACATTTCTCCTTATCATCGATGCAAACCAAGGCTGGGTGAAAAAGAAATAGCAATAAATAACACACAGATAATACGTTACAGGGCAGAGTACAAGAAAATAGAATGAGATTAACGAAAGAAAAACTCCTGGTGGCGAAATTCAAAAGGCGTGTGCGGAACCGGTCGCAGCATGCGGCCAGATTAAAAATAGGCTGCCCATCTCAGCTGGTCGTCCACATCGTCGCTAATTTTCTGGCCGGCTGCGTCTCGTTTCATTTGACCGTGTCCAATCTTCCATCTTACGGTCAATCATTTCTCGTTCTGTTGCTCATTATTCTTGAATAAAGCACTTGAAAGCTATACGGAGCACCAAATCGGGGAGGGGCAAAGGAGGACAGGGGCATGCAGTACATGTGTGTCCAAAAAAGAGCCCAAATCTGAACAGTTCACGCGTAAGTTATCCGTCATAACAAAGAAGCAAAGGGTAACGAAGCCGTAAAATGCGGTCACTGTGTTGGCGAGGTACGTTCGTTCCAGACCTCCATCTCATCCAAGCATCGCTCTTTCCTTGTGATTTTTGTGGACCCCTGCTCTTTCTCTTTCCATCCGACTACATTCATAATACGCGGTTTGGGAAGGTGCGGCGTATCTATGCCGGGCGTCGTAGGATAGTCGAGAGCCCGGTCTTGATTCCTACTTCACACTCCCCTCTCTTCGTGAAAAGTCCCCTCTTTTGCTTCCGCCACCCCCCACATCCAGCTGACAAAAAAGCTGCTGGAGTTTTGCGAATTGTCATGGCAAAGGAGTCACTCTCTGTTGCTAGCCCGAGCTGATAGAGTGCACGGCTTGAGTGCATCTGTTTTGGGAAAGAGCCAACAGTGCACACAAATAGGGCAAGCGCAGTCACTGCAGACATTGGCTTCTCCTTCCGTGTCTGCTTCGATGTGTCCACGGTTTGGACAACGAGGGAAAGAGCTCGCGCAGGCGGTCTTCCGCCGTGCAATCCAGATCAAAGCTGTAAACACCTCTCCTGCCAACCCCCCCTATTTTTTAAACCTCATAATACTTTGTCCACCATCCCCCCCCCCCCCCCCCATCCCAAAACAACGATTTATGTCATCATCAAAGGTCCAGCCTTTTTGCGCGCCTGGGAGCCTAAGTCTGATTGCCAACCAGTCTGCAAAACAAACAATAAGCTGCGACGTGCGGCATGCGACATGTCCCTTCTCGCCACTCGACACTCCTTTTTTTGTTCCCTGCCCTCGTCGCTTGCACATTTGACGGACAACAATGGGGCGGACCCATCTTGTTTCTGGCCTCCCGAGGACCCTTCTTGCATGCATGGCAATCGTAGCCACACCGACCTCGCGTTGTATGCCCGGTACATTCGGTGCATGAGCACAAAACATGAGAAACCCACATTCAAGAACGCGCATGCGGCACGAATTGTGCTACACTTCGCCTCACCTAACGAAGTAGTTCATTCACGTCTCCGCACACTCGAGCACCGCCCCGGAACAGAAGTGTATTTGCGGAGTGCGGTGATCCAACGCACCAGAGGTCAATTCGCAGTCGCTGAATCTTCCTCCAAAGCTTCCTCTGAAGCAGCCCGTCGAAAACCACAGCGCCGTCCGTTGTTTTCAGTTTCCCGAACGTCTCTCCCTTTTCCTTTCGTGACCGCCCACCTCACCTGGTATCGAAGGATACAGCTTGTCATAAAAGACCCGCCATGGCCTGGCCCGGTCACAGCCGGGCCTTGTCAGTGCCGTGCCTTGCACAGTCCCGCTAAGTGAAGATCATCTTGTACAGCCCTTTTTTGCGCTGTTTGTATTTTTCCATCATCGTCGGGCTCTTCATCCCTGCTTCTCTCCATTCCCACATTGCAACCATGACATCCACTAGTTGACGCCTCCGAGTACCAAGCTGACCAGTTGCTTTCTCCTGGTACATTCTAGCTCGAGTATCCAACCAACCAACCGCCGATCCGTAGTGGCTACCGTCCTCGGAATCGACAACAACCTATCGTGAAGCTGGTAGGACTTCGCTCTGTCACCGTCTTTTTACCCGACATCCACCTCGATTGTATCCACTTGGACCCATAATCAGACGCCATCTAGGCATCATTGTGCCGTCGATAAGACCTCCCTCTTTACGCACAGTTCGAAATAAAATGAAGCGTTAGGAAGAGGGAAAGGGGCATCCTCAGGGCTGTACTTGCTTGTGGGGCGACGGGGCCCTTTCGCCTTTGACTGTTTTCTCTTTTGTCGTCGCTAGCCCTCCGTGCCAGCTCGCCTCATTTTCTACCACGGATTGGTCCCGACTGAGGAGCTTTGGGAATATAAAAGGCTTCCTTCCTCTCGACTTTCCTCCGTCTTCCTTGTCGAAAGTGCATCCCCGTTCTCACTTTTCCTTTCATCACGCCTCATCACCCATCACTCCTCATTATCCAGCATCAAAGTATCAAAGTGTCGTAGCATCCAAATCACTTCGACATGGATATCAGCAACGAAACAGACCTGCACGGCCTCGCTGGTACCTCCCCTGGTCTTGCTTTTCAGGTACGTCTAAGTGTTTCCATTATGTTGTCTTAGCCACCCATAGCATATCTCAGCCACGGATTGCTACACACGTCGATGGTAAGACGGTGGTGTCATCTTGACACCGCTATGGCCGGAATGGCACATCGACGAGAGCATGCCGCCGTGTCGCTTGACAATATGATGGTGGCGTCAGAGAGACGTCTTCTTCCCAGCACCCTTCCATGAAAAACGCGTCGACCAACAGACATATGTCCCACTTGGGTCGTCGGTTGTACCCTCATTAGAAGCCGTCATCACTCAGTCTTCTCGTGACAGTTTCAAAGATGGTTGCTCAAACAACGCCAAAGACCTGGCAATGAAGACATGGGATATGGGCTAACTCCAACAAGAACACAGAAGACACACAGACACACTATCAGCTCGATACAATTTCGGAAGCCGACACTTCAGTTGCGCTGTCAAGCGACTTTGGTTCCATCCACGACACGGCTCCTTCTTCGGTTGAAGAGCAGAACGAACAGTATGAGCACCTGGTCACCTTGCATGAGGCCTCGCAACTGGCACTGCAGCTCGACGATGCGACTTTGCAAATGCACCAGCAGGAGCTCGACGACCAGCATAGTTCACACCGCATTCCTGATCCGGGTTGCGGTCTCTGCTCCATGAGTTTTTATTACGCGCCGTTCTATAGCGACAAGAAGTAAGTCTCGGGAAATTTCATTTTCGCTTTTCCTGGAATTGATAACTGTGAGATGGGTGGGCAAGATGGTAAAGCGAGGCAGTCGTCAACAGAAGTGTTGCACTTTGGAAAGGGGGGCGGGAGAGACGAAAACAAAAGAAAATTGTGCAACCTACCTCACTGTTCACCACTTTGATAAGAAATGCACGGTTTCTTGAATCACATCGGCTAACAACCATCTTCTTGCTCGTTTTGGTGTTGAATAGAGCATACAGTGACACAGAGACTGTCTCCCCGGAAGATGCTTTTAAAAATGAGCTTTTGATAGCAGGGCAGATCCGGGAAGGTGACCGTGCTGCTACGTTGGCCAGCATGGAGCTTTCCCGGCCGTCAAACTGGCAAGACCGATTTGAGCTGCAGGGCTCCAACCGCCGCCTTGACCATCACTCTGGCCGTCACTCCTCTGGTCAGCAGCCGTCCAGTCAACGGCCATCCGGTCACCGGTCCTCTGGCCATCAGTCGTCTGGCCATCGCTCCTCTGGTCATCAGCCGTCCGGTCATCGGCCCGGTCACAGGTCATCCGGCCGCCGGCTCTCTGGCAATCAGTCGTCCGGTCATCGGTCATCCGGTCATCGGTCCTCTGGACATCGCTCTTGATCATCCATTCGGCAGTTGTCCATCGTTCGTGAAGGTTCTTTATGCGACCAGAGACCCACAATTGCCACCACCATGTTTCCGCTAAGCTCGGCTCGAGCCGACCTAGTGGCAACTAATGATGACGGCACTTCACGTTTTGTGGGGTGAAACACTACTCATGCAGCACCCATGCCAATGCAACGCCTCTGCAAAGGTGACCAGTTGCCGGATCGGCAGTGCCGCATGAAACGGCGAAGCGATGTTGGCATGTGTGCGAAGCTCTGGGAGGGTGAAAAACAGAAGGATGACGGAACGACGACGGAACAACAAAATTTCAACTTACCACGGTCTAGCATCTTGCTGTGGCCACTCATGTATTTGCTTTTGCCCCCTTTTTTCTTTATCTTTTTCTTTTCTCCACCCCTTTCTTTTCCCGCTCCTCCTCTTCTCCTTGCCGCTTTCCATTCCATGTAATATGGGACACGCAAAAGACATCTCTCGGTATTGGAAGGCATCAAGACGCACGCTACGTGTGTCTTGATACCCATGACGCCAGGATCGTATCGTCGACGCAGGGCTTGCGATAGCTCGCCGCAAATCTCCAAGCTAAACCAAGAAAGAAAAGAAAATTTTCGTCAATCTTGACGATAATTTCTAGAACAAAGGAAAGGGGTTTTGTGACCCGGAAAGCTTTTTACATTGATCATGTAAGAGCACCGTTTGAATCCCCTTCTCAAAAGAGGTTGAGAGGAACGATTCAGAACCGCGAGTGCATGGTTAGGGACATGCACACAGCCGACAATTCAGCCGTCAAACCAACGGCTCCTTCTTCGGTCTGTTTCCCCCTTGTGTGTGCCTGTTTGTTTGTTTGTTTGTTTGTTTGTTCTTCATTTTCCTTATTTATACTTCTCTCAATTAGCCCCCTGTTTCAGTTGTAATATTTCTCACCATGTCCTCCCCTATTCTCAGTCATAGCGACTGTATGCCCTTTGCCCCTCTCATCTCTTGTTTTGTGTTTAGTTTAGTTCTCGAATCACTCACAATTAATATTTCGTCGGTCAGCTTTAATGTCCCATAAACAAGATTTGATGTTTGCCATGTGTAGGATTTCAAGAATTGTGCGGTTGATGCCCAAGCGCCCAACCGTAACGTCTCGAGCATAAGTTGGTGAGGACATTCCTGCAGGATTAATGATCGGGTCGTCCAATGACGGGAGAACAAGAAAAGGGGATATCCCAATCGGGCCGACACACTGGTGAATAGGTGAATGTTTAGCAAGAAACAGATTGAATAATAGAAAGAAAGAAGAAAACATAAAAATAAAAGAAAGAGGAAAGAAGAAAGAGGCAGGTGGAAAGGGGGCAAGCGGCTAATTACGAAAGACACAAAAGCGGTAGCAACGCTAAATGCCTAACGAATAATTATTCCCGTCAGCACGACCTGACCCTTCGTCGTCGTTAATTGTCAGCTCGGAGTCCTCGGATGGCCAGGTCACCGCCAATCTCCTCGTACAAAGGAGTCGGCGCGTTGCAGTTTGTATGTTTTGTCGAACTGTTTCCGCCAGCCACATGGCAAACCGCTTGCAGCCCAGTGTGCGTGTGATATTGGCGGCCGATGAAGAAGGGATACATGTGCTGCTGTGTTGTCTGTGACTTGTTGCTTGTTGTCGGTTTCATTTCCACGGGAAACCGCCAGCTGTCTTTAAAAAGAATGAAAAAGGGGAAAACGAAAGGAAATCATTTTCCTTTCTGCTTTCCGCTGTCCTGCCTCCCAGATTTGTCCTGAAATTTTACTCGACAACACATCAATATTGGGAAAATGACTTACCGCCGCAATGTCCATCGGGTAATGCACTGCGTTTGAGTTTGGAGTCACCCAAATGCGAGTCAGTGTGATTTGTGCTACCCTGGTGTCGCATTTGTGACAATTCCGGATATGGGAAAGACCGATAGGTGTTTAATGGCGATGCGACAATGAAGAAGGAGCAGGTGTAAAAGGGGAAAGGAGCAACGGAAGGAAGGAGCAATGCAAGGGAGACAAACGGGAGAGCGGGAATAAAGACAGCCAACAATGAGGTAGGATGACTGTAGGGCCTCTATCAGGAGGAAGAAGAAGTAGTAAAAAGAAGAGCATCATGAGACGCGCTCTGCATTTTGGATGACATCCGCAAGCAAAGATAAAGCCAGACGAAATACGAGGTAAAACAAGCGTCGAATTTGCCGCCTTCCGCTTGTAAGTGAGTAGCGGGGCGACCCGCGCCGAGATATTGGTGTCGACAAGAACTGACTGTGGCGCAATTGAGCATAGTTTAAAAAAAAAAAAAAAAAAAAAAAAAAAAAAAAAAAAAAAAGAAGAAGAAAGAAAAAAAAAAGAAAGAAGAAGGCAGAAAGAAAGAAGGTAAGTCATAACAGGTTAAAGAAGAACGAAAGATCAACCTCAAAAGATGTTGGAACTCTCAAGATGGCGGAAATATTGTCAAGAGGATATGAAATAGAATTTTTTTTATCTGCGTCTTTTTCAATGAACCAGGCTTATGGACTTTCGTCTCGTTCGTCCCGTGGGAGTTCGCCTCCATGGCGCAGTTGGGGTTGAATATTGCAGCCCACGATTTCGCGCACGCCGAAGCGTGGCATGTTGTTCCTCGACTTTGTCAATTGGTGGTGTCATCAGCATGCTGAATGTGCCAGTCTGAGAACCATTGCGGTCGGTCGGCTTTAGGTAATTACTGGGCGACGTTTGAGACGCATGGAATTTCGAACGTCGAACCTGGGAGAGGGGAGATGATTTGACGAAAAAAATAAATCACAGAGCTGAAAATGAATTTCAGATGTGCATTAAGAAACCAAGCTGAAAAAAAGAGAAGCGAAAAACAAACCAAGCTGGCAATGGACGGGGCAGTGTTTGATCTGAAAAGGGGCAACCGAAGCCAGTAATGGGGTGCATGGCTTGATTTATACATTGGTGGCGAAAGGCTGGATGGTTGCTTGTGGCGATCAAAGCGACTCCCAATGCTTGGTTCGCTCTTCAACCTATCACAAGCCGGACCGGCAAGGACGAATACGGGTACGTACTTTTACGAACGAGACTATTGGCCTTGCAGCGGTTTTTGGAAGGACAGCCTCCTTTCGCAACGTTGCCTGTGACAAGAGCACGTAATGAGGACACGCAGTATTTACGTTTGTCTTGATGTCTTGCTTTTCTTCTCTCGCCTTATCATATTTTTCTTTTTTTAAAAAAAGAGAGAAAAAAAAAAGAAATTCGTGTAGCACCTTTTTTCGCCCTCTTTCACAAGCTGAGACCCACGCCTGCTGCTCCTCCGTTTGTCCAAGTCGAGATCGACACACCGTTTCGGCATACCCATGCTTGAGGGCTCCTATTTCAACCTTGGCCAACCCGGCAGGTACTATGACGTCCTCTCCTTTGCAATAAAACAAATACGATGGTCCCTAGTTGGGAGATCATCGCGTGCTTGGCCCTCGGTGCAACAGCCACAACATCCTCTTTCCAACGTCTTCTCTTCACATGCATTTTAGTTACCTTATTATTATTATTTTTTAAAAAAAGAAAAAAAAAACTGTACGAGTCTGTAAGAAATTGCCACCCACCAGACTCGCCATGTCACGTCCATTTTCCAATCTGATTCCAGAACGGTTTCCCGAGTTGGACCTGGCTCCGTTAGGATCAAGTCTCCTTACTTCCCTTCCCCTGCTCCTACCTCCTTCAACCCTTCCACTTCTCCCCGCCGGGGGCCCGGCGTAGTTCCAATAGTCTGCTTGAGAGTACGCTCCACTCCTGACGCCTTTTTTTATTTCTTATTCTCTCGAATGAGGCGGTCAGTCCTATGTCTTGACGCCTGGGTGGGTGTCTGGACAACATGTTTCCGATGATATGATTTGTCTCTGCTTCCAGTCTCGGTAGACGCTTGATCGGTCTCGTGGCCCGGTGACACACTTTTCATCAAAGCAGTGGCCACTCTCGACGCCTTTTTTTTATTATTATTAGCTGAACGACAAGGCTGTGGGCATCGACTGCTCTGGGACACAAGGTGTCTATTTTTTTTATTTTTTCACCCTCATGCTATCAAAGAGGTCTAGGCAGACGTGTCAATGGGCGTCATAAGGACTAGCCGGCTTGGGCATGTCTCGACCACGTCGACGTTGTTCGTCTTTTCCCTTTTTCTTTAATTTCCTTGATTTATATTTTCACTTTCTCTTAGGAGGCTGAGTTGATACTAAGTACTCCGTATCATAGTTCTTATTTTGTCCCATGTCTTTTCTGGCCGCCCATTCCTGTTCTTTTCCCTGCCCACGTTGTTTATTTTGTCCTCACTTCCCTCCGCCTCCTTTCTTCTTTGCTCTACCGCTCTGACGTCCCCTTGCACCGATGATCGGATGCATATTTCCGTCTGCATTTATGGAGAACGTCGTACCCGAATGGTGATTTTACTGTTTTGCAGTGACTAGCGGTGTAGGGTATCCCGCACTTGAAGGGCGGCGCTCGAGGTACTGGTCTATGCATCGTGTTTTACATTCAGTGTCTTACTGTCAAACAACTAGTAAGACCTCCCCCATACCATGGAACAGGTTCACCAGTGGTGCCCTCTCTCCCAACGGTCGAACTGGCCAATAGCTCAGCCAACTCACTGGATTCCAAGAAGTAACGGGGTTCCATGCTTTCCTCTTGAATGTTTGGCTGATGTGCCGCATCTGAGATTCTTGCAGTCTTTGTAACTTATTTGTGACTCACAGAAATGAAGAAAGAGGAACGGGACGACGCACTGGTTGTTGGAAACATCAGCATCTGATAGCCACGGTACCTTTTTTGGCGTATCTCGTTCCTCGGAGTGCTGCCTAAAGCAGACAATATGAAAAGAACGAATGGTGTGTGCTCAGCGCTGATGAAATTCATTTGTATCCAATGAGTTGCCTGTCATTGACCAGTCACGGTTTCCGCAGACTCTCATCATTCTCATTCGCCGAGTACATCAAAAAGCACCGGAAATTGTTATTTATCACTGGCTCTTGACTCGCGTGAATTCTTCAGCAGTTGGTGCCCCGTAATCTTGAGTACTGTTGTTTCCAAACGAATGAGGACTGCAGCAGGCAGCCATCTAGGCAAGGAGAGGTCAAGATGTCAGCACCTTGCAGCATCTCCTCACTGTACTCTCACTTTAGTAGCACCATCAAAAAATATGTGCATGGTCCTAGGGCCTCAAATTGGACATAGTCCGTTCATTGCACATGTGGGGGTTTCCTGAGGAGGAAGAATAAAATGAGACGAGCCAAAGTTGGCAATGTGGTCGTGGAGCCAAATTGCCCTGGCTGACAAGGATGTGAACGGGCAGGCAATGAGCAATGAAATGTGCAAATTCGATGTCCCCGTTCACCGCATATCGGATTTCTTACCTCTGGCTGAAAAGGCCTTGATCGAGTAATATGACGGGCTCGGCGAAACAGCTAAAAAAAAGCGGACGCCTGTAATCCTTGCAGGCAGCCGGGCGGGTTAGCGAAAACTCGGAGACAATGGGAAGTGTCACGCACCGAATTAGACATGCACGGGTCCCGCGTGGCGAAAAGTTTATTTTCTTCCATTGCGGAGCAAAGTCATTGCAAAATGGTCAGCCTGTTCAGGTTGTTGTAGAAGAGGATGCTGTTGGCTGTGGGGTCAAGTGCATTCGGGATAGTGCGACACTCCCTTGCCACTGTGAACCGAAGAAAGCGAAGGGTTCGTGGAATTCCATGCGAGGTATGTGTCGAGGCTCAGCAGCGTCTGGATTGGCCAGAGTCCGATGTCTCGTCGGCACTTTACCGGTGATCTTCGCCGCCTTGTCTCAGAGGATCTCTTCCAAAGCAACACGAAAGACGAAAAAGGCTGCCGCACGTCCGTGCCCCATAGGAACGGACGGATAGCAGGCAAAAGGGGAGAAACAAGGGTAGGAAGGCAGCCGCTAGACCGCACAGGCGTCCAACCAACAACCCACAAGTTGTGTCCTATTTTGGTAAAGGTTCCGCAATTTCGCATCACAAAGCCGCATCTTTTCATACCGTCTGAGAGCTCTGAGGACGATTGTACCTCCCACTTTTTTCAATCTTGTTATAAAGAGAAAAACAGAGAGAAAAACATGAAGAGCAAAAACTTCGTCGGACAGGGCGCAGTGGGATGAATAAACCCCGGACGCCGTTGGCAGTTGCAGAATGCTAAAAATAAGGCTGTCGTCAGCAACTGCGGAGTTTGACGGCTTACCGAGTTCTTCCAAAGGAATTCGGACGCCTTTTTACGCCCGGTCAAAGTTTTAGCCGGTCTTGGATTCGCAGCGAGGCGCTTTGAAATTTCAAATACTTCGAGAACCGTTAGTCAACCAGAAACCGTGGGACAGGCCAGGGCCAGTCTGGCTGTACTACAGAATACAACGTATTAACAATTTACAACGGGACCGCGCCTGAACGGTGACCTAATCGAGAAAGGTTTCTCAGAAAGAAGACATGGGTAGAGTATGGCCTGTGTGCCTTGCACCCCAGCCTTGTCGGTTCGAATTGTTTAATTTGGTCTCGATTACCGAGCAAAATTCGCTTAAACAACGTGGAGTCCGTTACGGACCGTCTAGCGAGCACGACATACACAGCGCCATCCTGTGATAAATCATTGAAGCAAACAGTTTGAAACGGTGAACCGAAAGTGGCCAAAAACGCTGTAGTAAATAAGCACGAGAAAGGCACCGAGGCAATAGACCAAAAGAATGTGTCCTCATACGACGCACGGATACAAGAAAGCGAATATAGTCGCTACGGTACGCGATATCCGAAAAGAGTAATCAAGCCAGAAATTCATACACATGTTCTCTGCAAGGCTGCAAAATGTGCACTTTTCAGTCCACTTTTGTGTACGGAAAACCGCTTCCCTGCCAGTCTTGCACTGTTGTACAAAGGGGCTGCCATTATGCTTGGGAGCGGACAAGGCACGATAGAGTACAGCTTCAGTGAGAATATTCCTATTGTCGTAGAACATGTTTGCGTAGGAAAAGTAGATCAATATCGTGAGATGCCATGGTCACTGAAGCCAAGTTGGGAACTGCCAATATAAGACCAACTCCGTCCCGTCCATAACATGAGCGAATGGTAAGATGGCCGAGCGGTCTAAGGCGCTAGCTTCAGGTTCTGGACTCGAATTTCCGGATTCGGATCCAAAACGTGAACTTGCTAGTCTCGCAAGAGGCGTGGGTTCGAATCCCACTCTTATCACTTTTCTTTTGCGTTTTGATCTTTTTTTTTAGCCCAAACGACACACATGATTTTTCAATATATTTAATCACACCGTGATTCTCTTCCGAGATTTTTTTTCAGTACAAAGCGAAAGCAGAATGGGTGGTTGTGCTACGGTACTTGCGGTGGTGTGGTGCAGGAGCCTTCTTTTCGACCCGCCAGCCTCGTGAGAATCTGAGATTTATGCTAGGACAACATCAGAAACAGAAAATGAAAACGGAAATGGTAACTCTCATGCAACACAGCATGAGCGGCTATGCCGCATCCAGAGAACTATATGGTATTTCCCGTCGCCACGCTCTCAACGTCACGCCTGATTTGGCCCCTTTCTCCTTCGGCCCATTTGAAAGACCTGCTGCGGCCTGCGGTGGCGGCCAAGTATGGGCGCTATTGATGCACGGCGAAGGGAGTCGAGCATCTAATGTCCGCATTATGGTACCAGACGTGTCTTTCTTCGAGACAAAAATGTACCCAGACCAGTGTGGGGGCGTTTGAAAGAAATGGATGCATCAAATCTGGCCCAATATGTCTACATGTGCTGCGAATATCATATAGTTTCTCGGATAGGTCTTCTTTCGAACGGAACAGCGCGCCTTGCGTAAGCTCCACCAATACACACCCAATATGTCGTCCACGGTGGCGACCATGACAAGATATAGAGGGATCCAGAGGCCGAGGACGGGCTTTCAGAGTCAAGAGAGCAGCGGCTGAAATGTAAAGAGAGGGAGGGAAACAGAGAGACAGAAGTTGGGGGCCGGCGGTAAACTCGCGTGCAGGATTGCGGAGTACGTCTTGTACTGTGTGCACATGACACCATCGGCGCAGCTCGTCGCCAGACTGCCAGCAGCTTCATTCTCTCCCAAGCGTCGTGCACCTTTTACGTTTCCTTCAGATCACCAATATACTCTGACTATCCTACTTCACATCGTTTTATCGTAGAAACTATACAACCTTGCCATGTCTTCCACCTTCCCAATATGTCTCGCTAATTCCAGCCGCATACGGTCCTCACTTTCCCCCCTCACTTGGCAACATATGGGCAAACTAAGAAGGTTTCGATTTTCAGCTCGTCTACGCAAAAGAGGGGAAGTGCTGGCTTGCAGAACTACAAACATGAGGTGGCAGAGACGGCAGCTAAATGATTGGCTACAACAACTCTCATATATGGATTAGAGCAGTGAAATCAGTGCCAACGCAAGTTGCTACTTGAGAGATGTATGCAGAGTACTTGATGTGCCTCTCCTACGCATACGCGGCTGTTTTTCCTTTGTTTGCATAAGAGATCAGCCACGTTTCCAGACCGATTATACACACTCGTGCGTGTACTCGACTATACAATGGCAGGCAGCCCACTTGTCGCTGTGGCCGTTGATAACATCACTGTTGACCGGCTGTGACATGAAGCTGTTGGCTTGTGAACCCGATTTTCGATTTGCTGCTAGTCGATACAATCCACGACTTTGGCGTGACTTTCATTCACAAATCGCCATACTCTGCCAGAAACCGAAAAGACGTGCGAATTTCGCCGTCGTGTAGGTCGAAACGATTGGCTGTAAAAGACGTACACAAAACGAGCCGGGGCATGTTCGGTGGCTCCCCACCACAACAATTTCGCTCGACGGGCCGGCCCGTCGATCCTTCCTTCAGAACCACCAAAGGCTATTTGCACCTCGGGACAACAGGCCCGAGCCAGATCGAACCCCAGGATCGACTTGTGCATGCAGGCTCCATACGATTGGTAATTCTGGGGTAATCACAAAATGGTGACACACCGGGAACCTTGTCGTCCGGATATCTGCTCCCCAAGTTATGTCATGGGACAAATCTCCTTTGGAGAGATATTTTCATTCGCCAACAGCACGTTTACTGAAAGTGATTCACTTGCGTGCACCTGCAAAGTTCGTCATGTGGAACTAAATATATTTGAAATTTTTGTATTATGCAAACCGTAATTCCCTGGTCCTCGAGACAGAGATATGGTAAATGGGCAGTAGTAAATCTGAAGAGATAAAGAAAATGAAGCGCTCTGCTTGGAAACAAAATAACCCAAAACAAATAAATGCAATGCCCCGCGCCACCATGTAAATGCACATTTAAAACAAAACGCAGCCGACCGATGCCAGCGTACCAAATTCCCTCCCCCTCGCCGACCTGAACGTTGACAGTTGTTGTTTGCCCGCCCACCCTCCCATCTGTTAGGGTGGTTCGTCGGGTTCTTTGCCGAAACGTGCCACTTTGGCCCTTGCCATACCTTCCATGTCCGAGAAATTCACCTCGTCCGTAACGTCATTGTCGTTGTCAAAGTCGGCCGTATCACTATTGTCATCATCCTCAAGGACAGTCCCTGGTAGAACCTTGCCTTTCCCCTTGTCCTTGGGCGCACCGTTTCCCACGTCATCCTCCATACTAGCATCACCCGCCACCGGAGAGGCCGTGTCCAAATCCAGATCGTCTTGGGCCGGTTCATCCTCGAGTGGATCGCGAAACTCGTCCATCACGGAAAATTTGTGAGCCGTCGCGTCGTACGAAATCCACCTATTGAACGTCGCGAGCTGGCAGGCCATCCACAGGACGCGCTCCTTTCGGGTCAGGCGCGTCGAGGAAGACTCCATCAGCCGCTCGTCCTCATCAGCGGAATCCATGTTCGCGAACCAGCCTTGCGGGTAGTTGTATTCGGACCACAACAGACCACGCAGGTACCAGTCGTCAGGCAGCGGCTTGTCAGCATCACTGCGGACTGGCGGCGGGGGCTCGAATGTGACGTTGGTGTTGACAGGTTCGGTTGGGACAAAGGGGCTGTTGTCGCCGTTTGCCGCGGCGGCTTGTTGTTGTTGCTGTTGCTTGAATTGAATCTCCTGGATCCGCCTCTCCTCCTCGGCTTTTCGATCGACTTGTGGCTCCATAAACACATCCCGCTCGATCCTGTCGTACCGCGGACTGGTCAGGAGCATATTATTGAGTGTCACTACAAGCGGCTCCCAAGGAAATGTTTTTTCGAGGTAAGCCATGCCCTCTGGGATGCGCGCGAAGCATAGCATCCACACAAGGCGCGCGTGGATGTAGCCGTGGCAGTTCGCATCACCAACGCGGGCCAAAACAACGCGGTCAATGTCAGCCACAAGATTCTGGGCTGGCTCGAGAGCCTGCACGATCTCAGGATCAACAGCCATTCGCTCATCAATACTCTTCTCGGGTTGCTGCACATTGCCCATCGGTACATCCACTGCGGCGTCTGTTGGAGCACCTGTCATGGCACTGCGATACATTTCATCGTGTAAAATACGCATGAGGACATTGTCGTCTCCGCCGTAGGAAAGCAACGAGCAGCTGTTCACAATGGCCATATACACGCCGGTTTCGACCCAGGTCCGAGACGATAACGCAATATGATCGTCAAGTCCAGCGACAAAGTCACCGACGGTGGGCCGGAAGTCAGGCGTCGTCTTCATACCATTTTTAAATAAAATCGCATGGGCCTTGATAAATGCCAGCTCAATAGGCGGGACATGCTGGGTGGCATTGTTTAAGACGGGGTCTAAGAGTGTCATAATCGACTCGCGCGTAGAGGTGAAGGGGATAGGCGTGCAAAGACTTTTGACGTAAAAGTAGAGCTGCGTCACAACATACGGTCTCGCCAAAATGGCAAGGTGATGGTGGAGTCTGCCAGTCGTTGGAGCACGGTCCGAAGCCAGAGTGTACCAACGCCGGGACACGTTCGTCCAGGTGTCACGCACCCGCTGGTTATCGTCCTCGATCGCCATCCTATAACGCGACAAATCGCCTAGACACTCGACCCAGGTATCCTCGAACGTGCGGACCGTCTCATACAAGAGCGCAATGATCGAGTACGCCATATAAATAAACGTAATCATGTGCTCGCGAGATTCAGGAAGACGGTGGCGTAGTAATTCGAGGAAGCTGTGGATACCATGACGCCACATACGGGCTGGGATCGCGTACTTTTGGGCAACGCGGCGGAGTGCAGGCGAGGCCGAGGGATGCTGAGACGCAAGCATAAAGTCATGATGCTCGTGCAAGAGCGTCCTGTGCAAATTCAATAGAGCCTGCCACTGGCCATCATCCAGTTTGACTTGTAGATCTATGGCGCTGGACTCGCTGTCGATCTCAATGCACTTGGACTCGACCATGGCAAGCCCGACATAAATTCCCTTCACTTCGTTGACCAGTTGCGTGAGCGTAATGGGCCGTGTCTTTGGTTGCAACTCTATATTTGGGTATCTCGATTGTGGCGCCGTCTTGCTGCCATACTGTGGATGCGGGGGGTTGGAAGGAAACGAGCCAGCTCGTTGATGTGGCTGTGTTGGACCGGCAGCAGGTGCGCCAAAGGGCTTGTTCGGGGATGGTGCAGCAAGTACGCCGGCGCCACCACCCCCTGGTTCCCTTGCCCAACCGGGTCCACCAGGTGCGCTTCCACGGCTCGAAACGTTCGGATGGTATTTTGGATTGATGGTAGGTTGTGCGGCCTTTTGCGGAGATTGAGCCGGCGGTGCAGCGGATGATGTTTGTGAAGAAACAGCGGGTTGCTGGGGGGGATGCGAGGTTGCATGGTTTTGGCTTTCCGAATTATTTAAGAAGGTTGTGGGAGATTCGGTATGTTGAGATTGTGTCGTTGCGTTATTAATCGGTATAAACGTTGAAGAGGAGTTCACCGAAGACGTCTGTGGGATGTGGCCTGGCCCATAGTTGTGGCTGGCTGGCGAGAAAGCATGGTTTGATCCATGGGGACCAATAACAGTAGTTGCGGTGCTGTGCCCAGGCTGGCTGGGCGGGTGCTGTAGTTGCTGGTGGTGCAGGCCGAGGTTCTTGTTCTCGACAATGCCTTGTTCCTGGCCATGTTCTGGATGGATGGCGTTGGTTGGTGGAGCTGGCGCGAGGGGTGCAGGGTTGCCGCCTGCAAGGTCGTGCGGTTGCGGCTCGAATGGCCCTTCTGGCGTCTGCATCTCCGGGTGCCTAGGATGTGCCGATTCTGTGGGAACAACGGTAGACGCTGCAGACGGTGCGTAGGCCGCAGGTGGTCCAGAGGAGGTAGACGCGGGAGTCGATGCGGCTGAGTCAATGGTAGGATAGGATGCCGAAAGCAGAGTGTCGGTGTTTGGTGGGGATGAGGCTGGGGAGGCAACAGGGGAGAAAACACCAACGTCGGACGCGGCAGATTCCGACGGCGACTTCTGGGACCTCTGTTTCTTATATGCTGGTCGGTGGATGTCATGAAGTGGTCTCTTGCTGCAAAAGAACGACAATGTTAGCAATGGTGATGGACGAGGATGGAAAAGAACGTGTCTAGATAAAAAAGACAGAAAAGGGGGAATACAGGTCTGTCATGGTTGCCTGCCTGTGGTAGGTCAAAGCAAGTACTGAGGTTATGCTTTAAAACGGAAGGAACAAGTGAAGTCGTGAAGGCAAGAGGCAGGAACGACCGTTGAGCACATGCAAGAGCCGCAATGCAGGAAACAGCGGGCGGGCCAGACGGGGACTGCACGGAACGGGGAGGAACGACCAAAAACGTCAAGAAAAAAAAAGAAAAAAGAAAAAAAAAGCTTACACATGGCTGGCCGAGCTTGAACTGTGCCTGTGGGAGTGCTTGGAGTCTCCCGCCAATGGCAATAACGGTTTTTGCTGTTGTAATCCGTGATGAGCCCCAGAGTCGCTGCCTGCCGTCCCCCTGTATTGCGCGTTGTCATGTCGAGGCGCAAGTGGTGGCGAGCCTTGCTTGTGTCGCCCATTTCCCAACAAGTCTGAGTTCTGCGAATCAGGCGGCGGTTGGCTGCCTTCACTGGACGACTGACGCAACATTTGGAGCGCTGCTTGTTGGAATACTGATATCTGTGGTGGATGGTGCGACTGCGTGGTGGCCAAAAGTTAGCATGTGTCAAGGGGAAACGCAAAACTACGGCGAACACGCCGAGAAAATGAAACTGGCCAAGAGCTGGCTGGCATCGGTCGAGGAACTGATCGAAACCCATTTGCTCATTTGCTGTATGAGGGATGAGGCGTGCCTGGTGCGAGCGCCGGGCTTCTGGTTGCAGGTCGACTTACCTCGGAATTTGGGCATGGATTCCGGCAAATCTGTTGGATTTGTCGGATTTTGATTTTCGCGGATTTGACGGTCTAAGAAAACAACAGCTGAATAGAGGGACGGGCAGGCTGTATCGCAAAGAGTAAAATGCGGCATGGGGTTGACACACTTCCTGGCAGAACGGACGGCTAGTGATGTCTGGATGCATTTATAGATTGGATGCGTTCGCAAGGTCCCGGCCGCAGTTTGGTTCGCATTGTCGTGCGGACTGGACTAGACTGCGGCTCTGTCAAGCACCTAAGTATATCAAATCATGGTTCCGCTCTAATTGACCAGTCACATTGCGTCCCCAATATCCCTGTATGCAGGGAGCTTGAGTGGCCAAAGCGCTGAACCGCCGTACATCGTAAACGTGCAAGATGATTAATGCAAACTGCACGTCCATGCGGCCAGTGGGCGCAATGCTCAAGGATTGGATTGGACGCCATTTTCAGCCTGTACGTCGAAAACCGTACCAAAGCGATACCGTTTTCCACATCCTCCGTTTACTTGGACCCTCCCCTTCAGATATTTGTCACGTGATTGAGTCAAAGGCGGAACAGACACCGCCACTCGCCACAGCGGCCGCCCGGCATGGCTGACCAACACAGCTGAACGTACGAATCGCTTCAGGACGCAAGCCATCGATGCCTACGGAGCACAGCGGCCTGGCTACGTGACTACCTGACAATCAAGCCACAAGCTGCCTCCCGAGGCGCAAAGTCGCGAGGCCTGGCCGCCAGATCTCGCAGGAACGCGGCAAGAAGTCGCCACGACCATGTTCAAGCTCAAAGGCACCGACCTTGGCAGATTCAATGCCATGCACAAGGCGTAGCCTCCATAAAAGGCTGACCAGTTGAGCAGGGCATGGGCAAAGTGCCAGCTGTCGGCCTTCTCTCGAGGCCGGGTATGCCTCGGCCTCCTTATGTGGCCACCTTGTCAGAGGCCAGGCCAGCGAAGAGGAGACTATCTTATCACCTATGAAGTGGACGCACACCATGGGCTCGCCTTGTTTTGATGTTGTAATGTTTTCACTTTTTGACAGCAGACCACGACACGACACGGCGGCTAGGGTACAGATGATATAACACGGGGCGCGGTTCGTGTTGTTCGCTGGGCAGAAAGGTTTGCGAACCAGACACCGCAAAAGAAGCGGAAGTCGTATCACGAACACGAACAGGGGAAGCAAAATAAAAGACGAAACGAAAAGGTACGGCCACGACATGGCCCACAGCCTTTTACAAAGCACACGCCGTCGGCAAGTTATCCAGCCCGGTGCCTTGCATACAGGCAGCTACATCACTCACTTGTTGCCTCGCAGTTTTTGCATTGACACCACCCAGCAAAACCTCGCCTTGTGTGATTGTTTTCTTCAGCTCTTGCTATGTCGGGGCCCACTGCCGATGCGAAATCGACTGGTGGTCGCCCAAACTTAGTCAGATGCAGAGAGGCAGTTGCATGCATTTTAAAATCGGGAATTCGATCTCATACGTGGCCGCAACGTAATAGACGAACAGGTCCGGTTGAATAGCAAGGCGGATAGGCCCGTAACCAGAACAAAACTAGAAGATTCTCGAATACAAAAGGGGGGGCAAGGGCGTTGGGTATCAATAACGAGGGGTGACAAGACATACCGGGGAATATCAACATGAGCGTTTGAATTGCAGATCCACAGTGCCATGCTTTCGGTGTCTGCGTATTCACATTGGACAGCAAAGTGCCGGACGGATCACCTCCGGCCCGAAATTGTTGATGCCCAATCGCAACGTTCAACGACCAAACAAAAACAAAAGAGGAAGCAAACAAGCAAACAACAGAGGCGTTTGGGAAAGTCGTACTAATCGTCTTGTGCTATGCACTATGCCATATAAAATACCCAAGGATTATTTGCCTGGTGGTGTGCCGAGATTTTTCTGATGGAAACGCGAGCTTGTGGGGTGTCTGTGTGATACGACCATGTCGACGTGCTGCACGTCAAAAGTGAGGCTGCGAATGACATGGCAGGGCTTGTTAAACAGGCGTCTAGCTGAGAGTCAGACGGGTCGTAAAATGGCACGCACGATTTTTTTTTGATTTTTTTTTTTTGTAACGGAGCAAGACCCGATATTGTATCCATATACGGGAATTTATGTCATAAATTTCCAAGATATAAAACGTAGTTATTAATGAGTGCGACTTGTTTGATTTTGCGTAAGATGAAAATTTTGGGCCGCAAAGGAAGCGACGGATTTTTTAAAAAATAAAATAAAATAAAAATGAAAAACCGACAATCTCTGCGTTCGAAGGTTCAAGAGCAAGCACGCCGTCACGTCTTAAGACGAAGTGAAAGTGAACTTATGCTGAGACCTATACACTTTCCGCTTCATAGGTGAGTCACATAGCCAAACAATACACTTCAATTGGATAACAGTATGTTGCACGTTTGCTCTGTATTGCATACGTACGAGTATATCCGTAACTGCGAATGCTGCCTCAAAAGCACACATACCTTTATTAACCCACCTATTCGCTGAAACTGTGACAATATTGTGTAACACGGAGCGACGACAGCTCTTAGCAAGTTCTGCCTCTCGATGTGTGAATGCACTAATTTGCACTTGTACAGTCTTAGCCGGACGATGCAAGTTGTGAGAGTTGCTGGTTCTATGTGCTTCTTTCATTTTAATGTCGTTCGAAATGAAAGCTTTGATAACGAAATTGGAATCGTATATAGTTTCTTTTTTATCTTGTCGACTTGGGACTTTAATTCACTTCTTTGTCCTCTTACTTTCATGTTAAATTCTTAGCAGCCGTCGTCCAATGCCGACACATCTTTTTTTTTACTTACTTGGTTGCTCCTTATTTGTTGTTTATCGACGGACACAATTTGTACGACGCTCTGTTTTATTTCATAATTATAGTGAAAGATCGAGACTTCCTCTTTCGGTTCCGTTTTGTTCCGCTCTCTTTGACCTGCATCTGAGCGTCATATTCCCGCGGGTACCAACAGACAATTTTGTAGGGAACGGGCAGTTCGAAACAAGGCGGCCAAAGTAGACGCCTTTGCGACACCGCTTGTCTGCTTTTTCTTTGATATGCGTCCCTTGATCAACGCCTTAACATCCCTTTTTTCGTTTGAGTCTGCATTGAAAGACCCGGACTGATCGCTGAATCCTCTGTCTTGCGTGCCGAATTTCGTTTGGCGGAGTCGGAGCGGGAGGGCCGCCGTAGGGATGAGAATATCATTGGCTACTCGAGGAAGGGTCATGCTGCCAACAGAAACGAAAGTGCACTTTTCTCAAAATAAACACACTTTCGGTGTCTCTGCCGCTTTTGCCATGTCAGAAATTATCTCACCTTCTCGCAACGGGTCGTATCTTCCTCTTCCAGGAGTGGCGGTCCGTGTGTGTCGTTTCACACAGCGGTGTTTTCATTGTGATTGTGATGATGACTTGGCATGACCAGGGACGATGATCCCAAGAATAGAATCATTGGCCTTGGACGTGCCAAAAAAAGAAAGAAAGAAAGAAAATGAGAAAGAGTCATGCTGTCGGTTCTGCCTCAGCGCTTTTCGGAAACGAATTGGGATGGTTGGCTTGACGCCCGGCACAAACTAAGGTCAGCCTTGTCAAAAGCTTCGGCGGCCACCCGAGACAGCCGTGTCGCCGTCACCATTTTCTATCCTGAGTCAACCAGGCAACCAGCCGTCCAAGTTTCTTCTCTTGGGTCTACCAGTTCAAGATGTCAAGTCATGGTCGGTATCTCAGAAAGCCTTGTTGGTTGTTCGATTGTCAAGAAGAGCTTGCGCCCAGAAAATCACTGTAGGCACATGATTGTCCAATCAACGCATCCGACCGCTATTCCCACAAAAGTGCGAGGGAAAAAAAAGCCTGTATGCAAACATCAACGGGTTGCCACAAGGCGACCAAAAGTGCAAAAATGATTGGCTCTGGACGCTTGTAGTCTCCCCAGATTGAAAACCACCCATGCACTCGAGAACCTCCGCGCAGCATGCATGCTTCATTGGACAGATCATCCATTCTCGGCCTTTTATTTGTAGATAACAAAAAGGGATGGGGAGAGAAGCAGAGAAGGTGATGGCTCGGATGCGCCATTTGAGACCATCTGGGCATCCAGCTGATTCGACCTTGGTCTGACACTCTTGCCAATTTTTTGTTCATGGTGTCTACATTGACTGGGGGCTCTGAAGGGATGCAAGGCAAAAGAGGGAGGAGATGCGCGGGTTGACATTTCCTGGAAATGGGGCCGGCGCAGGTTAATATGAGGAGGGTGTTGTCAAGCGGCTGGATATGTCGTCATATGGGAAGCCTTAGCACAAAGCAAAATTTGGCATGTAAAAATGCACATTGTAGATGGAAGATGAGCAGCACGATTGACAAAATGTGGTGGCTCAACAAAAAGCAAGTTGGCGGCCGGATGGAACAGGATAAAAAAGCACATGGGAAATTATATTGGGATGGCTGCAGGAGGCATGCCGGCATGGACGCCTTAATCTGGCCAGAACTCGCGAGGTTTCAGTCACATTATTGGAAAAGCACATGAACTGGTATGTCTGATCAAATGGAGAAGCAGGCGATGGGGTCCTCGTATGGAGGAGACATACTCAAAAGTAAGATGAAGGCTGTCTCATGATATTTCGCCCAGTGCACAAAGAAAGACAAAGGCGTCGATGCGGTGCCCCGTTGACTTCTGGCGACCTGATCAGCCTCATGCGTGTTGCATTATGCCAGCCTGTGTCTTAGCCTTGCGCCTTTTGTTGTCACCTGTTCCACAGAAGGTTGTTTCAAGGCAACAGAAGGTGACGAACACCGAACCATCAACACATCCACCGAAGGCGAGGTTGAGGAACGAGCCATAAATAATGCTAGGCGAAGCGAATGTGGACGGGCAAAGGACAAAATAGACAGCGACAGAAATGACGACAACGCAACTACCGAGACTCGGCTGGAGCGTAGGTGGTTGTGTTCAACCTTGCACAACGACTGTAAGCAACCTCATAAGCCAAAGGGCCGGGCATGAATCTCGATATGGTTCTGTTGCGCATAGCAACAAAACCAGGTCGTATTTATGGCTCGTCTTCACTTTAACGACACTTGTCATTATGCATACCACAGAAAGCATATGCAGCGCTTCGTAACGACTCGTTGTGATCCTTGTGGTCCTTCCGATGTAGACATCACCCAAGAGACGCCTGAAAAGACGATGCACCACCGTATCGTGCGCCTACGGGACTCTCGTCGCTTGACCTCTGCTGTGCATCGCCTGCGGGCGAAATGCCTCGTCCAGCTCGTCCGACTGAATGTAGGCACATCCCTGTGTGACCCAAGATTGTTTTGGCCCACGTAGCATGTCCGTAATTGCTTGTGGATCAGCTGCCTGTTTCTCAGTGTCTTACGTAGCCCTTGCGTTACTCCACGCCTTGTTTCGATGCCTCGTCTGTACATCCTCTGGGTGGGATAGACGAAAGTCTCGAGGATCTCGACAAGCGGTTCGGTAGACGGAAACGAATATCGGTCAGGCGCTGGTGCATGTGAAAGATGAAACCGAATCCGTGGAGGTAGACAGTATCAAATTGTTGTCGTTCTTGGGTAGCAGAGAAGACGCAGCAGGTGGAAGCAAAAATGTGGAATAAAAAATACAGGGGAAAATACGGATCACGTCGGCAAAGAAAGGGAGTAGCAGACGCAGCAACGAAGGAAAGAACGGAAGGAAGGGATTGGCAAGGTAAGAGCGGAGGGAAAGCAGGTGCTATGTAAACATGAAGATATAGTCAAGTAGGGAAGGTGTGCAGCAATTGTGAGAGTTAGAGAGGAAGGTATGAGTGGCTAGAAATAAAAGGTGAAGAAAATATGTCGTGAGTTGTCAGAGAAAGACGAAATAGGAAGGAAAAAGAAGAAACAGTCAGAGACGACAGCGGCCGTGGCTTCCAGTTATACCAAATGCAGGTGCAAAATGGCCCACAATTATTTGCAGACGTTCCGCGAAGCTAGGCAAGCTCGGCCTTGCAATTGGGAAGGAGCCTGGCAGCATATCAGGGGCTTGGTCGATTTTGCAGCGAATAGCATCACGTAAGGCTAAAGCGCTACGTTCCCTCATTCAATCCACCTCGACAAGTCGACCTCAACGTCCTCGCATCACGACGTCTGATCTCGACGACAACCAATTATCCTCGGCTTTGTCGACCCCTCATCCATCCTTCCTGCCGACGGCATTGCGGTCCGCCACTCGATACAACGACCATTCTCGATCTGCCCCGCCCCCTTTCGAGCATGGAATAGAAAGCGAGACGGCATCCCATCCCTCCCTTTTTTTTGTCCAGATCTGTATCATCGAAAACGTCCCAGTCCCGCGACAATGCGCTCCTTCCGCGCGCTGGCACTCCTGGTGCTGGCCGCGTCCGCGCCGGCCGCCGTCGACGCCATTGTGTACAAGGACCAAGTCGGCGACATTGACTTCCACCACCAGCTCGTTGGCCTGCCCCAGCGCGACGCCACCTTCTTCCACCGCCCACGTCGTGATGACAAGGCGAGCCTACTCTATACACTAAGCGACGTCGGCGTGCTGGGCGCCGTTAATCCGAGCAGTGGCGCGCTCGTCTGGCGGCAACTGCTTGGCGAAAATGACGATGACGCTGCCAAAGCCGACGCATCGTTTGGAAAGGGCCACGTCGAGGCTGTCGAGGGCGAGGGCTGGCTGGCCGCAGGCCTGGGCCACTCGGTGCATGCCTGGAACGCTGTGTCGGGCCGGAGCGTGTGGTGGGCGGACTTTGCGGGCGAGGTGGCAGATGTCGCAGTCGCCGGGGCAGCAGACAAGGTGGACACGGACACGGCTACGCTTCGCAGAGACGTTCTGGCACTCCTCCTCGAAGACGGCCACGTTGTGCTGCGTCGTCTGACGGGAAACGATGGCCACGTTGTGTGGGAGCACCGCGAAACACATACGGGCAACCCTTCGCTCAAGATTGCCGCATCGGCCGACCGGGTCTACGCCGTCAGCATTGCCCCGGGAGCGACTGGTCTCAAGGTCCTGGCTGTGGACGCAAAAACAGGCCATCGCGTTGAGGATCACGCTCTTGCCAGTGACATCCACGCCGTTTCGGACGTCCTGTTTGTCGGCGGCGGCATCGTGGCCTGGACTGACAGTGGCCGCACGAAGATTAAGGTCAGCGTGCTCGGCACCAAGCAGAAGCACGAGTTTGCACTGCCTGAGCGCACAGAGAGTGTGATTGTTCATGCCCTGCGCAGCCAGTCTTCGTCGCCTTCGTTCCTTGTTCACACGCGCACGGCGGACGCCCATCGCGGCCAAGTCTACCACGTTGACCTGAACAAGGGTTCCGTGCAAAAGGCGTACGACCTACCCCAGCAGCCCGGTGCTGGCGCCTTCGCCGTGACTGCGTCCGACGCCGATGCTGTCTACTTTACGCGCATCACGGACGACGAGGTCGTTTTGTTCAACTCGGTCTCGCACGGCATTCTGGGCCGTTGGCCCGTTGCCCAAGGGGCTCCTCTGCATGCATCGGGCGCCGCAGCGGCCGAGGTTGCAGCTCGCCCGGGTGCCGGTATCGAGATTAGCTATGCTGTCCGGACCGCCGTGCTCACGGCCGATGAGGACTGGGTTCTTATCCGCAACAACGGCCAGCGTACCTGGTCGCGTCCCGAAGGCCTGACGGGCGCTGTGGCTGCTGCCCTCGCCGATCGTCCCGAATCCGAGCAGCTTGTGCGTGCTCTCGAGGAGGAAGAGGCCCAGAGTCCGCTTGCGGCATATGTGCACCGTGTTCGGCGCCATGTGGAAGACCTCGCGCACCTTCCGGCGTTCCTGCAGTCGCTGCCGGGAAAACTTCTGCGCAGCATCCTTGGCGGCGCCAGCTCCGACGACGCCACCCCTGTTGCCGACCCCTTCGGTTTCCACAAGTTGGCCATCCTTGCCACCCGCCGCGGCCGCCTCTACGGCCTGGACGCCGCCAGCCCCGGTTCCGTGCTGTGGACGGCAAAGGCAGTCGACACCGCATCTGGCCCCTGGAAGGTCCAGAAAATCTACGTTGATGAGGCGAACGGCGTGGCTACGGTTGTCGGTGCGACCGCCGGCGAGTCTGTTGCCGTCAAAATTCAGACGGGCGAGATTATTGTGTCGACTGTCAACGACAATGTGAACGGTGCCGTGGCGAGCGCCGTGCTGGTCAACAGCGCGTCTGGTCCCTATCTCCTGCCCGTGCCCGAGGACGGCTCCGTCCCTGCCATTCCCGTCGACAAGTGCCCCACCGAGTCCATTGTCATTCGCGAACACGCATCTGCGGCTGGCATTCGTGGCGTGCGCTTCGTGGCATCGCCCGATGCGTGTGCCCAGGAGACGACCTGGACGTTTTCGGTACCACCGCAGTTCCGCATTGTGGATGTGGCCACACGTCCTGCGCACGACCCTGTGGCGTCGATTGGCCGTGTGCTGGGCGACCGCACCGTGCTCTACAAGTACCTCAACCCGAACCTTGCTGTCGTCGCCGCCATCAACGACGAGACGGGCGTGCTCATGACCTTCTTGCTCGACACGGTCTCGGGGCAGCTGCTGTCGTCAGCCACGTACGATGGCGTCGACGGCTCAAAGCCCGTCGAGTGCCTGCTGTTTGAAAACACGTTCCTCTGCACGTACTTTGCGGACTACCGTGTGTCCATCGGCGGCGATGCTGTCCAGACCATCAAGGGCTACCATCTGGCGGTCAGCGACATGTACGAGTCGACCGAGCCCAACAACCGCGGCGTGCTCGGCAGCGCGGCCCAGAACACGTCGGCTGTGGAGCCCCTGGAGGTGGTGTCGGACACCGCGGCCGGCCAGCCGCTGCTTTTGCCTGCCGTCACGTCGGCCACCTGGGTTGTCGGCTCGCGCCTGACGAGCCTCGCTGTCACGCAGACGCGCCAGGGCATCAGCGTGCGCCATGTGTTGGCATACGTGCCGCGCCTGCACGGCATCGTGGGTCTCCCTCGCGTCGGTGCCGTGCTCGACCCCCGGCGCCCCGTTGGGCGCGCCGCTACGCCCCAGGAGGCCGAGGAGGGCCTGGTGCCGTACGCGCCGCAGCTCGAGATCGATCCGCGGCTTGTGGTGTCGCACGAGCGCGACGTGCTCGGCATCCAGCAGATCGTGACGGCAGCGACGCACGTCGAGTCGACGAGTCTGGTGCTGGCGTTTGGTCGTGTGGACGTGTTCGGCACGCGTGTGGCGCCGTCGCTGGCGTTTGACCTGCTCGACAAGGGCTTCGGCAAGCTGTCGATGCTGGCAACGGTGGCGGCGCTGGCGGTGGGTGTGTTTGTGCTGCGTCCCATTGTGACCAAGAAGCAGATCAATCTGCGGTGGAAGGCCCTGTTGTAGTAGAGTCTTTCCTACGTAATATTGTTTTTGTTCCTTCTGTTTTGTTCTCGCATGTTGTTTTATCATATTGTCTTCTTGTATATTTAAAAGGGGCCGAATGTAGAATCTAGACATTGTCATTCTTCTTTGCGTCCTCGTGCATTATAATTGAAAATAGAGAAAACGTGAAAAGCGTAAATGTGAAAACAAAGTATAAACTGTATATTGTATAGGAGTCTAGTGCCGTCTTTGGAAATGACCAGCCTGTCTAATGTTGCGTAGAATTTCAAAGGTCGTGATATCGTAAGATTTTCCGATGCCTCATGTCCCGGTCGTTCTTTCCCACACCTTGTCGTTGCCTTCCATCGACCCTTCCGCCTCACCTTATCCTCGCCTTCCTATCCTGTCGATTGGTCCCCTCCCGTCCGCACCGCGCCTTCCGTTCCAGCCAGCAAACTCACTTGAGATCATACCTCGGCAGACCCATCCACACATAATGTTCTGTCATGCCCAGCTCTTCCCAGTGCGCGCGTTCTTTGGCGTTCTTTAGCCACAGCATGCCCAGCATGCCCAGCGAGCCGGCCCCGGTGCCGTCTTTGCCGCCGCGGCGCCGGGGGATCATGCACATCCACTCGGGGGTCATGATGACGTTGTAGGCCGTCGCGGATTCAGGGAGGTCGTCGAGGGCAGGTGTGCTGTGGCCGGGCGTGCCGCTGGCGCTCTTCTTGTGCGTCTTGTAGCCATTGGTTCCGTTGGCTCCGTTGGCTCCGTTGGCTCCGTTGGTCCCGTTCGTGCCGTTCGTGGCTTGTGCCAGCTTCCGTTCGACGTGTTCCTTGTGCGCGCGGCGCACCTCCGCCAGCAAGCGCTGGTAGGCGGCCAGGATGTAGTCGGGCGTGATGTGTCCTGTCAGGCGCTGGACAAAGTGCTGGAACGGCACGGTCGGGTGCTGGACGATGGGTGCGTTCTCTCTCGACGCTGTCGTTGTCTTGTTGCCGGACGCTTTTTCGGCCAGAGCAAGCGCCTCGACTGGGAAGAGAGTAAAGCCCGGGTCCGGCTCCGTGAACACCTGAACGTGCTTGTGGCCCTGGGAGGCGCCACCCTCATAGCCACAGTTGTAGATCATCATGGGCGGCTGGTGGCCGCGGTCCCGGATGGCAGCCATGACGGCCCACGTCGCCGCCCAGTCGCCAGCGTCCAGGTCGTCCGTCTGCGGTGCAAACAGTCGCGTGTGCAGCACATAGTGTGGACGAATCATGGCGTGCATGCTCAGCTCGACAACATGGTCGGGGCCGGGGCGGGCCACGACGAAGGCCGGGTCCGGATCGACAAAGGGCCCGCCCTTGCCACGTCGCTCCGGAGCATCGGCGGCAAGGATGGGTTTGCGGGCGATGGACGGGGACGTCTTGAATTCGAACTGGACGAGTTAGAGCAGAGCGACAGAGGCCAAAGACGGGGGCAGAAGTAGGATACAGTACGTTGAAGCCATTGTGCTGGACAACCTCGCCGTCGGTGGGAAAGTAAAAGAGGAGACCCTGCTCGCGAAGCAGGTCGAACTGGTCGACGGCCGACTGGGGAAACTCGGGCGGCAGTTGGATGTCCATGGCAAGAGGCGAGGGGCGAGAGAGGAGGCTTCAATGCTCCGTTGTATGGTGCAGGGTAAGAATCTCACGGGGTGATAAGATGGATCCCTTTCCGTCTTTCTTTGGTCTAAAATTTCAGCTCTTGCCTGAGCAGCTTTAGGGACACTGTAATTCGTATTTTGAGCGGAGTAAGACTTACTTCAATTAGGCGGGGCTTTGCTCTGTGAGTGAAGTAGAGACAGACTCGGCTCAGAACAAAAGTATGGCATTTCTCGATATCGTTTGGGCGTCACCGCAAGATGCAAATTGAAGTGGCCGAAGCTTGAGAAAGGTCAATTGGAGCTCTGCATCGAGTAATTCGATTGGCCACAGCCAATGCACAGGGAGAGTTACATGCACGGTCATGTTTTCGGCCCCTGGTTGGTGACGGGAAGCCCAGGGGCATTGCAGGGCATTGGTTTTAGGGCACTAGAGATGCCGGTGACACCCACTCGCGCCACTATCATTACGCGCTAAATGCCGCAGCGGAGTCGATCTCGTAGCCAAACTCAACGGCGTCAACTTTGAAAAGCGTCATAAACTCATCTACGTCCGAAAACGAGTCAATCTAGACGCCTCTTTCCTGGCACCGCTGTCATCTCCTCTGGAGACTGCACAAAGCAAGAGAATGTATTCATTTTGACTGCCCGCAGTGTCTACTGTTCTTGGGATGAGAGGCTGCTGACCACAAATCATAACTGCACCTATAAACGTCAAGCGTAGCAAAACTCGGTGTATGGAGGGCATTCATGACTAGCTATTATCATTTGTTATTCACTTTCAACTAACACTATCAAGTTAATAGAAATCTGGCTCCCGACCTCGCCACCTGGTCTCGCCATTACGGTGAATGCAGCCTGCACCGATTCGTCTTGCATCGTAAACAGAGATTAAAAATGGCGTCTCCCCGACAGCATCAGATCATTGCTTCTATGTCGTCTTCCTGAACACGTTTCGAGTGTCCTACTTGGCAAAGATTCCTCCCCTTGGTCCTGGCTACCGCGGCCGCCGGCTACCACTCCTCTTCTGCCTGCTCCTCCTCTTCCCACTCTTCCTCCCGCTCCTCCTCTGCCCGCAAAAGCGCTCGCGCGTGCATCAGCGCCCAGCCCAGCCGGTTCTGTCCCCATTTGGCCCGTCTGTTCGGCGCGTTCGTCGCACCGAAGCCGATGCCCCAGATGCGGTCGCGTGGGGCCGCTTCCACCAGCAGCCTGTCGCCCGTCGACAGGAGCAGCCGCTTGAACGCAGGGTTCTGCTGGAACTTGTGATAACTGCCCTCTTCCACAACGGCGCTCTTGACGGCGTCCCAGCCTTCCTTGGTAAAGTTGCTCACACGCTTGCCCAGGGCCTTTTGCTTGGACGGGTCCGGGTTGTCTAGGATCCGGCGCTGGATCTCGCGGTCGCCGAAGCGGACGGCTTTGCAGAACATCATGAACTGTTCTGCGCAGCCAAACAAGAGGATCTCGGCGAGGCCCTCCACGGCCTTTGGGCCGTCCGCCTGTGTGATCTCGGCGATGCGCGTCTTGGACACGGAAAACGAGGAGAGCGTCCACTGGGAGAACTCGCGAAAAGGGCGGCCCCTGGCGTGGCCGTAGAAAAAGAGCGGATCATCCTGGTCGACAGGCGCGCCGGGGATGTCGTCGAAACGACGACGAGCCGCAGGTTTCTGTGCCGGTTTCTGTGCCGGCTTCTGTGCCGGCCCTGCCTGCTGTCTTTTATTGCTCATGGCTGCAAATGTGGGAGTCAGTCGGACAGTCTTGGTCGTTATATATATATCAAAATCTCAGGAAGAGTGTCTGCCTTGATTTGCGTGCTGGGACGTGTTGACGATTCTAAAAATCAGAATGACAGTCGCGCGAACGGCTCGTTATATGTACGGCGTAGTCCTATTGTCGAACAGGGCATGGACGACGGACCATGTAGGACTCTTGTGAACAGGTTCGCAATCAGAACGGAAAAGGTCCATGGCGATCATCAAAAAGTCGTAGCTCGCCAAGCACGTCGCACCTTCCTCATGAACCTCGACTCACCGGCACCAGTCGCAGGGGCAGGAACGACTGGTGGAGCGTGGGGCGGCTGCGTCGCTTTTCGCAAGGCTCAACGGCCAGGATTGTCAGGCATACTCATTAACCCATAGCCAAAGTCAGCCTCGTCGAGCCAACTGGCTGTCAAAGGCAACGGATCCCATATGTACGTGCGATCGTGCACGCGAACCGTTGATTATGTATGCATTTCGAGGCTTTTCCGTGCGCTTAATCTTGCAGCCGTAACTGATGCGGGGCCGACGCCTACGGGCAAACTAGGAAGGCGCGCAAGTATGACTAAAGCAGTGGTGCTAAGGCCGAGGCTTGCACCTCGTACCGCTCGCGACTGCCATCCGAAGAGTTTACGCCGTTCGTGACTTCCTTGCAGACGGAAAAGACGAACGGTGTCATACTCCGAGTCTCGGGAAGGTGCCGGCCTGCTTTTATTTCAAATCGCCCTCCCTAGCCTTCACCTCGACAACTCTCCACAAACACACACACTCTCTCCACCCCACCATGTCGTCGATCCGCGTCCCCCTCGACCACGGCGACCTGTCGGCGCTCCTGCCGCCGTCGTGGACGGAGCAGGTCGCCGCATGGCTTGCCGAAGACACCCCGTCGTTCGATTACGGCGGATTTGTGGTCGGCGATGTCGCGCGCACAGCCACGCTCTGGGCCAAGAGCCCCGGCATCGTTGCCGGCGTTCCCTTTGTCAACGAGATCTTCAAGCGCTGCGGCTGCACCATTGAGTGGAAGGTCGAGGAGGGTGCCCAGGTCGGGTCGCCCGACGACAACGGCGGCAAGACGGCCTGTGCGGTTGTGTCGGGTCCGGCGCGCGGCTTGCTGCTGGCCGAGCGCGTGGGGCTCAATGTGCTCGCGCGCTGCGCCGGGATCGCGACGCGCACACATGCTGTCCTGACGGCGCTGCGCAAGGCCGGCTATACGGGCCTGCTGGCGGGCACGCGCAAGACGACGCCCGGGTTCCGGCTGGTGGAGAAGTACGGCATGCTCGTGGGCGGCGCGGACATGCACCGCGTGGACCTGAGCGCCATGGTGATGCTCAAGGACAACCACGTGTGGTCGCGGGGCAGCATCACAGATGCGGTGGCGGCGGCCAAGAGCGTGGCTGGGTTTGCGCTCAAGATTGAGGTGGAGGTGCAGTCCGAGGACGAGGCGGACGAGGCGCTGGCGGCAGGCGCAGACGTGGTGATGCTGGACAACTTTACAGGCGACGGTGTCAAGGTGGCGGCGGCCAGTCTTCGGCAGCGGTGGGCGGCCAAGGGCCACTCGGCCTTTTTGATTGAGGTGTCGGGCGGCCTGACGGCCGACAACATTGACGCCTACGTGTGCAATGGTAGGTGCCCCTTCCCCCATCCTTGCCGTTCGTTTCCTCGGCCTCGTTTCCATTCTCACTGACACGTTACCACTCTGCAGACGTCGACATCATTTCGACAAGCTACATCCACCAGGGTGTTCCACACGTCGACTTTTCGCTCAAGATCAACCACTAGAGGAGTCGTGCCATGGTCAACTACGACGGAACAAAACAACGTAAATAAAAAGACGTCAAAAGCAAAAGATGTTTACAAGATTGTTGACAAATCTTTGAAACTGAGTCTGTGACTTGGTCTGCGACTGTGATTGTGCGAAGGTGGCGGATGTTGGCGGGATGCTGTAGCCGTGTGTTTTGGCATCTATGGCCATTTGCTGCGGACCGCCGTCGTGTTTCGGTAGGACCTGCGCAGAAACCTGGCAATCTGCGACGTAGACTGTGTCCTGCGCTCCGGCTGTTAATGGATCCAATCAGGACACAACACAGAAACATATTAGCTGCCATTCGATGCTTGTTTTCTGGGGCTGATCCCCGCGACTTGATGCATCTTGACGAACTCAACATGATTGTTGCTGGCGTTCTTGTTGGCATTCTTGTCACACGTTGAAACAAGTTTTGTCCCGCCAGAGAGGCGAGATTCAAGATGGAGAGTTGCAGCAGGGAGACTGACAAAATAGAAAAAGGCTGCACAATATGGTGCATGCAAAAAGCACAGGACGGACAGGGTGCACATGGAGCACAGGGTGACGACTGTTTGACTCTGAAACTACGTGCAAGGGCGAGACAAGCCGATCTCAAGAGACAACTGGAGAAGAGCAGAACACAGGACGATCCAACTACCGCTCGATCTCCCTTGGCGGGCGATCCCATATCGACGTCCAGAAGCCCAGGCCCTAAGCCCAGGACCTAAGCCAAGGCCCCAAGCACCAAGTCCGAGTCGCTGTTGACTAGATCCTTGGGGTTGACGTTCTCGGCCTCGCAACGTCTCTGGTTGCTGACACCAGCACAGGCACACGCACACAAGCACAGATGGGGTCAACAACGCATCAGTAGCGTCGGCCGGCACGAGAGTTCCCAACCCCCCTTTGTGCCTGTAAATACCCTGACATATGTATACTCGGCTCAGCTTCCGGCCGATCTAGTCTGCCACAACAATGGTCGCTTGGGAAGAGATGCAGATACGAACCCTTCTTACGAACGGTGTACTGTTGTACTGCTTGGCTCTCACGACATACGCCAGACTATCCTCGTCCTGGACAATACGCAGTATTTGAGGTTGTTCAAGGTAGGCTGTCTGCCTTGATTTTTGTTGCCCCTTACTTCACGGTGGTTACTATTGTTGTTGCTTCATAAGCACGTACGGCACCTGCCACACCAGGAACACACACAGATCGCGGCCGAGGGACCTTCCGGCCGCCTAGGTCGCCCATTTCGGCAAGTCACTGTTTTTGGCCCTCTGTGTGCAACGAAGATACTGAGACTTTTTGCACTGTTTCCACTGTTTCCACTGTTTCTACGACACTTCCATGGCCCCCAACGCAATGTCGTCATAGTTTCATACCTGCTGGTTTCAGCTTTGCAAGGCCGGGGGCCTGACAAGGGAGAGAGATTGGGAGGACATGGGTTGCAGATTTGGATAGATTTGAGAGGTGCTCCACGACTGTCGATCGCTGCCGCTATGTTGCGCTGGAAGACTGTTAGACGTTCCAGTATCTCTGAAACAGCAAGTGCTCAGAGGCCAGTCCGGCGTTGTGTGGTTTGGTTGGGTCGCATCCGAGTTTGCAACCACAGCTCGCACAGCATCCAAACGAGCCAGGCGGACTGCCAGTCAAGCGTATTTTGTACCCCATAATATCCTCTTCCGTACTCCGTGGCGCGCCGACCACCCAATTTTGACGGGCATGGGAAACCAGCTCTTGCGCCGGTGAGACCTGAGATGGGCTAAATAGTATTTAGATCGCCGCCAAGGAGTAGTTTGAACAGCGTGAGCGACTGAAAAAAAGGCTGTGCGAGTAAGGAACCTCGGTCAACTTTGCAAGGGAGCAACGGTTGCTTGGACCGTGTAGAGCATACATATGGAACAAAAGCAGCCTCTTTTGACCGGTCGTTGGACGTGCGACAACGTCTGCACACAAGGACGATATCTGAGCAGCGGTGTTGCTGATAAAAAAATGATGTGGAGGTTACAACTAGAGTGAGCAATTATATGCAGGGGACGAAGCCTGTCAGATGGAGCGAAGAGTGACCGGCAATGGCATCAAAGTAAAATAGCGATTGACTGTCAGTCATCCTCCTTCCTTGACGGCCAACCGCATGCCCTAACTGACATGCATGTCCTTCTCCATTTTGCAACTTTCTGGGATTGTTTGATCGCCCACGTTGCAAGGCTTACTTGAAGGCATGGGAAAGTAGCATCAACAGTGAAAAATCAAGGAACGAGAACCGGCTTTGGGGATGAGAGGACAAAAGTGATCAATCTTGCAGCAAAACAGTAACCAAAGAAAGTCGACAGAAGTAAGTACGACGCAAATGATCGATTGTACTCCGTACGTCGTCACCTCGTCAAAAGCTCCGACTCAATCTGTCAAGTCAATGTCTATTTTACCGGCAACTACCCTCGCCACGCTCTGTGGTCGCCGTCGTCTGGCTTGGGCAATATTCTCCTCCTTGTTCCAGAGGATTTTTATTAATTGTTTGGACTTGTCGCTTCCTTTCACACTGTATCGCACATCTTGGCGCACTCTGGCAATTCATATACCGCAATACAAAGTACTCTCACCATGCCCCATTTCTCCTTTTTCCCCTTTTGCCTGCCTCAGTAGCCACCATCCCTGTATTTTCAAGGTTTGCAAGTCGGCCCGGGACAGAAACGCCTCGTTTCGGGGAATTGGACGTCGTAAAGTCCCAGCCTCGGCGTTGGTACATATTTTCATCATGCAGGACAGAAAAAAGGCAGCACAACAACGCCACATTTCGGAGTAAATAAGCTCAAGCGCGTGAGAAGGAAGATGCGGTTGGCTGTGAGGCTGTCTCCTGTCTGGCGGCACAAAGTCGCTTAAGGTGCGATTCCAAAAATAAGCATGAGATGGACCCAGGCAAGGAAAACAATGGAAGAAGCTCACAAACGCTCAGGATAGTCAGAGCTCTGTTCTGGAAGGCGATCATGCGACCCGAGAAGGAGCATCCAGCGACGGCACTTTCAAGCAGCGTGACTATGTGTCTCGAGTTTTGTTTGGCCCCATGTCCTTCTTCCTGAACTAATCCTCCAGTGTCTCCTTTGGACATCGTCGTGTCTCCGTGTCTCCTCTGTCGGTTTGCTCATTGCACTCCGTGTCCTTGTGCTCCCTAATGTGCTTCTCCCCCCCCCCCCCCTCTCCATCTCCAAATTTAGATTGTTTCCCGATTGTCCCTTTCTATTCGTATATTTTATATCCTTCCTCGCGTTTAGCCCTCACACGGCCCCCTCATTCTTTTGAACAGCCGATTTTTCCTGTTGCTGGTTTTTTTTTTTTCATCAGAAATTAATATACTGCAAACGTACCGGCCGATGTGTGGCCCTTGCAAGACAACGCTGTCACTTGCGCCCTGTTTCTCCATAAGACGACATCGAAAAAACGGCCAGCCAAAATAAAGCCCGGCAACGGAGAGCAGAAATCGTCGAGGGCTACGCGGAAAGAATCAAACGAAAAGACGAAGACGACGAAGAACCGATCAAACGATAGACCTCGCCAAAATCCAGGCACAAACAAGAGACATCCGCTGATCCACAATCCAGTTGAGCATGTAAGGGTCGTCCCTTGTCTGTATTTCTGTCTGTATTTCTCGCCTGTCTTGCATCGGAAGACACCCGTCATCGTGACACTATCGTGCCCCCGTCCCCCCTCCACCATCTGTCACCACAGACGCCACCAGAAAACGAGAGACATTCAGAGCATGGCAATGGACGCCTTCTACGCAATACTGCTGCACAAGACATACAAACAGACAAGCCCACAATAGACGACGAACCGCAAAGCACACAAACCAACCCTAACAGCGATACGGCGCTTTGTAGCCTGCTATCGCCCCTTCTTTAGCCTCCCTCTTTCAACATCGGCCGTCCGATTCGTAGCAAACGCAGTGTCTAGGTATACATTCGTACACTCGCTGTTGTTTCCATCCGAGACTCGCATTCCGCCTGTCAAAATCCTTGGCCTAACGAGTAAATTACCTGCCCTGACGTCGTTGCGCCATTCTTCGCGGTCGCCGGCCCACTGTGGGCTGCTGCTCCACTAATTATCACTGCGCCCACCACCACGCACTGGCTCAATTCCAAGCTTCTGTTTACGAGCTCCAGCGCCTCTTAGCTCGTAAACGCTTCGTTCCTAGCCCTGAAGCTGCCACTCGTACCTGCAAGTTGCCACAGCAAAGTCCGTCGCCGTACCTTACAGTACGTTCCAGGCCTTTCAGTCCGCTGATTGCGCGTCTCGCCTACAGCAATAAGATACCTGTTCTCACCCCCTGCCGGCGCTTTTTTGGTCCAAACAACCTCCACATGCCGGACGCCTAAGACGCCCCAAGCTAAACACCCTTTGAATCAAGGAAAAAAGAAAACCAACGCGGCACTCCGTATTCACACCACGCATCCACTTGCATATGTACTTTCTGTATCTCTTTTATCTTGCATACAATACGACACGGGGCCACCTCTGCTGCCCTCGTCCTCGTCCTTTGTCCTCCTTCTCTCTCCCAGTCATATCGTCATTGCTGCGTCTCTTTTCAACTCTTTAACTCGTTTCCGTCGTCTTCCCCTTTACGTCTTACCATCTGACATCGACTGTCTTTTGCCTGCTTCCAAGCTCTCGCAGCAGCTCTATTCCCCCTTTCCTTCCTCATCCTTGCATCGTATCGTCCTGGCCTCCTTTTCCTCGACCTCCCAGATGACCTCCCTCGATCCGAACTCGACTCCTTAGGAAACCACTCGCTCGTCTGAGCTGCGACAGGCGCGACCTGTCTCTTTCGAACTCGTACACTCCCGACCAAGGACCAAGCCACTGTCGGCCGTTCCACGAGCTCCGGTCGTCCTCGCAACCCGTCGCCATGCTCACCTTCAAGCGGGCCCTCATTGCGGCCGCGTTCTTCCTCACCGTCTTTTACATCACCACCCGCTCACACACAACCCCGGGCGCCGTATTATTACAAGACCAGAAAGACGCTGCAGCCGCCGCAGCTTCGTCCACCGCAGCTGCTGCCTCGCAAAACGGCCCGTCAATAGCATCACAAGGCGGCAGCGCGTCGTCTTCTTCCTCGGGCGTGGGCGCTGGCGCTGGCGCTGGCGCTGGCGCTGGCGCCGACACCCACCAGCTCGGCCATGTTGGCGACCAAAAGACGCTGCACATCCCCGACCTCGCCAAATTGACCCTCTACGACAAGCTGGCGTACCAGTACCCCTACGACGTCAACAAGAAGTTCCCCGCCTACATCTGGCAGACGTGGAAGTACACGCCGGCCAACGGCGAGTTCACCTTCCGCGAGCAGGAAGCCACGTGGACGGAGCAGCACCCGGGCTTCATCCACGAGGTCATTACCGATGCCGTGGCCGTCAAGCTGCTGCGCTTGCTGTATGCCGCGGTCCCCGAGGTCCTCGAGGCCTACGACGCGCTGCCGCTGCCCGTCCTCAAGGCCGACTTCTTCCGCTACCTGATCCTGCTCGCCCGCGGCGGCATCTACTCGGACATTGACACCTACGCCATACGCAGCGCCCTCGAGTGGATCCCCGAGAGCGTGCCCCGCGAGGCCATCGGCCTCGTCATTGGCATCGAGGCCGACCCCGACCGGCCCGACTGGCGCGACTGGTACAGCCGCCGCATCCAGTTCTGCCAGTGGACCATCCAGGCCAAGCCGGGCCACCCCGTCCTGCGCCAGATTGTCACGCACATCACCAACGAGACCCTGCGCCTGAAGCGCGCCGGCGACACGTCGGCCTTCCTCGGCAACAACGTGGTCGAGTTCTCGGGCCCCGCCGTGTGGACCGACGTCGTCTTTGGCTACTTCAACGACGACCGCTTCTTTGACATGGCCGACTCCAAGGGCCCCATCGACTGGCGCAACTTTACCGGCATGGACGCCCCAAAGCGCGTCGGCGACGTCATTGTGCTGCCCATTACGTCCTTTTCGCCGGGCGTCGAGCAGATGGGCGCCAAGGACTACGACGATCCCATGGCCTTTGTCAAGCACGACTTTGAGGGTATGTTTTTGCGTGTGTTTTGCGTATGGTTTTGTTTTTAGGCTGTCTTTGTTTCGTGTGTTGAAACACCCATGCTAACAAAAGCCAGGTACATGGAAACCCGAGAGCGAGCGTCACATTGGCGAGCAGCAGGAGTAAGCCGGTTGCCCGCGACCGTCATTGCGTGTCCATCACCATCGACCCTTTTGCAACGCTCGCGTGTCGTGGTTCGACTCAAACCCATGTTTTGTCCTTCTCTCTTCCTTTCATGCATTAGCAACGGCGTTCACGGTCGACTAGCATTTTTTGGTCTGTTTCGGCTTGTCTCGACGTCCCGACATATCACGTCGTATTTCGACTAACAGGAATCATGTCCGACATGTTTCGGCTTCAAATGACTTCAATGTTGTCACTCGTCTCGTTTTGGCACTGTTGCAATTTCGAAATCGGAATATGGATCAGAAATCAGTGTGCCCTCTCAGAATCAGGGGCGCCACGGCCTGATTTGTCTGCGACGGCATACGCAACGAAGACAAGCAACCGAAGGGGACGCATATAACAATAGTGTTTTATAATAGACGGGTATATTTTTCGTGTTCTCCAAGGTCAAGGACGAGACGACGGCCACGGACCGTCGTCTCTCCACAATCGCGGAGGCTTTCCGGGTGGGAGCTCTCGCTTTGGCATTTCAGTCCAGTACTTCCGTGGGCATCTGGAGATTGTTTGGGTCTTGTGCCCTTTGCTCTTTCTTCTTTTCTGTTCTTTTGTCTCACTCTTCCCTTTGTGTCATTGAATGGGCGTTTTGATCTATAGAGTGTACTTCGTACGGGTCAAGGGAACGGTCAGCGAGCAGCAAGAGATATGTCGTAAGTCTCGCCCTTTGTGTATTTTACTTTGCTCGTCCAAAACTCGGCAATTTGCAATGAAAAAGCAGGTCTGCACAGTATATCCATTTATATCTTCCGAGTGCAGATTGACGTTCGATATCTAGACTCTTGACAAACGGTGCAAATTGGGGGAGTCAGAAGGTGAAAGTGCACTGTCCCGTGACACAGGGAGCTACGTCACCGCGGGAGAGCAGTACAGCATAGGTAGTGCACCTCTGCACCTTCCAAAAGAGAGACACACCAACCACGCTTAGGGTGGGATTCCTTCCCCGCATTTTCGGTCCATTCTGGAGGGGGTCGCCTCTCTAAATTGCGGAGAGCAACAGAGCAAGCGTCTCGTTCGCATTGCATTCCATGTTGACCTCGCTGTCGCAGAGAAAAGAGGGGACGTAATACCACATGCTTTTGGTTTGCCGCCGATGACAGGGAACAGCCAACAACCGCGCCCGGTTTGGGGTAAAACTCGGCCAGCGACCGCGATCTCTCGGCTGTTCAGAACAAATAAGGAAGGCGCAGCTGTACGGGCAAGACACGCCAAAAATAAGAAAATAAAATAAAATAAAAACAGGAAAGAGCGACGTGCATTGTCAAGCTCATGGAACGAAGGGGGAAGGAGCTCTCTTTTCTCGTGATCTAGATGCCGTTCCCGAACCGACAGAAACGAAGCGCACGAGATTCGGTCGACCCATCCGCTCTATTCTACATGTTTTGTCCCCTCTCCTCTTCCGCATCTCTTCTTAGTTGCCGTTGCCTTCTTTCGCTCTTTCACTGTTCCTCATCGCCGCATTCCGACGTGACCGCCCACAATGCAACCTCCTCGAGGCGTGCTGACGACCAGTCCGGCAGCGCTCAGCCGGCGCACAAGTGCGTCTCGTACTCGGACGGCACCGTTTTTCTTGTTTTCCTCGTCTTCCTTCTGCTCCTCGTCTGCTCCAAAAGGGTCTTCCACCCTCCCGTCGCCGGCACGAACATCCGGCCAACTGGCCCAGCAGAGAGCGCTCCGGGCTCGCCCTTG
Organism: Sporothrix brasiliensis 5110; assembly: GCF_000820605.1. Taxonomy (NCBI): domain Eukaryota; kingdom Fungi; phylum Ascomycota; class Sordariomycetes; order Ophiostomatales; family Ophiostomataceae; genus Sporothrix; species Sporothrix brasiliensis. Next base: position 2,314,528 of record NW_024467137.1, on the reverse strand, counting down.
GCTCCTTCCTCGGCTGTATTCGTCTGCACCTTCCGCCTCACCAGCAACCGGCCCTTCCTCCTCAAGTGACGCCGCACCCCTTTCCATCAGCATCGGACCCACCGACTCGCCACGGCTGCTCTCCCACACCATCCCTGAGCAGTTTGCCGAGATCGTCGCCCGCTACCCCGACCAGCCCGCCGTCATCGCCCGTGCACCCCTCGTCGCTGCGGGCGTCACGGACATTGCACCGGCCCGCGAGACCGTGTACACCTTCTCGGAGCTCGACCGCGTCTCGGACCATCTGGCCCACGGGCTGGCCTCGTCTGCCAAGGTCAAAAAGGGCGATCGAGTTGCCGTCAGCCTCGGCAATGGGCCCGAGTTCGCCGCCCTCACGTATGCGCTGTTCAAGCTGGGCGCCGTGCTGGTGCCGCTGAACCCGGCCTTTACGGCCAAGCAGGTCGCGTCGGCGTTGTGCCACTTGGGCGTGGAGGTGCTGATCATGGGCGCCGTGACCGACCTGCCGTACAAGCCAGGCCGCGGACGGAGCAACCTGGGCTTGCTGTCCGCGCTCGTCGGCGGCGAAGATGCCCTGGCCGCGCAACGGGCGGGCGCCATCCAGTCGCCCGAGGTGCCCACGCTGCGGACGGTCGTCGTCGTCGACAACACGGCCGACCATCCGGCCGTGGCCGGTGCAGGCGATTTTGCAAGGCCCGAGGAGCGGCTGGCGGCTCTGACGCCCTTCGCGGCCATCACGGACGGCGTGGACATTCTGCGGGCCGACCAGGTCGCGGCGCTGCAGAAGAAGCCGGTCGTGCCCGACGCGCGCCTCCAGGCATCCGACACGATCAACATCCAGTTCACGTCCGGGACGACGTCCCAGCCCAAGGCGGCCCAGCTGTCGCACACCGCCATCCTCAACAACGGCTATTTCATTGGGCAGCGCATGGAGCTGACCGCCGACGACCGGATTGTGTGTCCGCCGCCGCTGTTCCACTGCTTCGGCAGCGTGCTCGGCTACATGGCCACGGCCACGTCGGGCGCCGCCATCCTCTTCCCCTCCCCCGCCTTTGACCCCGCCGCGTCCCTGCAGATGGCGGCCGACCACCGCGCCACCGGCCTCTACGGCGTGGCCACCATGTTCGTGGCCATGCTGGAGCTGCTCGAGCTCGAGCACGAGCACGAGCACGAGCACGAGCACGAGCACGGCCACGGCGCACCCGACGCAGCCGCCCGCAAGCCCGTGCTGTCGCGCGCGCGCGCCGCCGCGCTGCCCACGCACCTCCGCACGGGCATTGCCGCCGGCTCGTCCGTGCCCGAGGCGCTCATGCGGCGCCTCTTTGCCACGCTGGGGCTCAACGACCTCGTCATTTGCTACGGCATGACCGAGACCGCGCCCGTCAGCTGCATGACGACGCGGCACGATCCCTTGGCGATGCGCACCAGCACCGTCGGCCGCGTCATGCCGCACACGACTGTCAAGATTGTCGACCCAGAGGACTGGACGCGCATCGTGCCCCGCGGCCAGCCGGGCGAGCTCGCCACCAGCGGCTACCTGGTCATGGCCGGCTACTACGGCGACGCCGAAAAGACCAGCGAGGTTCTGACCGTGGACCCCGTGACGGGCGAGCGCTGGATGCACTCGGGCGACGAGGCGTGCATGGACGCGGATGGCTACGTCTCCGTGACGGGCCGCATCAAGGACCTCATCATCCGCGGCGGCGAAAACATCCACCCCCTCGAGATTGAAAACTGCCTGTTCCAGCACCCGCTCGTGGCCGAGGTGTCCGTCGTCGGTGTCCCCGACCCGCGCCACGGGGAGTCGGTGGGCGCCTTTGTCGTGCCGCACGGTGCTGTGCGCGTGGCTGGTGGATACATTGTCGAGAGCGAGCCGTCTGTCATCCAGCGCGCCGATGCCGACGACTCGGATCCAAGCGAGACGCTGTCGCCCGACTTGATCCGCGCCTGGGTGCGTGACCGCCTCTCCCCGCATCTGTCACCGAAGCACGTCTTCTGGACCACCAGCTTCCCAAAGACGGCGAGCGGCAAAATCCAAAAGTTCAAGCTGCGTGACGTGGCCAAGGAACTGCTGGCGGCCGGGGCGGACGGCAGTGACAAAACGTAGCGAGGTGAGATGCCCTGCCTATATGATGTGCATAACCATATTGCGACTTTTTGGGTAATCTTTGACCATATTTTGGTTTCTTATATGCTACTTGCTTTGCGTTTTATTCTTCTCTATACATACATGTATCTTTATGCTGTCCTGGGCCACGACAAGATGTGCATACTTTTTTGGATAGTACGAATTACGTTTTCATGTCGAAACGACACGTCCTTCCGTCCCCCTACTTGGCTCCTCTTGTCCATCCGACTCCCTCACAGACAGTCCCGTTGGACGACCAGCGCACATTCGGCAGCACCTGGGCCGTCACCCACCGTGCCGTCGACGCATGGAGACTGCCCTGGCCAAACGGTACCGTCATGTCGTCGGCAGCACCCTCGTCTTTTGTCTCGCCCTTCTCGCCCTCATGCAATGTCAGCTGCTCAACGGCCTCCTGCAGGCCGGCCACTGGACCGTGTTCTTCTTTCTCCACATCGCCCTCGTCCTCGTCCTTGGGTGTGTCCTCTTTGTGTCCCCCTTCGCCTCTCCAGTACGAGGTCTGGCCTGCAGCCAGTGCCTGGAACACGACCAGCTGGTCTTGCAGGTATGAATCGCCACACCCGCCGTGGGCCACCTCGTCCGCCAAGTCGAGCACGACCCGTCGCGCGATGCGGCCACAGAGCATGCCAAAGCCGCTTGCAGCCGATTCTTCAGCCTCTCCTCGCTCCGGTGCACTCGTGCGACTCTTGTTGCCCTTGCCGCCCTTCTTCCCCTTGCTCTTGACGGTACCGGCCCCAGTGCGCTTGATCGTCTCCGTCCCGAGGTAGTCGCGTCCCCAGAACCGGACGCCGTCCACGCCCCCCTCTGCGGTCCGCGCCACCAGCAGGACATACACCCGCGAGTCGTGCCCGCTCGCCTCCATCCTCGCAAACTGCAGGTCCACCATCGCCCCATCCGAGACAGGTGACAGGAGAGCACACTTGGCCACATCCTGGGCCAAAGCATCAGCCAGCGGGTCCAGCAGGTCGGCGGGGGCCAGCACCGTCGCGTCGATTGATGCAATGACAGTCACACTGTCGTTCTTGTTAACAAGTAAGGACGGCACTTTGGGAACCAGCGTCGCACCTGTCGGTGGGTGGACGGCCAGACGGACAAGGCCGGCCGCTGCATGGGCCGGTCCTGTGCCCCATCCAGCCTGGACCAGGTCTCGTTCGACACGCACGCCAAACCAGCGCTCGAGCGTCGGAAAGAGCACCTGGTCGAGGTAGTCGTATGTCGGCGCAAACGACACGTGCGTGCCGCCGTAGAGGTCGATGCTCACGGGCGCGGGCGCGGGCGCGGTCGTCTCGACCGCCGCCGCCCCAGCCGCTGACGGCGGCGTCCAGGGGCGGGCAAACAGCAGATACGGCAGAACGGCCTGCAGCATCAGACTCGTGCTGGCCGCTGCGGTCGCGGCACGGAGCTCAATTGGGTTGCCGGGAGACGTGTTGTGTGGCAGCAAGACGTGTTTGGGTTTGAATGTGAAAGTGCGGCTACCCTTCTCGACGCCGCTGACTGTTGCGTGCGTGGCTGCGGCGAGCCAGTCGATGGCGGTGACATGCTGTGCTTTGAGTCCTGGGGCGGTGTTAGAAATGACGCACGAGAAGGAGACACTTGGGACAAAGGTGGACGGGGAGCATACCGCCTCCAAATCGCCGGTTGCCGCGGACATTAATCACACGGATAGGCTGACCAGTCAAGGACGCGAGAGCTGTCGCGATGCGGACGAGCTGACCACCGCCCTCGCCGGTGCGGCCGTCCAGTTCGAGCATTTGTCCGATGTAACGGCGTATGGCGTCCCTATATGTGTTCTAGTGATGAAGATGTACGTTTGAGATTTGACAAGTGTTTTTCACTGTTGATTTATTTTGCTTGTGCAAAAATGGAAGTAAACAAAATCACGGGGAAAAAATGTAAAAGTAAAACATAGGTTAAGTAGGGATGGCCAAAAAAAAGGTGAAAATAAATACAAATAGTATACCGTCACCCCAAGTCTTAAAAAAATAGCAGCGCAAGGAGAGCAGATATTATATCTTGAATAAGTCGTAGAAAGTTGTGATCAACAATGTGGTGATGTTCTATTTTCCATAAAGTAGCGGGCCGCCTAACGAGGCCCCCTAAAAGGGCTAAGCAGCCGCCCATCCCCAGCACTTGTGCTACGCCCAGGTGCCTCCCAGCGTGCCCCGTTGGGCCGGTTTTAGCGCCAGGTACGAACCGCATGCACCGCCTGCAGAAGACTCAGCCTCGTGACTCATGCCGGCCAACACAAGGCTGACAGAGCCTTCATTTGGGACGGCGACATCATCTCAACGAGTTAACTGCAGCAGCAAACGAAAAGAAAGAACGATATGCTATTCATCTTGGAGTTTACAATACACAGAGAGCCATATAGGAAACAGAATGATATGTATAGATCGACGAAATCGAAGGAATAATAATGTGCACAAAAAAGAAAAAAGGAAATAAAAGAGTCAAAAAGAAGACGTAAAGAAAAGAAGAGGAAACGCCCCGGCTTTCCATAGCCACAGCACTATATAAACATTGAGACAAATACCACATTTCAGTTCTTTTGGGGGCCTGAGAAAGAGACATAAACAGAAAAGAAAGAAAATTACCCGTGACCGAAGCAGGGAAAAGATGACGAAGAACGAAAAAGAGAATAGGAATGAGAAGAAAATGGCAAAAATAAAACAGGACAGTTACCACATGCATATGAACAAAATCAGATAAACCTTACTCATAAACACAATCCCATATGTTGTGCCTCTTGCCTCTAGCTGTCAAGACGCTTGCGCCAGTCCGCCAAGCTCTCGCTCAGGCCCAGGCCGCCTTCGTCCTTGTTGTCCTTGCGCAGGCCCGTCGACAGTGACGGCGGCGCGGCACCAGCACCAGCACCACCAGCACCAGCACCCGGCGTGCTCTCAAAGTCAAAGGCATTGCTCAGGCGGTAGTTCTTGTTCGTCGCCTCCCAGTGGCTGCGTAGCGTCTCCAGCTCGTTGGCCAGGCTGTCGAGGGCTGCACTGTTGCGCGCGTCGCCACCAACGCTCTCGCCGTACGCGCTGCCCGTCTCCGAGCTGTCCTGCCGCTCATGGCCGAGACCGCTGCCCCCGATTTTGAGCGCCGGTATCGTTGTGTGGTTGCCGATGCCACCGTTGTGGCCGTTCGTCGTAGGGATCGTTGCCGCATTCGGCCCACTGGCGGCTGCTTCGCGCAGCTGCTCCGCGTTGATGCTGGCCACCTGCCGGCTGCGGCGCCGGTAGTTGCCGACGGACGACTCCACCTGGTCGAGCAGCAGCCCGACTTTCTGTTCGGCCTCCTGTGCCCGCTGCTCCAGCAGCGCATTCTCTTGATGGAGCTGCTCCAGGTCACGGCGCGACGACGTCAGGTGCGACATCGCCTCGTCCTTGGACTTTTGCGCCGCTTCGCGCTCGCTCTTGACCTGCTCGAGCTCCTGCTGCACGCTCTGCAGTTGCGCCTCGAGCTGCGCTTTCGACGAGGCCAGGTCGCCTTGGAGCGCCTCCACCTTCTGCGATAGGTGGCCGCGCTCGGCCTCCCATTCGGGCGGTGCCGACGCGGCCAGGTTTCGCGTGCCGGCGGTCTTCGTCTCGAGTTCCTCCACCTCCGTCTTCAGCCGGCTATTCTCGGCCTTGTACCGTGCCAGCTGCTCCTTAAGCTGCTTCAACATCTTCTCCGTCCCCTTGACGTAGTGTACTGCTGACTGATAGTCGTTCTCAAGCTGCGTCAGTTTGTCGCGGTAGACCGCTTCCGAGTCTGACGCTTGTACCGCAAACATCTGCTTGGTCTCCTCGTGCGAGGCAACAGCGGATGCCAGCTGTTGCTCTAGGCTGCGAATGCGTGTTTCGTGCTCTGGTGACATCTCACCGGGGCTGCCGCGCGCACGGGGCGAGCTAGTCGGGCTGATACCACGCTCGCTCAGAATGTCCTTGAGCGTGTTGTGCTGCACCATCACGGCGTTCGTCTCGAGCTGCTGGTTGGAGAGCTGGTTCTTCAGATCCGTGTTCTGCGCCTGCAGCGTCTGGGTGTCGCGCATCGCAGCCTGCAGTTGTCTACGGATAGTGACACCCTCGCGGCTGGACTGTTCCTGGTACGCCTCAAGACCCGCAATGCGCTCTTCGGCGCTGCGCAGGCGCTCGGCGGCCGTGTCGGCATCCTGCTGGTGCTTCTTGACCAGGGCGTTCGCCGTCACCAGTTGGGCCTGCAGTGCCACCAACCGCTCGCCATCGGCCTTGTTGGGCGTGCCGACGCTCCTGGCATTGATTGCGTCCAGGCCGTTCAAAACGGCCTGGCGGTGCGTGCGCGCCTCGTTGGCGTGCTTCTCCGCGAGCTCCTCGGCGTCACGCAGGCGCTGAGATGTTGACAGGGCTTCAGCGGTACGGGCCTCAAGCTCAGCTTTGATGCTGGCCAGCTTCGACTCAACCGTCTCTCGCTGAGCTCGCTCCTGCTGGAGCGTCTCCTCCAAGTGTGACCGTATCTCGTCGGACGCAGCCAGAGCGGCACGGAGAGACGCGAACGAGTCGCCGGTGTCCTTGGCGGAGCCTACTGCATCATTGTACTGGCGCTCAAAGCTTTCCTTGTCGACACGCAGGAGCTGGGCCGTCGACACAGCCTCGGCCGCCGCAACGGAGTGCTCGCGAGCCTCGCGCTGGGCATTGTGGAGCTCGGCCTTCAGGCGTTCCAACTCATAGGAGGTCTGCTGCTTGTATGTCTCGAGATCTGTCATGCGCCGTTGCGCGGCATTCAGTGTGTCGTCAGCGAGTTGTCGGGCACGCTTCTCGGCGTCGACTTCGACAGTTAAGCGCTCAAGTTGCGATTGGAGATCCTTTTGCTGGCTGAGTGCCGTGGCAAGCTTGCGGTTCGACTCTTCGACGCGGCTGTCCGCGTCACGGTCGCCGCCGAGCTGGGGGGTGCTGCTGGCGCTGTTATTGCCAAAGTGTGCGGCAAGCTTGGCTTTGGCGTACACGGCCTCCTGGATGGCAGCATCGCGCTGCTTTTCGGCTTCCGCAATTTGCTTCGCGGCAAGAACCGCTTGCTTGTCGACGGAGCTTTGGACGTTTGCCAGCTCGGCCCGCATCGCAAGCAGAGCCTCGATGAGTGGCCGGTCGTCTTCAGTGAACGTCTCCGCGCTGCGGCTGTCCAGGACAGGGCTGAGTGTCGCATTGGGTGTGTAGCCGGACTTGCGAGCCAGCTCCAGCTCGGACGCATACCACGCATTCCGGTTCCTGGCAGAGTCGAGTTCTTTGAGAAGGGACACTGTCTGCGAGTTACGCCCAGATGACCGCCTCGCAAGGAGGTTGCCGCTCGGTTGTCTTGTTCCGGTCGGAGGCGGCGGTGATGTCGGGCGGCCGCCTGGGCCGGGGCCTGCTCTTTCTGCCGTGGCATCAATGGAGCCCGGGCCGCGTTGGCGCGGTTGCTTCGACCTTGGGGTTGCGGGAGGGCCATTAGCCACAGCAGAAGCCGCTGCCGCACCAGCCGCAGCCGCGACAACAGTTGCCGCAGCCTCGGATGCGCCAGGCGCGGTTGATGGGGGAGCCGCCGACGGAGCGGCTGGCGGATCGGATCTGGGAGGGGGCCCCGGGGCCCCAGCTGTGCGGTTGGGCCTGGCCCTTGGCGAGCACCACCACCAAGACCAGTGGGACTGTCGATCTCCTTGGGAGGGTCGCGTGAAACGGGTGATTGGTTTTTGGTCGCGTTGTTGAGAACTGGGGAGCTCGCGAGTTCACCGCCACGGTCGGACGGGGCATTCCGATCACGCGCAGCTTGTGACGGCTTAGGCGGTTGGCCTTGTGGCGGGGGACCTGCCGGTGGCGATGGGCCTGCAGCGCGTGGAAGTCGGGAACCACCATTGACCGGCGAGGGTGCGTTGACGTCGTTGCCATTGGGCGAGCGGAATCCGTTGGTGGGGCTGTTGACGGTGCCGGGGACCATGCTCCGCTTCCGATCATCGCGCGGGCCCTGGGAGCCATCCCGTGATGCAACCTGTCGTGCCGCATCGCTGGGACGTCTCGTGCCTTGTTGTGTCGTGTTCTTCTGACCTGCAGCAATTTGCGCATCGTTCGGGTAGCGGATTTTGTTTGTGTCAAGCATGTAGGCAAGGGCCAGATCGTTGACGGTTGTAGTTGCGGAGCTGGGCTCGCCACCCAGCACGACGATGGATTTGCCTACCGAGGTCATGCTGTGGCCTGATCGCGGTGATGGCGACGGGCCCATATTTTGGAAGGTGTACCACCGGCGCGACGTAATCCGGAAAGCGGCCAAATCGCCAAGATCGGCACCCTCCTCTGTGCGGCCACCAAAAATGTACATGACATCGTCGACCAAGGCGGCAGCATGGCCCTCACGCTGCACTGGAATGTATCCTATACAATCTTGCTGTGTCCAACTGTTGGTCGCGGGGTCGTAGCACCAAACGTCGTTGAACCACTGGAAGCCATTTGTCCCACCGAACCTGCGATGAAGAAGAAGAAAAAGAGACATTGTCAGCGTGCGTGAACGTGGCGCAAGCATACTGCAGAAGGCGTTGTGACTGCCCCAAAACCTACAAATACATCTTGTCATTGTATGACACGACCGAGTGGTTTGTTCTCGCGGGCGGGATTTTGCCAACAGGTGGGCCGCCATTGTCGCTGTTAGGGATGAGAATCTCCCACCGGTTGTTGGGCATTTGAAGCTGGTTAAGGTCAAATGCGGCAAGATCGTTCATAAAGTAGCCCTCGACCTGGCCGCCAAAGATGTAGATCTTGGAGCCAAGGATATTAAGCGAATGGCCGTAGCGACCAGATGGTCGCGGGCCAGACGGGAGTGCTCTGGACCATTGTCTCGTTGCTGCAAGGAGGTCAGTTTAAATATTTACACGAAATGAATCGAGGGACAAACCAACACAACCCTTGGAAAACGTACAGGTATTTAATAGATATAGGGTCTCGTCTAGGATGTCGTTCTCTTCAATCTTGGTGTCGCCTCCATACACGATGAACGCGTTGCCGACAAGAAGACTGGCGTGGCCGACTCTTGGGGAAGGGCCTTCCGCGGTGGTAGGAAGTTCGTAGCACGACATGTTGGCGCCAGCCTCAACCATCCACAGGTCACCTTTGACATTCTGGCTATTAATGAGACCGCCCATGACGTAGATGTCGCCTTCTTTCGACCCGGTAGCGTTGACAGCTGCGCCATAGCGCGGGAACGGGCTTATTGTTGACGTTGTGTAGGTCAGTCGCCGTTGCGACCACGGATAGAGAGACATGTTTGAGTTGCCCAGGGTCGGTCCGGGGCCATTGCGATACTAGTTACGGCAATGACGTTAGGTAAAGGTGAAGGGTGTAGGAGAGAGGAACTAGAAAAAAACACGCACCTGCAAGTCGCCAGATTGTTGCGACGTGACTTGTTCGGCACGACGGCCGTAGCTGACTTGGTCTGGGCTGGAGGTGCCGTCGTTTTCGAGCGAGTTTAGGCTGCCGGTGGGTGTTGATCGTTGCATAGCCGTCTTCTCATCGCGGGCGAGGCGCGAGGCGTTGCTGGCGATGGACGACTGCTGCGAGCTGGTCACGGGAGGCCCGTCGCGGCTAGAGAGGACGCGGTCCTTTTCGCGCTCCTGATTCTTCTTGGATTTGAAGAGGAACGCCATCCCGCCGAGGCGTGTGCGTGTAGTCGCACGACAGCACCAGAGCTAGTAGCAGGTAAAGCAGACGGTATCGACAAGGGGCCGCAATTCGTTCGAGGGCGGAGCAGATGCGGCGCTCGGTTTCGAGATGTAGCAAAAGCGGAATCGGTCGTTGGAAACAGGTCGAGTAAAGGAAACCGCCCAAACGAGTCTACTCTTCGACTAGTGGTAGTGCATGCAGCGTGCGACGAAAGAGGACTGAGTCTCAGTATACACGCGCGCGCGCACCTTGGCAGGGAGAGACAAGAAAACGACAGGAGACGAGTAAGAACACTACGGAAATGGGCGACAGAGAAGGCTAAAACGGGCGAAGAGGGGAGCAAAGCAGGCGGCGCGCGGGACAAGATGCGACGGGAGCCAAAGCAATCGACACGGATAATTCATTGACAGGCGAGCAAGCCGCGGCTATTCTCCGATGGGATAGGAGTGATGAGCCAAGTAGCGATCGAGACGGCGAGGTACCGGGCGGGTGCGCAAGAGAATAGCAGGCAAGGTGCGATGCGATGTCGTGATGCAGCGCCGGGAGACAATCTTGATAGGAGCTTAGTGTTGTTGTAAAAGGGGTGGTTGGCTTGTAGAGCAACGGACGGTTGGCGGAATATGGTGTCGTCGCAAAAAAAAAAAAAAAAATTAGCAGAAAGAAAGACGTCGCCCTACGTCGCTTTTGCTGTCGTCCAGTTCCGTTCGTGGTCGAGTCGTGAATGCTGGAGGAGGCCAGGTCGTGGTAAGAAAGGCTGGGGAAGGGGGAACGGTAACCAAGAAAGAAGCCCAAAGGGGGAATAGGGGGCAAACGAGAAAAAGCTAGAAAAAAGGAGACACAACGGCGATAGTGTGGACGGCCCTGCAGAAAGGCCCACGATGGAAATGGATGGGGTGAGTGGAGCAAGAATTTGACTTGTTTTGGGTGTCTGGGTCTGAGAGATGGCTGGGGGGGGGGGTTCGCCAGGTGGGTGGGACAGAGGGAGCCAGAGAGGAAGAGGAAAAGCGGGCGGGAATGTGAGTGACAAAGCTGGACGACAGCGATCCTCGGATGCGGGTTGAGCAGCGCAGATGGCGAACGAGAACCGCAAAACGGCAGCTGAGCACAGCGTGTGAAAGGGGTGGCCTGGTATGGAAAGGGAGACAACTGGAACTGTTAGCGTGAGCGCATTGTGTGATTAGGCGGTGCGGGTGGTATGTTCTCAGTAATACTTCGTACACCTTTTGACGCAGAGGACGGGAACGCAACGAGGGCAACGAGGAATAGGACTGAAGAAACTGAAGAAACGAAGAAAACGAGGCCGAAATCGAAGCATAAACAAATCACGGAAATGGGCTGCTAGGCGACATCTGGACGAAGGAAGGACTTGCGTGACCGGTCGCTCTTTCTGCCGCGTGCGATTACAGAAATACAGCGGGAAGGCGCAGGGCACACCTGTGCATCTGTCTACTGGCAGGTGACTGGATGAGGAAGTGGCGATGCTTGCAAGGGACAGTGGACGGGGAGGCGGAAAGGCAGGAACCACTACAGAACACACAACACAGGGGACGACGGCGGCAGGAGCAACGACGAAAGCCATGGCAGGGGCAGGAAGGCAGGAAGCACACAGAAACATCGACCAATAGGGGCCATATTAGGACTAGCCGGCTCCTGTCACAGCGCTTTTCCCTTTCCTCTTGTCCCCTGTCCCGTTAGTGTGGCTAGTTTGGTTATTTTGGTTATTTGGTGCGGCCGGTGACGGGGTGCCAACTTTTGCTGTGACCGCCGACGTCGTTTTCCTTCTGCCTCGTTTCTTGGTTCCCGTTTCTGTCGCTTTTCTTGGTCTTCTTTTCTTGTTCCATGGGTTCCTGGCGCGCCAACGCCAGCCACTTGCCAGTACCCATCAGCAGAGGAAGAAAAGGGGGGATGGGTGGACACGGTCGCTGCCGATCGATAGCAGGGGCAACGGTCAGGCAGACCGACCGAAAAGGTATTAATACCTGCGAATAAACGACCTGTTAAGGGCAAGTATGCGCTGTGGAGTGGAGGCTCCATGAGAAGAGGCGACAATTCAAATGGAGTTCCGAGACTCGCGAGAGTATCTTAGCTGAGATAATTCGGAGTAGGGAGGCAGGATACATTTACTGCATATAACGGCTCTTGCCATACTCTGTAGCATGTCAACAGACTGTGCAAAGGGACTTTGTTTAGTATCAGCTGCTCTTCCTCGGTTTCTTCCCATGCCGTATCGCGCAGGTGGACTCTTACGTAGCCGTTGCGTCGGGAAAGAAGCTAAGATTAGGGAAAGCGAATAGGTTCATCCCTATTTTGCGTCCTTCTGGAAGCTCGCCGTCTCCATCCAACTGTCTCCTGTCGTATGCTTTCTTTTTCTCTCCTGTCCGGTGGCCCGCCAGCATCCCTGCTCTCCCGCCATCCTCTTCTTTCTCGCCAATTCGTTTTCTTCACCAGACGGCTACCTGCGCTTCGTTCCTGGGGTCTTCTTAGTTTACTCGAGTGGCTGGGAAGCAGCGCCCTTCCTTGACTGCACCGCTGGCAGGTGGCAGGTGGTCAGAGATGGTTTCTGCCTCTTTTTTCTTCTTTTTTTTTTTCAACGTCCCACCTTGAACCAAAAACAAGGAACCCACAAAATCCACATACTGAAGAAGGCTGGCACCTGAGACGTAGCGCCGCCGGTGAGCGGGAATACCACCTGAGATCGCTTACATTCCATTCATAAAGCAGCCCCACAGGGCTCTTTTTTTCGTCTCACTTGGGCACCGAAGAGCACGTCCGCTTCACTGGTAACCTTACTCTCATTTTGGGTGCGAGCTGGCGTGGTGTTGACGGACAGGCTCGCCTTATCCCGACATGGGCCTTCCATTCGCCAGCAACTCGTCTGGTTTTCCGGCACATTTTGGATCGACGCGTCCGACACGGCTGGTCCCAGGCACAGAAACAAGCACAGGGCATTAGATCGCCCGGCCAAAGAAACATATTTGTTTACCGGGCTGCTGACCTGTTCGCTTGTTGTAGGACTTTGGATGAAGACTTGTGATGTAAGATGGGACCATGCTGAGGCTGCATCATGCTGCTTGATGTCATGCAGACGGCTCCAACGCCCAGCGACGTACGGCATATATGAATTTGATTGCAAACCATTGTGCAGGGTGGTCTGGCCCGACTACGACGACCCGTGGATAAATCTGATAAATTGATGGCTTTTGTCGGTCCCAGCCCAACGCCGAATCCGTCCTAGGCTGCATGCTGCAATCTGCGGCGTACCTGCAGGAAAAAAGGAGGGACCCGAACCACACGAAGTCGCAAGGTCACCTCACCTTCTCACCTCCCAGTTAGGAATATGCGGCAAGATGCAGACAATTGTAAGAGCCGAGGGGCCCAATTTGCATACAAGGCGTAGCGTGAGCCGTCGTTTCTCGTCTTGAAATTCGTGACGAGAATTCGAGACGATATTATTTGAAGTCCCGGAGTACGGTGTACAAAACATATTTAGGACGTAAGGCAGAAACGTGCTGCAAGGGATCAGTGAGAAAGTCACGTCGAGATTATAGAATCGACGGTCATAATGGATGGTAATATCCTCGGAACAACCATCGACTTAGACTTATCGAACCAGGAGCTTATACGGCGTATACTGGCAGCATATGACTAGCTTCACCTTCACTGGCCGCGTGAATGGATTAATACTGTAGCTCACATCCGGCGCTGAGTTGATATGAAGACGACGTACAACATACGTAGGCAACAAAATCGCAACTCTAGCGTCCGATTTGCTTGTCGGCAAGTAGGTGACACCATCAGTGGTATTTGGTGGCCATATCCAAGCACATGATAAAGCGGTACATGTCTCAAAGATCCAAAAGATCTAGAAGGCTATAAATTTAAAAATACTTAAACCCGGAATACACGACGCAATACAAAATGTAAGAACGTAAAGTGGCAACAATGGTCTTATGTGGCTCTTACTAGAGATACAATATTAGAGATACAATATTAGAGATACAATATTAGAGATACAATATTAGAGATACAGTATATTCTACAACATCAGAGGGAAACAGGTACCACTCACATGCTCTTTACGCCATGAAAATAAACACTCACGATTCATAGACCTCATCATCTCCATAACGTACAATTACCTCAAAGAAGTCGATGACAGGTGCAGCTGGTTTTGCAAATGCAGGCATTGCCTGATCCCACGTCCTTATTGACGGAAACAAGCCAGTTGGGCGTTCCCCGCCCTCGAAAGATGAACTCGGTCTTTTCATCCTCTGTGTTACCATCTGCCCTCGCGTCATTACCTCTATTTTGCCTCGAAGCACAGATTTGATACAGGTCACAGGGTCTTATATCGCTATGTTTCTCACTTTGCCAGCAAGACACAATTGTACTTTTCTCCTAATCTGCCTCTTCCTTAATTGGGTGTCTCTGGTAATTCTCACTTGGGTCTATCGTGTCTCCATACCACGCCTTTAACTTTCACTTCCACATTCCCAATCCTTGCTTCCCTGTGCAACGCAGCCTGGAACGTTACGTCTGAGACTCTGTTCTGCACAAGCCGAGGCTTAAAGTCCAAAGGAGCGGGTGTCCACGTCCTTTGCATAGGCGACAGGCCCCGATCTATAAATAAAGTGAGGTCTCTTGATTTCGTTTCCTCGTCCTTGTTTCTCCGTCGTATTTGTTTCCAGTCGCACTTGCACGACCTGTTTGTGTTCTGAACTCGCCGGCTCGCATACATTGCTTCTTGCGGGATCTCGACGACTCGCCTCTTGTTTGTTTGCTCATCTCATCTTCGTCGTTGCATCCAATTTCTGAGCAGCTCTACACTTGTGCTTCTATGTGTGTGCAAAGCACACCACAATCTATTTCCGTGTACGTTGTAGCTTCGTGTGTCGTTGGTTGGCCGCTCCCGTAATTCGTAATTGCTGCTGCGGACCCACTTTACGCGTTGTCCGCCAGTTGCTGGTCACGGGTCGGTCTTGCATGGTGCCGCGAACGAGCTAACTCAAATGTTAAAGATCGGGCGACGCCTGCTACAATTTAGATTCCTGTTACCTGGGTACAGCGCTTTTAGTGCGGGAATGCTGTCAAAAAATGTACCGCGCTAAGATGGCACAGAGCTGATCTCGCCCACCGCCCGCTATCCCCAGCGTGTGCAGCAGGTCCAACCAGCACACACTGCAGTCTGGCTCTAGGCCTAGTGCCTTTGCAGCAAATGCCCGTCCTTTGATGGGCGTTTGCTTCATCAGCCTGGTCGCACCTGCCGTCCTCTCCGCTCTTTCTCATCATCGATCATTCTCGTGACAATCCGCCGCACGTTTCGACCACATCTCCTCCGCTCCTTCCCTCCCGACGTCCGACGGATTGATCGCGGGAAAGTGCGAAACACACACCACGATTGCCGGGAAAGCGCTCTCCTTTTTCTTGACGGTACGGACTCCCTTTGTGAACCACTTTGCCCTCACCGTCCACGAATTTTGTTTCCCATCCCACGCTCGCGCACCGCTCCCTCGTCCTTCGCCAAACAGCCCCCCACACCCTGTCCCCTCTGCCGATTGTGTGGCCGCCTGTCTTGGGCACATGTTGGGTGGCCGCGCGTGGCGCAGAAACAGAACGAGAGGCGAGCACATCCAGAGGGGGGGAGACAAGACGCTCTGCACGACGCAACGCAACGCACGGCACGCGCGCACACGGCCCTCTCTGGTCCTTCGAGCCTGCAACGTTGGACGGCGGCGGTTGTGCTGTGTCTTTTGTTCCTGTGTGTGCACCTTCCTTGGCCTTCCCTGGTATCGCGTATCTTCTTGGCAAGGCCGAGGGGCGCACAAGAGAGAGCAAGAGAAATAGAAGGACGGAGGGAGCTTCGGGCGCCACGCCCTGCATTTTGTTTGCGTCTCGCGTTTTCTTCTTTGCTTTGCTGCAGTTGGACTGACGGCAGAACGCTTTAGCTTCCGCATCCTCATCCGTTGCGCTCCCACCGCCATATCACGGGTGTCACTTTTGCCCACGGAACGCCAATTTGTCCTTCGTCTCTTGCATCGTCATCTTACGGCGCACGTTCCCGACCTAAGACGAATCTGAGCGACGACCACACGTACTGAGTCTTGGCCTAGATGGTCCGTGTCTAGACACAGGGCGCCGTGCCGGCTCTTCCCTTTCTCTTGAGCTGCTCCGATCGCTCTTCGTCCCTCTCACGGATCGCAGAACTCTCCCTCTGACGACTCATCAGTCGTCTCCAGCGGCCAACACCATGCCGTCACGAACCGACACCACCAACCCAACACCCTCGACTGTTGTTGCCATGCAGTCATCCTCTGCGCTCGCGAACCCCATCAATCCCCTGGGATCGCACCTCAACCACTTTGCGCGCACCGCCGGAGCGGGTCTGCCTCCGTCGCAGGGCGGCCCGCCCCCCCGGGTCTCCGAAACAGCCGAGGTCGTCACACAGCCGCCAGCAAATCATGACAGCAGCGGTGAACACTCACGACGAAGCTCCTTGGGTAGCAGCGGTGGTGGCCTCGTCATGCGAGGCAACTCAAAACAGCAGCGCATGGCCTCGGCATCGAACACGGCCCTCGTCAAAGCGGCCGCTTCCACAGACAATAGCGAATCCGACGCAGTCGACCGGAGACGCCAACAACAGCAACAGCAACAGCAACAGCAGCAACAGCAGCAACAGCAAAAGTCACAGCAGACCGGCGGGCGCGTTGATCACAGCCGGAACGGCAGCCGGAACAACAATGGGCGGTCAGGGCCGGCCAAGCCACCGCTGATGCGGTCCAAGAGCGACTACGCTCGCCCAGCCCCTATCGAGGACAGCACCGAGACGCTGCACAACAGCGGCGAGTTGAGCCGTTGGGGTGCACGACATGGCTTCGAGGATCACTACCAGTCAGAAGACATCATCTCACAACTTGCCAGCGTACGTATCTTTGCCCGTTTCTCTTTCCTCGTGTCACGGTTTTGCACCTTTGCTCTCTTTCCCTTGGTTCCTTTCATTTTGCACGCGCGCGCTTTCCTTTGAATGAAAGAGGCGCAGTAAGTCGTTCCGTTCTCTTGTAGCCCGGAGCCCATTGTTGCCCCATTTGCGAACCTATTGCTTTCTTTGAATCTGTTCTGTTCTGTTTTTCGGGAGGCACATCGACCGCCATTTGCTATGCTACACTACCCCCGACATTGTCATCGTTATCACTGTCACCCACCTTTATCCTTACATCGAGCCACCATGGGTGAACGTCGTCCACACTGCGTGAAGCACCTGGTCCTCTACGGACACTGGCTTGCTTCTGCAAAGAGACGACCGTCGCTGACAGGAGAATCACAGAATTGGTATATGTACTTTACCGACAAACGCCACGAGTCCAACGGCAGGTCCAAGGAGCCGACGCTTGAGCTTCAGGACTGGCGTATGCGTGACCGGCTCAAAACCGTGTCCGCCGTCATTGCCGTCTGTCTGAACATTGGTGTTGAGCCGCCAGACCAGCTGCGCACCAACCCTGGCGCTCGCCTTGAAGCATGGCAGGACACCACTGTTCCGCCTGTGCAGAAGGCGCTCGAGAACATTGGCAAAGCGCTCATCACCCAGTACGAGGCTCTCGCCCTCAGGCCGCGTTATAAGCACTACCTGGACCCGTCGGTTGAAGAGACCAAGAAATTTTGCATCTCGCTGCGGCGAAATGCAAAGGATGAGCGCGTGCTCTTGCACTACAACGGCCACGGCGTCCCGAAGCCCACGGCGTCGGGCGAGATCTGGGTCTTCAACAAGAACTACACGCAGTACATCCCCGTGTCGCTGTACGACCTGCAGCAGTGGCTCCAGGCGCCGACCATTTTCGTTTGGGACTGCTCGGAGGCCGGCAACATCCTGAGCAACTACCACCGCTTCGTCGATAAGCATGAGCAGGAGGAGAAGGATGCGGCACTGGCCGACCCCAACTACGAGAAGACCAACTTCCGCCCCTACATCCACCTGGCCGCCTGCGCGACCAAGGAAAACCTGCCTACCAACCCCCTCATCCCGGCCGACGTCTTTAGCTCGTGTCTTACGACACCTATGGACATGGCCCTGTGGTTCTTTGTGCAGCAGAATCCGTTGAAGACGGCTCTCACGCCGGAGCGCGCCAAGAAGCTGCCGGGCCGCCTCCAGGACCGGCGGACCCCGCTCGGCGAGCTGAACTGGATCTTCACTGCCATCACCGACACCATCGCCTGGACTACCCTGCCACGCCACCTCTTTCGCAAGTTCTTCCGCCAAGACCTCTTGGTCGCTGCCCTCTTCCGTAACTTCCTCCTCGCACAGCGCATCATGTCCGCCTACAACTGCCACCCCCAATCCTTCCCTGAGCTTCCCGACACCCGTCAGCACCCTCTTTGGGCGAGCTGGGACCTTGCTGTCGATCAGACATTGGATCAGCTCCCCATGCTCGAGCGGAAAGAGGCCGGCGAAGTCGAGTATGAGTACAGCAACTCGAGCTTCTTCGCGGACCAGCTGACGGCGTTTGAGAAGTACTTGACGCGCGGCGATGCCATGCAGAAGAAGTCGCCTGATCAACTGCCAGTTGTTCTGCAAGTGCTCCTTAGTCAACAGCATCGAGTACGCGCACTGATCCTTCTCGGCCGTTTCCTCGACCTGGGCCCGTGGGCCGTCCAGCTCGCTCTGAGCATCGGCATCTTCCCTTATGTGCTGAAGCTGCTACAGTCTGCCACGTCCGAGCTGAAGCCCGTCATGGTGTTCATCTGGACCCGCGTTCTGGCCGTCGACATTTCGTGTCAGCAGGACCTCATCAAAGACAGCGGCTACAACTACTTCTCGTCCATCTTGAAGCCTGCCGAGGGTCTCCCCGTCACCAACACGGACGAGCACAAGGCCATGTGTGCCTTTATCCTGGCCATGCTGTGCAAGAACTACAAGCCAGGCCAGACGGTCTGCAACCAGACCGACATCATGACCTCGTGCCTGATCCACCTCCGCAACGAGGACAACCCGCTGCTTCGCCAGTGGTCGTGTCTGTGTCTGAGCCAGCTGTGGCAAGATCTTCCCGAGGCCAAGTGGCGCGGCATTCGCGAAAATGCGCCGGCACGTCTCTCGCCGCTCGCCCAGGACAAGATTTGCGAAGTGCGCGCGTCCATGATCTACGCCATGACCACGCTGCTTGGCATCCCCGACTTGACCGACGAAGTGGCCCGCGTCGAGGAGTCCATTGCGTGGACACTGATGGACATGGCCAACGACGGCAGCGCTATGGTGCGTAAGGAGCTCCTGGTGTTTATGTCGCACTTTGTCCAGCGCTACGAGAACAAGTTTCTCGTGGCCGCCTTTGAGCACCTGCAGGAGGAGAAGGAGTTCCTTTTGTTCCCACCAAAGGACGCGGGCTTCGGCACCCACAAGATTGGCTTGCAGTATGTTCGGCCCGAGAACCGCAACCGCGACGGTACCGTCAAGGAGAGTGCCCAGGGCCTCTCGCACAACACCATCTTCACGGCGTACTGGAAGCACATTCTGATCCTGTCCGTCGACCCCCACCCCGAAGTTCAGTCCCATGCGACGACGATTGTGGATTACCTGCACGAGGCGCTCCTCAACTCGGAGATCGGCGCCCAGGCGCAGAGCATCATCGAGGACATTCACAAAAAGCACCGGCGGCTGTCGCGGCATGCTGCTGTGCCGGGCATGCGGAGTGGCACGAGTCACGTTGCCGGTTCTGGCGCTGGTGGTGTGACCAATAGCGATGCCAGCGACGGTGGAGCGGTGGGCGGTGCCAACGGCACCGGTGTCAATGGCGGCGATGTGTCCGACGTCGTCTACCCACCACCGTCTCCGGGTCTCCTGCGGCGGACGGTCAGCACCCTCTTCTCTCCCTTCTGGGGCACGGACACGTCCGGTACCGTGCCTGCAGCGGGCGGCCGGCCCGGTTCGTCACAGGCCAGCGAGCCGCCTCTGTCGCCTGGCCTCCTGCGCTCTGCGTCGACCTTCCAACGAGGGTCAGGGCGTGCGCGTGGTCTGGGAGTGGCCCTTGACCGCGCAGCCGCGCCCCCCGAGGACAGCGAGCGCGAGAGCACCATGTCGCCGTACAATGTGGCCAAGGAGCCGGTCTCGGCAGGCTTTGAGACTCGCCCGGCGGATCAACCGCCGACGCTCCCCCTGGCCAGCACGCTGCTCGACTGGTCGACCGAGTACTTCCGGGAACCGCAGATGCGCCTCATGGAGGCCGAGGAGCCGGGCAGCACGGAGTACAACGAGCGACTGTGGCGCCGGGCGCGAAACGAGGGCACGCTGCGCGACACGCAGCCTCAGAAGCCGTATGCCGGGTCGCACAAGTGGACGAACCAGCTGGGCATCATCAACAACGGCTCGCAGCCTGCGCGCATGGCGTTCCACCAGTTCGAAGACCACCTCGCGGTGGCCGACGACGGCAACACGATCCAGGTGTGGGACTGGAAGGGTGTGGAGAAGCTGAGCCGGTTCTCCAACGGCAACCCGCCCGGGTCGCAGATCAGCGACATGAAGTTTATCAACGAGGACGACCAGGCGCTGCTGATGGCGGGCTCCTCGGACGGCGTGCTGCGCGTGTATCGCAACTACGACTCGTACTCCAAAGTGGAGCTGGCGACGTCGTGGCGGGCGCTGACGGACATGGTGCCGAGCAACGTGCACGCGGGCATGGTGTTTGACTGGCAGCAGGTGTCGGGCCGCGTGCTCGTGGCGGGCGACGTGCGCACGATCCGCGTGTGGAACGCAGGCAGCGAGGCGTGCGTGGCGGACATTCCGGCGCGGTCGGGCTCGTGCGTGACGTCGCTGACGAGCGACCAGATGACGGGCAACATTTTCGTGGCGGGCTTCGGCGACGGCGCGGTGCGCGTGTTTGACCTGCGGGTGCGGTCGCAGGACGCCATGGTGCGCAAGTGGAAGGACGACTCGGACCGTGTGTGGATCAAGAGCGTGCACATGCAGCGCGGCGGCCAGCGGGAGCTGCTGTCGGCGGCGCGGGACGGCAAGGTCAAGCTGTGGGACATTCGCAGCGACCACCCGCTCAACACGGTGCAGACGACGACGCGCACGCTGCGCACAGCCAGCACGCACGAGCACCTACCCGTCTTTGCAGTGTAAGTGACCTATGTTTCTTCCTGTGTGTATGCAGAGTCACTAACAAATCAGGGGCACATCGTCTCGCACGGTCAAGGTGTTCAACCTCGACGGCCGCGAGCTGTCGCGTGTCGAGCCATACTCGGGCTTCCTCCAGAGCCGCAGTGCACCGATCGCGGCGACGGCGTTCCACCCGCACAAGATGACGCTGGGCTGCGCAGCACGGGGCGACTCGCATATCAACCTATTCTCGCCGTCGGACGAGCGTGCCTTTGACTAACGGCAGCGAAGGCGGACGGCGGACGGCGGACGGCCGTGTAATGATGGAGAGCCGAAGCATGTGCATGTGGCCTGGAGCACTAATTTTTGGGATATTTTGATCTTGTTTGGGTGACTGCTTTTTCTCACGTATTGCGTTCTGCTGTCTTTTTTTTTTTTTGTTTCTCTTCTTTCTCTTCTTTCTCATTCTTGCGCCCTATTTTGCTTCGTCGATTCCCTGTGTGCGGTTTTGTCGCTGGAGGAACATTAGTTTTGCTGCTACCATTGGTGTTGTATACGGCGTGAGGCGTCTCGTTCTCTCGTTCTCTCGTTCTCTCTCTCTCATAATATCTCCTAATTCCACCGTCTTCATGTCCTCCCATACTGCCAGTAAGTTTACTGATTTATCGTCCTCATATCATCTGGTGATATTTTCTTTTCTTTTCTTTTTTTTCCATTTTTTTTCATTTTTTTCAATATACACAACACAGTAACGTCTTTCTGCGTGTCTCTTCCCCGACGGCTCTGAAAGATTCTGTGAGTTGTTCTGACAGGTCAGCTACAAGACAATAGACCGAGATTCAAATTCAAAGCAATCTGTCTATCCTGCCAGTAGAGAAATATAGAAACCATGTGATGTACATCAGCTATGACTCTACCGCCGAAGTGGCCATCGCCAAAGTGTAATGGCAGGCACGCGATAGCGGCCAGCATTCGGGAAGGCAGGCGCTTATCAGCGGCGATAGAGTTGGCAGGTGCTGCTGGTCGCACCTGTCTCTTGTACTTCTGCCCCTCCCCACCCCGCCCCACTCTCAGGTCCTTCTTCAGAGGGCAAAAAGGCTTTGTTTAGTATGACTGTTTTTTTAACAACCAAACAAAACAGACACCGGCGACCTGACTCAAGCACACCACGACAGCGTTTCGTTTATCTACGCATCCCCATTGTCAATTGAGACCAAGGCCTTCCCAACTGACGGCTCGTACACCTCACGTCTCACAGGAACTGATTTCCTCGACAACAAGTCCAGCTTCCCTCCTCTCGATTGACCTTCGACAGAGCGCAACACTCCAACACTCGAAATGTCTGCGCCGCAACCCTCCGAGACCCCCGCGGCCGAGGCGGCCCCGGCTGCTGCCCCTGCTCCCGGTGCGGCTCCTGCTGCTGAGGGCGAGGGCGAGGGCCCGTCGAAGAAGGCGGCCAAGAAGGCCGAGGCCAAGGCCAAGAAGGAGGCGCTCAAGGCCCAGCGGGCGGCCGAGCGTGCGGCTGCCGAGGCGGCGGCCAAGGCGGCGGGCGGCGGTGGTGCGGGCGGCGAGGAGGTCGACCTGGCGACAGAGAACTACGGCGACGTGGCGTCGTTTGCGACGAAAGGCGGCCTGCGCTTCACCGACGGCGCGGCCCCCGTGGCACTGCCGCAGCTCGGCGCGGAACACGTCGACAAGGCGGTGCGTCTCTACGGCTGGATCCAGAACTCGCGGATGCAGGGCGCCAAGATGTGCTTTGTGGAGCTGCGCGAACAGCAGGACTGGACGATCCAGGGCGTGCTGGCGGCGACGAAGCCCGACACCAAGGAGAACATTGTCAGCCGCGCCATGGTCAAGTGGGCCGGGTCGCGCAGCTTCGAGTCGTGCGTGGTCGTCGAGGCCATTGTGCGCCGCGCGCCCGAGCCCATCAAGAGCTGCAAGGTGTCGGGCTTTGAGCTGCACATTGCCAAGTTCTTTGTCGTGGCTGCGGCCCCACAGGTCCTGGGCCTGACGCTGGCGTCGGCGAACAAGGCCGTCAACAACTTTGACGACACGGCGGGCGGCGAGGCTGAGGCTGAGGGTGAGGCTGCCGCCACCGAGGCGGCCAAGGCGGCCGATGCGGTCACGGAGGGTGTCAAGAACCTCGACGTTGCCGCTGCTGCGGAAACCACCATCTCGGGCGCGGCGCTGGGAACGCACCTCGACAACATTGTCATGCACAAGCGCGCGCCCGTGCAGCAGGCCATTGCCAACGTGCGCTACGAGACCGAGAAGCTGTTCCGCGAGTACCTCGACGCCCGTGGCTTCAAGGGCTTCCAGGCGCCCGGTCTGATCGACGCTGCCTCCGAGGGCGGCGCCAATGTCTTCCAGCTGACGTACTTTGGCAAGCCGGCATTCCTGGCCCAGAGCCCCCAGTTCTACAAGCAGTACGAAATCGCCGGCGGCCGCAAGCGCGTCTTCTGCGTCGGCCCCGTGTACCGCGCCGAGAACTCCAACACGCCGCGCCACATGACCGAGTTCACGGGTCTCGATATGGAGATGGAGATCCAGGAGTCGTACCACGAGGTGCTGTACATGCTCGAGGGCGTGCTGCTGCACATCTTCCGCG
Organism: Sporothrix brasiliensis 5110; assembly: GCF_000820605.1. NCBI lineage: Eukaryota > Fungi > Ascomycota > Sordariomycetes > Ophiostomatales > Ophiostomataceae > Sporothrix > Sporothrix brasiliensis. The sequence continues at coordinate 2,291,060 of NW_024467137.1, read as the reverse complement.
GCCTCAAGCAGCGCTGCGCCGACGACATTGAGACCGTGCGCGCCGTGTACCCATCGACCGATTTCCTGCTGCCGGAGCCCGGCAAGGAGGTGCGCCTGACATTTGCCGAGGGCCAGAAGCTGCTGCGCGAGCACGGCCCGGAGATGTACCGCAACGTGTCGGACGACGAGGACATGTCGACGCCGCAGGAGAAGGCGCTGGGCGAGCTGGTGCGCCAAAAGTTCAACACGGAGTTTTACGTGCTCGACAAGTTCCCGCAGGGCGCCCGGCCGTTTTACACCATGGAGGACCCGACCAACAGCAGCGTGTGCAATGCCTACGACTTTTTCATGCGCGGCCAGGAGATTTTGTCCGGCGGCCAGCGCATCCACGAGGCCGGCCTGCTCGAGGCGCGCATGGTCCGCAAGGGCTTGGATCCCAAGTCGGAGGGTCTCAAAGAGTACGTCGATGTGTTCCGGCAGGCGGGTGTGCCGCCGCACGGCGGCGGCGGCATTGGCCTCGACCGTGTGGTCGCCTTTTTCCTGAACCTGCCGAGCGTCCAGCTGGCGGCCTACTACCCGCGGACGCCGAAGCGCCTTTTGCCGTAGAGGGGGGGGAGGATAGACAGATGTAAAGCTGGTAGAAGAAAAATGTACTTTTGTAGTTTAGTTGATTACTCCAAGAACATAAAAACAAATTCATTGTGCTGCTCTTATTTTTGCAACTTTGTCAAAACAGAAGAGCACTTCCTCTATTTCGACAGCCGCGTGAGCAACCATGAACCCAAACTATCGTGACAGATATATAGACACAACCCAAAAAGCGAATAAAATACAGACGAAATAAAAACGGATGCAGTGTGCAGAATACATTGCGGGATATCAAAGACAATAAGGAAACAACGTGCAAACAGAACGTGAACAAGAAATGGAGAGGACAGCATCAGGGCGTTCCCTACATGCCGCCCATCTCCATGTCGTGCTCGCCGCTGCCCTCCGCCAGCATGCTCGCATCCAGGAAATCGGCCTCGCCAAAGTCGCCGAGAATCTCGGCGTTCTCCTGGTCGACGAAGCGCACGCGCTGCTGGCTATCCGACTGCTTAAGCAGGGACCGGTCGCCGTTCGTGGCGTGCCGCCGCCGCGGGAGAGCCAGCACACGGCGTCCCTGGTTGAAAGACGTTCGCTCCATGCCGACGTGGCCGTCAGTCAGCCAGCTGTTGACGGAGGCGGAGGACGCGGCGGCGGCGGCGGCGGCGGCGGAGGAGGACACCGGCAGACGCGCGTCTTCGTGGACCTGGAAAAAGGCGCTGCCGCCGTTCTGGTAGGCAGCACCCGCAGACGCATCCTCGGCATCCTCATCCTCTTCCTGACCGTAGAACCGCTTGCGTGTCGACGCGGCCGCCGCTCCAAAGCTGGTCATGGCGAACCGCGCGGAAGCAGACGAGCCGCGGGACTGCTGCGCGGATGGCGGCGCGTAGGAAGACGACGCTGTTGACGATACCGTCTCCTGGCTGCTTGTCAAGCCGGGCGGCGCAACCTCGTCCTCCTCGTCGAGGCCGCCGTCAAACAGAGACGCAGAAAACATGGGCCGGCCGTCGTCGTTGCTGTCGCTCCATGGCTGCACGCCGAGACCGCCGACCCGGTGCAGGCCGCAAAACGGCGCGAGCTCGCGCGGTGCGTGTGTCGGTCGAGCATGATACGAGTACGAGCGGTGCGACGGGGCAGCCGGGCTGCTGTAGGCGGTGGTCAGTGTGGGCGTGAGCGTGGCCGCCGGCAAGGCTGTCCTTCTCGGCGCGACGACCGGACTGCCCTCCGTCTCCTCCTTGCCGGTCTTGTAGCCCTCCGGCACCGATTTGCGGACACGCATGCCGACGGCCAGCAGGTTGGCCTGCACGCTCGGAGGAAGCAGCGGCGTCGACGAGCGGCGTTCCAAGGACGGACGGTCAGCCGGGGCCGGCCGCTCGCCGTCGTTGCCGTCGTCTCGGTCGAAGAAGCTCGTGATCTGACGCTGCGAGGGATCGCTGGCCTGGCCCGCAAAGGGGCGCTTCACACGGGGCGAGGCCATGGTGATGGGGGGGGGGGATGCGATGAGCGAGGCCAGTGGGTATTTCTAGGGAGGGCGGGTGTCGTAGAGACGAGTGGATGAGGTGACGAGACGCAGAAACAAGACGAAAAGCAATGAGTGGAGAGTGGTCGAAGACGAAAAGAAGACGAAAAGACAAAGGACAAAAAGACGGAAAAATGAAGCAATTGGATGCCAAGTGTTGTGGCTTTGGCAAACCCAGGTGTCTGGGTGCTAAAGAGAGACGTCGATGACAGAGAAAATGCGCGAAAAGCAGAGGAAAAGGGACAGTCGATGCCTTTGATGGTGGTGGTGGGAGGTGAGGGACGACAGTAGACGAAGGGAAGTCTGTAAAACTGATGAAAGCGATGGCTGGGGATTTCTCCAGCGCCTCAACATTGGCAGATGGCAGAGGGCAGTAGCGCCTGCATGCGAATGGCGATTTAGGTATTGCCTATTTTGGACTAGCTCCTTCGTATAGTGAGACGCGTCGTCGTCGTGTTTCTCCCAGCTTTGGACGCGTAAAGTGGTTCTTGCGAGAGGACCTCGACACGGGCTCGACAGGCAGGGATTCAGGGCTGGCACACTGTGTCATCACACAGGATCTGGAAACGAAACCAGGACGGTTGTTTCCATTCTCACGTAACTGCCGTGCTTCCACAAATCGATGATCATGTGACTTTGTTCTCAGTCTCAAACACATCTTGCTTCGTATTGTCTCTGAAATGCATAGGCCATCTATTCGTATGGGTATCTTGCTCAGGCGGACGGCGCAGTCGGCCATGGAGTCCGAAAGGCCAGCAGGTCGCGCTGTCCGTAGAACTCGCCGGCGACGGCCAGCACCATCTCCAATGTGGCCCGCTGCTGCATCTCGCCGTCTTTGTCTTCCTCTTCGGCATCCTGAGCGTCTGCAACGCCGAAGTTTGTCTCGTCCACGCTGGCGACAGCGTTCGGCCTAGCTTCTTCGACCTCGCCTGTGTCTGGTTCGGGCTCCATGTCCATGGGTATATCGTCTCGGTCTTCCTGGCCTTTGGTTGCGTCGGCCCCAACCGCATCACCGTTGTCTGCTGCGCCCTCACCTCCCTCGTGCTCGTTTTCCTCGTACTCCTCCTCCTCCTCCTCCTCCTCCTCCTCCTCGCCCTCTTCCTCGTCACCACCACCTGGAACATTCGTCCCCGCCATGTCGTAGCTCAGGTGCGCGAGCCGCATCACGGCTTGCTTTGCCACGTCCCGAATGTAGCCCACTTCGCGGTAGTCCAGCTCGCCTCGGTCGGGCAGCCGCGCAAAAAGCGACCACAGCCATCGGCTCGTACGGCCCGTCATGTCGAGACCGCCGCCGCCGCCGCCAAACAGCGTTTGCTCGAACCGTCCCGCCCGCGACGACCGTGACGACGCCGAGCCGCCCGCCAGCAAGCCCCGCAGCAGAATGCGCAACAGCCGCAGCACGCTGACCTTGTCCATGGCGGCAATCTGCGCAGGCAGCGGATCCGTTGTGCGCAGCAGGTGCGTCCAGCGACGGTACACACCGGACCTTGTGCTCAGCGGGCCAACGTCGGTGTCGTGGTCCCGCGGGAGGGCAGCGACGGCGGCGTTCAGCTGGTCGACGTCGGTGTGCTCTGGGGAGGGGCGCACAATGGCGCGCAGCTGCACGAAATGGGTCAGGAGCAGACGAGAGCGATAGGCGGCGCAGAAACGAGCGGACTCGGCGTCCGGATCGGCATCCAGATCGGCGTCCATCTCGGTGGTTCCGCCATCAGCATCACGATGTCCTGTCGAGATCTGGCCGTGGCGCCCATGTATGTCGGCCGCCGACGAACCGCCCATGTCCTCCTCGCGCGGCGCTGCAACGTAGGCCCCGTCGTGGTAATAGCCCCGAGCGTCCTCGACGCTGCTCTCGTACAGGTCGCGGTGCTCCAGGGTGTAGTCTCGCGCGTCGTTCTCGCCGGCACCGCCATCGCTACCATTATCCGATGCTTCCACCTCGCCCTCTTCCCCTTCGCCGTCTTCGCTGCCTTCGCCCTCGGCGCCTTCGACTTCGTAGGCCAGGCTCTCGGGCTCCGGTGGCACTTCTTCATCATACGACAGTCCAACGGCCACGGCCTGCTGCCGAGACACCCGGCGCTTCTTTGCTGTGCTTCCGGTGGCGTCCGTGACGGTGTCGACTGCGTACGACAAGTCTCCGTGGGCCCCGTCCTGCTGCTCATCCCAGTGCCGCCGCCGCCGCCTCCTCCGCTTTTGTTGGGGCGAATTCTTTTCTGCAGCAAACGATACGGTCGCGGCCGCTGCCGCTGCCGCAAATCCCGGTGGGAGTGCCTGCGGTCCATGCCGGGGCATAACCATGACGTGTGGGATCTTGTTCGCTTCGTCTCTGTAAACAAAAACCAAAATGACAAAAACATTCACGCGTTAGCTATTGGTTCGTTCAGCAGGAGGCCCAACCAGACGAGGCAAAACAAGCATATTGGGGATACGAGAGAACACTTACCGGACAAGCCGCAGGTAGGCCAGGGCCTCCTGCTCGTCTTCACAGTCAAGGTCTGCGTCCATCGGCGCCGTCGCCAGGCCGTCGCCGCCAAAGACGCTGCGCTGTCCATAGGTCTGGTCGACGGCCGGCGTCACGTTGGGCGTCACGGAGGCCATTATGTGGTGGCTGTGGTTGACACAACGCGAGGAATCGCGGTGCTCTTGTGCGCCGTTGTTTGCTCTTTGTTGCTTCGCAATTGTAGTCGTGAAGGTAAAGAAGAGGGCTTCAGAAGAGAGCTGCAGCCTGGTGGATGCATGCCCAAGAAATTTTTAGTAGCCTTGCCTAGCACGGCCAGATCCCCTGCACTGCACTACGGTGCCTGGGCACGCTATATTTGGTAGGCCGTTTGGTAGGCCGTTTTGCAGGCGCATAGTCCACCAACATAAACGGTGCAGCCAGGCAGCCAACTGCCATCGCCAAACAGCTCACAAACTTTGACAATGTTGGCCATTATCGAAAATGTTAGATTCAAGACTTTTAGCTGAAATCCTTATCATTATAACATAACGAGTGGTCGTCGGGCTGCAGTACACGAGTCGATGACCTGCTCATCTCCACTATTCAAGTTATGCTTTATTATGCCGATTTTATGTCACTCAGGAGCAAAAGGTTTGATAAATTTTGTGTATTTTTTTGGGTAGTTGCAAGATATCCGGATCCGAAAAAACGCCCCTCCAGTTTTTTGTAACAATCGGCTTTTGTCCTGTCTGCCTTTTCTTTTCCCTTCTTCCTGGAGTCATCCTAGTTCGCTACCACCGTTTTGAATGCCGTCTGGATGTACCGAACTCAAGTCGTTTGCTGGCTCCATCTTCTATCCGCGTTGCTTTCGTATTGTTTTATTGTAAGGTTTGGTTGTCTTTGATCGTAAAAAGAACAAGAGAGAAATGAGAGCACGTCTTTTCCTTCATCCTTTTCCTCGCAGGGCTGATCGGCAGGTGAGCGAGATGTATAGAGACGATGATCGTGGTCCATTCGGAAAGCTGCCTCAGAGTCAAAATGGGTTGAGTTTCCTCTAGCTCCATATCAAAACCCAAGCTGCCCCATCCCAAGAGAACCTCAGCACGTCTCAACTGTCATTGTCGATACAAAGCCGTGGAACAGTGAGGGCAAAGGAAGAAAGAGAAGTCGCGCCGTGAGGGATGGTCGTGTCGATTTTCTTTTTGTCGTCGCTCGGTCATCGGCCAGGACGGGAATGAATTGCCCTGCCTGAATCGAGAAATAAAAAGAGGAAGGCGAAACAGGTGCAAAATAACGCATGATGAAAATGAAGCAAAAGAGAAAATACAGCCCCCCAAACAAGGGAGGGACTGAGAGGAGAGCGACGGTCGAGAAAAGGCAAAAGAAAAAGAGCGAGAAACGAACCTGCCAGACGGGGGCAGTCGACCGTTTCTGCTAGTTTTCAAATGTCTATTCCATCGATCCGAAGAGCTGATATATCGAAGACATTTGTGACGAGTTTAGAAAACAAAGGGAAAGACAAAAAGAAGAATTCGATTCGCTTGTTTTAAGATAACATCGTCTACTTTCTCCGGAAAGAGCAGCCCTCCGTCAGTCTCGCCTTGCCACCGGTGGGCTGGCAAAGGACGGTCGTGCAGCCTTGGCAGATGACGACGGTCTGTGCGTGAGAGAAAACGGTGGTGATGGTGAAGCAGCCGGGGCACTTGACGTCCATGAAGAACGAGCGAGGGGCAGGCACAAGGGTCTGCCAGAGACATGTTAGTATCCAAGAGACTAGAGGGTGCGGCAAATGCTCGCATCGACGAAAGTGGGTGTCGTGGTCGTCATACCTTGAGCTTGTGCTTACGGGCCTCAGCAGCAGGGCTGGGGTTCAGCAGGTCAACGGCCAAAACCTGGACGACGAGAAAAACAAAATGTCAGCACTTCCGCATACAGTCGATGATAAAAAGAAAAACATCCACCTCCGTCTCCCGTTTCCAGAGTCGTCATTGTCATTTCCGTCCTCGAATCCCGGCAGCATCAGTCTCAGTTGTTATCATTGTCCTTTGCATGTTCGATGTCCGATTTTCACAACGCTACGCTCTGGCCTTCGAAATGGTCGTGTCGATAGAGCTCCCATCAAAGCTCCCATCAAGGTCGTTTCCATCCTCGTCTTCAAGGCGTGCGTCCGTCGTCGGGTGCCCGTATCGATGCCGATGCTGCCGAGTGTTCCCAACGATCTTCATCGTCATGTTCATCCTGACGTGCTCCCTTGTTGCTTCCTCCATCGACAAATGACTGTAGCACGCACCATTTTGACGGTTTGAGGAAATTGTCGAGATAAATCGAAAAATCGAGCGGATTGGTATCGGTAGGATTAAAAAATCTGGTTGTTAAGAACAAACAGATTTCGGCGCTCGTGGATTTGGTTGTTGAAGTTGATTTGGGGTTGGGTGAAGAGAAGAAGAGAAGAGGTGGGAAAAAGTCAGAAAGAGGAGTCGAGCAAAATGAGGGCAAAGACTAGGCTCAAGCGGCAACAGCAAAGGAGCGAGACGGTGTGTGGGCGGGCAAAAAAAAAGCCAGGAGTGGGCAAGAGCCAGAAATTTTTTGTTTAGCCCATAAAAAAATGGACCAACCAGAGCAGAGCAAAGCGAGGGCAAATGGGCGACCTCTCTGGAGTGACCAGCTAAAAAGGCGGCGAGCACACCCCCAACACCGTGGATGGCCACGCTAGCCATTCTAGGGCCTAGCGCATTAGGGTTTCTGCCAAAGATAGAGTCACGTGTGTTTACGCCACACGAGTAGCTTCCAGGAGAGGCTTAGCCTGCTGCTCGATTAGTCATTTCTGACTCTTCGGCGGGCTTAACAACAGGGCAGCTAATGGTCAGCCAGCAAGCAGCTCCCTAGGCTGCCGCCGAAAGGCTGGCTCCAAGTTGGTAGTGGGGCAGCTATCAGATACAGGCAGCTATGATTCCTCGCGATTTCACGACAGAGGAGCGACAACCCGCTATACTTTGTGTTTTACACACCATTCGCATGCTTCAACTCGTTATCGATTCTTTCTTTTGGTGCAGTCATACGCCAAGCACTCACATTCACAATGGCAGCGCCAATGGACCAGAGAATAGCAGTGCCGGTGGACGATCCAAATGCTGATACAGAATGGTGAGCATTTGAAAAAAAGGACGGCGATTGAGTCATGGCGCGGCAATGACTCAAGACTCACGACGTGAGACGCAAGGTTGACTCTGACTCTTTTCTTTTCCCAAGGAACGAGATCCTCCGCAAGCATGGCGTCATCCCCGAGAAGCCGCCAAGCCCGACCCCCATGATCGAGGAGGCCATTCTCGAGGGCCGGCGCCTCGCACACGAGAACCGCCTCGAGGGCAAAGACCTGGACGAGCTCGACGAGTTTGAGGACCTGGAAGACGAGGAGTTCCTCAATGCGTACCGCCAGCAGCGCATGCAGGAGCTGCACGCCCTCCAGAAAACGGCTGTCCACGGCAGCGTCTACCCAATCTCCAAGCCCGAGTACAACCGCGAAGTGACGGAGGCGTCGAAGCAGGACGGCCGCGCCGGCACAGGACAAGGATCGCCCGTGTTTGTGAACCTCATGTCGTCGACGGGCACCAACGTCGAGTCGCGCGTGCTCTCTGAGCTGTTCCGCCAGGCCGCGACCGAGTACGGCGAGGTTAAATTCTGCGAGATGCGGGCCGACCAGGCCATCGAGGGCTATCCGGAGCGCAACTGTCCGACCATTCTCGTGTACCGCAACGGCGACATTGCCAAGCAGATTGTGACCCTGGCCATGGTGGGCGGCGTCAAGATGAGCATGCTGGACATCGATGCACTTCTGGTCGAGGTGGGCGCGGTTGCGGACAATGACATGCGCGTGCTGAAGCGGCGGCGAGAAGCTGAAGATGCCGCGGAGGAGCGCATCATGGCCGGCGCCAACAAGTCGATCAAGACGAGCCGAGACCATCGGAGAAACGACGACGACGACGATGACGACTGGGACTGAGGATGTCGGTCGAGCAACTAGCAGTGTGTCACGGCCTGCATTCATGGGCGCTCTATCTACAGAAATTGATGGTTGGCACGGCATGGACAAGTACCAGAAACGGGCTTCGAGTGGTCTACGAATCTACGTATCGAAACGCACGCACACAACTTCCTGGGCTTTGTATAATGATAGAGGCGGAAGGTTGCATCCCAACGCAGGCCGCTGAACAAAATGCAGCAGACGATAGCAGCTGCCAATCATGCCCAGGCAGTTTGGGGCATTTTGTATATAATTTGACAGTGTTGTACAATATTGAAATTATGATACCAACCAAAGCCGTCGTTGGCTGACAGTTTTCTTGCAAGTCTAGCTCATACCAAATCGACCTCATATTCGTTTGGTACACGGGACAGCCGCAACCATCCAACAGTCAAACCATCTCACAAATGTATAATGCAAGGCTTTCTATGTCACCTCCGCACGTATTTTTTATTTTATTTCATAAATAAATTGGCAGACAGCCTGTGACTGTGCTGGAGTTTCCAAGGCAGGTTCGCTCCTTCTCCCCGGTCCCCGTATGACGTACGACCGGGCGCTCCTCCCCTCACAATTAGCGACGCACTTGCCTGTATTTTGTGCCTCTCGCAATGGAACTGATAAAATAAAGTGGAACTGGACCACCTTCCCCCCCCCCATCAGCCGCATGACGGAAGGCAAGAGGAAAAACTGATCAGCTCTTGGCAAGGCTACCACATGCAAGAGCGCCAAACGGCAATGTACTAAACTGCTTTCTTCTCGTCAACAACTCAACTCTCACGACATAGGCTAAGCGCTCCTCGACAAACAATTCTGTAGTCATACCTCTCACATTGACGTTCTCGCACGCATACATCGACGGCCCTCGAGTCGTCTAAACAAGCGGATATCTTTGATCGACCGTTTTCCAATCTTCTTTTGCTCTCGTTCTGCATCAATTTGCCGCAGGCATATCCAAGTTTTTTGTACCTTCATCATAGGTCGCCGTCGGAAAGACCGTCACCGCCCGCGGTGGTCGTCGTCGACATCACCGCCGCCACCTCTCTCACGAAGAGAAAAGCAAAATCGACGCGCCGATCGTCCGTTGCAAGTCGGAGGGGCTGGACGGCGCAACGACAAGAACAGCAGCAGCAACAGCAACTACAGGGGAAACAACCGCACCAACCGCACCAACAGATTCGGCAGGATGGGCCAGGAAGTGTCCAGCCAGATCGACGAGAGCACGCCACCTCAGACGCTGAGCGATCGCAGCCTCGAGGCCGTAGCCCAGTTGATACTCGATGGCAAGGTGCGGCGCATTGTTGCCCTGACTGGAGCAGGCATCTCCACAGCTGCAGGAAGTACGTCCACGGCGCGTGTGTCTCGATGACGTTTGACTTTTTGACGTTTTGGCGTTTTGGCGTTTTGGCGTTTTGGCGTTTTGGCGTTTTGAGCGCCTGAAGGATCCAACTAACACTCAACCAGTTCCTGACTTCCGGTCACCGGGCACCGGCCTCTACGCCAACCTCCAGCGCCTCAAACTGCCCTATGCAGAGGCCGTCTTTAGCATCGATTACTTCCGCGAGAACCCTCATCCATTTTACATCCTCGCCAAGGAGCTCTACCCGGGCCAGTTCCATCCCACCGTGGCCCACGCCTTCTTGTCCCTCCTCGCTGCCAAGGGCCTCCTGCGTATGCTCTTCACGCAAAACATTGACTGCCTCGAGCGCGCTGCTGGCGTCCCTGCCGACCTCATTGTCGAGGCCCACGGCTCCTTTGCCACCCAGCGCTGCATCAACTTTGACTGCCGCACGCCCTTTCCCGACGACGAGATGCGCGAGCACGTGCGCGACGCCCGCGTGCCCCGCTGCAAGCAACCCGGTTGCGGCGCCCTCGTGAAGCCCGACATTGTCTTTTTCGGAGAGAGCCTGCCACAGCGTTTCCACGAGTTTGGCAAGCTGCCGGCCACCGACGCCGACCTCGTGCTCGTGCTGGGCACGTCGCTGACCGTCTACCCCTTTGCGGGCCTGCCGACCATGGTCCCAGACCACGTGCCGCGCGTGCTCTTCAACCGCGAGGTGGTTGGCGACCTCGGCACCCGGGCCGACGACGTTCTGGAGCTCGGCAACTGCACCGCGGGTGTGCTGAAGCTGGCGGATGCACTGGGCTGGCGGGCCGAGCTGGACGAGCTGTGGCGGACTCTGGTCGGCGCCGAAGAGGTGGAGCGGCAACGCGGCCAGGAACAAATCCTGGCCACGGCAGGTCCGCGGCCACCGAGCGAGAGCAGCGACGGCGACAGCGACAACGACAACGACGGCGACATGGACGTTGGCAGGAAAGTGGGCCCTGGTGACGACGACGATACCAAGTATGTGGGTGGCGAGTTCGACGACACAAACGACCAGCCGCCCGAGATTGGCGGCGCACTGTCGTCGGCCGAGGCCGAGGTCAACGAGATTGCCAACGAAATCGAGGCCATCTTGAAGCTCGACGAGAGCGGCAAAGAGACGGACCCGCCCTCAGATGATGCCACGTCGACTGAAAAGCCCACAGCAGACAGTTCCAAGACATCAGTGGACGGAGCAGCACCAGTAGAATCCACAAAAGCGACCACCTCGGACGCAGCGCCCAAAGAGACCGAGGAGACAGCCCCAGGAAAGGAACCCATTACTTCAGGCTCGAAAGATAAACCGAAACACATCATTGAGCGGCCACAGCTGTAATGCGTTGCCGCGTTATTTTCATGACATAGCTTAAACCTTTGTCTGACGGCGCCGTATTGGGTTTTATTTTATTTTTTTATATACGTGGCATACACGACAGTACTGGCAGCATTTCTTTTTGAACCTTGGTAGGGTCAATGCATCCTGTCACTCTCTAGGCGAAATTCACATGTTCAAGCCCCAAGACGTTTGTGCGAGTATTTGTACGAGCATTCATTCGTGACCTTGGGAATCTCGTAACAATGACGTGGTTGGCAATGGGAGCGCAAAACGAAAGTAAGGATAGAAATATGCGTGTGCTACAGTGGTCTTTCTTTGTGGATGTATTCGTATCGGAAATGCAAGTGCAACGAAGAAAATGCTGCCTCCATGGAAACTCTCTTGCATCTATGATGAAACATGAAAGCAGGTCGACGAGATTGATGAAAACGCAGAACAGAAACATGGCTACAAGAGGGAGCAGGAGGGTGCACTGCGGTAGAAACAAAGAAAAGAATAAGCCTCCAAGCAAAAGAAATGAAACTCTCAAACGCCAGAATAAATCAAAATAAAAACAGTACGTCAAATTTGGTTCGGAGATGAAATCGAACAAGAGACAAAAAATACCGCCCTTCTTTGATACAATTTTTGCTCCATCTGCAGTGACGTTTTGCGATTCGCTCTGTCCGTTTTTTTTCATACTGTCGACTCAACAACAGGGAAGGCGCTTTCTTTGTGGTGACATGAAAATGGTGACGCTGGAATATGTGTGTCGTGAGAAGGTGGTTGGAAAGTAGAAAGAATTGGAGGACACTATCGACAAAGGGTCGGACGGAGTGAAATGAAGTCAAGAACTAAGGTAAGTGAGGGCAGTACAGAGAAGGTGGGAAGAAGCGGGCTCTAAGGAGCCAGGGGTGCCGTGTGCAAGGCCGGCTTGGTACTGGCAGCATTCCCTGCCTCGTTGGTCTCGTTTTTCTTCCGCTCCAGGACCTTTGTTACCCATGCCGCAATGTCGGTGTCGCCTGCAACGCCGGCGTCGGCCAAACTGAGCTGGTTCACGGCCGCAGCAGCCTCCTCGCCATCTACATCTGAATCCGACTCGGACGCCGACTCGTCCTCTTCCTCTATGATTGTCGCGGCCTGAGCAAGCGGCTTCAGCCACGGGTGGTTGAGCAGCATGGAGTAGGTATATCGCTTCATGGGGTTCTTGTTGAGACACGATCGGACAAAGTCGCATGCCGTCGCCGAATAGCCCTCGGGCATGTCCGGCGGGTCGCCGTTGACAATAGCCTGAAAAGAGTCAGTTTTGAGAAAAAGAGAAAGCGCAGGAAAGCAAGTGGCAGGGCGAAACTTACGCTCAATTGGCTAAAGATGGTGGACGAGACCTCCGGCGGGTATGGATAGCGGCCCATGGCGCATTCGATAATGGTCAGGCCTAGGCTCCAAATGTCACTTTGGACGCTGTACGTGCCCTCGGCATTGGCACCGCCAGCCGACATACCGCCGCCGGAGATGCGCTCGGGGGCCATGTAGCTCTGGCAGCCAATGTTGGTCTTGGCAATGGAGGCGACCAGGTTGCCAGAGACACCAAAGTCGCAGATCTTGACCTGCCCGTCGGTGTTGGCCAGAATGTTGGTCGGTTTGACGTCGCGGTGAATGATGTTGTGGTCATCCTTGAGCGTCTTGAGGCCCATGACTGTCGAGTACGTGATTTTGCGCAGGACATGCTCGGGGATGCCGCCAGCGTACAGCTTGTCGATGGAACCGCCGTCCATGAATTCGATGCACATGTATACCGCACCCTCCTGGAAAAAAGCACCATAAAAGTCGATAATGTAAGGGGACACGCACTCGTGCAGAATCACGAGTTCCTTGAGGATCGTAGAGAACTTGGCTTCGTCCAGTTCCAACCGGATCTCCTTCATGGCCATGACCTTGCCACTTGTCCCACTCGACACTGTGCCGTTGCTAGCAACTTTGTCGCACGTCCCAGACGCCGTGGGAGGAGCGCCGTCCGTCTGTGTCGTTTGTAGTGACTGCGCCGTCGCTTGCAGCTGCTCCTTTTGCTTGCCAAGTGTATTCTTGAAGCCACTCAGACCCGGACCAAACCGTGGAACGGCAGGCTTGGCATGGCGGACCTTGAAGACAGTTCCGTAGTTTCCCTTTCCTAACTCGTCGAGAACCTGGATCTCGTCGAGCGAGATCTTGAAGGTGTGGCCACCCGCAAAGTTGACGCCCGTCCGTGTGATGGTGGCGGCGCCCTCGAAAGTAATCCAACCCTTTTCAGCATCAATGTAGTGCTTGAAGTCGTTCATCTTCGAGTCGTGCCGACCATCCTTGAGCTGTGGCCGGCCGAGGCCGCCGGCACCAGGGCCAGCACCGGCGCCCATGTCAGACAGTTTTGGTGGGCCGCGCGTGGGTGTGGTGTCGCCAGGATTTCCGGGTAGCGGGCCCAGCTTCATCGCGCGTCGTTCGCTCAAACTCGGACCGCCCGATCTGCCCGAAACCTTGGGCACGGCCGGTGCGGACTGAAACCCGGGCACCGATGGCCGTCCCATGCCGCCGAGATTCATGCCCCGGTTCAAATGTGGCGGGATGCGAAGGTTGGCTGCTGCCATTGCCCCGGACGATGTGCTGCGTGATGCATCAATCGTGCCGTTGGCCCCAGCAGATCCAGTGTGGTGTGGTGACATGGCCATGCGCTGCTGCTGGAGGGCACGCGCCTTGGCCATGAGATCGAGCGGCAGATTGCCGGCAGAAGGCGGTGGCCGACGGGCGCTGTTCAGGGTCCCGGTGACGGTCGAGGAGGGGCTCATGTTGATTTTCGCAGTCGGCGTGCCGGAGGGATCCGAGGTGGCACGCACAGACGGAATGCGTCGTGGTGGTTGAGAGGAGGCGGTCGTCGGAAATGGTGGGTTTTCGCCGAACGGGCTGGAATGGTCTGCCGGGGTGGTGGCGCCGGAGTCGACAGAGGCTGGCGAGGCGGGACCACTATCCGGAAACTCGTCCGGCGTGCTCGCCGCGGACACGTCGGTATGTGACATTGCGGAGAGCGGGGACAGCGGAGAGAGGGGGGGAAGATAGAAGAGAGGAAGAAGAGAGTGTGCCCCGCACAAAAGAAGAAGAGGCGCGGGGAAAGAAAGGGGAGAAGGAGAAGGAAGGAGAGGGGAGGAGAAAGAGAAAAAGCTGATTGCTATTGAAGCCGAAGCATGTATGTAGTGCAACAAGGAAACTGAACGACTGTGAATGCACGGAACGTTGGAAGGTTCAGTGTTGTTGTGGGGTGTGCTTAGTTTTTTCCTGTCGTGGATGCGACAAGCGTGCTTATGCGATTTGTCCAACAGCCAAAGTCGTCTCCACGTTTTTCGATCAGGAACGCTCGATCAACTGCGGCACCGGGCAGTGGCGCTGAACAGAGTATTCGAGGGAAAGTGGACGCAAGACCACAGACGACCCAATTCGAATACCTCAGTCCGGTAACAACACTATTGCGAGGCGGCAAAGGCGTTGTGATGGATAGAGACAGGGTGGGGATGGCGCGTGTCTCTCTGGCAGTGTACACAGAACGTAATCTTATGTATGTGTCAGGGTCAGGCTCTGATCGATGAGCACCGAGTGTTCGATTGACGTGTGGATCTCGCTTATAGTGGTTCCTGTGGATGTTGTGGCTCGTTTTTGGTCCTTTTTTGCGTTTGTGTCAGGGGCAAAGATGGGTCCGACAGTTGCCGCAGACTCTCTGTATCGTTGTGTGTGTCCCTTGTCCTGTGTCAACGTTCTGAGGAAGAGACAAGCACTACCAGGATCAGCGCAGTTTACGGTTGCTTGTTGCTTGTCGGGTGTCGATTGAGGATGCAAAAAGAACAAAAAAGTGTGCATGAGGAGAGTGAGGAAGTGAGAAGACGGCAGTACTTGGAAAAGGCAGGACCGCTGTGGATATGTATATGGTGATATGGGGACAGTCACAGGCTTATTTAGACCGGATGGAGGAAGAGCGACCACGGACATGGGAATGCTCTGTATGTCTGTGAGGCAAGAGGTGTGGGATACGACGTATTGGGTAGTTTATTACTACAGGACGGGGTGGCAAGAGCGCCCACGTTGGAGCAACACAATTGACGATTCTTGTTCGTTCCTGCCTTGGATGGGCCGCGTCGCCATCCATAAAATGCAAGAGCAGAAAAGGGAATATAACTAAACGGGAAAAAACAGAAAATAAAAAGACAGCAGAAGAAACAAAAACTAGGAAGGAGCGACAAAAGCCACACAGGAGACACAAAAAGAGGGGTCTAGAGAGACTACGCTGTCGTGCGCGTTGGGCTTGCACCAGAGTCGATCGCTTCCGTGTCATCAAAGCCGTGTCGCAGGTCGAGACAATCGCATTCTTGTTCGTTTGGCCTGCCTCCCTGCCTTCCCTCGCTCACACCAACACAGGTACTCGCATTTTGCCCCTCGGTCTGCCCTAGCCACTAAGTATCCGTTCCAGGCTAGTCTCAGGTGCCTCGTTGGTTCTTTCCATCTACAGAAGTATGGCATCTCGCATTTAGCTCTGTTACAGGCGGCAGGAGCCCAGGAAAAGCTTTAGGTGGACCCAACCAAATGTCGCGGCGCAAGAGACTCTCACTCTTAAGAGATGTGATGGGGGCCTCAAAGCCGCCACGCTAGCAGGCTGTTAGTGGCGGACGATAAGCGGAATGCTGTTAGTTGATGCTCTCTTTTCCATGTAAATCCAGGAACCCAAGTGCTGCTTCGTGTGCCTGTCAAATTGCATTTAATGCATCGTTCTTCTGCACATGTCTATGTCTGCTTGCTTCTCTACTGTAGCTTACTTTGGTTTTTGCGGTTTACCAGCTACACTTGTCTACTATTCTCTCAAACACGCAGGGCATATATCGTTGTCCCGTCGTCTGATTTGCTATTTCCTTCTGTTTTTGTTTTGTTGCTTTCCACTGTCGCTGTCATAGACGGCCAACAGAAAACCAGCCACAATCTATTCTCCAAAGAGTCTTTTTTTCGGCCTCCACAACAAAAATCGAAGAGAACACCAGTGACAAGTCCAGTCACGGCCCAGGCCCCGTCGTCATCTTACTATGCCATTGTACAGCAGCGTGCCATGCAGAACGACGGAGCCCAATCATCCTCGTCCCTGCCCACTGCACCTAAAGCACGCACGAGTCCCAAATGGGGTGTGGTCTGGCCTGGGGCCAGGGAAACGCTGCGTCGAGCGGGCGAAACAGGCAAAAGACGGCTAGAGGATATGCAGGATGGGCGGTCAATGACGTTGATCACAACGGCGTGGTTGGGCGACCCGCACGGGAGACGTTTCAAAAGAGAATCTCTGTGCCTTCACTGTATATGTTTCTCGAGAACATCGCAGTCTGCCGTGTGAAGGGTGTCTATTTTCGGGACGTGACGACGATCCAGAATCTTGATTTTCTGCTCCGTGGCGTTTGCAGTGCATATTCGGCACGCCCCCTACCCCGACTGGCATCTCTATGACGGAAGATGCCATTCAGCTGCATTGGGTTTTCGTCACACCAGCACATAATTTTGATTGCCGATTGTTGGATTCGCTCGCCGACGTCAGACAGAGTACAGTCGAAATATTCGGCTTCCCCAGACTCGGAGTGTCAGACACACACGTACGCATTAGCACTCGCCTCGCGTCCCTTCATCCTTGACCACCTTCACCTGGTCGATGATGCTCAATTTCGCCTCTGTCAGCCGATTTACATGCACGCCGTTTCAGGGTCCCATTGCATTGCCTCCTTGTCAGCTTGTGTCCCTTCCACGCCGAATGTGCATCCTTTGCATGCTGGCCCACCAAGAGGCAAATATTCACTGGCAGGTCATCTGTTTCCTTTTCATCTGCCTCCCCACGCGACAGGACGGATGGAGTCAGGGACAAGGGTCTCTCTGTGGAGGTGATCCGGCGCAAGAAGCCATGATTCCCCACGGCCTGACTGCCAACAAAACCTGCATCAATGCCCTTGCGAGCCTAACCAAAGGCAGGTGGTTTGGCTCACCAGGACGTTCGTAACCGGTTTTGGGTTCCTCACTGTCACAGTCTGTGATATTTTTGGATTCCACAACGTATCGGAGCTCTACATTACGATGTAAAGCCTGCAAGGTGCAAAACGGCTCGTGTGTGTCGTCTCGCAGTCAACTTTGCGACTGACGACTAACCGGGGTGCCGTACTTTCGAACGAAGGCGACATTGAGGGCCCTCCCGCTGCCTAGCGGCAAAGAGAGCATCCTCTCCAGCATCCATCTCTCCGTGGTCATACTGACGGTGTCCAGCCTAGCTAGTCCTTGTTCCACTGATTTCCACCGGGTCGTTGGTACGTTTTGAAAATGTTCAATACCGGTGTTTTCCTCCGGTGTGGCATCTGCTGCGGGAGATCTATTACCACCCTCGCCCTCGCACCCAATCGCAGAGGCCTCCGTAAATGATCGACCCACCTTGTTAACAAGTCCTTCGCCGCCAGCGACTGACTTTGCATATTTTGCTGTTGCCGTGTGCCACGAGTCGATAGCCCTGAATTATGTTCATCGTTTGGTGTGCGATGGCATATGGCTCATGCTGTGCTGTGCCCATTCTTTGGGTGTCTTGTATGCTTTGCAATTCCTTTCTTGTTCGAAAAGCTATACATCGACTTGAGACGGTATAGTAGGACAGAATTCTATCCACGCAATCAGGCAAGATACTTCGCGTTGTAATTACACCACAGACTCTCTGTGTTTCCTTTCGTATCGTGACTTCGTCCTCGTCCTATTTGCAACAACGCCGACCCTTGGTCGAGCTGGCCGTATATCAAAATCCTCGTATATCGGGACACGCTGGAAAGTGAAAGTGTGCGTACGTGCATGTGCGTCGTCGGGTGCGTCAGCGCGTGTCCAGATGTGGTGTTTGAAACGTGCACCATATGCGAATACAAGCCACACACAACAGCCACAGATGGCCAGTGAAAAGGATTCTCGCGACGGAACAACTGGGCTACGACATCTGACGCAGTGGCAGCCGAGAGGCAGCTGCGCGGGTGGTGACTGCTGTGGTGACTGCTTTGTCGAACACGTCGAAAACACTCGCTGTTTCACAAATTGGCTGGTCTGGAGCTCTCTTTCCCAATCTGCCTCAATCCGATCACCTCCTTCCCTGTGCGCTCGCAAAACTCCCTGGCTGCATATATTCGGGCAGGTGCAATCGTGCTTGTTGCCCCGTCGTCTCGACCAATGCGGCTCACATTGTCTCGTTCCCCCTTTTCACTCCTCATCCTTTTGCATCCTCTCGATTGCCCAATTCCTCGGGCGTCATCACTTACCCCCAACCTCCGACTCATTGTCAGCGACTGGCAGATTGCGGAGTCGTTCGGCATTGTGGGCAAGGCCACTGTCAAGCTGTTGCCTGGTGTCATTCGTCAGTGCTTACATGGGCCAGTGTCAAACGTCGGATGCTTTGTTTGTTCGGCCCTTTGCCAGCTCGCCCATGAGCTGTTGGTGTTGAGCTGAGTTCGCACAGTGACGCCAGCTGCCCTCCCAAACACGAAACCGCAACTGGGCGCTTCCATGTTTGTTGGTCTGATTCCATTGGTTACTCTACTCTGCCTCAATCGGTTCCAACAAAAGTTCCTGCATACGAAGGTCTTGCCAAATCCAAAAAGGACCGGGCATCTTTTGTCGTTTAGTGGCGAAATCAAATTCTTTCAGCAGCAATTCGACACACCTCACAGCGGCAGAAGTACACAGCCATTGGAGACCGTTGCCAATTCGGCCAAGAACGACTGAGAAAGGGAAAAAGAGGCTGAGGTGGGCCTGGAAGCTTAGCTTGCCTAGGTATGGCGCGGCTGGATGCACGCCTTATCTGAACCCGGCACCCTCCCACATGCCTAGATTGTTCGCCATTACTCGCCCAATCCGCGCAATCCACCACCTATCCACGCCATCCACACCTTCTCGCTATCGCCTCTCCCATCTCGATTCTCGTTAGCGGCGCGCGAGTATTCTGAATACGCAACACTCTAGGCTTCTACTCAAATAAAATCCTTTTTGAGTGCAAGGTCTAAGAGCAGTGCCACAGACCAGGGCCATTTGGCGCTGGTCACCAACCGTGCTTAGCACCAGTCAATCCTGTTTCGGACGGCTGTCGTTATCAGTTACACTGGGGCTTCTTCCCTTGCTTCCGCGAGATATCGCCTCACCTCGACATCGACGCACCAGCGTCGGCAGCAACAGACGTCGCTTCGGGCAGACCAGCCAGCTCCGATCTCCTCTCCCCAGAGTTCTCGTGGGACGAAAAATCACAATCGATTCCCCTTTTTAAATCTGTCACAAGACGACAGCTGCCATCCACGTTTTTGGCTCGACCGAATCAAGAGATCGACGGGGACTCCAAATTGGGCTCAGTCATCATCCCTCTAGCCTTCCAACCACTACAACCTTCTTTGACAACGACAAAGCCAGGCTTCTGTCTCAATCGTTAGACAAACCCTTTGGGACATTCACTTCGACCCTGGTAGAACCCTGCCCCGAAAGGACACACGACACCTCGGACTCGATCTTGTCGGCCAGACGGATTTCTTTCTCGGCTCTTCGTCTGAGGACGCACTCGATCCTAGCCCTCCATCGTCTCGCCTCTACGTCTCTCCATACGTCTTGAACAACCAAACAAAAGTCGAAACATATCTAATTACCTCCAGGCAGTGGCCGCTGATACTGCCATGGAGTCTTTATCCAGCGGCTGCATCTCTGAGGTGCAGGCGATAGCGATCATGAAGTCGCACGAGTCACATCCTTCGTTTGGCCGCCTCGTCATGCTCGTCTTTGAGGCCGTCATGGAGGTCGTGTGCGTCAGTTTGCCAGGCTACATCATCGCGCGCCTGGGCCACTTCGATGCCGATAAGCAAAAGTTCCTTGCCAACCTCAACGTGATGCTGTTCACGCCGTGTCTGAGTATGTGCCGAATTCGCTTTCCTGTTCTTTGCTCGTCACACATCGCTAACGGATGTCTTCCTCCAGTTTTTACAAAACTCGCGTCTCAACTTGACGGCG
Organism: Sporothrix brasiliensis 5110; assembly: GCF_000820605.1. Lineage (NCBI taxonomy): Eukaryota > Fungi > Ascomycota > Sordariomycetes > Ophiostomatales > Ophiostomataceae > Sporothrix > Sporothrix brasiliensis. Next base: position 2,270,794 of record NW_024467137.1, on the reverse strand, counting down.
ACAAGTTCATCGAGCTCGGCATCATTCCGATAATCTTTGTCGTCATGACCGCCGTGTCGTACATTGTGTCCAAAGTCGTGACAAGGCTTTTTGGCTTCAACAGACGGGCCGCCAACTTTGTGACTGCCATGGGTGTAAGTGGTAATGCTTTGGGATTTTTGTTCATTGTTTTCGTTTCCAATGTGCTGCATGAGCCGAGAACCGATCGCTAACTTGTCGCTCCTTCGCCACAGGTCTTTGGCAACTCCAACTCGCTTCCCATCTCCCTCGTCCTCTCCCTCTCCCAGACACTGAAAGGCCTGCACTGGGACAGAGTTCCCCGCGACAATGACGACGAAGTCGCAGCGCGCGGCATTCTATACCTGATGATCTTCCAGCAGCTCGGCCAGGTGCTCCGTTGGAGCTGGGGCTACCACGTCCTGCTAGCGCCCAAGTCGAAGTACGAGGAGTACAACCAAGACGCCGCGGAGGAAGGCCGGTATCGCGACGACCCCGAAGGCGACGAGACTGCTCAGGGTGGTAGTCATCCCATCATCGTGGGCGTGACTACCCAATCCGATGAGGGTAACGACGAGAATGACGATGACGATGACGACGACGATGACGATCTTTTGGCTCACAGCCCTGTCACGGAGTATTCGGACGTCTTTGTTCCGTCGGGACGAACGCCCGTGGCGCCGCGGTCGCGTGGCTCGCCGTATGCATCGGACGCTGAAGACGACAACGGCGGCGGCAGCCAAGGCAAGCGCACGCCAAAGAAGCGCAGCTCGAAGCAGCACATTCGCACCGTCAGCAGCAGCGACTTTTCCGGCCTAACTGCTGCGAACGGCGGCGTTCCTGGACTGGACAGCCATATTCTGTCGTTCCCACGCATTCGCAACATCAACGAGCCTGAAATTCCCGAGGGCCTCGAGGGCGTCAGGGTGCGCTTCGACATCTACCACCACCGCGCCGCCAACTGGCTGGCGGCGAGTGGCAGCCGCATCTATGCGTCGCTGCCCACCCCTCTGCAAAAGGTCGTGGTCGTGGTTCAACATGTCGCTTCGCGGGTGTCGGGTTTCCTGTGGGATTTCATGAACCCGCCGCTGTGGGCCATGCTGATTTCTGTGATTGTTGCGTCGTTCCCCGAACTCAAGCGTCTGTTTTTCGAGGAGGGCACGTTCATCAACAACAGCGTCACGAGCGCAGTCACCTCGACGGCAGGTGTCGCTGTACCCCTCATTTTGGTGGTACTTGGCGCCAACCTCGCACGCAACACACAAACCCAAGCGTCGCACGACCCGGAGGAGGCCCAGATTGGCAAGCGTCTCCTCATTGCATCGCTCGTCTGCCGCATGGTGCTGCCCACGCTGATCATGGCTCCCATTTTGGCCCTGTTTGCCAAATACGTGCCGGTGTCCATCCTCGACGACCCCATATTTGTCATTGTCTGCTTCCTGCTGACGGGCGCCCCCAGTGCCCTGCAGCTGGCGCAGATCTGCCAGATCAACGCCGTCTTTGAGCGGACCATGTCCCAGATCCTCTTCCAGAGCTACGTGATTTGGATCCTGCCCTCGACGCTTATTCTCGTTGTATGCGCACTCGAGGTCGTCGAGTGGGCCAAGTAATGTCCACAACCTCTCTCCCTTGTAACGATTGTGTTCCTATGATGATTTTCCTTTTCATTTTTTTCTGTCATGGTTCTGTTTGGCCTTCCAAGCTCTGCATTTATACCGACGTTGGCGTCCCTGACTTTTTGGTGGTTTTTTTTTCTTGACCTTGGGGATTTAGGCACAGGGTTTCGGTATTTCTGGCGCTTTGTACTCCGTTTACCATGCCAGCGGATGGTTGGTTTGGTTTCCTATTGTGTTGGACTGTATTATGGACATAGATTAAGAGCATACAATTTGAAAGTATTACTTGTCGACTTTGTTGATTTATTCGTTTATTATTTTGTGGGATTATGTATTTTTTAGTGATGCACTGTTAAAATACAACTAATAAATATTCACTAACCGTGCCAACGAAATACCACCATTGATGACGAAATTCTTCCATATTGTTTATGTGTTGCCTTTTTATACCGTACACAGAGTCCCGTCCTTCCGAAGCCGCAAACCGACACCGAGAGCAATCACATACCATTGATGGTCGGCTGTGACGCCTCGGCAGCAGGTGCTGGCGGTGCCAGCACCCAGTCTCGCACCTGGCCCTTCCAGTCACTGATGCGCACATCCCGGATCGCCACCACAATCACGCGCACTTCCTCGCCGGCGACAAACCGCTCCCGCCCGTCCTGTGGACGAGGGTCGGCCCCGGACGCCGCTGTCGCCGGCGCCGCTGCCGAGCCACGCCCGTGTGCAATCTGCTGGTGGATGCGTGTCTCGTCCGGGCCGACCGGGTCGGCGGCAAAGTTGTTGTAGGCCAGGTGCTGCTCGCGGTAGTAGGCCTCTTCCGGCGAGCCTTGGGCCAGCAGGCGGGCTGTGCCGTTGATGGTCGCCGAAATCGACGACACAGCGGCCGTGTTGAGGTTGAGCAGGAGCGTGGCCAGCGAGGAGGGGGGCTGTTCTGCTGCTGCGGCGCCGCCGCCGAGCGCGCCCAGCCCGCCAGAAAGAGCACCACTCGTCGCGCCGCCGCTCTCGGTGCCGCCGCCCGGACCGTCGTCGGAGAGGGCACTGCCTGCGGACATGCGGCGGTGCAGCGGGCGGTGCGAGACCCAGTCGTGGACGAGCAGCGAGACATTGGGGTTGGCAACGATGTTGTGCGTCTTCTTGCTGGCCGGATTGGAGGTCATGACGATGACGGGGGATGCAATCGGGTGGTCGGGCGCGCCGGCAGCGCTGGGCAGGTAGGTGTAGTTCATGAGCGATACATGGGGCTGGTTGTCGACGCAGGTAGCGAGATGGAGCTGGAGTGACGTTAATGGGAGTCCATGCGGTCTGCACGTTTCTTTTCCTCGCCATTGCGGCCGTCGTCGGTCCCTCAATTCGGTTCTACTTACAAAGCGTGCATTCTCGAGACACTGGACGACTTCCGTCGGCAGCGAGGCCGTAGTCTGCTTGTTGGTGTCGCCGTCGGAGGCTTCGTGGTTCAGAGGGATCTGCTCCATGGTGGCCTGATGCGTATGCGATCGCCAAGTGTCGAGATGTTGTCAGGGTTGTGATGTAATGTCGAGGAGGGAAGAAAGGGTGAGAGCATCGGGCGTCGTCGATAACGCAGCTTTGGCCCTTTGGCTCGTTCTGGACCTTCCAGCGCTGATGGGGTTGTCGGCTTTGGTGGGAGGGAAGGAGCTGGTTCGCCAGTGGCGGGGCAGGTGCGACGGAGAGCCGTTGCCCACAGCCATTGCTACGGCAGACCAGAAAGTCGCTCGACAAGTCGTCGACGTCGGCCAACGGTCCGGAGGAGTAGATACGATGTCGTTAATTCAGTTTTACATTTCAGCCGTCCGTACAGTTCCCCTCATTTTTTTCCAAATGTCTTTTCCTGTGCTGCCGTGAGTTGCCCGGTACTTTCGCAACCGAGGCGATACCTCCGCTGGCGCCTTCCCCGTACTTTCTTACACGGAAACTAATGACGTCTGTTCCTCCCCCAATTGGCCTGTGCACCGTCCACAACCGCCGCCTGCCGGTTTTGGACTGCCCCAGGCCTGCTGCGGCTATTCTCGGTCTGTGAGGAGGAAAAGGAGCCAGAAACAAAAGGGAAGGCACGACCGAACGAGATCAACACAAGACACATATTTTTCTGCTTTTCATTTTGGCGATTAGAGAAAGAGCGACCTGTTCTATAAACAATAAAGGGATTGACATTTTGTGCCCCTGACACGTTTTTTCCGCATACATACCTCATCTCTCTCCACGCTTCGCCAGCGTTCACCGATACCACTCTCGCCCACGTACTCTCCTCCGTCTCCTCTAGCACCACCGCCACATACTATGCGTCCTCTCAAGCGAGCCGCACATACGCGGCTGCCCCTAGGGTACCAGCCTGTTCGCTACCTTGCTTCGACCTCATTACGCTCTGCAACACCCTCGACCGAAGGAGCATCCACGTCCCCTTCCGCGTCTGCATCCGCGTCTGCACCCGCGGCGGCGCCTCTGCCGTCCCTCCTGATCGCCAACCGAGGCGAGATCGCTCTGCGCATCCACCGCACCGCGACGCGGATGGGCATTCCCACGACGACGCTCTACACAGCAGTGGATGCAAGTGCGCAGCACGCCAAGGCCTCGCCTCGCAGCCTCGCCCTCGGCTCGTACCTCGACGGCGACCGCATCATTGACCTCGCCAAGAAGCACAACATACGTGCCCTGCACCCGGGCTACGGCTTCCTGTCGGAGAATGCTGCCTTTGCAGAACGCTGTGCCGAGGCCGGCATCACCTTTGTGGGCCCGCCTGGCAAGGCCATGAACGACATGGGCGACAAGGCCCGCAGCAAGGCCATCATGCTGGCCGCGGGCGTGCCCTGTGTGCCGGGCTACCACGGTGCCGACCAGAGTCCCGAGCAGCTTGCTGCTCATGCCGACGCTGTCGGCTACCCGGTCCTGCTCAAGAGTGTCCGCGGCGGCGGCGGCAAGGGTATGCGGATTGTCCACACGCCGGCCGAGTTCGAAGCGCAGCTGCGCAGTGCACGTGCGGAGGCCAAGGCGAGCTTCGGCGAGGGCGGCGAGGTGATGCTGGTGGAGCGATACATTGTGCGCCCGCGCCACGTCGAGGTGCAGGTGTTTGCTGACACGCAGGGCGGGTGCGTGGCGCTGGGCGAGCGCGACTGCAGCGTGCAGCGCCGTCACCAGAAGGTCCTGGAAGAGTCGCCGGCACCGGACCTGGACAACGCGCTGCGCCACGACCTCTGGGACAAGGCGCGCACGGCAGCCCTGGCGGTAGGGTACGTCGGTGCTGGCACGGTGGAGTTTATTTTGGACCGAGACACGGGCGAGTTCTTTTTCATGGAGATGAACACGCGCCTCCAGGTCGAGCACCCGGTCAGCGAGCTCGTCACGGGTACGGACCTGGTGGAGTGGCAGCTGCGCGTGGCGGCGGGCGAGCCGCTGCCCATGACGCAGGACGAGATCGAGGCCAAGATCGACGCGCGGGGCCACGCCATTGAGGCACGTATCTACGCCGAGAACCCCGAGATGAACTTTATGCCCGACTCGGGCAAGCTGGTGCATCTGACGACGCCTCGGCCGCGGGCCAACAACGACGAGGAGTCGGACCTGCGCATCGACGCCGGCTTCGTGCAGGGCGACACAGTGTCGCAGGCATACGACGGCATGATTGCCAAGCTGATTGTGCGCGGCGAGGACCGCGCGCAGGCGATCCGCAAGCTGGAGCTGGCGCTCGAGGAGTACGAGGTCGTGGGCCTGCACACCAACATCGAGTTCCTCAAGCGACTGTGCCGGTCCGAGGCCTTCCAGGCGGCCGACGTCGAAACGGGCTTCATTGACAAGCACCGCGACACGCTCTTTGAGAAGCACGAGGTGGCCGACGAGGTGTACGTGCAGGCGGCGCTGGCCCTGTTGACGTCGGAGCAGAGCAGCTCGTCGCTGGGCGAGCCGCACGGCCAGCCGTTTGGCTTTGGTGACATTAGCAGCGGCGGCACGTCGGAGCGCAGCTTTGCCTTTGCGGTGCTGGACGCGTACAGCGACCGGACGGGCGACGTTGTCGAGGTGACTCTGACGCAGACGGCACGACAGCTGTACAACGCCCGCGTTTCCTGGAAGCCCACAACCAAGCCCGTCGCCGGCGAAGGGCAGGTGTCGGGCGTCTCCACGCGCGAGTTTGACGGCATTGTGCTCGACGGCACGGCCTCTCGTCAGCCGACACCCGAGGCCACGACGACCAAGCTGACGTCCTTCTTCCCGCTGTCGCGCATTGCGTCGACGGTGGTGCAGCAGCGCCCCGAGGGCCTAGATGAGGGTCCCGTGCGCGTGACGGTGTTCCAGGGCGGCGCCAAGACGGACCTGGCCCTGGTGTCGCCCGGCTGGCACGCCAAGGTGCTGGGCTCGGACGCCAGCTCGGCGGCCGCGTCGGTCGTGGCGCCGATGCCGTGCAAGATTCTGCGCAACGAGGTGAGCGTGGGCCAGACAGTCGAGAAGGGCGCGCCACTGGTGGTGATTGAGTCGATGAAGATGGAGACGGTGATCCGGTCGCCACAGGCGGGTGTGATCAAGAAGCTGGCGCACAAGGAAGGCGATATCTGCAAGGCTGGCACGACGCTGGTGCTATTTGAGGACCCGGAGGGCGGCGAGGACAAGGCATAGTACTTCAGGCGTGGTGCACGAGGTGTTTGAAATACAGCTCAGTCTGCCAGAAAGGCAGCTCATATTTGCGTACACGGTGTTTTTTGAATTTGACATTATATTTTATACATTTTGGATATATGAAGAAGGAAAATGCACTTCCTTTTATGCATGCACGACCCTGCGTGTGCATTCCTTTTACTCCCAAACCAAGTGGTATCCAAAACGCCCTCCCATGCTTTGTGTTGTATGCACGAAAAAACGAAGCTCACGTAATGCTTCCATTCGATTGCCGACACCGACTATGCCAGACTTGCCAACTCCGCGGGCGAGAGAGAATCCAGATCGAGACCGGCGAAACCCTCCTCCACCGACCACGGCTTGCTGCCGTCGCCGCGCACCGCCGCGGCAACGGGCGTATACAGCACGTCGCACGCGCGGCCCACGACGAGGAGGCCGGGTGGCCGGCTGCCCTCCTGCTCAATGGCCGCGGCGACGTGCTCCAGCGTCGTCCGGATGACCTTTTGGTCCGGGCAGCTGGCACGCTCAATGACGGCGCACGGCGTCGAGGCGGGCCACAGCGTGCGGCCCAGGTTCGTGCTCCCCTCTTCCTCGGCGGTGTACGCCGTCAGCTCGGCTACGAGGCCCGTGATGCGGTGCAGCGCCATCAGGAACACGGCCGTCCGCGACACGCGGTAGCCCGGCGGCGCGGGCGGCGTGCCTTTCTTGCCGGTGCCCGTGCAGATGAGCACCTGGTCGGCGGCGTCACGGTGCGTCGGCGGGATGCCGGCAAACAGCGGACCGCTCAGTGCCGACGTGATGCCCGGCAGCACAAACAGCGAGCGCCCGTCCTGGAAGCCGGCGGCGCGCAGCCGCAGCACCTCCTCGCCGCCGCGGCCGTAGACAAAGGGGTCGCCCTGTTTGAGGCGCAGCACGGTCTTGCCGGCGCGGGCAGCGGCCGTGGCCTGCTCAATGAGCTCCTCCTGGGCGGCGTCGGCATTGCCGGGGAACTTGCGGGCAATGGCGACGTCGGTGCGGCGCGGGATCAGATCGAGGACGCCCTGGGGCACGAGCTTGTCGGCGAGGATGACGTCGGCCGACAAGATGGCCTGGTGGACGGCGCGGGTGAGCAGGTCTGGGTGGCCAGGGCCCGATCCAGCCAGAATGATGCGGCCGTGGCTCGTCGTCCCGGCGGCTCCTGGGAGCGCCGCGGTCGCTTCCTCCTTGTCGACGGCCGGGGCGTCCCGCGGCAGCGCCGTGCCCTGGGCATATGCTTCCAGCAGGGCCTCGACGTCGGCGTCCGTCACGCCCGCCAGGCGCTTGAGCGGCCAGTACTCGCACATTTGCGCCAGCCAGCGCATGCGTCGCGTCTTGGTCGTCTCGGCCGTCTCGGCCGTCTCGGCGGCGCCGACGTCGCGTGTCTCTGGTGACGGCACCAGCTGGTTGAAGGCGGCGCTCTGGTCGTAGGAATCGTCTTCGGCGAAGAAGGGACTGGTGGGCTTGTCGATTGCCGCGGCGGTCGCCTTTCTGTCTTCCTCCTGGATGCGCCGCCGCAGAGTGCCGAGCCGTGCACAAGCCTCGCCCAGTCCAGCTGGTAATGTGGCGGCCACGTCGCGCCGGATCCGTGAAGCCAGCTTGCAGCCACTGCCGTTGGTTGTGATGCCAATCTGCAGAGGTCCCTCGGCGTGTGTCGACAAGAGCGAGAACGAGCATAAATCGGGGCGGTCGACGACGTTGACGGGGATGCGTCGCCGGCGACAGGCAGACGATACCGTCTCGGCGATGGACGGGTCGTGGTCGGTCACAAACACAGCGTCGACAAAACCGTCGACGGCCTTGCGGCCGAGGGTCTCGAGGTGGTCGTGGGTGCAGACGGCATCGCGCACCCACCGTACCTCGCCGGCATCAACGCGGACCTGGAGGGCAGCAGGTAGGAGGGCGCCATTGGACGGCTCGGGCGCCACCAGGATCGGAACGGCGCCGACAGCCAAGCTCTGGTTGCAGCGGGCAGCCGCCAGCGGGTTCGAGCCAACGACAAGGTGGACGTGGCTGCGGCTATCGACGGCCGTGAGGAGCGAGGTGTGGTATGCCATATCGAGAAGAAGAGGGCGGAGGAGGAGGAGGAGGAGGAGGGAGGGAAGAAATGGTCGGTCAGTGGGGGAAGGCCGTTTCTCGAATGTCGTCCGTCGAGTGAATCACCACATCAGCACTCTCACCAATAAATAGGGAAGCAATGGACGGGAAGCGACTAGGAAATCTGTCGACGTCGACGCCGTTAACAACTTTACAGTCTGTCGCCCAATGTTTTGCGCCGACCAATGAGCGTGCAGGGCTGTTATCAAAGAGAGATGCCAGTGCTCTTTGCGTCAGGAAGCAGCAACCGACCGACCCGCCGGCCGCCGGAAACGGTTCGCTGTCGCAGGCGCAAAACTTTTTTTTCTTCTCCGCGGCCGCTAAAACACTGACGCCATAGCTGTAGTGGGCCTGTCGACTGGCACCCCCACACCCTGTTCTAAAGCAGCCAATGGTATTAGACCATTTTCTTCCAGGGCGCGACAGCGGCAGTCGGGCATTGCACCACTGCTGGTTGCTCTTGCCTTGGACGGCAGTGCGGTATAATTGGGCCTATCGTGCTTTCCTGCCGCAGTGAACCGCGAAGAGCGTCATGCGGTAAGTGCGAATGGCGATAGCTTCCAACCGCCGCCACAGCACGTGATGTTTACTGCCTCGACTGCAGATATTTTGACCTGGTTTCATTGGTATTTTCCCAACTTTTTGCCTCATTTCCTATGACTTGCCAATGACTCTTCCCCGAAATACAAAACGCTATGTATGACCTGACTCCATCCAGTTCCTATTCCTGGGATGCCTGCCAAATGCGTATAAAATGAGGACAATGCAAAAAAGGCAAGAACGCCCTTTGGTCCAGTCATCAAATGGATCAAAGGTAAAAATAAAACAAAAACAACAACAAAAATAATCGCAACAGATGCAATCGTACATGATGGATGAGAACTGGAGACCTCCTCGGTCTCTCCTTTTTCAAATATGCTGCTCGCCGGCCGGTCCTTGCCATCTACGTGGCATGATCACGGCCGCTTGTTGTTGGGCTTCTTCTTGATGAATGGGTCAACGGCCCGTTTCTTGGGTGGACGCATAGGCGGCTATGATGTTCATTAGTAGCGGCATCGCAGCGGCATCGCAGCAAAAGGAAACGACAAAAACCTACTCTTGGCGCGGGCCTCGGTGGTAGCTGCGACGGCGCTTTGCTGTCACCACCGGCGCTCGTCTTGTTGTCGATTCCCAACACCTCCATGGCCGACGGATCTGTCGGACGGCGAGGCGGATGGGACGGATGCGGTGGCTTCGTTGCCTTGGACAATCGTATTAGCAAAGGTGGAACGGGACATGGCGAGATTGCGGCACAACGTCGAAAGAGCATCGACACGTGGCTCACCTTCTTCATCGGCTGGCCGTCGCTGGGCGAGCTGCCCTCATGCGGCCGCTTCTTGGGAGGGCCGTTGCTTGGGCTGCTTGTCACGATGACGGGCCGCGACGACGACGCCGCGCCATAGGGCAGTGGCTCGCCGCGCGCATTGATGCCGCCCATGCCGACATCGGACGGCGCCGTCGGCGGCCGGCCGGGACGGTCAACGACAGTGTATGTCGTCGGCAGCAGCGCGGGCGTCGGCTTTTTACGGGGCAGAGAACCAAAGCCAGAGCCAGAGCCGCCGGCAGATGCACGCGACCCAACGGGCGACGATGCCGCGGGTGGGGAGTAGCCGTCGTCGTCGTCGCCATCGTCACTATTGGCGTCACGCTGTGGCTTTGCCCGCGTCATTAACGCACGGTCCCGATCTGCCTTGGGGCCTGTCGGCGGCGCCGCGTTGCTGCTGCCGCCGCCGCGGCCATTACTCACACTACTGCTACGACTGGAGGGCGCGGTGGACGCGGGCGACGGCTTGATGGAACCCGCCTCGATTTTGGCCTTGGGCCCCTTGGGCCCCATGGGCGCCGCCCGTGCGCCTGCGCCTGCGCCTGCGCCTGCGCCTGCTCCTCCTCCTCCGGCGGACTGGGCCCCTGCCTTGAGCAGCGACAGCACATTGCCGCCGGTGTACCGCTTGCGGTCCTTGGCATCCTCAATCAGCGCCCGCCAGAACTCGCCCTGCCGCAGGGCACGCGAGTCGCCCAGAATCCACAGCGACGACTTGGCCCGCGTCAGGCCGACATTCATACGCCGAATGTCCGTCATGAAACCGATGCCGCCCGTCGGGCTGGCACGCACACACGAAAAGATGATGACGTCACACTCGCGCCCCTGGAAGGCGTCCGTCGTGTTGAAATCGACCGTGTCCAGCACGCCCGGACCGTACTGGTCCGAGAACCGCGCCTTCAGCGCATACAGCTGCGCCTTGTACGGCGTGATGATGCCCACCTTGCCCGTAAACGCCCTGCCGCCGCTGCTAAACGTGCCCATGAACCGCCTGTACAGCTGCAGCGCCACGCGGATCTCGTTCTCGTTGACCAGCGACTGGCCCCGCGCGCCGCGCTCCTGCACACCCTCCACGTCAAAGAACCGGTACGGGCCAAGCAGCGACGCGCTGCCGTTCTTGTCGTCGCCGTCGCCGTCGCCGTGCCACGGCTGCCGCCGCAGCTGCGCCATGCCCTCGCCATCGATGAGGCGCTTTTCGTAAAACTGCTGGCTCGGGAACAGGCTGATCTCGGGGTGCATGCGGTACTGCGTATCGAGGAGGTGCACGTCCTGGGGCCGGTTGCGCTGCATGCGGACAAACAGGCTCTGGTCGTAGCCGTACCGCGCCGCCGACTGCGACAGCACCGTGGGCGGCAGCTGCTTGGGGTCGCCCACGAGGACGCACTTGGCGCAGCCGTACTTGAGCGGGATCAGTGCGCTCAGCTCCACACACTGCGCCGCCTCGTCGATGATGACCGTCTCGAACTCGACATTCAGGTTCTTGAACACTTCGTGGCCACTGCCGCTGAGTGTCGCGCACAGCACGTGCGCGTCGTTGAGGATCTTCTGCTGGATCTGCCGCTTCTTAATCTCCGCCTCACGCGCGTACGTGTTGCCGCTCTCCTTGTCGCGGTCGATCTGCGCGCCAATGCGCCGCTGCTCGGACCGCAGCTGGTCGACCTCGCGCTGCAGCTGGTTGAGCTTGCCCCGGTCCGCGCTGTCGTCGCTTCGCGCTGCCTCCAGCGCCGGAAACAGCGCGGCGAGCTGCGCCTTGATCTCGCCCGCCCGCTGGTGCATCTTGTCGCGGTCGCTCACAGGGGCGGCGCCTTCCACCGGCTTGCCATCCTTGCCCACGGCCGTAATCGTCGACGACGTCTGCCGAGCCACCTCCGCCTTGACCAGCTCGTCGAGCGTCACGTCCCGCACGCCGGCGTTGATCACGTCCGAGCGGCCCAGGCGCAGCACGTTGATCTTGCGCGTCACGCCCGTCGACTCCTTGATGCCCGCCTTGAGACGGAGCACCAGCTCGTCCACGGCGGCGTTGCTGGGCGCGCACACCAGAAGCTTCTTGATCGTGCTGTCGTTGTTGGCAGCTGCGTTGCCTGGTCGGTTCATGGCCACGGCGCCCGCATTGTTCTTGATGGTGCCCGTCAGCAGCGCGCCGACCATGGCCACAATCGTCTTGGTCTTGCCCGTACCGGGCGGGCCCTGCACGAGCGTGAAGCCGTCGTTGGCCCTGCCGTGCATAATCGCCAGCGCTTGGCCCCGGTTGAGATCGTAGTTGCGCGCCAAGTCGTCGATGGCTGCGTCGCCAAAGCTCAGCATCGGCGACGGCGTCGCCTTGAGCACCTCGTCCATGAGGTCGTAGTACTGGAGACTCTCGAGAGCCGCAAACTCGCGCTCAATCGTCGTCATGTTGGTAATCTTGACAGCTTTCAGCTCGGCACCCGGCAGCAATATCGGCACTATCTGATTGCCACGGCTGTTGAGCCGGTACGTCACCTCGACCGTGTTGCGCTTGTACGCCGTCTTGTACACACGAGCCAGGCAGTGCGGCTCGGTCCGGCCCGTCAACGGGTTCTGCGCCTTGGACAGGAGCACAATGTCGCCCTCGCTCACCACCCTGTCGCCGTTTCCGTTTCCGTTTCCATGTCCGTTGCCATTCCCGCCCTCATTGTTCGGCGGCAGCGTCATGCCCGTGCTCACCTCCAGAAAATTGTCGACCGAGATGCGCGTAATGACCTTGATGCCAAACGCCTTGGACGTGCTCTCGTCCTTGGCCGTCACAAAGGACCGCCACGCTTCGTTGATCAGCAGCGGGAAGAAGGTGCGCTTGTACTCGGCCGGGGACGGGTATCCGTCCGCCACAGCCTCGCACTGGCCCGTGTTGGGCGGATCGTTGCCCTCGTAAAAGATGTCCCACTCGAGGATGGCCTGGTGCAGGCGGTCCATGTTGGGGATGATGCGGGCGCGCATGTCCTTGGCGGACCGCTGCAGCTTCTTCTTCTTGACGGGCTCGGGCTTTTGCAGCATGTTCTGGCGCTGCCGGCGCACCGCATCGTCCATCATCTGGTCGCTCTTCTTGCTCTGTTGGATAAGGGCCGCCATGCCGTCGTCGTCGCCGTCATCGTCGTCGGCGTCGTCCTCTTCTGAGTCGACCATGAGGTCGCTTTTGACGGACACGCGCAGAGCACGTGCCTTTGCCACGGCCTCGGCCTTGCTCTTGTCCATTTCGGCCTTCTCGCGCGCCCGTTTGTCGCGAATCGCTGCTCTGTTGGCCAGAAGAGCCGTCTGAGCTGTGTGGTCGGGTTTGGCCGCTGCCGTCGTCTTGAGCTTATCCAGCAACGCCCGGTGCTTGTTCAGTCCAGGGGTCAATTGCGACGCCGCATCTTTGCTAGTGAGCGACGAAGGAGGCACGGCCGGTGATGCGGATCGAGAGGCGGCCATTCCAGTGCCCGCGCGAGACCACGCTTCCAGGGAGGTCTGCTTTTTTTTGGCGGCATCAGCAGCGGTGCTCGACTTTGCGGCTCCCCAAGACACTATCTCGACGTCTTCATCGTCGTCATCGTCTGCCCCGTCGCCAATGGCACGCATTAGTTCGGCTCGTTGGGTGTTGTCCATGTTCGTATTGACCCGGAACTTGTTCTTAAGCTGTGCGTGAGGCGTATACGTGTTGCGGATGGCGTTGACAAACTTGTCCGGGAACTTCATGTTGTGCTCCTTGAGGCGGCTAAACAGCTTGACCAGGATTTGCACAATGATGCGCACGAGATACAGGTCACGCAGCTGGATCATCTCAAAGAGACCCATGGAGTACTTGCGGGGTGCGTCGAGGACCTCCTCCATGCACTTGTCCTTGTTGGACGAAGGCGTGGTCGCAGTTGTGGTCGTAGATGCTGTCGAGGTAAACGGAAGCGAAAAAGACGATGCAGGCACAGCGTTGCTGTCCACGTTGCTCGGACTGGCTCGGCCGCTGTTGTTGTTGCTGCCACTCCCGCCCAATGCAGACGCAATCAGACCATCCTGGGCCATGAGCTGCTCGGCAAACTCCATGACGTCGCGGCAATAGTTCTCCATGACCGACTTGTCAACATCCTCGCTCCAGGAACGGGCGCGCAAAAAGGAGTGGTCGACAAATTGCCACTCCATGGTCCACCAGCGCTTCACGGCCTGTCGCTCGTCGGGCGTCAGAGGTCGCGACCGCAGAAGACCATTCGATGTGTCGCACAGCCCACTCAGAATGTCTTTGCTACAGCGGAAGATGTGGCGCATGGGCTCAAAGGGAGACACCGCGGCCGATGCCTGCGCAGTGGGCTGCTGCTGTTGCTGAAGCCAGCGCAGCTGGTCGTCACCGCCAGTCAAGTAGCTGACGGAATCGGCAAATGAGGTCAAAAAGGCCACAGGATAGTCAGCAACCATCTTGGCAATGGCATCAGAGCGGCTGTCCTCGTCGACGAGAGTGCTGATCAGCTGCACACCGGCCTCGCGGATGGCATCCTCGGCATGAACGAGGGTCGCGGCGACAGCGTCCATCGCACGGCTCTGTGCGTCGGCACTCAGCAGCTGCTGCAAGTCCTTGCGGTTCAGAGCCTCGCTGACCCGGGCAACCGTGGCGGCAATGGCCTCGGCCGCGTGGTCGAGCTCGTCATTGAAGCGGCGCTTGGAGGCATCTTCGACAACCAGCTGGCGTTTCTTGGGGGCGAAGCGCTGGATGCCGCGCAAAGACAGTGTGGCTGCCAACATGACGCGGGCCAGATCAAGCCGCCCCGGCGCCAGAGCACCGCGAAAGCCGTCCCACAACTTGTTGGAACGGCGCTCGTTCTCGCCTGTTGGCACACGACCATTCTGCTGCAGGGCCATCCACTCGTCCTGGATCGCTCGAGTATCCAGGGCCAGAGCAGACTCGACAACGCCGACCGCGGCCTGGGACAGGCCAATGTTATAGCGATCGCCAGGATGCAGGTTAGCCGAGCGGACGACGTAGTCATGGTGCTTCACGGTGTTGTTGATGACGGTGTTGACAAAGAGGGCACTCTCGGCCGTCAGGCGATAGCGGGAGTCGAGATAGCCGTCGAGTGTCATCTGCAGGGCATTCAATCCAGCAGCAATGCAGGTGGAGTGGCCCTCGCGCGTAGCGGTGACAGCAGGAGAGGCCGTGCTTGTCAGAAAAATAGTAAGGAAATAATCGCACACGTCTGCCCGCTGGTTGCGGTTCAGCGAACGCATCAAGGACTGCACAAACGCGACGAGCAGCGGCAGACGCAAGCGGGTGACAGTGCCGCTGTCGTCGGGAACGAGCTGCATAGCCGGCTCAAAGGAGCGGGCCAGGAAAGGTGCAAACGCTGGGCTCGCAAACACAAACATGGGCAGCTGCGGGGGGTTCATGAGAGAGAGGGCGTCCCAGAAGGCCGTGGACGACTTGTCCATGAGGGCACAGAGGGCACGCAGGACCCGGGCCAAGACCTGAGGCGAGGCGCGCTCAGAAATGTGCTTGACAGTCAGCTGGTAGACGTCAATGGGTATTTGCATGCCGCGCAGGCTGTGCAGCACCAGGTCTGGGCTCATGGCGTCGAGCAGCAGCAAAAAGCCGTCCCAAAACAGCTCCACATCTGCATCGGCGGCATCCGGCCGGCTGACGGCCTCAATGGCATCGGCCAGGTGGTCGCTGACGGCCCAATCGAACTGCTCGGGTGTCAGCGACTGCGGCGGCCGGCGCTCCCAGGCCGTGCGGGCGAATGTGCAACGCAGCGGATCGGCCTGGAACAGGAAGACGGTCATTGTGGGGATAACCGCAGAGGCAATCTTGAGCGGCTTCTTCTCCTGGGTTTTCTGGAAAACGTAGTTGAAGAGCTTGCGGTTGTCGGGCAGGCTGAGAAACTCCACGCAGCACAGGGCCTCGTAAAACGCAAGCACAGCCGGAGCATCTAGGGCAACTAACTTGGCCGACGACATGGGCCCGTGCTTCTCCAGCAGATCCACGGCTCGTCGCAGGCCGCGTGTAATGCGGTCGGTATCGTAGGCATGTAAGCGACGCTCCATGATATCGGCTGTCTCCTCGTCGAATTCTTTCAACAGGCGGTCCTTGAGGGCCTTCCGCCCCATGTGCCAGGCCCGCACGCAGCCATCACACTTGACGAGGAAAGTCTCAGTTCGTCTGATCCAGTCGCCCAGCCAACGGTCGGCCTGATCGCGGTTGATACCCAGGATGAGTGATGCCCAGGACGTCAGCTGCAAGCGGCGGCGGCCCTCGTCGAGGCGGTCCTGGCGGGCAAGCTTCTCCTCGGGTGTCAGAGCGGCCCCGCCGGCGGTCGGGTCGTCGTAGTCCTCTTGGTCGTCGTCACTTGTGCGTGGGCAGAAGAGGTGGACGTCTGCCGGGATGCGCTCGAGCTCCTGGTGGGAGACAATAATCTCCTCGTAGACCTCCCCCGGCGTCTTCATGGCGGATCGGACGGGTGAGGAGGTGGGTGGGTATCGGTAGGTTTGTGACCCTCGGGACCAAGACAGCGCATTGGTCGACACGTCAGGACGAGCAGGGTGCGAGGTTCACCTTCGGGTCAGGTTCAGGGCAGAGACGTTGCTGCCGCCCGATGGGCACATATTCGGCGAGACGCTGTATCTCGAGATGCGAGGCAGTTGGCAGAACGACGGATAGGGTTGACGAGGGCTTGTTGTCGCAAGGTTTGAGAAGGAATGCCGGATGGTCTCGAGACCAGGCAGAGGAGGGACAGGAGGGAGAGGATGGAGAGGATGGAGAGGATGGAGAGAAGGTCGGTTTTTATTGGGCGGTAGGATGGCAGGTAGGAAATATGGTGCTGTGCTGAAAAGCGAGCTTTCAGCTAACCAAGCTCGTAAATATCGTGCAGATTGAGCCTATGTGTGTATGGCTCGTCAGAAACGTCTGTAGCTGCAATGGAATGTTGTAGGCAAGTGATGTCGTTGATGTTTTTGACACCCAGAGAGGTGGGTAATTTTGGTGATGTTTCTTTTTGGCCTTTTAACGCACGCGTGGAGCACTTTGGTGATTCACGTATCAGGGCGTGTATTTTGGCGTTCGGTTCCCGACCCACTGGGCGTTGTTAAGTGAATACGTCGGGAAGGAGGTTGTCAACGTTAGTGGGCTGCTCCTGCATTTCGTGTCAACTGTTCATACCGGACCCACAGCTGAGTCGAGCCTGCCGCAAACGACCAGCCGCGCAGGGGGTGGTCCCAAGAAAGGCAACTGCTAACTTGGGGGCGCTTCTGGTGACCGTAATGGGAAGGCCCCTTTGTTGGCAAGAGAGCAACACCCTTGAGCTCTCGCATCGAATGCCAGCTGTTCGGATATCCCAGATTCAACGACCAACAATCTCAGAGCACAGAAATCCACACGGCTTTCTCTCTTTCTCTCTTTCCTTTCTTCCTAGTCCGCTCAATTTGCACGCGTCAGGAACCGCATAGAGCCTGTCGTTCTGCCCGACAATGCATCGGTAAAACACAGGACGAAACAACGACGCGGCGAAGCAGCAAAAACACAACAAACGAGGCAGCGGCCTCGTGACTACGCTCTTTGAATCTTGGCGCGGCGCTCTTCGAAAGCATCGATTGCCCTCCCTGCGACGTGCGGGCGTGTACTTCAATGGCCAAGGCCAAGTCGCCAAGGAGCAGCGGTGGTGGTGTTGGTCATGGAAACGACGGTTTCAGCAGCAATAGTGGGAACGCGGCGGCTGCAGCAGCAGCAACAGGCGGCGAGAACGTTGGCCTGTTGGCGCTGGGCGACAGGCACGAAGACGGCGACAATGGCAGCGACGGCGACGACGACATCTTTGGCGACCAGCACGACGATTTCAAGGCACCTCCAGAAGATGGCCGACCCACACCCACCCGCACAGCCTCTGGCACCCGATTGCCGCCAAACCTTGTCCCGTCCTCGGCCGACAGCTCCAGCTCGCTCCGGACGCCCCGGACGCCAAACCGGGTCCGGTTCGACCTGCGTCCGGTCGCGAATGGCGGCACGGCGCCACATGGCAACTACTCGGACGACGACGACGACGATGACGACATGGACCACTTTGACCTCGACAACGCCCCCGAAAACGTCGACCGCCAGCACCGACTACCGCTGCTGACAGACATCGAGGCGCCCTCCGTCACGCTCGCGCGGTCGGGCGAGATCGATACCCAGGTGGACGTGGAGGAGTGGGCGGAGCGCGAGCGAAGCCGGCCCAAGTCCGGGCTGAGCAGCGCGTTCATGAACATGGCCAACAGCATCATTGGCGCGGGCATCATCGGGCAGCCGTACGCGATGAAGCAGGCCGGGCTCGTGGCCGGCACTGTGCTGCTGGTCGTGCTGACGGTGCTGGTCGACTGGACGATCCGACTGATTGTGGTCAACAGCAAGCTGAGCGGCGCGAGCAGCTTCCAGGGCACCGTGGAGCACTGCTTTGGGCGGGCCGGCCTGATCGCCATCAGCCTGGCGCAGTGGGTGTTTGCGTTTGGCGGCATGGTGGCCTTTGGCGTCATCGTCGGCGACAGCATACCGCACGTGCTGACCGCCGTGTGGCCCAGCCTGCCCGAGGTTCCGGTGCTCGGCTTGCTGACGGACCGGCGCGTGGTGATTGTGGTGTTTACGCTGTCGGTGTCGTACCCCCTGACGCTGTACCGGGACATCGCGAAGCTGGCCAAGGCGAGCACGTTTGCTCTCGTGAGCATGATTGTCATCATCGTCACAGTCCTTGTTCAGGGTGCGATGGTGCCAAAGGCGGAGCGTGGATCGTTCAGCGGGCCCCTTCTGACTGTGAATGCGGGCATCTTCCAGGCCATCGGCGTCATTTCATTTGGTAGGGCTGCACACCGTCGCCGCCATTGTAATGTGTTGTCATTTTTGTCTCCATACGGAATGAGTGCTAACCATCTCTACAGCCTTTGTCTGCCATCACAACTCCCTCCTCATCTACGGCTCGCTCAAGACGCCCACAATCGACCGCTTCTCGCGCGTCACGCATATTTCGACCGCCGTGTCCATGGTCGCCTGCATGCTCATGGCCTTTGCCGGCTTCCTCACTTTTGGTGACAAGACGCTCGGCAACGTGCTCAACAACTTCCCCGCCGACAACACCATGGTCAACGTGGCGCGCCTCTGCTTCGGCCTCAACATGCTGACCACGCTGCCGCTCGAGGCCTTTGTGTGCCGCGAGGTCATGTTCAACTACTACTTCCCCAACGAGCCGTTCAACATGCACCTGCACCTCATCTTCAGCACCAGTCTCGTCGTGAGCGCCATGGTATTGAGCCTCATCACCTGTGACCTTGGCGCCATCTTCGAGCTCGTCGGCGCCACGAGCGCCTGTGCCATGGCGTACATCCTGCCGCCGCTCTGCTACATCAAGCTGACGACACGCAGCTGGCGCACCTATGTGGCCATGGGCACCGTGGTGTTTGGGTGCATAGTTATGGGCATCAGTCTGCTGCAGGCGGTGGGCAAGTTGATTAGCGGCGAGGGCGGCACTGCGCAGTGCAGATGAAAACGAAGCGATGCACCAGAGAAAGCCGGCGTTTCCTGACCATGCTGTGGTTTTTCCTTTCGTCCTTTTGCCTTTTCTGTGTCGGCTATTCTAGGCTTTGCCGACTCAAGTTCCCATGCTATTTCTTATGTCTCTATAGAAGGTGTTTTGTTTTTTTGTTTACTTATATGACGAGAGGAGGCTTTGAGCCTGGAAGGCCAGTCACGACAGCATGCCGTCTGTCTCCCTCTACAGCATTTTCTTTTTCTTCTTTGGTACATCATAATATGTCACATTTTTGGGCCACCCTTCATTGCCATCTTGACCTTCATCACCCTCTGCTGTGTCATCGTAGCACAGGCAGCTTCAAGAGTCCGCTATCGACTTACTGCATCATCTCGCATGGTGAGCTGGCGTTATCCGCGGGACGACACATTTTAAGACCAGTCATCATTATCCAGTACATTGTACAACGACTTACAGTTGCTGTCTTGGCCGCACTGTGTTATCAGTCCACCACCACGTCGTTCCTCCTCATGACTTTCTCATTCCCGGCTCCACTCCTCCTGAACACCGCCAAAGGCCCCGCCCCCAAAACACACTATCGCCCTGTTTCTTATTCCGTTTGTCTTGTCCCATGACACTCGAAGGCATCCCGCGCCAGGCCAAGCCTCATAGGAATGCGCCGCCATAGTCGACGTAAAAAGAACTCTGGGGGTGGTCAACCGACCAATGCCGTCACTCTGATTTTGCCGAGTAAATATAGTGCTTTTGACAAGCTTACGGGTCTATTTACTAGCAACATCACCTCCCTAGGGCGACACATTCATAGCAAGTAGAAGAGGAAAAAAGAGCATACCAGACTTTCAATGCCCGCCTGACGCTGCAAGGCCCCCACACTTTTGAAGAGTAGTCAAGCCGAGCTCCGACTGTGAGTTCATAGTCTTCCCCGAAGCATTCGTCAGACAACCAGAAAAAGTCGAAGAGGAGGGGCCGCAGGTGCATATTTGTATGCGTTGTCACGATGTAGTCTCCACGAGAGGGAAAGGAGACGCCTGTACCCGGAAGACAGGCAAGAGGAAAGTACGACCTGCAGAAGATGAAAATAGCACGTGGTCGTCATGAAAAAAAAAAAAAAAAAAAAAAAAAAAAAAAAAGAAAGAACAGCTGACAGCTCTGGGGGAAGGAAGGCGGAGGGCAGAGAACGGAATAGAAGGTAGTATCAGGAAGATCAAGGAAGGTATGCACGTCTGCCCTGTAATAATGCCCACTATCATGTGTTGCTCCTTCCTCACCCCGCGTGGCGCCCCGTGCGATTTATGCAACCACGCTGCCACTATAAAAAGCGTACGAGCAGCAGAAGCCGAAAGCTTCCCCTCTTTTCCATCGTCCCTCTCTCTCCTTCACTTCTTGCTTCACACATCAAACAGCAACCAACTTTCTCATCCACTGCAATACAAAATACAACGTTTTCCAACCAAAACCAACAAACACCCCTCGCTCATCAAAATGCACGGCAAGGATTGTCCCAAGTGCGGCACCGCCATCGCCGACGGCACCAAGACCTGCAGCTCGTGCAGCGCCGTATGTCATCCTATGGGACGTGCTTTTACGTCGGCATACAACTGCTAACAACCCCAACTTTGTGTATTTCAGACGTGCCCCGTGTAGACTATGCTGCGGTAGTACGCACAAGCATGCGCGCAAAGCATGGTGACGACGGTGGCGATGACGATGCGATGAAGATGACGATGCGATGAAGATGACGATGACGATGACGATGCGATGACGAAGGAATGAGCAACAACTGCAGGGCAAACGCGAGGGGGCATAGCCGATAAGAGGAGAAACGAGGTAGCCGGGTAGGATGCTGTATTCGAGAGGCGAGAGGAGCTGACGAATTCGGGCGTTGCTTCCTATACTATTCTGTACAAAATACAATATGCTCCTCCGACCTGGGCGCCGCTATGAATCTCTTGCCCGTTCTCCCTACAGTAGTGTCCTGCATGTGCTGACAACGACGATAACGGCTGCTGCCTATCACTGTGTCCTCATTCAGTACGTTGTCTATCTTGCTGCATCGTCCTGCGTAGGACAGTCGTGCAGTGGGCTCTACGTAGAACTCCTTGCAGGATCGGGAAACAAAGTACGGAAAGCAACACACACACACACGCAAAAAAAAGAAGAAAAAGGCCAGAGGCAAACCAAGACTTCGTGGCCTCTTATCCAATAATGGCTGCCTATACTCTGTATGGCCGTAGACTCTACATCTCTCTAGCTGACCTACTTAGAATCGACGTGACTGCTTCGCATTCTCCTTGTGTCCGATGTCATCACAAGCATGGCTTTCGTCACAAGAAGCTTCGACCATAGCGGCAAGCAAGATAAAAGCAAAAGGTAAGGGAAAAAAATTAAAATAAAAAAGAGAAGGCAAGCAAAGAGGAACTAGGTTAACTAAAAATAGAAAAAGAAATTCGCAAATGTTTGTCGCCCCTCCAGCTTCGGTATCAAGGGAAATAAAAAAAGAGGGGAATAGGGGGGAGACAGAACGAGAAGGGAGAACAGCAGACGCAAGAAGCAGAGGTTTCACACTCTTCCCAGGCGGCTCCACCAAGTTCCCTCACTCTTGTCGCAAGTCCTGCGCCCGCTATGTTCCGAGTTGTTTGTTGTAATATGTTTTGTGTTTTGCTGTTCAGTGTTTCAGAGAGACCCAATCGATATATGACACGCCAGACCGAAAGGTTTCGGTACACAGGCCAGTCGTGGCAAGTAGCAACGGCACGAAAATAGAACCAAAAACTCCCAGCCAAATCAGCCAAATCATTACATCAGGCCGCAAGTGCCGTACCAATCCCGCCAATGTTCGTCAAACGAAAGCATGCCCAGGCTCGGCCCCGCGGCGACAGCCCACGGCTCTCGAACAGAACGGCGGACAGAAAAAAGAAAGTGACGAAAAGGAGGAAAACCTGAAAGGAAAACGGTTGAGATGTGCAAAAGAGAAATGGATTACAAAATGGGGTTGGTCGCAAAGAGCAAGAGACAATAGAGACAGGAGAGATACAGAGTATTGAGAAACAGCCAGAAGATTGAAGTGCAAGAGAGCCGTCGCGCGCACGTGGTCAGCCAAAAATGGGGATGCAAGGCTGGCTGTGGGCTAGAAAGTTGTCCTGGATGGTGTCGTAGGATCTTGATTGGCGCTGTCTTGTTCCTTTACAGAACCGTGCACTTGCTCTTCTTGCTCCCTCTCTTGCCGCTGCGCGAGAGCAGAGCAGCGCGGGTAGCATGCTCAAAGACCTCGCGAACGCCCTCGTTGGTCTTGGCAGAGCACTCGAGGTACTTGTAGGCACCAATCTTCTTGCGGATGTCCTCACCCTCCTCCGGCGAGACGGGCTTTTGGCTCGTCTTGCGCAGCTCCTCGATGGTCTTGGGGTCGTAGCGGAGATCCTTCTTGCAGCCAACCAGAATGATGGGCAGACCCTGGCAGAAGTGCAGAACCTCGGAGATCCACTATGGCGAAGGGAAAGGTGCAGTTAGTATCAACCGTGTCGGTACCAACGGAACTATATGAGTGGTGAGTGGTAGCGTACCTTCTCCTGGACGTTGTCGAGCGAGTCAGGCGAGTCGACAGCGAAGCAGATCAGAATGACGTGCGAGTCGGGGTAGGACAGAGGGCGCAACCGGTCGTAGTCCTCCTGGCCAGCCGTATCCCACAGGGCCAGCTCGACGTGCTTGCCATCGACCTCAACATCCGCAACATAGTTCTCGAAGACGGTGGGAACGTAGACCTAAGGATACAGGAAGCTGGATTAGCAGGGCGCACGAGGAAACGAAAATACGACACAAAAACCAGCAACGCGAATGTCGTCCAATTTCGCCTGTCGGTGGCGAGCGCTATTCAGACACAAAATGCGGGCACAATGGCAGCAGCTGCTGCTGCTGCTGAAAAGAGGGCCGGGAAGCATTGATGCCGTTTGGTTGGTCCAGAGCCTCAAAATACCGGGGACGAGAGCGAGAGCGAATCATAGTCACACAATACGGTCCGAATGTGCAGAGGGGATAAGGCTGCAAGTAGAAGCGAACCAATTTCCCGCCATCAGGTGAATTTGGCAGCCAGTGTGCCTGATGGTTGGGATGTCTCCAATGCCCGATTCCCGTTTTCCCTTTTCAGTGTTTCCATTCCTTTTTGGTGTGGTCGAATGACACAAAAACAAGCTCTCAGCAGCCGCTGTTGTTCGTGCCATCGCGCTCTCACAATCGGTCGGGGCCTATGAAGTTCTTTGATGCCGCAGCCTCGAAGCCCAGGTCAGAAGGAGATCGTTGCCCCTGAATCGGATTCCGCCCCACTCGAGTCGTTGACGGGATTCGAAAGAAAAAGTAATACAAAAGCGCTCGCCACCTAGTGTTGCCTGGTGACATCCGAGGCTGGTTGATGAATGGAAGCGTGTTATCTTACCTCAGGGAAAGTGCCCTTGGAGAAAACACTGGAATGGACGTTAGCATGGAATGGTCGGTGACGATAAAGGGTGGTAAGCAATGGCCATTCCGACAATGTGAGGATAACTGCAACGGGGAGGTTCGGGTTCGATCCCCATCGCTCCCGCACGAGGATGCAGGAGGCCGACGCAAACACATTTTGCCGGGCGCCCAGCTATACTCCCAGTTGCCACCCCAAACAGCGCACAAGGGAGACGGGGGAAGAGAAAATGAAGCGATCGGGAAACAGAATTGGGACAGGAAGAGGAGAGGTGTGGAAACGTACATCAACAAACAAGTCTTGCCGCAGGCACCGTCGCCGACGATGACGAGCTTCCGGCGGATCTCAGCCATTGTGAATTCTTTGTGGTCGGGGTGGTGGGAGTTGGGAGTTGTGGGTTGGAGCGGTCGAGCAGAGTCGGCGAGATCAACGATGCAAGCAGGGCGGACGTCGGCGAGACGAGACGACGAAATGCGAGCAGCCAAAAGGGGGTGGAGGAGAAGAGAGAAAGGGGAGGAAGTGGCAAGGTCGAAAGAAAGGGGAATGAGAAAAGAGATGGAAGATGGATACTGCGAAAAGGGGGATGATGGTAAATGACGAATGGGTGTTTAGCAGCACGATGACACTGGCCGAGAAAGAGAGAGAGCACCTGTTGTGATGTATGGAGAAGAAGAGAAGGGGGGGTTGGAAAATGTTGGTGGATGGATGGAATGGGGTTTGTGGTTGTTATTATGAGAGAAAAGAGGAGGGAGGGCCAGAGAGGGCAAGTACGAACAGGGCGCGGAAAGGGGAATGGCAGGGCGGAGCAAAGGGCAGGAGGCAGGCAAGCAGGCAAGCAGGCAAGTAGGCAAGCAGGGGAAAGTGGAGGTTGGAGCAGGAGGTAGAAAAAGGCGGGCAATTATGCATTTGACGGGGCGGTCTGGTTCACTTTGGATCGCTGCAGGTGGCTGTCTGTTTGTCCCCTGGAACTAGTGGAAGGCACTGAAGAGAACGACCTGCGACAGGGCAGGCGCGACCGAAAGACTCGGGGCGCCAGCGGGCAGACAGGCGACACAACAGACGACAGGCGGCGAAACAGCAAGGCAGAACCGTAGCGAGCACGCCTGGCCGTTTCAGTGGAAATAACTGGCTTGCTTGGCCCAGCACTTTTGCATGAAACAGAGCCACACCATGGCAGACGAATGGATCTAATGGCGGACGACCTGGGCTTGTGTTTCGTTTCCAGTTCGTTTCCTCTGATTTACGAGCTAAGACTTAGTGGCGAGGTTTGCAGGGGTCGCCAGCAGGCCAGGTCCAGCAGCCCCTGGAAAAGGCCCCTAAATCGTCCCAAAAGACCCTAACTAGATAGCTGCAACCCCAAAGCCGTCGAGGACCTAGTAAATGCAGCCTGTTCCGACAAATACGGCACATGGAAGGGGCCGCCGAGTCGTGAGGCGACTGCTCCTTCCATTCCAGCCCTTGCGCACTGGTTGCCTAAGCGGTGAATTGCAAGGAAGGGAAGGTAAGATACGAAATAATTGGCGAGGTTCACATGAGAAAAGAAGGCGCCATTCAGCCTACAGGACTCCTGTTTACAGGGCAACTGCGCAATAGGACAGAAGTCGGTCCTACAATTTGCTGATATCTGGCTTGTCTCACCCACTGCATTCTGCTTTGCTTTTGCTCGGTGACCGTTGGTGGTTCTGTTCGTCCTGTTCTTTGTTGTCTGCGGAGTAAGATTATGTTTGTGTGTTCTGGCTTGCATTTTTCAGGGGGACGGACTGCGAGGCCTGGGGCATAAGCTTGTGCAGGTCCGCCGCCACGCAACGGCTGAGAATGCTAGATGCATATAGGCGATCAGTCAATGTATATGCATCTAAAGCAAAGCCTCCACTTTAAACTAAGACAGTTGGCCGAGAAAGAACAGACGAGTGCACGGGCGAACACGAATGAAAAAAGGGGAAAATGGCGATGGAAGACGACAAAAGTATGACATACGCCGTCGCGCTCTCCTGATTACGACTGCTTTGCTCCCGAGCGACGGACCGTGGAGCTGTTGTCCACTAAAAAACCTAAAAATAGGGAAGATGGGCTTCATCGAAAAGGCATTCTAGTCCACAAGCGGCCAAGCCCCTGGGCAAAAGACGTGGAAACTTGGGAGACCAGCGTGGACGACGTGAAGAATTCGGAGGCACAGAAAGAGAGACAGTGTGTGTGAGAATGTGAAAAGGGAGCCGGCGTTGCATTGATGACAGAGTCACCGCCCGGCCGGGCCCCGACGGCGTTCAGCGATTCTAGCGGTCTGCGAGTTTCCTTACCAGGCTGGAGCAAGCAAAAGTGCAACCGGCCGCGTCGCTGCAGCAGCAGGAATCGCGGTGTGTGCCCGTTCATCAACATCTGACACCAACATGCACAGACGATACAGATAAAGACGGAAGATCGTTTCGTCGCATTTCGCACAAACGACGGCAGAAAGCAGTCGCAGGGCTACTCAGCACCAGAGTCCAGGGTCTAGGCCCGGCCGTGGGGGACAGGCTGCAGCTGTGTCTGTTGCAGTGCCAGAGAAAAAAAGCAATGGTGGTGAACAAACGGTGTGCACAGTCAAACTCGCATACATGCATACAGCACAAATGTCAGGGCGGCTCTTTCCATGGGGAGTCCTACCAGCGACGGCAGGTAGGACTTTTTAGTGGAGCCACTGCCCAACTCAACTGTAGCACTTCGTACGCGTCTCTGGGCGTCTCACTATCTGTGATGGCGATGTGATGGCCCGGAATGAACTGACGTAGCTTCTTGGCGTGGACATG
Source organism: Sporothrix brasiliensis 5110 (assembly GCF_000820605.1). Classification (NCBI taxonomy): domain Eukaryota; kingdom Fungi; phylum Ascomycota; class Sordariomycetes; order Ophiostomatales; family Ophiostomataceae; genus Sporothrix; species Sporothrix brasiliensis. Next base: position 2,244,368 of record NW_024467137.1, on the reverse strand, counting down.
TACTTCTCGTTTCTCGGATTGACAGTTTCCGCCTTGAACCGAGAAAGCCGCACAGCTGCAACGTTTCTGTGTGTCTTGGCAAGGCAATCCAGCACGTGCGCAGATATGTGAGGAAGGAGCGAATCCAAATACACGCATACATGCATATTGAGACGCATGCATACATGCATGTATCAGACAATTACAGGCCCAGTGCGTAGCCAATTCCATCGCCTGCCACGTCCAACATCGACACAGCTACAAAAATTGTCATTCACGGGCGTATCTGCGGCGTCATGTCGCTTGGCATGGATACGAAAGAGGCCGCCTTTGTAAATGCCCTGTTTTGATACACGGCGGAGCTCGGTTTCCAGACTTGGTATGGTCACGTGTGAGCTACCATGCCGGCGACGACCCACCCGCGCCTTCCAATCGGCCAATCGAATCCGGCGCAGGAAGAAAGTACGCTCCGAGAAAAAAATCACCATATTCCAACATTGCGCGACCCAACAGCTTCACCCGCATTGGCTCCCGAGAAAAGGCTTGCCAGGCACGCACCGCTGCACGCCCCAATTGACGACTCTGCTGTGCACGGGGGAAAGCGTGCACTGAAGCCACCGACGACGATCTAAAGCGACAGTCTTTTTCTCTACCCCCCCCCCGGGACTCGACGGGTCCCCACAACCAATCTTATTGTTACCTCTCTCTCTCTCTCCCGTCTCCGCACGACCGCCACGATGTTGAAGATTGCACGCCGCACGGCACAGGCGGAGAAGCAGGCGGCGCGGCGCCAAAAGGTGCGGGAGCGGGCGCTCGATGCCATCCACAGCGACCGCGTGCGGTCGGTCCGTAACCTACTCAACGAGGAGATCCAGCTGCAGGCGCGGCAGGCACGGCGAGCGCGCCGCGAGACGTGGACCATGGGGCCGCTGGCCCCGCAGCGCAACCACGCGGGAGCCACGGCGGACGAGGCGCGGCGCGGCCGGAGCAGCCACACGAACCGGTTTGGCGGCGAGCTGTTTGCCGAGGAGAACCTGCCGCACTGGGGCACGCTGAGCATACGGCGTCTGCGCAACGAGAACACGAGCACGATTACGCCGCGGGAGGCCAATGCGCGGTGTGCGTGGGCGGGGTCGGCCAAGACGCTGTGTCTGGCCGTGGGCGACCGCTGCGTGGTGGTGGAGGGCCCCTTCAAGGGCGCCATTGGCCCCATCAAGGACATCCGGGCCGAGCAGGGCACCCTGACGCTCGAGGGCGTGGCGCGGACCAACATTACGGTTCCGTCGTCGCTCGTCACCGAGGCCGAGCAGTCCGTGCACCAGATCGAGTCGGCGATCCCCATCGACGCCGTGCGTCTCGTGCACCCGCTGACCGACCCGGCCACGGGCAAGACGCGCGACGTCATTGTCCGTGAGCTCAGGCCCGTGGGCTTCTACCGGGACCGCCCGACGCACCGCTCGGGCTTCTCGCGTATCGTGCCCGGCCTCAACGTGCGCATCCCGTGGCCGCGCACGGCGCCGGCCGAGCACGAGGACCAGGACGGCGACACGCTGCGGATCTATGCGGAGCAAGTCACGTTTGTGCCGACGCTGCTGCGGCCGCCGGCGCCGGAGACGGTGCTGGACGAGCTGCGCAACAGGTACTCGCGGTTCCGCACGCGGCACACGCCCGAGTACGTTGCGGCCAAGGAGGCCGAGGAGGCGGCCAGGCAGGAGGCCAAGAAGTACGGCCCCGCGCTGGTCAAGGGCAAGCAGCCTGGTCTGTCGCCGCCGGGCATGCGGACGCCGCTCGAGGAATTCCACATCCAGCAGAAGGCGCTGCGCCGGGCGCGCGGCCAGCCGGAGCTGTCGGACGACATGCTGGAGCAGATTGGCCGTCTGATGGCGCAGAGCAAGATCACGGCGCTGAACAATGCGGGCATGAGCGAGGTGCCGCCATCAGATGCACAGTCGACGACACAAGCACCGCAGCCATGATCGCAGCCGGCGGCCATGCGGACATTGGCATGACTGGCAACCCTCTTGCGACCTCCGACCATCTTGAGAGACTGGACATAGTCTCGTTTCTTTCATCGTTCGACCTCCACGTGTCACCCTCATTGCCCTCCCCTCCTCCCCCATCCCTTCTATTTTTATTGTATTTTATTTCCAAGCGACGACCGGACGGAGAAATGAGGCGAAGCAGCATCATCTTCATCTAAAATCACCTGTACAAATCATCACATAGGAGCAAAAGATGAGATATTTTGTAAGATATCCCTTACACTAGAAGAAACTAAAATCAAAAAATCAAATGAAAGAAAAAGCATACGCTATAAACACCCACTCTATTCTTGATTCTCGAGGTGTGCGATGCAATGTCTGTCCAACGTGATATTTCGTATCAGATGGGGCACGCAGGTCCTATGCTCTGACGCCAAGCAAAAATAGAGAGAAGCGTAGATGGCGATGGGGAGCCCTAAGCGAGATCAAGACGTAAAAGCAATACTGCAGTGGGCGCCCGGTAACGGCCGCGCCTCCTGCGCGTCGAATTGTTGTGCCTGAAGGATTGCTGAATTCCTCGCCGCACTTTATCTTCCTCGACTCGGAAAGGAAGCGTCTCACGGAGTCGTCGTCATCGTCTTTATTTCGCAATCGTTTATTTTTGTTTTCACCATTACAGACATGCATCATAAAAAAATCAAAGGGCGTTCGCCGGGCTCGGTTCTGGCGGTTCGATATTAAAACCCACCCAAGGACAAGAGAGGCACAGGCACAGACACAACGTAGACACGGACTTCAAACGTCCACCGAGAGAGAATAGCAAGCCACACTTTTGTCGTAGACGTAGATGAACTTCACTACCTCTGGTCAACGATGGGACTGCGGTCCAGCGAGAGTGTCTCCGTTTTGGCGGATCCCAGCCACAGGCAAGTCGAGAAAGCGGGAGACGCGGGAGACGCAGGAGACGCGTATGTGTGAACGACGATGGAATGCCAATATAGAAGCACGTCAAGATGGGGCTTTGAGGCTTTGAGGATTTGATTTTCGGTGTTGGAAAGAGGCCAAGACAGGGGACTGGCATCTCCGAGCCTCTTTGTATCGTACCTCGTGTCTCGTGTTCAGTGTTCAATGGGACATTCGAAGCAAGTCTCGAGGACGTAAGATGATGAAAGCAGGGGTGTCGTGGAAGAGCCAATATAGAGCAAATTGTGCTATTTTCTTTTTTTTTTTTTTTTTTTTTTTTTTTTTTGGGGAAACTCAAAATGAGACGAGAAGAAACGTCAATTCATGTGGAATCGACGCGGCGAGTCAATTCGAGTCCGCGTCGGTCCCGGACCACGCAGGGCAACATTGGTTTTATGTTCTTGTTTGTATATCCTTTAAAAAAATAGAAAAAAAGAAAAAAAGAAAAAAAACGGCGAACTGGCAACCTCTGCTCGTATGTGCAGTTACGTGGCGAATGGTCGCAAGACGTTGACCTAAGGTTGGTTTACAGATGCCAATGTTTCACAACTTTGCTGCCGTGATTTTCAATTCGTCATTTGTCTCCCGCCTCGATCCGCCAAGCCAAATACAAGGAAAAGAAAAGAAATCGGATCACGAATCACGAAACACGAATCACGGATCGCAACGTCCCTCGCCTACCACAAACGATAGCCTTGTCTCTGGTGCCTGGAAGAGTGGTGTTACAAAAATAAGGTCATCCTGCTGCACCAGCACAAGATCTCTACCGATCGACTCAGGCACAACGGTCGTGCTCAATCCCACAGACTGGCCTTTTCCTGTAGGGCTGGCGAGCAGTCCAGAACGTCCAAAGGCAAAGTCAAATGCTCCAATTAGTAGCCATGGAGAGACTTGAGCACAAAAGGAACAAAACGATAGAATTGGGGAGACCGGGAGCTGGGGGGGGAGGACTCGTCGGAACAGCGCCAGGACACAGCCCTGCTTTTCTCCTCTTTTATTTCCCGGAAATCTTTGTCGATCCTTCGGAGTTCGTGGCCACCATGTTGATGTACTTTGGGGCTTTACTCGTCTTTCGTTTCTCGCTTTCTCGGCAGCGGGAGAATAAATTGACTTCGCCTTTGCCCAGAGCTTATCCTGAATCCTTGCAGATATTCATCCAGATGGGCCGGCCGACAACCTGGTCACCTCGCCGTGGGAAAAGAAGAGCTTGGGGGCCAAAGATGCGGTTGTTTAATAACGACAGAATAGAGCACTTATTTTTAATTCTTTGTTTTATTTTCAGAAATCTGTGCTCCTGCTCCTGCAGCGTCTGTTGGCAACGCGTGGCTGTGATGATGCCGTCTCATAAAATAAAAAACGGATGCACACAATCACATGCACGACACCGCCACGCTTTTGATTCATCTGTACGCCCCAAGAACAATAGACACCGGGCCCTGGTACCAACTGTCCCGTATCTCGTCTCATCTTCTCGTGGGATGTTTTGTTTCTCGAGTTTTATGTAAGACACGTCATCAACGGCTTGGATGGAACGCAAATCGTCGTCCTCAGGACTCGCAACCATCTTCTCCTTGCAAAGGATGCTTCTCATGTGAACTATGTAAACAAATCTCATCATCAGTAGATCACTGTAGAATCACAGAACCACGAGATAAATACAGGGGAAAAAATATCCCGTCCGCTACAAGATAACGCGATATCTCGCAGTCCATCGGGAACCATGTATGGTTATGTCTTGGGACTCTGTCTATCTGTCGGAAAGCCACTGTAGCCGACGAATGGATGGATGAACGAAACACAACGTCCCCCAAAGGCCATTTCACGACATTTCACGAGTTCTTTTCGCACGCCTCCTTCAGCTGTAAGAACCATCGCTCCTTTCTTTGTAGCCCCTCGGCGAGTGTGAGCAGAACTTGTATATTGACTGCCACACAAAGCCCGCATCGCCACAACGATGGATGAGAGACTGTGATGGCCGTCCCGGAGAGGTGCCCCCCTTTTATTTATTTTTATTTCCGGTAGGATCGGCCAAGGGCCGCATCCATGACAATCATGAAAAAGACATCCAGAAAGGGAGACCGAAGACCTGCAAGACAGACATCCCGACTCCGGACTCTTGATAAGCCAACTCCGACGGGCAGACGTTGGAAAAGACACTACGCTTACACGTCCGCAGACATCCTCCATCCTCGACTTCTTTCTGTGATAGACGCAGACCTCATCCGAACATAAATAGAGCTCTTGTCCTCCCTCGAATCTCCTCATTTTTTCTTTTCTTCATCCACAACAACCAGCAAACCAAGCAACTCCCTTGACCATCTCTCAACTTCTTCACCACCCTTCTTTCTTTCTTCTTCTTCTTCAAAAAAAACACCCCTCCAACCACCTCCAAAATGCTTTTCAACGCTGCTGCCTCTACTCTCTTCCTGGCTGGCTCTGCCTTTGCCGCCGTCATCCAGCGGGACGTCCCCGCCGTCAATGAAACGGCCGATGCCATTGACTTTATCGTCGACGCGCCCCTGGCCGTGTCCTTGGGCCCGTTCCTGAGCCTCATCGAGACCATCGATGCGGTGCCCGACTCGGTTGTGGCCGCCGGCGACGACGCCGTCCACAACTGGCTCGCCCCCATTGGCGCCTCGGCCGTGGCGGCCATCCCCGCTCCCAATGCCGCGGTCGTGGTCCGCAGCACCGACGCCACCAATGCCGCCGATGCGGCAGACACGACGGCCGCCGTCCAGGCCGTCAACGGCCTCGTCAAGGACCTCGAGTGCGCCGCTGCCGTGGCGGCGGCCATTGCCGGCGACGTCCTGCCCGCGGCCAAGCTTCTCAAGGCCAAGAAGCTGGTCAAGGCCCTCGGCGGTGTCAAGAAGGTCGCGAAGCTCTTCCTGCACTTTAGCAGCAACCGCGACGAGGCCATCAAGGAGGCCGGCAAGACCCTCGTCGACCTTGTCGAGATCCTCCTGGGCATTGACAGCATCAAGAAGCACTGCAAGTAAATGATGGACGACGCGTCTCCTTTTTTGTATAGAGGAAGAGACAGAAACCGTTTCCCTTCCTATCATTGAGTACATCGTCATCACAACATCTTGCTTGGGGCCAGCACATGGTAAAGCTACGGCATCGCATCGTCATACAGAGTGCAGCAAATTTTGGTTCTGGAGGATATTTGTTTTGTCTGAGCGTGTCGTTCTTTCGTCTACTTCCCACATCTCTTCCCGCCTCTTTCCATCCTCTTTCCATCTTCTCCTTCTCCTTCTTTCTCTCTCTTCTTTTTCTTGTCTCCTTTTCTTTTCATTTTCCTATTACATCTCTGTTGATATACACACACATATCGATAGATCTCTCTATATCTGGCCGTGCACACACAAATACAATTTTGAATATTCAACCAAAGCTTGAGATTGCTTCCAGACTTCAGCTTGGCAGGGCCTAGCTTACAGGATGTGCATTCCTCCCGTTCCGATCCTGGAATGAGTGCTCCGTAAATACCCGTCGTGGGATGGTTGCTAAAGATAAGCACTTTATATTATCTCCGGTAGGCTGCTAAAGATAGAATAGAGAAAGAAATAAAAAGCAAGAGGATGAGCAGGCTGCATGGTCAGCAGTCAATACGGCCATCCCAGGGATATATAATATAAATGCAAACTTTGTATTGTACAGACAATAAGTAGAAAGATAAAAGGCCAGATAAAACATAAGCCACCAACGTAAAAACTATACAATAAACATAGGAAAATAAAATGGCGTCGGGCCAATAGTTGTTTCGTGAGGTGGTTCTTCGTTCATGCACTTCTTGACATCTTGAATCATGGGGGTATCGTCTGCAATCTCAAAATTGAGGCGTGGCGTCATCACTTCGTTATAGTTATTTCGTCTCAGGATCATTCGTTTTCGTCGTTTTAGTCGTCACCGTAGGCCGGCTGGCCTTCCACGAGGATGACTACCGTTATTGTGGCGGCATATGCTTCTCGGATGGCGCATGCCAAGCTAGTATGTAGTGTCAGCATATTCCACAAGGGGATAAAATATGGGATCAATAGCTGCGCAGAAGTGGACGCACCAAGTCTCCTTCACATCAGCCACAATGGCACTGAGCCCCCAATGCGAGCACCATGCACGTGCCAGGACTTCGTTGTCCGGCACGCCAAATGCCTCCACTACGAGAACCTTTTCGTCGTCCCCGTCCTTCGAGACGGATGGGTAGCGAGGGCCAGGGATACCTGCACCCCCAAAGCGGACTGTCGGTGGCACCGTCTGGTTCCGGGCGTGGGCGGAATGCGCTGTCGCAGCGGCCGTACCGGGGGACGGGCAAGGCGTGGCCCAGTCGTGGACGTTGACAATCTCGTCGGCCTTGACGACATCGTATACGTAATCAAAAAAGAGCGGATGCGGCTTGTTGGAGCAAGGCCACGCACAAACAAAGGAAACATCGTAGTTAAGGCGCATCGGCCACGATATGCCGTCAATGGCAAACTGGACGGAGGCGTCGAACCAGCGAGGGGCAGTGCTGCTGCCTGGAACAGGTGTGCCAGCTGTCGAGGGTGGTGGCAGAGAGCCGGAGCCGGCCGAAGCCGGGCTGGCGCCTGTTGAGGGACCTGGCGTAGCAGCAGGACGGAGAGTCAATAGCTCAATACGAACGGTGTCTACGACGTCCGACGAGTCCGCCGAAACAAGATTGTATTCCTTGACGGGGAAGACTTCGGCAGGCGGTCCAAGTGGGTCGGAGCGTTCGGCCATCGTGAGCGCATCGTCTGGCGAGAGGTCCTGTCGTGGTCGTCGGGTCCGAATGCGGGCAATCTGTGACCGGCCGAGATCGACCGTTGGGCGGGCAGGGCCGATCCAGCCGGCAAGCTCCCGGCAAGTTGGCGCCAACACCTTGCCGACAATACACGTTGACGTCCAGTATGTGTAGCTGTTGCGGTACTGGAAACCGCAATTGGGATGCAAATGGGTGAGCAAAGACAGATCGTCGGTGGCTTGGTCGGGATCGACGTCGATGAGGGCGTTCATGATTGTAAATGGGAACGTCGGCTGTCCATGGGGTTAGCATATATCAAATGGATTACATCGGTGCATCGGTGCACAGGTGAAGAGTGGAGTGTCGAGAATGACGTACCCCGGGTAGTACAAGGCCACTGAAAAAGGCCATGGCATGCGAGCTGATAGAGGTGAGGCTGCCATCGGCATCGCGCTGCTTCAAGTTGGCTACGGTCGCCGCGTAGTTGGGCCACTTCATCATGCCGGCAAAGCGTTTGAACATGCGGACTTGGCGGTTCTTGAGCTTGAGTCGAAGTTTCACTTGATCGGCCGATTTTCCATAGGCATCCACGCGGATGTTGTCCTGCCAGCGACGGGCGAGGGCCAGGTCCCACTGGAGCGACGGCGGGAGTTGCTGGAGAAGTTTCTCCTTGGCCCAGTCGCTGTGGTGGCGGGACGAGATGCGAAGGTCGAGTTCGATGCTGAGCAGTAGCTGGTGGAAGAACCGTTGATACTGCTCATGGTTGGAGTGGCCGGTGTCAAAAATAAAACGGGTGGCGACCTGGTTGCGCGGAACCGTAAAGTCGATCCAGTAGTCGGGGCGTGACAACACCAAGATTAGATCGGTAATCTGCTTGTCCAAAGTACGGTGGGGGCCAAACATTCGGTCGGGATCTCTTAAGAGGCGGCGATATAGGTTGCGGTAAAGGCGGTCCTCGTCGTCTTCGCATAGGCCATTCAGTTGGATGTCTCGTAGTCGCTGGCATATCTGTGTGAGGTTGACGTCGCGCGGGCGGACCCCGGAGTCGCGCAGGGCAATCGTCGGCGGCAAGGATCCAGAGAGGCCGGCCCAATGGTTCAGGGTAATGGTGCCCGGCCGTCGGCCAAAGCAAAATGCGAAGCTTGGCTGCTCGAGTGTGTCCCAAGGCGAGAGTGGAGTTTGAGATGAACTCGCAGAAGAGCCTGGCCCTTGGTTGATGCGCATTGTCATGAACTGCGTCATGGAGTTGTGTAGATCTATGCCGTCCGTCGAGATGTCGCCGTTGTTGCTGTTGTTCCTGTCCACATCCCTCTCCCCGCGGCGGTCGCCTCGTCCCCTGTCACGATCGCGATCCCCATCTCTGCTATGTCGTCCGCTTCGACTTGCGCCCGATGTCTTCTGGTTTCCCGTCGATGTGCTGTAGAGGGTAAAGTACTGGTCGGACATGTGCGGAACGTCCTTTCGGAAGCCGCTGTAGACAGGTGCACCCCGGGAAATGTACTCAATGGCCCCTCCCAGAGGGAGTTCTGTGTCGGCGGGGATGTTGTTCGGAGGCCACTCGGTTAACGGGCTGACTGGAACAGAGGAGTAGGAAGTCCCGTTGCTTTTCGGCGCGGGGCTTGCCTTGCCCTTTGCACGCTTTGTGCCGCCGGCGGACTTGGACATGGCCCTGTCAGGGTATTGGTAGACTGCCGCTTGATTGCCGCCATTAGCAGGCGCCGAGACCTTCTCTTTCTGGTATCTCGCTGGCTGCTGTTCCTGCACCGGAATGGGACCTGGCTGCCGGACTTGGGTAGGGCCTGGCCGGCGAAGCCCAGGAGGTGTTCTCCGAGTGGCTGGGACATGAACGTCTCCATCTGGACTGTCCCCTGTGGTCTTCTTGGGGTGGTTCTTTTCCTGATTCGTGTAGGTTAGCTTTGGGAGACACTTTCGTCATGTTTCGAGGATAGCCACAGCCGTACAAGTTTTGCATTTTTGCCCTTGGAGCTTCGCGAGCGGAAGAGGTTGCTCCAGAAACCTCGTTTCTCTTGTTTTGCGTCTTTTGTGGTGTTCATGGTGGCTCATTGTAATGTGAGAAGATGGTGCTGCTAAATGCGATGTTTGACATCGACTGGATCGAGGCGATCGATGATGGCGATGGTTCTGTGCTGCTTGTTTAGAATATATCTTGGAATGAGACGAAGGTGGTGAGAGTTGAAAAAATGTGAAGATAGTACAAGGATATGCGGAAGTTGAAGGGGCTCTTATGCAGATATTAAAAATATAAAGAATAAAAATGTAAAGTGCTATTAATTGTCGCCAGCCCGGCGGAGAGGTCGCATGTGGAGAACAGAGCCGAGGGCAAAGGATTGCTTTGATGCAACCACTTTGCCTCGCAGCTGGACTGGCTACTAAAAGGGAGCTATGTGTTGTTCGTGCACCACACTCTCGTATGCCGACTGCACACCCCTGCCCCGCGCGTTTATAGGAAGAGGCGAAAGTCAAACCCAGACGTGTGAGGTCAGAGGGAGGGAGCTTGGTATCCTTGGTATCTTGCGTGGCTGGGTGGCTGTGGGACAGGCCGATCTGGGCATGTGAGGGTGTGAGTGGTTGGTGGGCGGACGTAATGCGCTAACAGTCGTCAGCGGTTTGCGTTGCAGTTGAAAAACAACTCGCTGTGGCGGGACAGGAGAGCAGAAAGTGAAAAATCAAAAGTGAAGCAAAAAAGAGAATCGAGATGCGATATATTGGACGACCGGATTAGAAACTATGAGACTAGGAAGGAGCAAAAAAAGGGGAAGGCGCGCCGTGTCGTGGGTTACAACGGAATTGAATGCGGAAAGAGCGAGCCAGCCAGCCAGTTGCCCAAAAGACACTGAAAAGGTGCATGCATGGGACTGGACAAATTGGGAAGTTACGATGGGCGGCGGGCGACAAACACGGCATCGACAAAAGGGATGATAATGCAACTGCAAACAATAAAAAGCACAGGTAAGGAGGCCGCATATTGTGGGAATGCGTATGCTCTGAAAGCGTGCCAGCTATCCGGCACGGGCAAAGCACAGACTGTGTGATACGCGTAGATTAACTGTTTGCTACGTACTCCGTAGGCTCCCAGCAAACCGGCTGTTTCTGGTTGTAGCCTTTGTGTCTGGGGAAGGTGAGAGCGACGGAACTGGTGGTTGCCCATTTCTCGTCTCGAGGTTCTTCCTCCCCAAAAGGGCAATTTGTCAAGCCTGACTGGAAACAGAAGGCACGAGCCGCAACCAAGTGGGCAGTGAGTTGTCACGATCGAACGTCAAGTCCCCCCTCCGACGTTCTCCTATCTGTCTTGCCATCTCCTCATCGTCTCCTGCATACTTGTCTCGCCCGAGACATTGGCTGTTTGAGCGTTTTGCTTGTTTGTGGGCGAGTCGTTGCTTCTTCCAAAAGAGGCGGTCTGCGGGTAATTTACTGGTCTGTGCTGCAACGTTGGTGCAGCTCCGTTTTCTTGCTTCTCCTTTTTTGTTCTCTTATATTTTTTTGTCTCTCTTCTTCTTATTTCAAATGCGCCTCTCCTCCTCAGCTGCCTGCAGCCATATGCACGCAGATATGCACCTCCTGCCACCAAAATATCCCAGCCTTTACCAATCAAAAAGGAGCCCACGACGAGACGCCAAAACGTGTGTTTGGCAGAATGGGGCCAACCGATGCGCGTCTGGCAAGGCTGCAGCTTGGGATTGGGTGGCGGAGGGCAAAAAGAACGAACGTGAGTAGAAGACGAAGTGTTTCAAAACGAGAGGGCCAAAGAGGTTCGGAGCCAAGGCAACGACACTTTTTGCGGCGGCCTCCTCGCCTTTGGGCGACACTCCGTTTCAGCGAAACACAAAGTCTGTTGACAACTGGTTGGCTTCAAGATTGTGCCTCCAGGCGTGCCTACCAAAATGCTGTACTTTGTCAGTGGCACAGAGATTCGAGTGAAAGCATGCCACGATTGCAAGCAGCCACATGGTAGGCTGGGAGCGGCACTAAGCCGCCGTGGCTTGCTGTTAAAATAAACAAACGACATACGACGTCATACAGACACGTCTGGCTTCACTTCTCGACCCCCCATGTCTGCCAGTTTTGCCCGTCCGAGTAACCCCGAATGGCAGAAGGCCACATATAACAATGCCACCGCAAGATACGATGCAGGCGGCCATAACGAACATGCTCTCGTTCGCCAAATATTGCGAAACAAACTTGTAAATTACAACCTTGACAAGGCACCCAAAATAGAAATGCAGCTGTCCTAACGAATAAAAGAAACAAAAACAAGACCAAAGATGCAACTAGGAATACAAAATGGAACAGAAGACTAAACGCATGAAAACGACAGCCCTGTCTCGCTTTAATATGCTTGGTTGATTAAGAAAAATTGTGAGGCGGAGAGAAGAGACTTTGTTCTTTTGTCGCCCTCGTGCTCTGCCTTGCAATGTGCCACGTCTTCTGGACCGGCACTGCTCGGTTGCCTTTTGTTGTGGGGCCAACGTGTGGCGACTGGCCCAAGACGCGGAGAGACAAGAGCGGCATACGTCCGTGTCTCTCCTCCCAGGCCTGGTGGCTTGCTTGCATTCGCCCATAAGGTTATGCATGCACGTAGCTGCTGCTGTTACCAGCCTCCGCAATACGGCTGGCATCGTCGTCGGCCCACCGCTGGAACGCACGGCGGTACGCAAACACAAGATTCAGAATCAGCGCAATCATCAGCGCAACGCTCACGACCACCGGGCCAATCATGTCGTCAAAGTCGTGACCACTGCGCGCCACAATCATGCCGCGGCGTATGTGCAGCATGTACCAGCCCCAGAAGCCCGTGAAGACGGCCACGGCAATGTAGGCAACGCCCATGCCGAGCGCAACGGCGTTGTCGCTGCTGTTGGCGGCGGCTGTGAAGAGGGCCACGGCCAGCGTGCCCAGCAGAATGGCAATGTGCTGCCACTTCAGGAACGTGCGCTCGTTGGCCAGCCACACCTTGGGCTCAATGTGCAACGGGCCGTCGTTCTTAAGCCACTCGGTCGGCTCCGTGACACCCTCGGGCAGCACGGGCGCCTTGTCCTTGGAGCGGCGCCACTGGGCGTACCGCGTCATGGAGAAGGACGGCAGCACCGACGAGATGGTGCCGTAGCCCGCCGTGCGCGTCGCGCCGTTCGAGTCGTGTCCGTTCGCGCCGGCGGCAGCCGACGACGACGACTCACCCTGCTCACCAGCGGCGCCAGTGCTGGCGCCGCTGATGCCGCTGACGCCCGACTGCGACTGCAGGCGCTGGGCAATGGACGTCTCGGCAGCGAGGCGCCCGGCGAGGTACGACGACGACTTGGCGGCCGGCGAGCTCTTGTTTGGCTTGGCCGACGACCCCAGCTTGCTGGTGCCCAGGAAGCTGCCGACAACCTGTTCGTCGGCCGCACGCTGGGCGCGCCGCAGCTCCTCCTCCTCGTAGGCCTCTTTTGGGTCGCGGCGAATGTCGCGGTCAAGGTCGCTGAGCCAGAAGGGCAGCTGGTTGACGTAGTCGTCAAAGAGCACGGCAGCACCGTGCACAAACTTGGAGAACTGCGGCACGGGGTGCACCAGGTGGGAGGCCATCAGGTCCTCGACCCAGGCAGGGCTCTTGCGGCTGGTGCCGTCCTCGCGCACCTTGATCTCCAGCACGGCAAAGGGGAAGCGCGACACGTCGCTGGGCGGCAGCTCCGAGAAGGGGTAGGTGACGTTGCCCGTGTCGATGTCGCGGCGGTGCCACTCGGACGGTTCGCGGCACGGGCGGCGCTGGTCCAGGTTGTCCTCGCGGATAAAGGCCAGGCTGGTGTCGATGGAGACGCGCACGCGGTCGTCGGCCGGCTTCTGGAACGCAGTACGCACGTAGTTGGCACGAAGCACGGGCTCGAGCTGCTTCTCCTCGACAAACGACTGAATGGCGTCGGCCGTCGTCTTGAAGGCCGTAATAGTCTCGGCCTGCTCGCCCTGGCGCTCCATCTTCTGAATGGTCTTCTCCATCTTGTACTTGCCGTCGAGGAACGGCTTGACGTACTTGTCCTTGATCGTGATGCGGCTCTCGTCGCTGGTGCCGTCGTGGTGCACGACCTTCTGGTCCAGGTACAGCTCAGGCTTGTTCGCCAGCTGGCCGTACCAGCGCAGCCGCAGCGAGCCGGCGTTGTCCGACTCGCTGTTGCGGTCGAGCTTGGCGCGGTACAGGTCGAACCTGTCGTTGTCAAAGTACAGCGACGTCAGCGTCGGGTCCACTGTCGCGTCGGCCTCCTTAGCAGACGACTCGCTGTACACGAGCGCCGGAAGGTGCCGCAGGACCATCGTCTTGACCTCGAGTAGGTTGTCAGGATGGACCCAGACTGTAGGCACGGGTTACGGATTTGGTTAGTCAGATGTCAATGCCGCGGGAAAAGAGGACATAATGTCACCAGGAGGGGTGGGATGAGATTCGTTACTCACACTTGAGCGCCTTGTAGCGCTCGCCATTGTGGTTGGTCTCCTGCTGCGTCTCTAGATCGACCGGCAGGTTGGCCTCGTCGGGGTTGAGGTACTGGTGCACGGCCTCGTACATGAGCGACAGCTTGGCCAGCAGCGGCGAGTAGCCGGCCTCTGAGTTGAACGGCCGGCGCGTCAAGCTGACCTGCATCATCGGCCGGATGCGATAGTGATTGCCACGCTTGCGGTCGTGCTTCTTGACAATCTTGAGGAAGCCCGTGTAGTTGAGGCTGCTGTAGCGTTTGAGCTCGCGCAGTTCGTTGGTGATGCTGTCGAGCTCGGTCTCGATCTCGCGCACGCGCTGCACCGTGATCTCGCTCTTGTCCTTGGCCGCTGCGGCCGCCACACTGCCGCTCGCGCTGCCCTCGGCCGTCGCCGAGTCGGACGTGGTGCTGCCGCCGCCGGCGTCGTGCACGGGCGTCAGGTCGCGCAGCTTCTCGAAGATGGCGTCGGCACGTTCACGCAGCGAGTTGACACGGTCCTCCTGGAACTTGGCGACCTTTTCGAGCTGCACATTGAAGATCTCGTCGCAGAAGCGGTTCTCGTCGTCTTCGGTCCAGGTGGACTCGCCTCCTTCGGTGTCGGAACCAGCGCCCTCATCGTCGCGCAGCAGCGCCTTGAGCTTGCTGTAATCAATGTACTCGGCCTTCCATGGCGGGTAGATGGACTCGCGCAGAGTCTTGCCGAACCGCATTGTGGCGGAACCGTCGCGGGTTGTCGAAAAGCCGGTACAATCGACGATGGATCGAAGGTCAAGGATGAAAGAGACGACAACAAAACCCGGAAACCCGTCAAAATCAATCCAACGAGAGGAGACGAAACGAAGCGACGGTATCCAAAATTGACGTCGTGAGAAACAAAAGAGAAGAGAGCAAAACAACAAATGCCACGATATTGTCCAAAGGAAGTCCAATCGTGCGTGCAAAAGTGGAAAAACGAGACCGGATCGAGGCAAGCTTCTGCGTGGACTTGCTTTGGCAGAGAGATTTGCAGATTTTCTGTGCTCCATACGAGGTGGTGACGTCTCGGCGTATTTTGTCGCTCTCTTGCCTAATGCGTTGCCAGGCCTCATTGAACAATGGAAGGAACGAGTATGCCCACGGCAGTCTAGCACGGCCTTAAAAGAAGGCGCCCCCACATAGCAACGGAGTACCTGCATTTTATACCACAAATTGCTAGGACCTTCAAGTACCAAGTCAAGCCGTGCTGCCCCGCTGGGATTGGTTTCACTGAAAAGCAGCTGCGACCCAGGAGAGCTCTGTGACCCCACTTCGACGCTCCATTGACCAATCGTCGAGCTGTGTTTTTGCACGTGTGGTTGCCCAAGATGGCCCTTCACCTTTTGCTCCAGTTTCTGCAGGAGCGCCCACGCTACACTATCGATATGGTTATGAAAGCCTATATTGGTGAGAGACCGGTAAAATCGGTTGCACGCACCATGAGTTCGATGCCGGGAATCAATCACCGAGTGCACGAGAAATAGACAAAAGGAAGCATGAGACAAGTCGACGGATGCAAGCCACGTTTTCACGTTTTCACGTTATACACTCTCGGCTCATATAGCCGAGCTCAAGAACGGCTGGAAAATGAGGCCGTAAGAATTCTCAAGAGAAGTTATATTATTACAACAACAAAAAGTGTCATACACAAGCAGTGAAGCCTATGAAAGTGGATTGGGTAGATGTCGAATGCGATTGTTTGTCTGAAACGACGGTCTCCACAGCTCGTTTGCCAGTCATTGAACAACGTCGACCGCGATGAGGTGACAGGCAATTTTGAGCGTTTTACTGAGCTCTTATAAACAGATCAGCATTTCAGCTGTATTTAAGCACTCATAGCATTCATCACGTGAAAGGGATCAATTTACAATGTTTTTTGTGGGAAGCTAATCAGGAGACTCGTATGTACATAAATAAATAAAAAACTCATCAAACATAACACACAGGTATATATATGAAGCAACAGACGTGGAAAATGCAAAGCAAACAGGAAACCTCCCGACTGCAGATTGCCGCCTCCCGTTTCCGAATACACCATGGGTAACGAACAATAAAAGCAAATGGAGCAGGTCAGACAAGAAAACATGAAAATGCATGAAACATGACAAAGGAAAAAGAAAAAGAAAAAAACGAAAAAAAAACCGGAAGAAAACATGATTCAATCTCAAGGACGAAAATGCTTCTTGCTTATGCGGCGCCAAGAACCTCCTCGGCCGTGCGCTTGATGATACCACCAGTCACCGGGAGCGAGGTCGACTTCTCGAGGAACAGATCGACCTCACGGGCGGCCTGGCGACCCTCGTTGATGCCCCACACGATCAGGGACTGGCCGCGACGGCAGTCACCCGCGGCAAAGATGCCCGGCACGTTGGTGTTGTACTGGCCGGCGGGCGTCTTGACGTTCTTGCGGGCGTCCTTCTCGATCTCGTCGCCGAGAACGCGAGCGTCGGGGCCCAGGAAACCCATGGCCAGAAGAACGAGATCGGCGGGGAAGAACTGCTCCGAGCCCTCAATCTTCTTCATGTCCCAGCCGCCGCTGGCCGAGCGCGTCCACTCCACACGCTGGGTGTTGATGCCCTTGACCTTGCCGGTGCCGTCGTCGACGAAGCTGTCCGACATGATGCAGTACTCGCGCGGGTCCTTGCCGTGGTGCTGGCGCACCTCCGTGTGGCCGTAGTCCACGCGGTAGATGCGGGGCCACTGCGGCCACGGGTTGTCGCGCGCGCGCTCGTTGGGCGGCTGCGGCAGCAGCTCGAAGTTGACAATCGACTTGGCACCATGGCGCAGCGACGTTCCAATGCAGTCGTTGCCGGTGTCGCCACCGCCAATGACCACGACGTGCTTGTCCTTGGCCGAGATGTACGTGTTGTCAGCCAGCTCCGAGTCGAGCAGCGACTTGGTGTTCTTGTGCAAAAACTCCATGGCAAAGTGGATGCCCTCCAGGTTGCGGCCGGGGATCGGCAGGTCGCGAGCGACTGTGGCGCCCGTAGCGATCACGACGGCGTCGTTGTCGGCCTTGAGGTCCAGGAGCTTGATCTCCTCGCCAATGGCGACACCCGTCTTGAAGGCGACGCCCTCGGCAGCCATAAAGTCCGTGCGGCGCTTGACAATGCGCTTGTCGAGCTTCATGTTGGGAATGCCGTACATCAGCAGACCACCCAGGCGGTCGGCGCGCTCGTACACAGTGACGGAGTGGCCGGCACGGTTCAGCTGGTCCGCAGCAGCCAGACCCGCGGGGCCCGAGCCGATGATGGCGACCTTCTTGCCCGTGCGGACGGGGGGCGGGGTGGGAACCATCCAACCCATCTCGAAACCGCGGTCGATGATGGCGCACTCAATCGACTTGATACCAACGGGGTCCTCGTTGATGCCCAGGACGCAAGCACCCTCGCAAGGAGCAGGGCAGACACGTCCAGTGAACTCGGGGAAGTTGTTGGTCATGAGCAGGCGGTTGAGAGCATCTTGCCACTGGTTCTGGAAGACCAGCTCGTTCCACTTGGGGATGATGTTGGAGATGGGGCAACCAGTGTCCGACTGGCAGAAGGGAACACCACAGTCCATGCAGCGGGCCGACTGGTACTTGAGCTCGTCCTCATCCAGGCGGCTGGACAGCTCAGCCCAGTCCTTGGTACGCGTCTTGGCCGAACGGTACTTCTCCGAGCGGCGGTGGTACTTCATGAAGCCCTTGGTCTTGTCCAGCACAAGCGCCTTCTTCTTCTTGTCGGCAGCGTGGTCGCCAACGCTGTCCTCCAGGTCCTGGAGAGCACCAGCAGAGGCGGCGGCAGGCTTGGGGGTAGGGGGAGCGGCCTCCTTGATGGCGGGCAAGTTGTACTCAGCGCGCTTGGCCTCGGCGGCCTTGGCGGCCTCCTCAGCAAGAACACGCTTGTAGTCGACGGGGAGAACCTTGATGAAGCGAGGCAGGGCACGGTTGAAGTCCACCAGGATGCGGGCAGCCAGCTCAGAGCCCGTGTAGTGGTGGTGGTCCTCGATCAGGCCACGCACAAAGGCAATGTCCTCGGGGTCCTCGACGCCAGACGCCTCCACCATCTCGGTGTTGAGCTTGCCCAGGAAGTCGTTGTCGACGTCCAGGACGTACGCGATACCACCGGACATACCAGCAGCGAAGTTGCGACCAGTGCTGCCCAGAATGATGACGCGACCACCCGTCATGTACTCACAACCGTGGTCACCGACACCCTCGACAACCGCCGTGGCACCCGAGTTGCGCACAGCGAAGCGCTCGGCGGCAACACCGCGGAAGAAGCATGTTCCCTTGGTAGCACCGTACAAGCAGACGTTGCCGATCAGAATGTTCTCCTCGGCCTTGAACACTGCCGAGCGGGGCGGGTAGATAACCAGGCGTCCACCAGACAGGCCCTTGCCGACGTAATCATTGGCATCACCCTCCAGCTCCAGCGTAACACCGGGGGCGAGGAACGCACCGAATGACTGGCCAGCCGAACCCTTGATGTTGACGTGCACAGTGTCGGTGGGCAGACCGGCCTCGCCGTAGCGCTTGGAGATTTGGTACGACAGCGACGTACCCATAGCACGGTCGGTGTTAATGATGTCGCACTCAATGCGCGACGGCACACCCTTGTCGAGGGTGAGCTCGGCCTCGGAGATCAGCTTGTTGTCCAGGCGGACGTACAGCTTGTGGTCCTGCTTGCGGACGTTGAAGGTGGCGACACCAGGGCGCAGCTTGTGGGCCGGGGTCAGGATAAGCGACAGGTCAATGTTCTGCATCTTCTTGGACTTGAGGTCATCGCGGACCTTGAGGACCTCCACGTGGCCAATCATTTCGTTGACAGTGCGGAAACCAAGCTTGGCCATGATGGCGCGCAGCTCGTTGGCAATGTAGTAGAAGAAGTTGATGACGTGCTCGGGCGTACCCTTGAACTTCTTGCGAAGCTCAGGATCCTGCGTGGCAATACCCACAGGGCAGGAGTTCCTAAACAAACAAAAAAAATATTAGTTACCAATCCAATAGAAAGGACATTGCCAAAGGGGCCATTAAAATATGCCAAAATAACAAGAATAGTAAACGTACAAGTGGCACTTGCGCATGAAAATGCAGCCCATGGCAATCAGGGGAGTGGTGGCGAAGCCCCACTCCTCGGCACCGAGCAGACAGGCCATGGCGACGTCACGACCAGTGCGGAGCTGACCGTCCGTCTGCACGACGACACGGCCACGCAGGTCGTTGAGCACAAGCGTCTGGTGCGTCTCCGCCAGACCCAGCTCCCAGGGGAGACCGGCGTACTTGATACCAGTCCAGCGGGAGGCACCCGTACCACCGTCGTGGCCAGAGATGAGGATGTGGTCGGCCTTGGCTTTGGCGACACCCGAGGCAACGATACCGACACCCGTCTCGGACACCAGCTTCACCGACACGCGCGAGCGGGGCGACGAGCACTTGAGATCGTAGATGAGCTGCTTCAGATCCTCGATGGAGTAGATGTCGTGGTGCGGCGGGGGCGAAATGAGACCGACACCGGGGGTCGAATGACGCGTGCGGGCAATCGACTTGGTGACCTTGTGGCCGGGCAGCTCACCGCCCTCACCGGGCTTGGCGCCCTGGGCCATCTTAATCTGGAGCTCATCCGAATCGGCCAGGTAGGCCGAGGTGACACCGAAGCGGCCGGACGCGACCTGCTTGATGGCCGAGCGCATCGTGTCTCCGTTGTCCATGACCTGGGAGCGCTCCGGGTCCTCACCACCCTCGCCCGTGTTGGACTTGCCGCCGAGGCGGTTCATGGCGATGGCGAGCGTCGAGTGCGACTCCATGGAGATGGATCCGTAGGACATGGCACCCGTGCAGAAACGGCGCACAATCTCGGTCCAGGGCTCGACCTGGTCGATGGGGACGGGCGTGCACTCGTCGAACTTGAAGTCGAGCATGCCGCGCAGCGTGCAAGACTTGATCGACTCGTACTCGGCGCGCGAGTAGGCCTCGTAGGACTTGTCGTTCTTGGTGCGGACGGCATCCTGGATGTTGGCAATGGAGGTCGGGTCGTTGATGTGAGCCTCGCCGCCGTCGCGCCAGTGGTACTCGCCGGACTCGGTCAGACCAGGAATGAGGGTGGTCTGGCGCGAGGGGAAACCGCGCTCGTGGAAGCGGAAAGCGTCCTCGGCAATGAGGCTGAAGGTGACACCCTTGATGCGGGTGGCGGTACCCTTGAAGCAGCGGTCGACCACCTCGTCGTCCACGCCGAGGGCCTCAAAGATCTGGGCACCCTTGTAACTGGCCAGGGTCGAGATACCCATCTTGCTCATGACCTTGAGGATACCACCGTCACAGGAGTGCTTGTAGTTCTGGATGAGCTGATCGTCGCTGAGCTTGACCTTGAGCAGCTTCTCACGGTTGAGCTTGACAATGCATTCCATGGCAAGGTAGGGGTTGATGGCATCGGCGCCGTAGCCGAGGAGCACGCACATGTGGTGCACCTCGCGGGCCTCGGCGGTCTCGACAACAATGGCAGCCAGCGAGCGCCACTTGTTGCTGACAAGGTGGTGGTGGACCATACCAGAGGCGAGCAGGGCCGACACGGGCACGCGGTCAGCCGACGTGTTGCGGTCGGACAGAACAATGACGCGGTCGTGGTTCTCGATGGCGGCAGTGGCCTCCTTGCAGATCTCATCGAGGTGACGGATGTAGCCGTCCACACCCTCGCTCTTGGGGAACGTCAGGTCGATGGTCTTGACGGTCCAGGCAGGGAACTGCTTGGCGATGTTCTTGATCGAGTTGAACTCGGGGATGGAGAGGATGGGGCTGGGCAGCAGCAGACGGCCGCACTGCGACGCATCCATCTCGAGCAGGTTTCCCTGGGGGCCGACGTAGCACTCCAGCGACATGACAATGGACTCGCGAATGGGGTCGATGGGAGGGTTCGTGACCTGCGCGAACAGCTGGCGGAAGTACTCGTACAGGAGGCGGGGCGCGTCTGCGAGACAGGCAAGCGGGGCGTCGTTTCCCATGGAACCGAGGGCCTCCTTCTCGTCCGAGGCCATGGGGGCCAGCAACAGGCTGACCTGCTCGTAGGTGTAGCCAAACGCCTGCAGGAAGGGGTCGGTCTGAACGCTGGCGTCGGTGGGCTTGGGAGCCAGCGCGATGCTCTTGTCATCCTCGAACTTTTGGAGCACGGCAGGGAGGGTGATGAGCTCCTTGTCGATCCAAGAGCGGAAGTCCTGGCGGCTCGAGACGGCCTCTTTGAGCTCCTTGTCGTCGATCAGGCGACCAGCATGGGTGTCGACGAGCAGCATGCGGCCGGGCTGCAGACGGCCCTTGGTCAGAACCCGCTCCGGGTCGACGGGGATGGTGCCGACCTCGGACGCGCAGATGATGCGGTCGTCGTCCATGATGTAGTAGCGGCAGGGGCGCAGGCCGTTGCGGTCGAGGTTGGCACCGCAGTAGCGGCCGTCGGCGAAGGTGAACAGGGCAGGGCCGTCCCAGGGCTCCATCTGGCAGGCGGCCCACTCGTAGAATGCGGCCTTCTTGGGGTCCATGTGCGCGTTGCCCTGCCAGGCCTCGGGGACCATGAGCATGACAGCCTCGGGCAGCGAGAGCACGCCGTTGATGGTCAGCAGCTCCAGGACGTTGTCAAAGGCAGCGGAGTCGGAGCCGCCGTCCTCAACGACGGGGTACAGCTGCTCAAGCTCCTCGCCAAAGATATCAGACTGCATGACACCCTCGCGGGCACGCATCCAGTTCTTGTTACCGCGCAGGGTATTGATTTCACCGTTGTGGGCAGCCCAGCGCAGGGGCTGCGCGCGGTCCCAGGAGGGGAACGTGTTGGTAGAGAAGCGCGAGTGGACGAGGGCAAAGTGCGCCTCGTAGTCGGCGTTGACGAGGTCGTGGTAGTACTGGTAGACCTGAATGGGGGCAAGCTGACCCTTGTAGACAATGTTCTTGTTGGACAGGGAGCAGAGATAGAACCAGTTGTGCAGGCCAATGGTGTGCGTGGCACGCTTGCGCAGGACGAACAGCTGGCGCTCGAACTGGCGCTCGTCGAACGTGTCCGCATCGGTCGAGGCGGGCGTCACGCCCGTGCCGTAGGCCGACTGCAGGACGACGAACGGCTGCAGAATGATGGGCTCGCGCGACTTGGCAGCAGGGCCGAGCAGAGTGGAGTCCACAGGCGGCTGGCGCCAGCCGAGGACACGCAGGCCCAGGGACTCGGCAATGTCTTCCAACTGCCGCTTGGACTCCTGCAGGGTCTCCGTGTCGGGCTTGAAGAACAAGTTGCCGACGGCGTACTGGCCGGGGGGTGGCAGCACGATGTTTACCTCGCGCTCAAAGTTCTTGACGAAGAACTTGTGAGGAATGGAGGTCATGACACCGGCGCCGTCACCATCGCGAGCATCCGAACCCACGGCGCCACGATGGGTCATGTTGCAAAGCAGGTTGCGAGCATCGCTGACGATCTTGTGGCTCGGCACGCCCTTAATGTGGCAGGCGAAACCGACACCGCAGGCATCTTTCTCAAGGTTGGGATCGTACAGACCCCTGCGAATTGGTTAGCAAAGTGAAAGTGGTCTGTCTGGCTTTTCGCCCTGTTGGAGCACAAACTATACACAGCAGCACACGCAGCCAAAACTTACTGCTTCACCGGCAGAGCACCGGCCCAAGAGCCATTGTTCTCCGTCTGGTACTCGTAGGGAGTGTACTTCTCTTCGTTGGCGTCGTTGATTTTCCGGTCGTCGAAATCGGCCGTCACGCCCATGCTAGGCAAGCCGTTTGTTTTAAAACCGGGAAGCGGCGGGGGCGATTGTTGTTGAGAAGGGAAGGGGGTCGGTGGCCTCGGAAGCTGGGAACGCAGCTCAGACCGATAACAAGTTTTTTTAATCTGTCAGGTTGAGGTTTTAATATAAGAGCACCAATGGTAGGAAAAAAAGAGAAAGAAAAGAAAACGAGATCCTCGCAAAATAGTTCTCGAGACTATATAAGAACTCGAGTCTCCAGGAACAGCAGAACAGAGTGCGCGAGGAACAGAGAAGCGAGGTGATTGGTGAGTCGCACAGAGGGAGCCGATAGCAGATAGTGGTTTTGATGTGGGGGTAACAAGCAGCTGTGAATATGCAATGTGAATGGATGATAAGGCGATCGTTTGGGGGAAATTGACAACGTCGACAGTGACGAGGGAAGTCGGCGAAGTTTGTAGGAAGCGGAGCGGAGAAGATGCAAGAGGAAAAGTGAAAAGAGAGCAGAGGAACGCAGAAGAGAAAAGGCCGGAAGAAGACTGAACAGCGACGAAAGGTCAAGCGAGAAAGGCAACATCTCCAGCTCAAGGCCAGGGACAGAGCGAGACGGCGGACTGGCCAATGGCAGGGCGTGTAAATTCCCATTTCCCATGCCAGTGGCGAACAAAGAGCGGCCAGAGAGCACAAGCTTCGTAGCTCACGACCTCTTTGGGGCCGGAGTCAGCAGCAAGCGTTTTGGTGCGATTTGGAGGCGCTGTTGTTTTCGGGCCAAACGGTAGAGGGGGGGGGGCAGCCCTGACAGCCTTGGTAAAAGAAGCTGCTGATTGTTGGTTTCGGGACACTAAAGCTATGGGGGATAGCACCACGAAAAGAGAGACGGCGGGAGGGAGGAGTCAAAGCGAGGCGAAATGAAGCAATTGAGAAAACACAAGGACAGTTTTTGTCCCCCCCTTTTTGTCGTGATACTTTTGATCGTCCTTCGCTCTTTCCTTTCGTCTAGTTGTCGGCAGACGTGGAAACTGCAGGCTGTGATTATGACGACAGCCAATGGCAGGTGCGGCAAGTCCCCAAATGCGGAAAGCACCAGCGTCCTTTGAAATGCGACCGCGCGGAAAGAACGCAGGCTGGCAAAGAAAGAGCTGCCCTCATGCTCTGCAATCTCCAAATTACACAACTCCCCCACAAAAGGCCCAATGAGACTGACATCATTGGCCTTGTGAGAGAAATGCGACATGAGGAGAGAGATGGAGGTGGGGTGGTATTTTCCGAGCGAAAAAAACGAGACAGAAGAACAGCGAAACAGGGCTAGCCACAAATCCGCGCCCATGTCAACCCCTGCCCATAAATTGGGGGAAGAATGGGGACGATTCGTTTCCTTCTGCGCCTGGTCACGAGGGGAGACGCTGAGGGGAGGCGCAAGCAGCACGTTCTAGGCGAGATTTGGTGCTGAGGAGCGGCCGGGATGTGTGGAAGCGAGGGTTTCGTGCTTGCTTCTTTGGTGTGCTGTCTGTGCTGCCATGATTGGGAGATATTCGCGCGAGCGTGCGTGCGTCTCGCTGTTGTGTCCCGTTGCGATTTTGTGTGCTTTGGTGGCCAATTCGGCTCGATTGTGCTGCTCGTTTGCTCTCCCGGGAATCACCGGACCTGGTGATGGGCGTTGCGCAGCCCCAGGCGGCGCATTCGCTGCATTGCGCACGCCACAAACTTGGTGCAGTCGTGTGCAGTCGTGTACAGTCGTCTCGTCTCCGGTGGCCGGATCACATGCGCTCGTTTCTGCGGTGCGTCCCCAGTTCCCAGCTCGTCACTCAGCCCGTGTATCGTTCGTCAGAGTGGAGTTCTGTTCTTTGGGTGATCCGGCGTAGTCCCCCATGGCTTGACGATTTGCGCTCTCTCGTCGCTGCGCGGCGACGACAGACGGGGACTGGCCGAAGGAGCGTCGTGAGGCGGCATGGCTGCAAAGCCACGCGGACCATGCTCTCGCGAGCCAGCCAGTTGCATACTGAGGCTCGGAGCGCGCCCCGTCGTCTTGCGTAACGTGCCCATGTCGGCCGGCTGGTCCAGTCTTCTTCCGCGTACAAAAAAAATGAACGGTGGAGGTGGTGAAAATGGGGATGAGAGGGAAGAGAAAAAGGAAGGCAAAGCACTTCACGAATTGGCGAGTGCTGTTCGAAGCCCGTTTGACGCCCTACTTCACACAACGAGACTTACCTTTTTATGGGACGTCGAACGACGAGAAAAACAAACGCTTTTGGAGAGGGCGGCAAAAATGCGGCAGGACGGGGATTTGTTCGTAGACGTTGGTATCACGATATTTCCGAATTGGGTATAAAATCACACAGCAAAAGCAGAATGCAGGAAGCAGGCTGGGAAAAGCTGGCGAAGGGGGAAAAGGTAAATAAACGGGGGGAGGAAAGGAAGAAGAAGAGAAGAGAAAAAGAAGAAGAAGAAAGGGAAAACAGTTCGAAGGGGGGGCGAAGGGGGTGAACGAGCGGCTTATATGGGATGGACCGCCAACACGCAGTTTTGGGCGGGCGTACGTGGGAAAGAACGCAGGCGTTAGGGAGCTGCTCTCCGTACGGACGAAGGCACGCTCCAGCTAGACTACGAAATGGGCTGGCTTGCCGGGATGGTGTGCAGAGATAGATGGGGGTTCTCTCGGAAGGCAATGAGTGACGGAGAGACTATGAGGGAACGAGGGAACGAGCGAAAGAGTACGAATTAGATGGATGGGCCAATTTCGTGGGACGGGATTGGTCTGTCCTGTCAGGTCGAACGGTGTCGGAGCAGGGTTTTAGCTCGTCGGAGAGGGCTGTAAGATAGGTGGAGGTACAGACACGAGGTCGCTGGCGAGTCAGAGACTGGGAATTGATAAAACCGGCGGCGGCCAATATTTTGGTAACGAAAAAAAAAAAAGTTGAGAGCAGAAATAAGGGCAAAAAGCATGTGGAAGGCGCCTGTGAGGCGAACGAGACCAACGCTAAGAGTGGGGGAAAGAGCGAAACAACCGGGTGGAGAGACGCTAACGACGTACGAAAACTGACAGCGACTCACGACGCACAACGACTCCTTTTCCTTTTTGTTTGTCCCTACCAACCGACCGTGATCCGCGCTAGCTTTTGTGTAAGTCGGCAGCAGGAGCGAACCAACCGCCAGGTCCGCGGAGCCAGGCTGTGCCAAAACGGCCTGGGCATTTCATAAAACACACCAGCGCGCCCCAAGCGACACTATTGTATGAAATAGTTTGCCATTATTTTCGGAAACAAGTGGTCCGCAGAGACGCCGCAGAGGAACTTGAACGAGCGACCTGTTCATACTGTCGGCAATAGGAATCCTGGCGCATTGTTGACAGAGACGCCGGACGAACGCTCAGACGCGTGATGTCTACAGAGGGAGAGACGACTGGGCATGTGATCATTTTGATTGCCTTCATCTCTTCCGTACCAGGCTGTCTGGGCAGTATGCAGAGGTCAGCTGAGTGTAACTTACCACAGTAGTGAAATTGTGCGAGAGGCAAGGGCCCTTTTCCGACCGCGGAGCACATCAGGCAGGTTGCTTCAACTGGACGGGGCAGAGCACACGAAACAAGGGACACGCGAGAATCAAGGCCCGCGAGCGGGTGTATTTTGTGGAGTGATGGGCGGGCGACGTGCTAGATTGGGCCATACTGACGCCGTGCAGCGCCTTGATGGAGCACAGGTGCAGCTTGAGCGCCCAACGAGGAAAAAGGTCAACAGATTAAGAAAATGCAAGGATGCTGGGCACGGGCTGGGCAAAGAAGCCTTGAGCCTTGCGTGTGGCCAATGCCAATGGGCTATGTCATAAATAAACATGCATCACGACGTGCAGGAGAGGGGACATTGGTGGGCAAAACAGCGCGACAAGTCACTGTTTAGGCACTCGCACGTACGACTTGTAATTGATCGAAAATACGGTGACGGACGTAACCGTGCCCGGTTCTTCGAGTGAGACCAAAGGAGAACGCCGCACGTACAGGGCTTGGTATGCTGTGCCCGAACATTGGCAAGAGATCAGCAGAAGACATATAAAGGCCACAATGTGCCGGAGGGTCTGCGATCCCGCCAAGAAATGCTTGTCTTACTATTTGTGTCATATTACTACTCAGCAGGAGGGAATCATAAAATTGTGAGGGCCGCCGTACAAAAATAACAAATTAAAAAGAGGCCTAGAGAGGAAAATGGCAGCTCCCACTTGAGATTTTTTTTTTGGTCTTCTTCGTCTCTGCATCATGCCCCTCCCTTTCAGCACACCTAAAATACCCCACACCGTTTGGGGAAATTGACAGGGGGAGGGAATCTGTGTGTTGTAGAGAGATGCACGACCCAGTCGCAAACTGGCAGGAATAAAAGATGAGGGCTCGGCAGGGGAGCTGCATGCACACCGCAGCATTCTATTCGCTGCCACCAACACAGACCTCCCAAAAAGGAAATTATTCTCTTTCTCAACAGAGGAGCAAGTTTGGGGAGGGGGGGGGGGGCGACAAAATGCCAGAGCCCTGGGGGCTTTTGGCCTTGGATCTCGACGCCCTGTTTGTTTTCCATTAGATATTGCCAACCAATCACCCGTGCTGCTTTTCAAAGGCAAGTGAAAAGGCTGCCCATGTCGCCTCTCTTGCATGAATTTACTCGGTCGCCAGGAGCCAGCCTCCGCGGACCATCTCTCTGCTCCGTTTTTTTAGTGCTGGCAGCAATGAGATGGACGAAAGCGAGACGAAAACGAGACGTATACGTCCGAAAATGAGCCGTGGGCCAAAGAGGAGACAGTCAACGCTACTCTCGCGCATTTCACCTGCGAGACTGAAGCCACGTAGTTGTCGGCGCGGATTTTAGGGAATGTGAGTGGTTACGGTAGCATTGGTGGCCGGCGGCAGGCTCTCTTTTTCGTCAACCACTTTCAACTCTTCCAAGTTTCTATCCGCGTAAGCACAACGCTACCGAGTATGTTTCTGTGCCAGGGACAAGGCGCTACCCAAGTCACATTTTTGAGACTTTTCTCCGTCTTCCCGTCGGGCCTGAGAGACGGTAACGACAGGACAAGTGCCAGAGCTTCGTCGATAGGTCTTAATTTCGGTAGTGCCAATTTGTGTCCTCCCGAGCCCTCTTTGTCTGGTTCCTCGGGTGTCGGTGTGAGACATGCGACATGAATCTCATAAAAGAGCCGCCATTTCTGCTACAGCGTGGATCCCCAAACTCAACCTTTTCTTTTGTCTAGCCTGTCGTACCATTTTGCTGACAGCCTCGACCAACCACATACCCGAAAAAAGGACCCTAGTTTTCATCGTCCAATACACTCGACAGCGGGAAAGGAGGCTGACCAATGACACAACCAGATTCTGAGAGGGCCACCATGTGTTTCGTGCAGCGGTGCTGCAGTGGAACGTTGGGGTTGGTTGGAACAAATGCAAAGGGTAGGCAAAAGTTGTGAGAGGCGAGACGAGGAGCAGGGTATGAGAAAACAGGGCGGTATTGGTGGTAAGAGGCTCAGAGGTTGGGGCCTCGTCTCGTCTCACAAACCACCGTCGTCTGCTGCACGTTGATACGTCAGTTGTCGATTGTTAAAAGAATCATCAACAGAAAATTGCAAGAGTCAGCCAATCAGCGACAAGAATTCTGGGAGACATGCAGCCTTCTTTCTTATCTCGAGCCAAGGAAATGGGGGGAGGGGTGCATCGCCCATCCTTTGGTGCCGCGCCATCTACAAACAGCGCCGCCTGGAAGATAAGCTACTGAGTAGGAAAGAGGGGGGGGGGGGGTGCATAAGGGACAGATGGAAGAAAGGAAGAAAAAGAGCTACGGGCCAGGCCCATCCGCTGTAAGTACCTTTTGCGCAAAAAGAGAGCGAGAATGACAGCGAGGTATGTGGGGGTTACAGCGTCCTTTGAGCCCACTGGGCGCCCTGCTGCAGGCAGAAACCCACTAAAGCCATCTTAATGGGGAGCCAAAAAGGCCGAGTTTACGGCAGGTTCACGACGGTGCGGCCTTCTTGGCCTCAAGTTTTTGTTCGATTTTCGACTTGTCAACTAATCCCGTGGCAGGGGTTGGCAGGCCACACTTCTGTTGCCCTACTGCAGATCTGTCCCGACGCACAGACGATTGGTGCCTCGGGGTAGGAAGAGGAGGGGCGGGCTAACGGCCAGTAAATACCTGGCTGTCTACCGTAGTTTTGCGATGACACTGGACGGCAGCACTAAACAGAAAAATAAAATACGACCGAGGATGTGGCTATTCAGGACTGCTCGTGTCGTATGTCGCTCCCTGCATGTTTGTCCCCACTACTGCAAAAAAGGCACACTCTTCGCAAAACAATGGACCACCACTCGGACCTTCCTTCCCTCGGAAACGACAGCAGGGAAGGAGCGACACTGATCTCGCCTGCATTGCATTTGAGCAGCCACCACCGACCCCCTACTACGTATTGCAGTTCATTGCGCAGTTCAGAATCTCCCATGCATGCAGTCACTGCTCCGCCAGGCATGTGTTGTGTGGGGGTTGCATACGATGTATCACTTCCGTGGCCGAATGTGGTCGACGAGACTCTCACCGCAGGCTGAGAATGGCAAAGAAACTCGTGATGGCCTCTGCATGCAGCCGTTCCACAGTCAGCCCGTGTACACCCTCGAGGTGAGGGAGACGAGAAACGCTACCAATCGGCTGCACAAAAAACAATACAATAGGAGGTTTGGGGTAAAGAGACGCCGTTCTCACAAGCCAGAGCCTGTTCAAAGGCAGGTCGGAAGGAACGGGCCTTCCAGTGCACATGTAGGAAGGCCATGTCCAACAAATACAGGCAGGAACGACGGGCGAAAAGCATGGAACGGGAGCTGGCGGGCGGGCGGACGGCGCCATGCGCAGTTGGACGTACGCCGTCGGGCACGTTTTGAACAGGCAATTTTGCTACGCGAACGTTTTACGCACAATGTTGTGTGCGAGCTAATGAGTGACAAGACCTAAGGATGGACACATGGAAAATGCTAATCGAAAACATCCTGCGTCGTTAGGCAACAATCGGCGTTCAGCATGTGTCTCGAAGGGGAGTTTAGACGAAAAGGCAGGGTCTGCGTTTCCACAGGTTCAACTGTGTCGTCTGTCGTCCAGTAGCTGCAAGCCTCTTCCGGAATCATCCGCAACAACACTCTTGTCGTCCCTTTCTCTTTTCTACACTGCAGAGTGGGGATTCCGCAGCGGCGATGGCGCGCCACAAATGTTTACACTAAGAAAGAAATTGGCCGAAATCGGCAACAAAAAAAAATGACAGCCTCTTTTTTATTCATTATTCTTCTCATCTTGTTCCTCCTACATTCCCTAGCTTTCAAGGAAAGAAAGTAAAACCACTCACATTTTTTCAACCCACACGCAAAGGAATAATTTGAAACTGACACGGCCATGTAAGATATGTTGGAATATGTCCCCTTCGAAGCCCTAATTCTGGTGGCGTCAGGGCAGAACCATGTTGCGAGACAAACAACGTCAACAGAGCGTGTCTTTGTCCCATTCGTTAGCCGCGTCACTATTGGTACTTCTCGGCCGCCCTGTAATTCTGAGCAAACGCCCCTAGACGTCAAGAGCCTGAAAGACCGAGCACAGGCTGTCGGTGTCTTCCTACTTTCCCCGGATGTAAGGTTACGCCGCAAACAGGTGCGGTCCCAGGCCTCATAACCGTGTCTCCATCGGGGAAAAGGGTTAGCGGACCAGGACCGCCTCTAGATTTCTGAAAGTGACCGGTCAACTCATGCTCTGTTGTTTCAAGATGAGGCCTGGAAACGAACCATTGCGGAGTAACTACGGAAAAGGGCCACAGCGCACGCCAGGGCGAACTTCCTGGCAAAATATGTGCTGACTGTCGAATGGTTCATTCCACGCTCAGGGGAAGTAAATACTACCAAAGCAACCTCGCTATTACCTCACGAAAATTCACCTGCCCCGTTTCGCTGCTTACCGAACCCCCGAAAATTCTTTAAAAGACGAGCAAAAGAAGGGGAAGATGGGGAAGAAAGCGACAGGGCTCAGCCCACGAGAATATGAACGCCTACCGCGGCCAGCCAATTTCAAATCGACAGAGGGTCCAGTCCGCCCTTCGGTCCCCGGTGCCCGGCGGAGTTGAAAGAAACAACACTAACCGTATTACGATGAATGCTGGATGCTGAGGCCCGAATAACAAAAGGGTCACATATACTCCGTAAGATACAAAATGAAAATCGCTCAAGAAGGCCGAGTCCGTCCTTGTCCTGATTTGCCAGAGGAGTAAACGGAGCACGAACAAAAAAGAAATTGAGATACATAAAAGAATAAGAGAGCCACAAAGAGTACGGCGTACATTCCATATCCAAAGCAAACCTCTGGCACGCGAAATATCTCACAAACAGGAGACAATCATCAAAGTGCATTTATTTTGTCTTGCCACTTTCATGCAGTGCAATATAAGCATAGGAAGCATGGGGCCAATTACCGAGGCCATTTGGAAGCCCGAGATGTTGCTCTCAAAGACAGCCCAGTCATAATACGCTCTCTTGTCATGTTGATGCCTCCTCGAAGACCAAGTTCCCTGTTGTGTTGGCAATCCTCGGTACATGAAATGGTCACCGACCGTTCCCGTGCCTTGTATCCGCAATTATGTGTTGCTCTTCAAACGCAAATGCAAAAGGCAATAGACATTGCACACGGTCCAAGCCGGTCAAAAAGAGGGGGAATAACGACAGATGGTACTCGATTGTCAGGGCTGACGAGACGACACAACAATGAAAAACCATCTGTGTAGTTAACTTGGAGCACTCCAGCACTCTTCAGGCAGCTTCGGGGGTCCTTGGTCCCTGTCTCACAGGCTCCTGTGTTGCTCGCAGGTCTGGCCAATCAGCTCTGTAAGCTCTGCCTGCCTCGACCTGGCAGGTTTAGCGCTAAACGCGCGGCTTGTCTCTGTGCACGGACCACTTGCGGGGGGTTAGGTGAGTTGAAGTATCAGAGTGAAGTTGCGCCCCCTGGGCCTGGTCCTTCCTACTGTTCGGTGTTGCCCTGGCGGGCGGTGAGCAAAACAGGCAACCTAAAACGCGCTGGGCATCCAACAACGAACAATTGCCGTTGGGGTCCTGGCATCACGAAAACGCGTATTTGGGCGAACCCCTCGACGACGTCATCCTGTCAGTTTTCTCTGCATCACGTACGTGCCATGGACCCAGGCCCAATGAACACAAGAGTCGCGTTTTCTCTTTGCACCTAGCCTAGTTTCCCGCTCGCACAAGGCTGCGCAAAACTGGCCACGGACAAGGACCACGAGCAAAAGGACGACGAATTGATCATCC
Organism: Sporothrix brasiliensis 5110; assembly: GCF_000820605.1. Classification (NCBI taxonomy): domain Eukaryota; kingdom Fungi; phylum Ascomycota; class Sordariomycetes; order Ophiostomatales; family Ophiostomataceae; genus Sporothrix; species Sporothrix brasiliensis. Next base: position 2,212,223 of record NW_024467137.1, on the reverse strand, counting down.
CCGGCGCCAGGGAGTCCACATCCCGCCCAAGCTGGTCGTTGCGAACATGGGCTCCTTTGTCCTCGACTTTTCGGCGTACAATGTAAGTCTCCTGGGACGCCTACATCAAAGGTGGTGCACCGTCGACGGCTTTGCTGACTTCTGTTTCTCGTGTAGGCCCTTCTCTCCAGCAACGGCCACAGCACGTCATACTATGGAACTGATGATGCTTACCTCGGCGGTGGAGATCCGGGATTGTCTGTCGCACCGGGGCGTCGGGGCGGCCACCTCAATCACCACCTAAACCAGCATCACCACCAACAACAGCAACAACAGCAGCAGCAGCAGCAACAGCAACAGCAGCAGCAGGGCGGTCCCTACAACCCTGGCCAGAACGCCTATCCCCGTCATCAGATCAGCAACCGCTACATTGTGTATGACCGCAACTCGCTCCCCGGCCTCGAAGCCGAAAAGACGTATCAGGATCGCCGGAAACAACACATTGCCAACTTTGGCTCCACGTGGCTCAAGCCGCCTGGCGTGGCCAAGACACTCTTCCAGATCCGCGAGGAGTGCCGCGAGCAAGAGGAGCAGGCCGAGGCCGAGCGGCGAGAAGAATTAGCGCAGCAGCTCGCACAGGCGGAAGCAGCCGCTCTGGATGGTGGAGACGGCACCGCACTGGAGGACGGCGGGGCGGGTGAAGGTGGCGATCTCACAGGCGACCCTGCTGGGATGACGGAGCTCATGGGTGTCGACGGGGACGATGCCGCGGCCGCTGTCGCTTCCATGGAGGCGGATATGATGGATGAGGATGGCGAGCTGGATCTAGACAACGAGGTCCCCGACGCCGACGCGGAAGACTTCAGCTTTGGTAACAACGATGATGGAGACGACCCGTTTGCCAGCTCTTCTGGCGACGAAGACCACGAAGACGATGAAGACGATGAGGACGACGAGGACGATGGCGGCAACGGCGGCGGGCGGCCCAGGATCCATGTCGAAAACGACAATGGCAACGAGAGCATAGCGGCAGGTTCTGGTGCTAGTGCAGGTATCGCCGACCTGAGCCAGGATGACGCCGAGGCGGATCCGCCCCAGCACTACACACACGGCAGCAGTCAGCAGCAAGCGCGGCAGGGCGTCTACGTGTCTACACCGGCAGCCGCTGCTATGACAGCCGATACACCTGTACGTTCGCTCGAGGAACAGCGTGCGCAGGCACAGGCGCGAGCCGCTGAGCGCCGCGAAATGCGCCAAATGCGCGCTGCGGAAGACCGCATGCGCGCCATGCGTGCCCATCCCCGGCTGTCGGGAGTCGGTTTGAGTATGGGCATGGGTTTGTATGGCGATGAAGACGACCTGGACGAGGAGGACCAGGAACAGATGCTACAGGAGGACGACTTGGTGCGCGAAATGAGCAGCCCTGGTGCTGCCGCGTCGCACCACCGACAACCGCAACAGCAGCGACAGCGCCGCCGCCGCCTGCGCACAGAGGACAATAACAACAACAACAACAACAACAACAACAACAACAACAACAACATTGCGCGCGGCCATGCCAACAGCAGCAGCTTCATCGACGATCACATCCACCAGGACAACGACGCCGGGTTTGAGCAGGACGGCGACGACGGGGGAGTCAGTGGCCTCGAGATGGACATGGATGCGGATCTTGATGGCGACGACAATGGTGCCATGGACCTCAGCGCCTTTGGTGACGGCGGATACGAGCACACCGACACCGAAGCCGAGCTCAGTAGCAGTGTGGTCGGCGGTGGCGACGATGGACATGACGACGGCCACCTGCCGCACCAAAATTTCTTGGCGCTGGCTGGCGCCGCGTCCGGCAGCAGCAGCATGGCCGCTCCTAGATCGAGCGGTGTTGGCATGGGCGGCATGGGGCACGGCCATGGTCACGGCCATATGTCTGGCGTCACTGCGAGCGGCAACCGCCACCGCCAGCAGTACCGCGGTAGCCTGACGCGAAGCGACCGCAACAGCATGGACATTAGCAGTCTCCTGTCGCAGGATGGCAGCAGTACCTTTGGAAGCAGCCCACAAGTACGGCGCCTGTAATTGGTACGTCGACGGCAGGGCGTACGTGTGTGCTTATTTTTTAATTCTATTTTATACGAGCATCATCAAGGAATTATGGAATACCCAGGCGTCTTCACTTCTTCGACATGGTTACAAAATAAAACTAGCAAGAGCAATACAGCATTTCATGAAAAACCATCCCGAGTCTTGACCAAAACTGTTGCGTCTGCATCAAAATAGAAGCGAAGTTTATTAGCACAGTACGATGTATATTCCAGGGGGTCACAATGAGGGATACAGTAACCCGAGAGCAGGCTTGAAATTCAGAACAAGCGCCTCCAGGACCCAGCCCATATACATTTAAAGAGCAAGGCGAGGGCGAGAACAAACCCATATATCCCGTTCCCTTTGCTGTTCCAGATAAAACAAAAATGAAATAAAAAAACAAGTAAACGCCGTTTCTAATGCAGGAAAGATTCCAATAGAAAAAGCAACATTTTTCACCTCGCCCTCTCCCGAAGATGCCACTCTCAATCCCTGTGTCTGTTTCCGTCTTGTGTTGTTTGACGGTAGCGTGGCGATAAAAGTTTTTGTCGTCGTGATAAAGAATAGACTCCCTCTTAGAACAGCCACACGTAGGTGAACAGAAGGCCAACGAAGAAAAAGAAGCCAAGCCAAATGCGCCAGCTAATACCGGTGCGCTCAGCCATTACTAGCATGCGGTTCATCGTTCCGCGCAGGCGCACGCGTGTTGCATCGAATGTGTCGTTCATCTTCTCGGCGAGTGCCGACGATTCGCGAATCTCTTCCCCAATGGCGACGGTCATCTAGTCCTATGTCAGCAAACCCGTTCCCGCGGTAGATGAGGACCATACGCAGTGTCAACGTACATCTTTTAATACGCGAACCTTGCCAAGGATACCCTCGATTTGGGAGTCGTTTTGGCTCTCGAGCTCGTTCAGTACGGCATCGCTGTACTGGCCTCGCTTATTTGGTGTTGCCGACCGGTAGCCGCCGTTTTGCGGTGCCAGGCCATTGCCGTTGCCATTGCCACCCGGATAGCCGTAGCCATAGCCAGAAGGGCTGCCTCCTGGTGTGCCAAAGCGACTCGGGCTTGCGTTCATGTTGCGTCGGTTGGCGCTGGCGTCGGCACCGGGGCCCGTGTAACCCTCAAAGAGGGCACTGCGCGGGTCGCGCTGGTGCAAATTTGAGCTGCCAAACCTGGAGGAGGGCAGATGTTAGCAGGAACAGCTCAGAGAGTGAGAGTGAGAGTGAGAGCAAGCGACCAGGGCTTCAACACATCAGTGAGACGGTCGAGGCGGACGTAGAAGCGGCACAAAAGGTTGCGGAGTGTTCGGTATTGGGAGTGGCGTGGCGTATATTCGATACGTAACCTCGTCGCACATTACTGGGTTGTAAAGTCCATCACCGATGGGCGTCGAGGGCGAGATCGAAAGGTTGGGACGACAGTGACGTCGCTGCAGGTGTCGCGTGTCGCATTGTCGGTGTCGCAAAATAATTCTGTCGATCCGAATAGATCCAATAGCGGCACAACTGTGGTCTTTGTAGGGCCAGCTATTTGTAAAATCGTAGGAATATGATGCTTCGCATCGCGTCGCGGCGTACCCGGTTATCGTCGAGTCCGAAAGCGGCCACGGTGGCTCATTGTTGTTGGCGACATCTCGGGAATGGTGTTTCTTCTGCCATTTTCCTTGCCAAGCTCGGCGCTTCTTTCTGCCGCTGGTTGCCGCTTCACCGCTGGTGACTCTGGAAGACGAGCACAAGAATAAGATGCTTACCTAGATGATGCCATCTTGGCGGCTGTAAGTGTGTGGGAGGTGTTTTTTGTTGGAGAGAACAGGTAGAAGAGCGAAAGGAAAAGAATGAAAAAGGAGAAGAGGCAAAAGCGATCTAGATCTGTAAAGGGGGGTGACAGGTGTCGTCAAAAGGAAGGATGGGTCAGTTGCACCTGCCGCTCGTTAGTATCAGGTACTTCAGTGGCGGTAATGGTTCGCCAGGAAGGAGTGTAATTTGGAGAAAACGGAAGGCGTCACCAATGACCGACAGCTGTGGTGGGGAGGATCTGCACCGGAACAAGTGACTCCATAGGTGGCGCTATCTGCCTGTGGTTCTTTTTGTTAGTGCTCTAACATTAGGCGTGGGTTGTACTTCGTAGTGCCTTTCCCCCTGAACAGGAGCAAATTAAGCAATTACTCAGGTCTATCAAGTTATTCTTATACTGCCTTTTAGTGGTTCGTTACGAGGCAAAGAGCATCCAAGAATTATTAGGGTCATTTACAAAATCTTTCCAAGCCACTAAATCGGTTATTGTGAAGCCATTACGACTTAGAATTGAAGGTTTTAAGCTTCAACAACCCGGCGCCCCCGCAACTATCACCTCTGCATTCACCGCAGACAACGGTCAGATCCATCTTTCTCAGCCGAGATGCTATGGATTTGTTTTGCATTTTCTCTCAAAAGACTTGCGTGCAGCTCAGAAAAGGGGCTGCGAATTGTCGGATGTTCTTTTGAAGACCCAAATATAATCTGCAATAGTGACAACAGCCCGGCAGGCGTCTCGCGCTCTACAAAACACAGGGTGATTACGGAGTACAAGAAAGAGCAATACAAGACAACCACGCAGAGCTCGATATTGTCGGAGCAGGGGCTGCACTGCCGTAGCAGCCACAATGGCTTTGTCCGTTGACGCACGTGCCCCTGGCGCACAACAATCATCCACAAAAGTCAACAAACCAGTCGCACAGCGTACCAGCATAGGATCGAAATCAAGCTACGGGGACCCCGAAGCAACTGTAATAGGTGTTCACCGACGAACATATCAGTGTATTGGTCGTTGGGCTACCTGTCCACGATGCCAGAACTCCCTCACCGCCCATGTTTTCCTGTATGTAAATAAATGTATATGGCTGTCCTTTTTTGCAGATGTGTATTCCAGTTGTGAGAGCTGGTGGCCCTCGTCCCGAGGTCCAGCATACTGTTCGATCGCCCCTTGTCCATTCGCCTCCCTTTGGCGTTCCCTTGCACGTTTCGTATCATGCTTCGTTATCCTCCTTGCTGTCGTGAATATGGCCCAGAGGTTACGGACCAAGCTGTCGCTTCTTCGGGCGCCGCTTAGTCCTCGTCCATGTCGTCCGGCTCCTCAAAGTCGCCGTCGTCCTCTTCGTCCTCGTCCTCCTCGACCGGGTTCTCTGCTGCAGCCTTGGCATAGTCAATGACCACACCGCGCGTGCGGCGACCGATCACGTTGTCAAGGTCGATGACCTGGTTTGCGTCCTCGTCGTCTGATCAGAATCACTGCTGTTAGCTTCGTCTTTTCCGATGGAAGTAGTCTACAACAACAAAAAAAAGCAAGGAAGTATCACCGGGTTCTCACCTTCGTCGTCGACCTAAAGTAGTAAAAAAATGGTTAGCATAGTCCAGCAGCGTAACGAGACGGTGTGAATAGATCGGAGGGGAAAACGCGAGGAACATACGTCAGCAGCCTCCTCCTCCTCCTCATCGTCATCCTCGTCATCATCTTCGTCCTCGTCCTCGTCGTGGACGTCCTTCATGTCGTCGTCCTCGGCCGCAGGGGCCTTGCCCTTGCCCTTGAAGTCTGTGGGATCCGTCACCGCCTGGGCGCCTGCGCCAATGGTGGGGTCCTGAACGCCGTTGCCGTTGGTCGCCATTGTCAATAATAGCAAAGGTTGGACTGGCTCAAATTGTTTTGTAGGAGATAGCGGAGAGAGAAGAGGAAGTTGCAATGGTGTGATTGGCAACAAAAGAGGTGTGGAGAGATGAGAAAAGGGAAAGTGCAGGTGCAATTAGTGTTGTTTGGGAAGGAAGCTTTGTCGCATTTATTTATTCCAAAGGGAAACTACAACCAAGGCGGGACGACATGGAGCAACCGAGGGGAGCTGTGAATTTTGTTTGTGGGGCCGGCCAGGCTGCCTGTCCTCGGGGAAACCGCGCCCCTTGCGTGCGCATTTGGAGACAGGGAAGAGGGGACACAGGAGGATAAGCACTACGCTAATCCGTATTAGTCACGTACATTGTTTTTAAGAATAATGCCGTACTGGATACATGCATACTAGCCATTGGGATCCTCACTCTGCCCTCACTCTCGCGCCACAATGTCTACCAGGTCGTTACAGTGTACAGAGAAGGTAAACAAGAGCTTGGGGGTCGTTCACATTACCGCCGGTAATAAGAGTGCGTGTGTACGTCGGACAATGTGCAAATTAAAGAAGATAAACAAAAAACGCTGGTCTAATTGTACACAAATCAAATATGCACGCCACCCCAACTGTGCTTCTTGTACCTGCTCCAAAAGGGTCGTGCTCTTCCGGTCATCCCCTTCTACAACGTCCTCGTGAATGTCCAGAAGTGTGAAATTTGTCTCACGTCCTCGTTGATCGGAAAACGATAGCAAACTGGCCTCAGGAAAGACCGGGCAGAAACACCGTCAGGTTACTCAGACTGCCACTGCCCGCAGTAGAGCGTGGCAATTCATGGCGTGCGCACGCCATTCCTTTTCGCTTCCATGCAAGACGAGTGTCGCTTATTTCGACTCCTCGCCACCGCCGCCGGACGTGACGGCCAGCACGACAGCTGTGCCAATGACCCACCAGTATCTATCGTCATGTTAGCTTCTGGACAAAGAAAAAAGACCAAAATACAAGAGTGGGGGAGAATAGAAAAGCAGCATACTTTTGCAAAAACGTCTTCTCTTCTGCGGGCTCCGCCTTCTTGCCCTCGGTGCTCAGCACCACGGGCCGGTTCAGCACAGGCGTCGCGCCCTTGCCCGCCACCACCACCGTCGCCTGCGGGCCAAAGTCGCGCGTCGCGCCGGCATCAATGGCCAGGCCGCGCACGCTGACACCTAGATAGGACCACGCCGGCAACGATGGTGGCGATGACGACGACGACGAGGTAAGCTCGGCAGGGGCCGCAACCGTCAGGACAAAATGTGGGCTGTAGCCCTTGGCAAAGTTGCTGGCGGCCGCGACGGAGGTACCGGCGAGCCACTGCTTGGTCTTGGGGTCGTAGAGCCCGACGCGGTAGAGGCGTCCTGCGTCGTCCTGGGCGTCGGCACCGTCATCGGCACCGTCCTCGGGTGGCTCGTAGGCCACGACCTCGGCCGTGGATGGGTCGTGGACGTCATAGCGGATCTCGGCGAGCAGCGCGGGCGCGTGCGGTTTTGAAGCGGTCGCGGCGGCGCCGACGGGATGAATGTAAACAGACGCAGCGCGAACGTTGTTGGGATCGCTGTCCTGGAGGCCGCCGGCCGCAAAGACAGACCCAGAGAGGGCGCCGCCGGCGAGGACGCAGGACAGGAGGGAGGTGACCTTCATGATTTCGAATGGGTGGTCGTCGGGGAACGGGATCGGCAGGCGGCAGAGCGTGCAGCAACTGAAAAGACGAGGATCGGCGTTCGACGGTCTCCGATGCCGTGTTTGTCGAGAGACGATGCAGAATGGCCGTGTCGCAGAAGGTGGTTGCGCAGACAGAAGAAAGGAGGAGGCCAGTCGAGACTCGGACAGAGTGCAATTGCGCAAAAGGGTGAAGCTCCAATTAGGCGCTAAAGTGACACATGACATTCAGCATGGTGGAAGGCTGCTGACGCCAACGTAGTGGGTATCAGCCCGCTGAAAAGCCACTTTTTGGCTGTTATAGGCCTCTTAACAAGGGATAAGATGCTGTGCTTGCGATCAGATATTACACCATATGTCGTACATATGTTCTTCCCTCGACACGAGTCAATGCTCTGACTAAACAGTCGCACTGCTCACTTTTATCAATGAATAAATTAACATTTTTGATACTTGATACTACTCTTTTATGAATCCACGCCTCTAAACCCGAAAATAACATTTAAATATATAAGCAGAGCAAACAATTGGCAAGAAATGCAACGGTGAGAAGAAAATATCAAATGCTTCCCATCCAAAACCCGCTCTAACATCAATCGTTTGTTCTTCGACGCTACATTGTACTGCTTTGTCGAGCAGTGCATTATCCCGTGTACTATGCACCATTGCGTGCGGGAGGTTTGGCAAACGTTCTGATCCTACCACAATGTCTGTGTGGAACGCCTGGGAACGTCTAGTCTAGTTTCATACTCAGCTCATGGTATTAATGATCCAATGGAGTCGTTTGTCCTCTAGCCACATTCCATGATCTTGGAAGATGGCAGTGAATCGGCATTAGGGGGTGAGCGTGAGGTAAAGGAGGAGCGGAAGGTCATATATGGCCATCCCCCCCCCTTTTTCCTTCGTCGGCGGAGGGCGCAATGAGCTCAATATGTGGCTCTTTCTTGCGCACTGTTCTAAATTTAACGACTCGTTTGCCTTGTCAGTCCAGAAACGACAAGGTCTTCGCCGATCAGCGTGGTGCTGCTCTGTCTGTTGTGACCAGTCAAGTGTGGCGCGGCACTGCCGGTGGCCGGGTCGTCGTTGCCGTTGCCGTTTTCGTCGTCGGCGGCGGCATTATCGTCATCGATCATCTCGTGCTCGTGTCGCGAGGGGGTGTGGTCGGACGGCAGCGCATAGCCGGGGCAGCGCTCGACGAGCGGGCGATAGTAGGCGGCGAGCACTTCGGGGTTGGGGACAATCTTCCACTCGAGACGATACAGGAACTCGAGCTCCAGCATCTTCAGCTCGGCGACCCGCACACCGCCCACGCGCGCATAGGTCGAGTTGTTCCAGAACGAGTCGGAAAGGCCCTTTGCAGCCACTGTCGCCGCCGTTATAAGGAAACGATGGACTGTCAGGGTGTTGATCGTAAAGTCTGGGTACATTGCACAGAGACGGTCGATGTAGTACACCATGGACAAAAGGAGAGGGGGAATAAGTGTGGCATGTTTTGCGAGGCGGTGCAGGTAGTCCAGCACGGAGATTCCAGGAGGCGTCCTACAGAGAAAGAACGTGTTAGAAGAGTCGCCATCTTGTGGACGCGGATGGAGAGAGACACAGGGAAAGCTCCTACCTGGAGTGGAAGCGCGTGAGATGGCCCGACTTGAGTGCCAAGGCATCGTTCGTCTCGATAAGCTCGCCAAGCATGTTGGCAATTAACACAACCATGTCTTCGACAGGACATTGGTCGTACTGCTCCGGGAGCATTTTGACTGGCGCGGCTTCAGGTCGAGCCCGTTTTGCAGCAGTTGGTGGGCTGTCGGCGACGGAAGGTGATGGGAGACGACCAGTGCGGGTCGGAGGAGCCGGTGAGCTCCGGCGTTTCTGAGGAGAGGTTGTGTATGGCTGCTGTGACGGGGCAGAAGACGAGGCGCTAGGCGGATCCGCCACAGACGACGCAGCGGCTGTATGGTCGCTCGATAGGGATGGTGGGATGGATGCCGAAGTGGACGAGGTGGCCGATGCTGGCCCCGACACGGGAGCAGGCACAGTGGTCGATGCAGTTACCGGCTGCGCCGTTGCCGGGGCGCCGGGGGCGGGCCGGCCATTGTTCGTATGACGCGCGCCATTGGTCACCGCAGCCGCACTGGCGGCGGCGTGGTCGACACCCTGCTCGATACCGGGCTCCATGGGCACCGGTCCAGGTATGCGTGGTATCTCACGCGGTGTGGACTGTTTTGAGGGAGGCTGCGAGGAGGATGACGACGGGTCAAGAGCATGCGATGAAAGAGGAGGAGGAGGAGGAGCAGCGGCGGCGGCGGCGGCGGCGGCGGCGGTGGTAGAGGAATGTAGGACGGAGGACGGAGGTTGTTGATGGCGGTGCGTGGTGTTATAGTCAAAGGGCTCCATGGGCGAGTACTGGGTAGCGGCGTCTACAGCCACATATCGTGGCGGTGAACGCGACAACGGAGGAGCTTGGTGATGAGGTCTGGCGAGCGGAGCGGCCAGGGGAGTCGGAGGGTGGGAGAACGCGAATGACGGTGCGTGGGAGAGCGCAGGTGATGACGGAGCGCTGGTGCTGGCGCGGTCACTGAGGCTGGTGTTGGAGGAGGCAGCGTTTGACAGCAACGACGCAGATGCGCCGTTCACGAGCGGCGACGAAGAAGAAGACGGCCGCCGGGCTGCAGAGGCGGCCGCGGCAGTAGGTGCTGCAACGGCCGAGTTCCGGGGAGATGAGTGGCCGGGCGATGGGTGCGAGGGCGCATAGTGGAAGCCGTGTATGATGGGGGACGCATTGGCCGATCGAGTCAACATGACGTGCGGAAGGTCATGGCCTCGTCTGTTGAGAAGAGAGGGGGGGGTGGGAGAGGAGGGAGAGATGAGACGGGTAACGATGTCTTGTTTTGGATTTCTCCTTTTGCAGTGACTGCTCCGTATTTTTCTTGAGCTTTTGGTTTTTTCGGCTTAGCCACCGGTCTTCTTGCCTTGGTTGCGTTTTGCAGCAGTCGCAAAAGGCGTGTGTCTCACTCTTTCCCTATCTAGCACTGGCGCCCAGAAATGCGGCCTTTGTCCGCGGACCTTTGTGGGCGGACAGGAAAGAGGTGAGGAGAGATTGGCGAGGAAGGCGACAGTGAGCAGCGAGGACACGAAATAACGCCCCTAGCAGGGTGGAATCGCGGCTAGTCAGTGGAGAAATAGGCCTGGCCGGCGCTACTGACGAGGAGTGCTGCACAAGCGGCGCAGGCACTGTTCGTTTTCTTTTCTGGTGGTTGATCGGGAAAGAACGAGGCAGCGCCACGTGATGACGATGAGCAGACGGAACGTTGGTCGATCTTTTCGAGTCGTCAACGTCAACAAAGGGTTGAGAAGAAACGAGAATCGCTGCACTGGAAGATGATATATGGCGTGGTGTAACGGCGGGGAAATCGCCCCTGGGAAAAGCTCCCCTTTCCGGCTGTGTCTTTGCTTTTGCGTCGGATCAAGCACCCGCTAGGATGGAGGATGGAGGTAAGATAAGTAAGAAAAGTATGTACTTTCCTGGTGGCTGGGCCGCCAGACTTTAATGTGAGCTTGAAAGCGGCAGGTGCAGCCCGCATCCACACCAATGCCAAGAGCATGGGAAATGGCAAGGCGCCTGTCGCCATGCAAGGCTCCATCGCAAAACGACTACTAAAAAAGTGGGCTTCTAAGGGCGATGTTGTCCGTTGCCTCCTCTGGACAGACGACCAGCGACATCGCTCCGGGCCCAATTAACTGTGCCTGCCCGACGGTCGGGTCGCTGCCTCGCATTAGAAAGGAACAAGAGGGTGTCGAGGGTGTCGAGGGTGTGCAACAAAGGAGGAAAAGAAAAAGAAGGCAAATTAAACGACAACAAACCCCAGATGTTGGCCACACTGTTCCCCCTGCAGGTCAGAGCCGCCACTTCTGAGCACATGGCCTTGCGATCATCATGTCCTGGAAAGTCCCGACGGTCGAGGCCAGCTTGGCCGCCACAGCCAAGAAGGGTCTGGAGAATGGTTGATACGTCGTGTTCTCCTACGTGTTGAACGTCCCCCTAACTCTATTTCCTCACCGAGCCGAACCCCTCCCCCAGTGCAAGTTCTCTTTGTGTTAGTGGCCTGGTTCAGACCCGCAGGGAAGTGCCGTTTACGGCAGCCGGGGCAAGGGCAACGAAAGCCGGCCTGTCATAAAGCAACAAACTGTACGATTTATCTTGTATCTTATTGCATATGCACTTTTGGTCCAAATAACACGGCGACCAAACGGTCATAGCAAGTACGGAGCATCAGCGAATTGGATACGACAAGCAGAGGCACCCGTCGCACTCCACAGTCCATACACAATTTTGTGCCTGAGCGACCGACGACGAAAAGAAACAGAAGCAGGTCAGCTGCCCGCAGAGATTTCTCCCAAATGCCGACCGCATGCGTTCCACGTTGCGATGCTGACACTCGGTCCTTCGCTACACTCGCAGGAGAAAGCAGCACTGACAATGTCTGCTTTTATGGCAGAGGCTCGAGGGTAACTAATGAAAGCATAAAGAGAACGGACAATTGCATTCTAGGTGTCCGAGTCCTCGATGAGAAGGTCCAGGAAACCGACAAATGAACGTTCACGGATTGGGGGCGTGGCCACTCCTTGCGTACAGTCGCATTGAGCAGCTCGTGGGTACGGGCACAGCGGCGGTCAATATGTGTTATCTGCAAGCACCTTGCCCTACACGGATCGACCTTGAATGCACTTTTGGAAGAATTCGATTGCTAAAAACGAGATTGCCATTGAGGACTTGCACGTGACAAGCACGTTTTTCACGTTGATTACGTGATTTATCAAGCCACACGTTAAGTGGCTGGTGCAAGTTGTGGAGTACGAGTGTCTCCACTGCAATGTACTCCTTAGAGTCGGTGCGCCCTGGGCCCCTGTCCTACCAACCAACTGCACGCGATCGTCAAGGCTACCAACTTCCATCAACGTCGGTCACAGCGCTCGGCCGTCATCAACGCCTCTCGCGTCGAAAGCAGTCCTCTGACTGATGACTTGATTCTTTCGTGGCTCCAAAAGAACGTGCAGCTCAGCAGACACCACCCACCAGCTCTTGCATCATCGTCAGCTCATTCCCTTTGACGACATCCAGCGACGACCACTGCGTTTTTCGCAAACAGCCATACGAGATCCGCATCTCCAGCATCCCCAGTACCATCGACACTACAAGCTCGACCATCCTTCAACCTTGCAGGCGTCCATTGAGGTGGATCGACGGCCCGGACGGCGCTCAGGAGCTCGCATAAGACGCTTTCTGACAAACGCCACACTACCGCGACAGCTTTAAAGCATCCGACATAGGCAGCCCGGTGCAGGGCGGCGCATACCACTCGACCGGCCCACCAGAGGCACCGCCGTCGAGATGGTGCTCCTCTCGCAGAATGTTGCCATTCTCGAGAGCCTGCGGACGGCTCGGTCCTACACAGAACAGACCGAGGCCCTGCAGGCGCTGAAGAACGAGACCGTCGGCCATGTCATGAAAAAGGAGAAGTGGGTGGAACTCGGCGTGCTCCGGCCGATTGTCAAAGTCATCCTGCCGGAGCGGCCGGCGAATTGGGCTGTGGGCGATGGCCAGGATGCCTCCCGGTCAGGGAGCTCGCACAGTCGGCGACCGTCCTCCGTCACGCCGCCCGACAACCTCCCGGCAGACGACCTGGCACGTCTCCAGGCGCTCGAGCTGCTGGGCATCTTTGCAAGCGGTAGGTCCTGTCGGCATGCCGTAATGTTCTGCTGTGCTGTGTCAATAACGAGCTGTTCATGTACTGACAACGCGGCCAGGTGGTGCCGCTTTCCTTGAACCTCTCCACGCCGCCGGCGCTCTTCCGGCCATACTCTCCTGCTTCGACCCCAACACCACCCACCCCCGCCTCGTCTACGCCGCCCTGCGGTCCCTTGTCACCATAACAAAGGCGGCGCGGCTCATCAGTGTCCCTGCGTCGGCGCCGTCACCCGTCACCATCGGCTCCCTCGCCGACACCATCCTGGCTGCTCCCCACCTCCAGGCCTTCTACAACATCATCGTCGCGGCGCCTCGTGCGTGGTGGACCGAGTCCATCACCAACGCAGCCGTGTCGCTCATCAGCCCGCTCTGCCGCGAGACCCGCCACCAATTGGCACTGGCCAAGGCCGGCGTCCTGGATGCGCTCGCCGTCAAGGTGGCCAGCTTCGTCGTGGCAAAAGGCCAGGTTGTCCCCGGCGCCGAGATCGCCGCCGAAAAGGAAGGCCTACGTGATGCAATCCCGGAGCCGGCCACGCCCCGTCTCGACATCAGCGCCGTCCTCGATGCGGTGGCTGCCATCGTGGGCGACTCGCGCCTCCGCGCGTACATGCTGCTGTGTGCGCCGCCGATTCTGGCCATTTTCCCGCAGCTCGCGTTCGACAGCCCCGTCAACGACGTCCACGCTGCGTGGAAGGCCCTTAGCATGGGCGGCCTGAGCACCTCGGACCAGCAGATGCTGGGCGCACTCGACTTCCTCCTCCCCGCCATTCCCTCGCAGCTGCCGCGTGGCCACCATCTCTCCTCCCACAACTCACCGTTTCCGCCCCTCGGCTCCACATTCTCCCGCCAGACGTCTTCTACCGACAGCGGTGGTGCTAAACGCAGCGCCGGCTCCCGGCACCCGCCGGGTTCAGGCCCAGAAGGGGGCCTCGGCGCTTTGGAGGGCTACGGCAACGAGGAGCAGGAGAGCCCCATGGTGCCCTGGCTGATCAGCCTGGTTCGCTCCACATCCGGCCTGGAGCGGCTGATGGCGGCGTCGGTCCTTACATCCCTGTACAAGGCCGGGTTCGCCAGCGCGACGCGCGAGTCGGCCATGGCTCTGCTCGTCGTCCCTCTGCTGCTTCGGATGCTCGACGAGGCGGTCAACTCTGCATCCGCCGGCACGTCCGGTAACGGCGGCGGCGGCCTCTCGTCGGGCGGCTGGGTGGGCGATGACGACAGCAACAAGACGGAGCACCAGGCGATCACCGAAGCAGCCCTTACGGTCCTGGCGCGGCTTGTCGCTAACAGCGATGTGCTCCAAAAGGCCGCCATCGACGGCAATGCTATTAAGATCCTAGCACGGCTCCTCAAAGAGTCTTACGAGCCCGTGTCAACTAGGTCCAACCCGCGGCCGTGGAACCCGACACCGACCGCCTCTGCCAATCCCAGCCGAACAGGGACGCCGGTCGCAGGCACTCACAGCCAGAACCGTGTTGGCGGCAACGGCGGCGGCGGCGACGGCAGCGGCGCGCATTTTGTGGACGACAGCGGAGCCGCTGCTGGCAATGACCCAGACGGCTGGGCCATGCATGTTGCGTCGAGCAAGCTGGGCCCCGCGGGCCAGAGCAGCCAGCTCGCGTACCGGATACGACTCCGCGAGGCGACCCTCAAGGCGCTGACGGCGCTTGTGGCGGTCAAGTACGATTATCAAAAGGCGTTTGTGGATCAGGACGTCATGGTCTATGTTGTGGCGTCCCTGAACGCGACGCCGTCCAAACCCCGCGCCAACAAGGACCGGACACGGTCAATCAAGGACATGGAACTGAACAGCAGCGGAACGGCCGACGACGACAATCTGGACCCAGAGTACGGGCGCAACCCCGTTGGCGTGCTGGTTGCGGCGTGCAATCTGGTGCGCATGCTGTCGCGGTCGATTGCGATCCTGCGGACGACGCTGGAGGACGCCGGCGTGGCGGCGCCCATTTTCCGGCTGCTACGGCATCCAGACATTGACGTGCAGGTTGCCGTGACAGGCGTCATGTGCAATCTCCTGACAGAAACCAGTCCAATGCGCGAGGTATGTGCCTGCCTTTCTCTCCACTCTCTACGTCCTACCTGTACATCGTTCCCCAGCCCACATTGCTAACCAAAAACACAAAACATACAGCGCTACGCCGAGGTCGGTGTCATGAACATTCTCTGCACACACACCCACTCGCTCAACTCGCCGCTGCGACTGAACGCGCTCTGGGCGCTCAAGCACTTTGTGGATGGCCTGGAGCCGAGCGTGAAGAAGGCCTGTCTCGAGCAGCTGGGGTCGGGATGGCTCATGCAGCTTATCGACCCGGACTCGGAGGTGGACACTTCGCCGTCGTCTGTGTTTTTCTCAGGACGTGCCGACACCAGCTACGGCCGGGCCAGTGGTGGCATGGCCGCCGCTGTGGCAACACCGTCGTGGTCGTTTTCGACCGCGGCCAACGACGAAGACGTTGAGATGGACCAGACCGGCGACGAGCACGAGGACAGCGCGGGCGCGAGCAACAACGCCGGCGGCGATGACGCCGACGTCGACACCGACTCCTCGTGGACGGCGACGGCGACAACCAACCAACACCAACCACCCGCCAATGCAATTCTGGGCTCGCCCTCGTTCCTGCGGGCCCGGTTCCCGACGACCAGCCACGAGCGGAGCCGCACCGGGCGCCTACGGCAGGCCGAGGCCAAGCTGGCGGCGCTGCAGGAAATGGAGCTGGCTGCTTTGCGGAAGAGCCAAAACGACGACGTGGTGATTCAGGAGCAGGGGCTCAACTTTATCCGCAACCTGATCGGGCCTGGGTCCTTCTCGAACGGCTCCGGCGCCGGTCCGGGGTCGTCGCTGCGACTGGGCCAGCCGGCCTCGGCCGCGCCGCGCGACGCCATAAGCGAGGCCTCGGAGATGATTGACTACCTGTTTAGCGAGATTGGCCAGGACCGGCTGTTCCAAATTCTGCTATCCAAGGTCCGGCCGCGGGCGCGCCCGGCGACCTCGTCCCGACTGTCCGCCGCACGACGGCGTCCGACGGCCGGCAGCGCCGCCCTTTCCAGTGGCTCAGGCAATGGCGCTTCCTCTGCGGCAGCCGCAGGTGCTGCGCCCGGCTCTCCACCGTCCGAATCGGCTGCCGGCACCGGCACCGGCGCCCGCGTTCAACAGCCGCGGGCCAAGATTGTCGAGGCGGTCGTGTTCATCCTTGTGCACATATCCGCCAGCGTGCCGCGGCACCGGCAAGTGGTGATTGCGCAGACGGAGCTGCTCAAGGCGCTCGTCGGCCAGTTTATGAACCGGGACAAGGGCGTGCGCGTGGCGCTGTGCCACCTCGTGACCAACCTGACCTGGCGTGACGACCAGGCCGACACGCATCTGGCAAACGTGCGCACCCTCGAGATTAAGCGACTCGGCCTGCTGGCGCAGCTGGAGGCGATGCAGTTTGAGGACCCGGAGCTCGACGTGCGGGAGCAGGCCAAGATGGCTGTGCACCAAATGGCGCCAATGACCGTCTAGGGTACAAGGAAACGGCTATCCCATGTGCTTCGATTGCGTCGTTCCCACCACTGCGAGGCTACGTTTTGGCTTTTTGGCTTTTTGGCTTTTTGGCTTTTAGGCTTTTTGGATAGGACACCACATGTTTGTGTGCAGACCAGGCGACGTGCTCTTGATATCGCATTATAGCAATTCCGCGTGGCCCGTCCAAGAACCCGCCAAGCTGATCGTCACAGCTGAGAAGACGCTTTTTCTTTTACAGAAAAAGGTCGTTTATAGGGCGTTTCTTGTATACTGTGTACATTTTTTGGAGTGTTCTCTGCTCTCTGCGTGCTGTATGGCTACTAGGGCGGAAGGCGCTACGATGTAAAAAAAGAGATGATTCAATAAAAGCGTGCATGTTCCCACGGTTGATATTATTTGCTACCCTGTATTGTGTCGTTGAGATGCAAGGAGGAGGGTACAAAAACGAAAATGAGTGGCTCGGCGCGTATACTTGGTCAAGTGACGTCTTTTTCTGCTCGGAAGTGACGGGAGACGTAAGGTGTTGGGCTTCTGGCGATCATGTGAATCACGCCACACGAAACACCAGTGGGCTTCCAGAGAGGACGAACACAATGTTGACACTGGCACGGAGAAGGGGGATAACTTTTACAAATTCTGTTGTGATTTGTAGATCGCTTTTTTTTCTTTTTTTTTTTTTTTTTTTTTTTTTTTTTTTTTTTTTTTTTTTTTTTTTTTCCTTTTTCTTCCCCTCCCTTTCTTCCTCGCTCTTGTGGTCCGTCTTACAAGCTCCTGCGATGCATGTCACCCTCAACAGAAGTCTGTATTACTCACAATGGAACATCGGTACAACGGGAGCTCTATTCTGTACATCGGCCAGTGCTCCGTAGCTGGTTTGAAAAGCAATCAAAGCTCACAGCAACATGCTGTTGCACCTTTTCCTTTATTTGCATTCATTTGAGCTCCTTGTTTGTACACCTGTTGCTTCGCATGTGGACATGCTGAGACTTTTTATACTTTCTGTCGGGAGTTCTGGATTCCTGTTGGACGACTCAGTATGTTCTTTGGTTCGTTTCAATACCTTTCTTTTGTTTCCTGTTTCTCTTCCTTTTCCTCTTTTCGTCTTTTTTCTCTTTTTCGTCTTATCCCTATTTTTCTCTTTTGTTCCGTCCACCCTCCGAAGAAAAAAGTACAGCTTGTCGATCCTATAGCACTTTCATTGTCGTCTGATCACATCCCTTCGTACTTTCGAGGACGCGGTTGGTTCCGAGGATTCAAAACCCGAAAAAGATAAAAACGAAACGGTTTGTCGAGGCAAAGTATGTAGATGCGCAAAGTGGGTCCACCCAGCTCGCTGTAGGGGCGCTCCTTCTCTCGCTTCCTGAGGTAGGTCTACTGGTGGTGGTGTGGGGCCGCCGGCAGAGGTGTAGGGGACCTAGGGGATTGCACACAATTGACGCCAGGAAGGGAAAGAACGAAGGGACGGCAAGTGGCGGAACCGCATGTCAGCGATAGAAGGTAGAAGAAAAGGGCGAAAGAAGGAGAAGACGGCCATCATCAGCCACGGAATCTCTGAACAGCCATCCCGGTATTGTTCGCTGTTTGCATTGCAGACTCGCAAGCTTTGTCGACCAGGCCTGCGATTCCGGCTGTTCCGGAGGGATCGTTTGCTCTTGTCCTGCATGCCTCTGGCACCGATCTGCGGCAGAACGCGTGAAACAGAGGCAAGAACATAAAGAATACAAGAACAAAAAAAGAAAAACAGCTGGGAAAGCGGGATATGAAAAGTAAGCAGACCAAGAGGCCACAAAAAACGCAAACGGTCACAAGCACCCTCCACCACCCATCCTTTCCATGCAGACAGGCCGATCGTCGAATTGGATGGCACAAGCATCTTTGCAATGCAACCACAGCACGGCAAATGCCAGAGGAGCCGTGGCCCTGTCCGCCTCCGTTAACAATCACCATCTGCAAATGCCAAGCCAGGGCTGTCGATCGCTCACATATCACATATGGTGCCACTGAAGACGGGTCTTGGGTCTTGCTCAAGAGTGGACTCGGACCTGACGACATACAAGAGACTATACTTCACACCACCCATCGCATCGTGCATCACAAATAAAACAAAAACATCACAATCAAAAGACATACTACTCAGAAGACTAGCCAGTCCTGCATTTTCTTGCTCTGTTGTATGACAACCACGTGTACACTCGGTAGTGGGAAGGTAGAGAAACCACCGGCTCCATGGCCGTTGGAGCCCGTCTGTTGGTCGTGCCGTACAGCTTGTTGTTCATCCCTGTGCATCGACTGCCAACCGTTCTGGCGCCCAACATGCAAGACATGAGAAGAAACAAGGGGCCCATCGGAACGCACAATGCTCGGTTGAGCCTAGTCCACCCACAGTGATGTCACATCTCGTGATGGATTTGTGGAGAGGAGGGGGGCGGGTGGTGTGACGAGGACCGGCGACACAGGAAGAAACAGACAGGACAAACAAACAAGAATGTGGGATGCTCCGGTTTCCAAGAAGCCCACTGTAGCCTTGTGCGGGTCTCCCGTTTTGTGTCCCGGCCTAGGACCATCTTTGCTTATTTTTCTTTTTGGCTCGAGTGTCATTTCCATTCGTCCCATTATCCAATTGACGCCATTGTCGCCTCTCTGGACGGACTCCAATTAATCAGCCCCCTCGTGTCGTCGTCTGTAGCCTTTCCAAGGCCGCGAGGACGAAAAACAATAGGGAATCTGGGAATGTACACACGGACCTCGTCCTGATATCGCGTGATTTGAAGGCACCTGGGACGATATATGAACAAATTGGCAAGCATCCGTAGGAGAGAGCACGCACTCCGAGGTTGGTAGTATTGGATGGGCTGGCCAGGGAGAGACGATGATCGTCTGTTCGTCTGTTGTTGTCCCGTGAGTCGTCAATCAGCGGACGTCTCGGAGGCGGCGGGAGGTCTGATGAGTTGTATTTGGGAGAGGAGGGCAAAAGCCGATGAGCAACAAAACAAATGGCCTGGGTGCGGCCTCGGCCACTCGGCCTGCCTCGGGTTATGATTTTCTGATTTTCTGATTTACGATTCTCCTGTCTGCTGCTCTTTCCCTTTCGTGGCGCCTCATGCTGTCCCCCATCGCGCCTTCCCGACACATGCCCTCCTAAGTCACTCACTCGCTCCTTCGCTCGCACGCTCCTTCGCTCGCACGCTCCTGCCCTCGAAGTGACTGATGCCACACACCTACACGGCAGGTGCGCCAACAACTACTATCTGCGGCTTGGACGCCCCCTCCTTTTGTTTCTTTATCCTTTCCTCTGCCCGGCCCATTCTCTATAAGAACCTCATTGTCTCCCCGGGCGAGCTGGTGATGATACGTCTTCGTTCTCTCCTCTCGTCTCACCACCATCCGCACGCGCATCTCTGCAGTCCTGCCTCAGAGTCGTACCACTTGGGTCTAACTGTGCCCAACCATCCACAACATCTTCTTCAATATAAAACTATCACCATCACATCATACTGATAGCACTCAAGCGCACTGCTCACTTCACGCTGCTCACTTCACGCTACTCCTTGCTCCTTGCACCACACACCACTCCACAATGGCCGTCATCCAGCTCCGCTCCAACGATGCGCTGAACATCAATCCGCCCGCCGGCGACGAGCACCTCTCGGTCCACGGGTCCGACTGGCTGTGGGCCGTCTTTGCCGTCTACCTGGCGTCGTTCCTCGCCGTCTTCGCCCTGTCTTTTGCGGCCCGCGCCGGTGAGCGCGTCTTCCACTACGTCTACAGCATCGGCCTGTTCGTCGGCGTCGTCACCTACTTCGCCATGGCCTCCGACCTGGGCTTCGTGGTCGTCCGGACGGTCAACCAGGAGAGCCGTGGCCTCTCCCGCCAGGTCTTCTTTGCCCACTACATCAACTGGGTCGTGGCCTTCCCCGCCGCCATCCTGTCGCTGGGCCTCGTGTCCGGCCTTCCCTGGGCCACCATTGTCTACCAGATCTTCCTCAGCTGGATCTGGGTCGTGGCCTACCTGGTCGGCGCCTTCACGACCTCCAACTACAAGTGGGGCTTCTATGCCTTTGGCACCTTTGCCTGGATCCTGCTCGCCGTCAGCCAGTGGCTGCTCGACGGCCGCCGCTCGGCCGTGCGCGTCGGCGTCGCCCGCGACTTCAACATGCTGTCGGGCTGGCTCAACCTGCTGTGGCTGCTCTACCCGCTTGCCTACGGCCTCAGCGACGGCGGCAACCGCATCGGCGTGACGCCGAGCTTCATCTGGTACGGCATCCTCGACGCGCTGCTGCTGCCCGTCCTGGCCTTTGCCACCCTCGTCCTGTCCCGCAACTGGGACTACAGCGGCCTCAACATTGCCTTTACCCAGTACGGCCGCGTACCCGTGGCCGGTGGCCACTTCCCGGAGAAGGAGCAGGCTGCCGCTGCTGCTCCCGCCACTGCCACTCCGGCCGGTGGTCCCGGTGTCGTTGCTCCGGAGCCCGCCGTGACTGCGTAAGAAGATGTACCGATGCATGTGTCTTGGCAAACCAATCTCATCGGGGTGTCTTGTCCCATGATGCGCCCTCAAGTGTACCCGATGCCGGACCCTGATTCTACACTGCACAAATTCAAAACGTCACGTCAGCCGGATGATGCCTGTGAGCTCCGTCAGTCCGCCACACTTGACAACCACTCTCTCCGATTTGCTTCGTCTTGATGATTTCGGATCTCGTCTCTTTTATTGTTAGCTTTTTTTTTGGATATACCCCAATTGTTGGTTTCACTCGTTCTGATGATCAGATATTTCGAGGCCCCAAGAAGTATGAAGCACACCGAGGGCCACCTCGTCCTGCTTCACTTCTGCCCTAACAACTCACAGCTTAAGCAGCTCGGCCTTGGCTTACACAACGTCGGTGCTAGTAATGTATAATGAGTGGCGGATGCACATGCAGATGACTATGTAATTTGAAATTTAGTTAAAAACATTCATTACCAGAAAGTGAAGCTCTCCCATGGCAAGCGGTCACGCCGTATAATTTGTCATAAGAGGACTCGGCGCTAGGTGCCAACGTCGTGTCTGTTGATGTGATCAATGCCAGGGCTGTAGAACGTACGGCGTTCCTTATATGGTCTCTGGCTTTCGTTGCGACGTTTTCGTAGCCTCGATACGCTTGTCGACTGGCTTGGAACTCTAATGCCGTTTTCTTCTCAGGATATGCCAGGTCGGACTCAACGCGGTACATCCTCAGCCTTCCTTGCAAGTGGCCACACCAGTACGAGTGCTTGTGCCTGCAGTAGCAGGAGTAGGTTGTTCGCGTGGCTTGAAAACCTCAAACCTCCCAGGGTCTGAAAACGTCGTGGAAAATACAACAAAGTAAACAAACACTCTGTGTTCTACAGCAACATTGAGAGGACCGTAAAATCGTCGTCCCAGGGCAGATACCCATACACCCCACCACCCATCTGGAGCCCGGTCGTCGAATGCACGGCCGAGGGATGCCGGTGGGCTTGGACCCCTGAAGCTGTGACCAGACGAAAGGCGAGACGCCCGGCTAATGATAGGCTGCACCTAGATCGTTTCCTTTTGTTTCATTTCGAACGTCCCATTCACTTGTGGAAACGCCACGGTTTCGATCGGGGCGCTTGGATAAAAGGTGACAGCTCAAGCTTGGGCTGTCACGGCACTTTCAAGCAGCTTTTCAGGATGTGCGTCTTCCCACATCAACAGCCAGAAAAGCGACACACCGGGCTGGGTCGTGTTGCAAAGTCCGGTAGGATCGACATCGTCGTGGTGACGGATACGTCGTCCGTTCTCTTCGGCTCCAGGAGCAAAAGATAAAGCTAAAGTTAGTAGAGACATTTCAACGCGGTCTCTGCTTGGATCTTTATTAATTGCGGTCTCTAACAGTCTCATCTCCTTTGAACGAAAATATGCGTCCGGCCCCAGCTTCTCTGTCTTTTTGTCCTCTCCTCCGGGTCATCAAACACACACGTGGATGATATCCAACACTGCCCTTTTTGTTTTTCTTCTCCGGCAACCGCTATTCGATACCACCCCAGCTCTACCAAACCAAAGAGGTGTCTCCGGCAATGTCACCTTACACCAACCTCACTTCCATACCGAGGATTATGTCCGTCAGACACATCATTTTTTTGTCATGTTTGGGGCCAGACCAGTCTTTCATCGTAGTTTGGCCTCCTTTTTGTTTTACATTTTCTTTTGATACCCCGGTTAAAAAAGAAATACCCTGGAAACAGACGAATACTGGGCTGGCAAAGGCCAAACAGACCTGCAAACCAGTTGACCTTTTTGGGGTACCACATGCATCTTCACAATCTGCCGAAATGCTTTGACGGGACACTTTTTTTTTCTCGAAAACTTAATTTATGTGCTGTGGGATAATACCTACAAAGATGGAGAGGAATAGAGCGCGAGGACCAGGGGCCTGGTTGTGGCCGTGTTCCTTTCTCCTCTCACTTTATCGGGCATTGGAGAGACAGCAAATAAATGAATTGCTCTATGTAACCCCGGGCGTGCGACGGAGAAAGCCCACAGAGTATAAGGCATAAGGGTGCGTCGGTGGCTTGAGGGGGGGGGGGGGGGGCGAAAAATGGGTGGCGGGACGCAATATTCATCAGCGAAGAAGGATAGAGTGTGTCACCACACCCATCACTTCACACACGGCAGGAAAACAGGCCAGGCCTCCCTCGAGCCTGGTCGAACGTCCACAGGATGTAGGGCCCCAAAATGCACTTTAGGCAGAGCTTGCCGTACGAGGTGTAAGACGAGAGTGATAAATAAAAGGGACAGAGACTGGAATATTTGTCAGCCGTGTGAAAGATTCGATGTCGCTTTGGGGCGTGTGATTTGGTGGACGGATTCGCAGTTTTTGTTGGGTTTTTTCTCGGGACCGGAAACATCGCCGAGAGGATCCAAGATCCAGAATCCAAAACTCCAAAACGCCACACCCGCTCACCCACCGGTTGTTTGCCCGTCCGCGTCCTGTCAAGCCCCTGTTGTGTGCCCAAAGGACGGGATACATTGCTCGACATAGAGTGCATTCCCGTTTTTTTGTGTTATGTCCTCGCGATGCGGTTGATGGAGAAAATCCATCCCGATCCGTGGCCAGAAAGAAGAGAAACCAGGGGCAGGGGACAGGGACACGGCAAAACTGGGTAAAAATAAATAAGCCGAGCAAGTAAGAAGGGCGTAGATGGAAAGGTGACGTGAGTTTGACGGGACATGAGAAAGTAAAATTGGCGTGCAGCAGATAACTTTATAAAGGTGCATTGGTTGTTGTTCTTCTTTTTTTTTAATGTAATATTTATTCCTACATAGTTATGTGCTCCAAAAAGTACATCGATATCGTGGAAAAAAAGAAAATAATAAATAGAAATCAAACAACAATGTAAATAACAGAAAATCAGGAAAATGAAAAACTAGCCTCTCCTCACCTCTCTCCACCGTCTCAAATTGACAAAACTGCAATGCAACCCATTACTATACCTTCATGTATAGCTTCATGCATATATCCGACCGGGCACTGGGACTTGGGATATTCTTATAGCAATTGGAAATAAGCACGCTCGCATGTAACAGGCAATGCGAGGTGTGTGAGTATATCAAACAGCCATTCTCGACGAGGTATTGCCGTCTACAGTCACATGACGAGGCAATCTCAACAAGACGTGTCCCGATGGAACTCGTATGGTTCTTATGGCTAACGATGGCAGGCCAGAAATGTATCTTTTCATGGGCACATAATTTTATTCTGCCGGCAACCGCGCTCGGCAGGTCGATTCCGAGAATATAGTCGCTGGATGCGGGACGCACGTCAACGTCAGGATGAAAGAAAGGGGAACTAGACGTCTCTGAGTCCCAAAAGACGGAGCCACGGGATTTCTGTCTCGAGAAGCACTGGGAAAGCAGCCAGGCTAAATAAAAAAAAAATAAAAAATAAAAATAAAATGAAATTACAAAACATCAAACAATCACACAGGTGAGGCGTATAATCACAATTCTGGTATGTGACGAGAACATGGATGCCCACGTGCTATTGGTCTCCTAGTCACGACGATGAGTACGAAGACGTGAACTGAGGGAGACACAGAAAGGAAGTGACGGTTGGAGATTGCCCAGAGCGTTCCAGAAGACGGCAAGGTTGCAGGTCTGCCACATGGGAGAAAGGTAAATAAGACTAAAAGGCGGACGGGAGAGGGATGTGAAGCGTGTCGAGCAGGCATGCGAGACGCGGGATGGACAGAAGGGGTGTGTATAATTTTGTATAATTTTGCGTCGAGATCCAACAAGAGCACGGCATATGGGCGACGGGCGCACTTGCAAGACGGGAAGAAGATGAGAAAATAGATTGCTAGCCATCCTTCGGGTTGAATCGTGGCGTGTTCGGTCCCAGAAAGTCTCAACCAAACGGGACAAGAGTTTGGAGGGTCGATGTGCGGGTAGATGTGAGAGTTGCGCATATGATTACGGGGAGAGCATGGAAAGGATTCGAAGCACACGAGCGGAAGAGAATCAGCAGTGTATAGAGCAACGGGAATAAAACCAGCGTCTGTGAAGGTGAAGCGACGTTGATGAACGAAAGCTTGGTGAGTTGGTGGCCACGTCCTTTCATAAGGCTCTCATGAATTCGCATTTTTTCATCGCTCTGAGTATATTGATATATTGCAACAACTCTAACAGGCACCTTATGATGCAGTTACTGTCTTTGACTTCCTTGTCGCCCAACATGTCTTGTTTTGGTGACGGCCTCGGTGGTGTTAGAGCCATGATTCGAAATGCCGACTGCCCACCGTGCACAACGCATTGAAGTGCATAAACACGTAAAAGCGTGCCGATACCGACCAAGACCGACATGATGCATAGGCTGTGTACCAGGACGTAGTGATGGGACCGTCGTGCGCCCTAGAACCAGGACATGTTATACGAAGGAAGGGCCTCAGGCCGTCCTCAGACCGTTCTCACGCCACCAGGTTCCAGAAAATGAGACAACTGACTGATT
Source organism: Sporothrix brasiliensis 5110 (assembly GCF_000820605.1). NCBI lineage: Eukaryota > Fungi > Ascomycota > Sordariomycetes > Ophiostomatales > Ophiostomataceae > Sporothrix > Sporothrix brasiliensis. Next base: position 2,186,579 of record NW_024467137.1, on the reverse strand, counting down.
TTTGTATTGAGAGCCACCATCTCTGGAACGGATACCGCCCTGTCAGTCTGCAGCTGGTGGCTTGTTGCAAAGGGCTGGAATCGAGAACCGGCTACGCGGAGTTGACATCCGTCGAGAGTCTCACACTTTTCGTCGGATGTGATATTTTGTCGTGTTGGATCTGGGTGGGGACTTCTAGTACTCCTCTCTTCTCTGTACGACATACGAGTAAGCTTGTTCTGCAAAGGTAACATGGGGGCCAAAAGGTGGCAGATCAACGACTTTTTTACTTCAGGGGAGCCACAAGAGCCGCGCGACTTCCAACAAGTGTACCGCTGAGTCGTGATAGGGGAAGTAAATCAAGACAGGCCACGAAGCAAGGCAGCGCACGTCGTACGAGCCAAGAGAAGCGGCCGTTTCTTAACTTTTTTCTTTTCTTTTTTTCCGCTCGGAAAATGGAAACGAACCAGGCCTACGTGGAGGCATTCAGAGGGGTAAGTGGAAGAAGACAACGAAAAGAAGAAGAAAAGGGTGGACTCGACCGAGTTGACGCAGGTGGGAAGTGGATGAAAGCACAACAGTATGCGGAGTACGACATACAAAAGCAGCAAATTCACACAGATATAAATTGTTGCACTTGCTGTACTTCGTACGGAATACTTTGTTGGCAGTATCGTGGGTCGCCTTTCAGCCCCCACAGGTGCGCAGATTAATGTCTCAAACGGTCGAGCAGCTGCAAGGGAGTGCGTCCGCATGTCCTAGAGGAGACATCATGACATGCAAAGGGCACGGACTGTTTGACGGGCAAAGCAAAAGCAGAAGGAGAATAAAGAGAGGAAAACAGAAAAAAAAAATATGGAGAAAAGTGACGAAACAAGGTTAGCAAGTCGACTCGGCTCAACACTGCGGCCTTTGTCTTCAGTCGAGTTCTTCCAGACCCGAATGTGTATGCTCCTGACATGCGACTCTCTTGGCCGTGTCTTTAAAAGTAGAGAAACCGATGGAAAGGCGACAACATGATCGATGCACGCCGTACATGCACGGCGTACAAGCCGCCCGGACGGAGCGTTTATGCTTTCCGGCCCGGTCAAAGGACCAGAAAGCCATGAAGGATTTTGAGTAGACCCTGAGAGGCTACAGGGAGGGGACAAGGAAACAGATGTCTCCCCTTGCAGAAACGCGGTTGTTCTCCCTTTTCACGTCATCTGTTGACTTTTAAGGTCTTGTCCAAGGCCGTCCCGGGCCGCATCAAAACATTTGGTCTTCCTTGGAGAGAGCAACAGATGGCAACCTTCTCCCACCGTTGTAGTCCCGCACATGTAGACTGAATAAAGCCAATTTGACCTGTCAGTTTTGCTGAGTGGAAAACGTACGAGGACGAACGACCGTTGAACGAGAGCCTCACCGAGAGACCGAAGGGGCACAGGAAATTGGAGAATGCTCATCCGTTAGTTTTCTTTCCTTTTTTTGCGGCCAGTTTCCCCTTCCAGCATGTCGACGACGGTGAATTGTGGTCCTCCAATTTTGTTGATCCTCTCGCCTCGCCCCACTTCTCTGACAGTCACACTGTCTGTCTGACTGTCCATCTGCCCATCTGTTGCACTCCTGACTGCGAGACTGCGTCCTTCTGGGTGGCAAAAGCATATCTTGGTTTGACTTTCGGTTGTGTGGAACTGCTCTCGGGATTTGGCGTCGTATGTTGCCTTTTGCGGACGTATTTTGTCATGCTCGTTGGCCGTATTCGCTGGCACGCCCCGCCGCGTTGTTTTCGCCCTTCCGCATCGTCTTTTCTCCATTTTTGCGCTTCGTCGTTCTTCGTGTTCATGGCCATCGGTTCGCTAGTCGTCGCTTGTCGTTTCGCTTGACTTTTGTTTATCGTCCTTATCCAAGTCTGGACGGCCAATTTCTCTTTTGGGAATAGCGACGGATTGCTCCTTCTCATTGGACGGAGCTTGCTGGAGTGCAGCTTCTGGGCCCTCTCTCGCTCTTTCCCACTGTGCACACTGTCTTCTAGCGTGGGTGCCCAGAGTAGCAGGCACCCCTCTCCACTGTTGGTTCATCCTTCATTCACCGGCTTTTGCCCCCCTTCAGCAGTCACGATACTCTGCATTCCCCTCCTAAGATACAATACAACTCCGTAATGAATGGCTTGCAACAGCGTCGTATTCTCACTACTTCGTACTCTACTACAGAGCGGGGCCGCAGTGGCGTTTGGTGTTTTGTCGTGGCCCATAATTCCTTCCTTTTGGAGCCACTGGACATTGTGAGAGAGAGGGAAGGAACGTCAGAACGTGGCTAGTGACTCTCCAACAGCTGCTCACTCTGCCCTTTGCTGGTTGCTTCCTTCCCTCGCTTCCCTCTCCCATGCTGCTGGGGCAAGGCGCGCGGTGCCGGGGGAAGGACCAAGCCGGGGTGTTTGGGAGACCCTACAATTGCAAGGCCACCCACCGAGCCACCCTTCCTAGCGCCTTGTAGGATGGATATTTTACGGCATCTTTTGTATCTTAACGCTCTTGGGTTCTTGCTCCTCGTGCGCTGGTACGGGTTTCCCGCGTGTTTTCTTGCGCCATATGCCGCGTACTTTTGTCTTCCTTTCTTTTGTCGCCCGTTGTCGCTCCGTGCTTTTGTTCCAGGCTTAACGGCCGAAACGAAAATCAAAGGACTTTCGTATGGAAGAAGGGCGAGTGGGCTTTTGCTTTGACCACAACTGGGAAGGAACGCCCCTCTTTTTTTTGCACACTCGTTTCTCCGAGTTCACCACGTCCTCGGTTTCCTTTGTACCTTTCTGCTGGGATGTGGCTGGCGGTAGTACATACATGTAAGTACTTGGTCGGTTTCCAATAGTTCGTACTTTTCTAGTCGGCTCCACATGACAAAGCCCCGGGGCGTCTTGCCATCTTGTTTTGATTGACAGCTAGCGTTCCTTGTCCACTAACATGCCGCACTGCCGTCATCACCCTGTTCGCCCCCCTCCTCCAGAAGATGGTGTCCTGGCCTCTGTGGCGGGTTATTTGGCTCCTACAGCATCCGCTCCAGCGGTTACAGGACCCCTCATTTGGGGTCTGCCTGTCCATCTCGGCCGTGTCGCTTCTCGCTTGGCTCGCGGGATAGCGCGGGAGAGCATGCTACTCAAAAAAGGGCACTAGTCAAAGCGCGCCTTTCTGTTTCTGGAGCGATTCTGCGCGCCTCTGTTGGTACTAATCACTCGTCGTAAATAAAGGAAATAAAAGGAAATAAAAGGAGAAAAAAAAAAAAAAGATATGAATGAAGGCGCAGCGATCAACCGCGAGAGCGCCCAAACAGGGTCCAAAACACTAGAAAAAACGAGACTCTTGGAAGGTAACATATCATGTCCTCCATATATCTATTCAAGTGGAGACTGAACAGGAGAACGCGACTCAAACAGAAGAGCATCGTAATCGCTTCGATATACAGTTGAAAATACTTTGAAGCGGTGTGGCCGCAAGCAAGGGGTTCGCTGCGACACATGGCATGGCATGACAGTGGCGCACCACTGACATTGACACCCTGACACCGTTAAGAGAGGAGCGGATTGCAAGCGAGGGGACGAGAGCTGAGAGCCTTTTTGGGAATGTTCAGATAGGCCAATGAAAAGCAGCGAGGCCGGGGACATGCCAAAAGGAGCATGGCCCAACTTGACGAAAGTGCACTGTGCCGATAGCCTCGAGGTGTCCAAGCTTGTCGTTGTCTCGCATGTCAGAGTGTCATTGAGACTGAGGCCACCAAGTCTCACTCCGTACGAAGTTCACCCCGTGTTGGGTGGTATTGGCGGGAAGGGTGTTGTAGACCAAAGCCGAGAAAAATTCCAAGTCAAGAAACAAGATAGCGTTTCTGCACACAACATACGACGTGCGACGCAGGTACTCCAGCTCTCACCAGGATTTCTGACGACGATCTTGTGCATCCTCCTTGTTTCCAAACGTCGCCCGGTCGCTCCTGTTTCTGGTTATCTGCAAGCCTGTCGTCTTGTTTCTGTGCAGTGCCTGGGTGGAGGGGGAGGGGCCTTCTTGTTTGGGTCTCCAGAAAGGTTGAGCCATGGGCTCTCTCGTGTGGATATGTTGAGCACTTTTCACTTCGTAGTCTGTACTTTCTACTTTCGCTTCACATCCGAGCCACAGACGTGCATCTTTTGGTGGGTGGGGGGTTGAGGAATTTATGAAAATGACAGGTCAAAGAAGGAGAGGGAAAAAGACAGTCGTTCACGGGAAGGATCTAGGACCGTTGCAGAATAACAGAATGTGACAAGAATTGCGTGTCTGCTTAGCCTCCATCGTTCGCTTGTGGCTTTGTCTAGAAGACTGGAAGAACATAGAGCGACAGAAAAAAAGCAAAAAAAAAAAAAAGCAAAAGGCGTTGCTCTTGATCGACGGGGTCTGTTCTTTCGTCTTCACCAACTCCTTTGAGTTCCAAGAAAGCGACGGCCTGCTGGTTCTAAGAAACAACAGCCAACAGACAATGCAACATAGACATAATACACGTAATACGACATACATTCGACATACATAGTGCGATTTTGACAGCCCGACGATTGAATGACAAAATTCCACTGCCTTGGATAGGGGAACTTGAACAAAATAAAATAAAAAAAACTACGACGAAAACAGCTGCTCGTAACAAATATAGCGCCAACAGACATATGAACAGGTCTGGCCAACATCGCCACATCGCAATACACTTTTGATCCTCATGCTGGTAAGGTGCTTTTCCAAACACAAGTTGCGTCGACGACAGACTCCGCAATATGTCATGTCAGTTCGAGCTTTGTGGTCTTGTCCGAATTCGACCAGCGCCGTTGCACGTCGTAGTTCTTTCGTTTCCCCTGCTTACCCTCCGCCTCGCAACGGTCGTCTCATCCTCCATACAACACGCAAGCCAAACGAACGCAACGGTTGCAACGTCCCCCTCCCATCTCTGACGTTAATTTCCATATTGTCCTTGTCAACGGCGCTGGCATTCCCCCCTTCCCATTCGTCGGCACCGTAAAATATGCAATGCTCCGTGCGCGGCCTTCTTCGGGCTGCCAACGGTTCCTCGGCATTGCAGAACTTTTCGGTCCACCTCGCCCGTAACAAACACCATCGAGACCATTTTCTCCCCTTCTTCCCCTGCAGCCATTAACATCTCCAATGATTGCCCGCAGCCTAACTAAAAGGGGTTTGGCGAGGCCTGCTTAGACCGGAGAGCCCCCAGGTCCAGGCCCCTTGTCACTGCTCCAGCCCGGCGAGGGCGCTCTTGCCTGAATTTGTACATTCTCCGTTGTAAGAAGAGAGGGGCCTATTGGTCGATCCCAGAGCTGTTTCTGGCTGCTCGTTTCCCTGGGAGAGGCCGTCAGCTTTCAAGCTTATGTATCCTCGTCGCGTGTTTTTGGGCGTCTTTTCTGTCAGTTCTCATTTATTCCAGGACCGGCCGCTCACATGGTTTCTTTTCTTTTCTTTCTTTTTTCTCTCCTCGCACTCCGAAGCTTCCCACTGATCTTTTTTCGGCCCTCGCTTCGCCAGCTCTGACAGTTGCACAAACCCAAAACAGAAACACGCCTTACTCTGAACAATTTTTGCGGATGTCTTCATCTCGGTTCGGCGCCCCTCTCCTATTTCGGATTTCTTTTCATTTCACCTCTTTTCATTCTTTCTTCTTTCGTATAATACGCGTACATGGACTATTGTTTTGTGCTACCAGCTTGCCACGGCGTCGGGTTTGCAGACGCTTTGTTCATTCCAATCCTCGCACGCAGGACGCACAAAAGCCAAGTAGACGATCCTTTCACCCTCTTCCGCAATGTATGTTGGTCTCCGTCGCTCTGGGACTGGGACATTCCAGGTCAAAAGGCACGGGCCCATTTTGAATTAAAAGGAAATATGAAGTAAAGCGAAAATGTGCTTTGAAAGGAGGGAAGGAGCGATCATATTGCATCTCGACCGCATCTTATTGAAAAAGTCCCCGATCAGAACAGCCCCATCCACCACGCACAAATGCTGTTTATTTCGCTGGACGTGTCTGGACGGGTGAGTGTGTCTACCTGTACGGAGTATTGCATTGTAAATTCACCTGTAATTTCACGTTTCTCACGCCCGCCTCCTCGCATTTCAATGCTCGATTTTCGTCATACAAAGCAAAGTACGACATGCTTCGTGCCCCCGTACGTCGTGCATGCAGCCTCTGTGCAAGCAACCGGGTACCGTTCCAGGATGCATCTGACAAAGATTACACTAAGCTGCTCAAACCGACCATCAACATGTTTCGTCGCCTTTGTTCCTCTCCTCGCTGCAGCATCGCACTGTTCAACTGCTCCCAGAGGGCCCCACATTTGATCCACTTGTTATGCGCTGCTCCCTTCGCTTGGCACCTGCTGTCCAACAACATGTCGGCGGACCCGTCCAGGGCCACAAAGCAAGACAAGCACTAGTCCCAAAACAGACTGGCGTGTGTTGCAATTGCTGCAAGAGGCACACGGTATTGGTCACCTGCAAGGCCCATGTCTCGCACTGGCTAGAGCATCTCTCTTTGTACGGGGCGTTTTACGAGCATCCTCTCTGCGCCTGGCTCGATTCTTTCAGCCATCTTTTTTTGTTCCAATATCTCCGGTCCTTCTCACCCACATACCCTAGTGTTTTGTTTTTGTCCCTTGTATCTTATTATGGCCTCATTCGACGATCACTTTCACTTTGGTGCTCCCTGCTGAATTTACGAAGTTACTGAAATGTTGAAATTTGGGACGGGCTCGCTTCCCTTCAGCCTCGGGGGCTCTGGTTGTGTGGGCACTCTCACAAAGCGTCATTTCGGTTCTCCTGAGTCTCGAGATATCGCCTGGGTATATGTGTGCTCTGTGTGCCCAAAAACAGGACGTTCGGGTCGCATCCGCACGTCACAGCTGTCCTTACCCATTGTCCTCTGGCAACGTTTCAATTTTGTAGCGACTTGTCCCCCTCGCCTACGCTCTCGCCGTTGCCGCCGTTGTCTGTTGGGCTCGTCCTTTATGCCTGGTCGTCATCATGCGCTACAGCGTCTTCGGCTCGTATCTTTGTCTTTGTTTTCTTTCGTTTAAATATGATCGTAGAAGGCGATGCCAATAGTTCTCTCTGACTGGCGATGACCGGGCTCCTTCCTTTTCCTCTGTTGCATTACAATTGCCCGTCCTGCACAGGTTTAACACAGGCCAGATTTTGTCCACACCCCCTGCATCTGCAAAGCCCACACCCCCGCACCTTAGCTCACCCCTACTTTCTCTTCCACTGAGAACGAAGTAGGCGGTGGCTCCTTCCCTGCTGTCGTTCTTTTCGGGCATTGGTCTTGCTTCTCACCTGGTCACTGCGCTCTGGCTCTCCGCTCCTGTCGGCGTATGTCCTCCAATAACAACTCGCCCAACAACCAGTGTTCAGTGGTTGCAACAGTCCAGCCCACAGGCCTGGATCTGGTTCTGGGGTCGCGCGTCCCCAGTCCGCTCATCTGTCTCTGCTCCCTCTTTGTTTGGCTGGCTTCCACCAGCCATACAAGACCAAAGAATCTCTTCCAGCTCATTGCTGCGAATCTGCGTCGTTCTTTCCTAGTATTCAGAACGTCAAGACGCGCCTTCTATTTCACGATACGCACCTTCCCCTGCCTTCACAGTGCCGTGTAATTACGATGTATGTGGAAGGAGCCTCGCCCCGTGTTAATATGTTCACACCTACGAGGTGCCTGTTCAGGAAATTCTCCCTTTCACGCCCCCTTTTTGGCCCCCGGGGCCCTATCACGCCCCGCCCCCTGCCATAAAGCATATCCACACCCACCCTTTCCACACTAGCGACCAACGAACCATCGACCGACACTGCGAGACTGCGACCGGACTCCATTCATAGAAACGCTAGCGTACCAAGAAACGAAAGGAGCACCTACCCTCCACGGCTCGTTCCCAGGAAAAGGCAAGCGCTGGCCTCCTTCGCTCTTTCACTCTCTTGCCCTCTCCCAGGCTGTCCTCCCTCTCACTTTCCTTACCTACACGCCCCCAACTCCTTCTTCAACTCTCCTACCCCCATCGTCCTTTTGCTCTCTTTCCTCTCCTCTTCCTCGATCTCTCTTATTTTCTGTCTTTTCTTTTTCCTATCGTTTTTGCCTTTCACGCCAACAACAACAAAAAAGAGGCAAACCGGCCGTTGTCTCACGGTTTGCACATTGACAATAGGTTCTCTATAGACATTCGAAGTAGAGCTTTGTTGTTTACATTGCGAGAAACAACGTGGAAGCAATCGAAACGAGAAGCGTCCACACGAACGATCGCCATCGACATCCGACGATATTACTTTACTCACACGAATGAAAGTAAACAAGACACGCGCTCATTGAACACACATTCCGCATTTACTCTTCCACAAACCCAGCATAATTCCTCCCACAATGGTCGCCCCGGCCATCGCTGCCGGCCACCCGGAGGCGGTCATTGTTGACCGCACGACCCGTGGTGGCCGTCGCCTCTGGTACCATCTCGAGGTCATTCAGCAGCCCGAGCGTGCTCGCGCCTGCGGTGCTGGTCCTAAATGTGAGTACGCATGCACGGCAGGACGACAATGTCGCGTTTAGACGAAAGCCACGGGCAACGCAAAGGTTTGGATTTTGAATGCTGAATGTAAACCGCTAACAACCACACAGCTTCTGCCGACCGTCGCCCAGTTGACCCGCCTCCCGTTGTCGAACTCCGTATCTTCGAGGGCCCCTCCATGGAGCATGCCAAAGACATCACTTTCACCTACAACGCCAACTTCTTCCTCTTCGCCACTCTCGAGCACGCTCGCGTCATTGCCCATGGCCGTCTGCAACCGCCCTCGGCCGCCACCCCGCCTGTTTTGACCGGCATGCCTGTCTCTGGCATGGCGTACCTCGACCGTCCGAAGGAGGCCGGCTACTTCCTATTCCCCGATCTGTCTGTCCGCCATGAGGGCCGCTACCGCCTCACCTTCAACCTGTTCGAGCAGACGAAGGAGTTTGCCGATCTCGACAAGGAGAACCCAGATGGTGCTGCCCACACGCCCGAGTCCTTCGACTGGCGCATGGAGGTCAAGTCCAACGACTTCATGGTTTTCAGCGCCAAGAAGTTCCCTGGTCTCACCGAGAGCACTGCTCTGTCACGCACTGTCGCCGAGCAGGGCTGCCGCGTCCGCATCCGTCGTGATGTGCGCATGCGCCGCCGCGAGGGCAAGTCGTCTACGTCCGGTGTTGCCAGCAGCAGCGGCGACGCTCTTGCCAAGGAGGAATACGTTCGTCGCCACCGCACACAAACGCCCGAGGTTGTTGCCGACTACCGCGCCCGCTCCATGAGCACCGAGAGCGTTAGCCGCACGCCTTTCGTCCCCGACGCCAACCATGCCCCGCGCCGCCCATCTATGACCGACTACCACCACAGTGCTGCCCCGTCACCGCAGTCCGGCCCGTCAATGCCTCCAGGCTTCGGCGCCAGCTCTGGTGGCCCGCACACGACCAACAGCGCCCACCTGCGGTTCGGTGGCAACCAGCCCAACGCCTTTGCACAGCCCTCATCGGTTCCTCCATCGCCGACGACCTACTCCACACCAACGCACTCGTACGCGCAGCCATCGCAGCCGCAACAACCGCAGCAACCGCCTCAGCACGCCCAACACCACTCCACCTCGTCCTTCTCTGCCCCGTCTCCGTCGCCGTCTCATGTCAACACTGCGTCCCCGCCTCCCAACTCCTCCCACTCGTACTACCAGGACCGCCCAACGTCTCAGCACTACACGACGGCACCTCCGCCTGCGGCTGCTCCTGCACCATCGCCCAAGCGCGAGTCGTTTGACTACCACAGCCGCGTCTCGAGCAAGTACACGCCTGCGCCTCTGGCGATCGAGCCCGCCGACGATCATCGGTCGGACAGCCGCATGATCTCTCCTGCCGAGTCCAAGACCCTGACTTTGCCGTCTCTCAGCGAGATGATCTCCTTCCAGGACGAGAAGCGTCAAGCACCACCACCGCCGCCGCCCAGCAGCCACAACCACACCACGTCTCCCAACAGCGACCGCGTCCCCTCGCTTAGCCAGCTGCTTCTCCCACAGCCTGTTCTCGCGCATTCGTCTGGACCTGCGAGCCAGTCGGCTCCGTCGGCGCCAGCTTTGCAGAAGAAGCGGTCTTATGGCCAGTACAACAACTTGGACCCTGTGGCCGAGGCATATGCAGCCAACACCGCTGTCAAGAATCACGCTCGGCAGGTTGAGCCCCCGCGCGAGCACGAGTATGAGCAGCTCTGGTGGAAGCGTGCCGACGGTTCCGTCTGGACGGCACACGGCGAGGTCACCCGGTAAAGAAAGGAGGAAAGAGATTTCGAGTCCTTTTGGTCATTTCATTATAAACTTGGAGTGACCCTTCTTGGCACTACTTGGTTTTGGTCGAGGTGGTTGATGATGGCCCCAATCAATGGCGTCCATTCACATTCTTATTTGGATGCAGATTCATCCTACGGATTTACCACATTACCACGGGTTGGGTGAAGGGTGTCTTGGTGTCTGGTATTCTGGGCATTGTACAAATCGGATGGAGAGGCCTCGGGCGTCGATTTCTTACTCATTTTTGCTTTTTGACAAGAACACGGACAGCACCCACCACCCCCGCAGACATGTTTTTCTTATTTTTTTGCTGTTTTTTTTTTTCTTTTCATTTTCATTCGTTCCTTCATTTTTGTCTCTGTTCGTTCTATTCTCCCTACACGCGAAACAGCGCTTTAAGACTCGAAGACTGGATTCGGGATTAAACTTTGTTTATTTTTCGGCCTTTTATTTCGTCTTACACGTTTTTTTCTTCTTTGAACGGCGTTTTGGGAAGGATTTCTTAGGCTTGGTATTGAACATTTTTGATCTGCTTTGTCTTTTTGTCGTTACTTGTATGTCCATTGTCCTATCTTGTGCGATCTCTCATTACCATTTATGTCAATTTTTGCATTTCAATTCTCATTTTCATATTGGTTTTTGCTTTTATTGATTTCTTGATCCCCCTAACTGTTTCTTTTCCTGTCTCGTTTTCTGTCTCATGCAAACTGGGGACAAGGAGAGTTCTGTACGTGAATAATTTTCCTCAACATTTTTTTGTTCCAACACTCGTGGAACGTTCTGGTTAGCTATATAAACAATTGAATCTATTTTGGTATATTTGATATCCTACGGGCTATGTGTTCCAAACACGCTCTTTCGCGTTATGTATGAGAACTGCACAGTGTGTGACCCCGTATCAGTCGTGGCTTTCCCGCAAGAGGGCCGTAAGGCAACGGCAACGGCAACGGCAACTACGGCAGAAACAACGGACTGTGGCTCATGTGTCTTTTTCCTAGCCGGGTAGCTCTGGTTTTTTTGCACAGATATAGAAAGCGACTTGCGCTCAAGCAATTCTTCAGTGCAGTTTTTCGGTCCTCATACCATCGCCAATATTATCGTCTACACGGCACCAGGCTCGGCCATACTAGACTACGAGCCACAGCTAGATTTTCGTCCTGGGAACATCCTAGCTCCAACACATAGTTGTTGCAAGCAGTGCATGCATGAGCAAAGTGAGGGACAACGCCAAATATGTTGTGGACGGTTATTGATCCGGCAACGAAAGCAAAGCATGCTCGCTCTGGAGGCCGACGCCTGCAAAGGGTGCACAGCGAAATTGAATGAAAACTGACACCAACAATAAATGAACACTGCAATGCAGGTCAGAAACGAAATGAAAACAGCAAAAAGAAACGAGACCCATGCGTCTGCAGCTTGCATGCATTTCACAGCCCTCATCAAATCACAGGCTTTTGTCACGTCGTTCAAAACTCGGTAGTAAAGTGGGATTTCTCAAGTCACGTGGAGGTCATCGCGTCCCATGCACCCTCTGGACGGCGCCACTGCAACCCGCTGCCAAAATTAGGTTGGAGCTCATGTTTCAGACCAGGCGTCTCCCCAAAAATGCTTAGCGGCCTTTGGAATGAGGAGCGGTTGCTCGTTGCCCGGCCCGCAGGCTTTGAGCTTTAAACGGGGCAAAAGTAAACAATCGCCGCTTAGACCCTCCAAAAACAACCAGACAGAAAAGGAAACTGGACTGACGCCAGCCAAACAAATTGGAAATGCCACAGCTTCCCATTTCGAGCACACAAACACGCCTGCATTCCTGTTAGGGAAACTGCACGCAAAGAACGGACGAGACGACATTGCGACGTAAGACAGGCAGCTACGCCAACAAGGCAGGGAAAGTGCGATCCGTGAGCAAAGAAGATTACCCGCAATCCAGTCCTGCCCCATTTGGTTTTGGTATTGGAGACCTGGGAAGGAGCGAACAACGAACTCCAACGAACCCCAAATAAACATTGGCGTTCGTTTCCGTCTCTTCTATCGTCTCCTGTGTTTTTAACCTTTATTACTGCGCTTCTCTCTTCCTTCGCTCGTTCTTCGTTCTGCCGATCTCGACGAGCTACACTCCAAATCCGTTCAAGGACCTTTTCACTCTTGTCTACTACTCCAACAATTGTTTATGGTTTCTCGTCCAAATTACGATACCATAAGAAGCATACTCAAAACCAGCCCGAAAACCTTACCTTGACGAGCATCCTGAACTCAACACACACTCCCATACACTCCTATACATTTACTGAATACAAATGGCCGCCCTAACCGAGGCCGATGTGGTTACGGCTCCCCGGCCGTCCTCCTTTTCAGGGACGAGCAGCGCAAGCTATCTCGATGAGCTACAACTGCAACAACTGCAACAACTGCAGCCACAACAACGACCGAGCCAGCAGCAACAGCGTCCGCACACTTCGCGGTTTGTCGAAGGCTCCATGAACGACCGTGCGAGTCGTGCACCGCCCGTCTCCTACCTAGGAGGTATTGGTGGCAGCAATGACCGTGGCAGCCGCACGCGCTCCCGATCTCGTGATCGGGGCGACGGTGGCCGAGAGGATCCGTATGCCCACCGCGAGTACCAAACAAGCACCCGCCGCTCCCTGCAAATGGCTCGCCCGTCGCTTTCCGCTTTCCGCTCATCCAACAGCGCCACTGCCTCGGCAGGCACGTCTGCCTCAATAACATCGACAGACACAGCGGATACCGCGGTCACCAGTTCTACGACGGCGAGCACTAGCAGCAGCCTGCGCCGCCCTCGGAGCTTCCTGGGGCCCATCTGGGACGGCGTGACGAAGCGTCTGCACCGCCGCACACGCAGCACAGTCGAGGCCGACATGGCCAAGAAGCGTGAGCAGGAGCAGGAGCTGCAGCAGCAGCAGCATCAAGACCACATGCAAGCAAGGGGCCCAACGCCTGCCACGGCTACCCTGCCTGGTGACATGCCAAGTGGCGACCGACTTTCGCCGGAAGAGGTGATGGCCAACTACCAGCAGCTCATGCAGTCTGGGTTCTTCAGCAAGCGGGCGATTCCCGCGACGCGCCAGGGCCTTACTAGCCGCGGTGGCACCAGCAACGGCACGGATAGCGGTGCTCCTATTGGCACGGAAGTACACGCTGCATGCCCGACCCGCCCGCCTCCACCGCCTCCGCCGCCGCCCAAGTCGGCACCGTGGATCAACGGGACCCCACTGTCGCCTGTTGCGCCGTCTCCAGCTGGCACTGCTACCATTACCCTCACACCGCGCGGTACAAAACGTGTCCGCGCTCCTGCCGATGAAGGCGAGGATGTTGACGGCCGTCATGACGCTGCAGTTGAAAAGCCCACCGGCTCTGCCGTCCGCTCTAGCACCGATGTCACCTCGGGGTCGCCTACCCGCAACAGTCCGCGGAAGATCAGCAAGAAGTTGCGTAAGGCGCCTTCGATCCGTTCGACACCGGGACAGGACGGCAGTGTACGCAGCCTTCGGAGCATGCACAAGGCTGCTGCCGCGGCGGCTGCCGCTGCGGAAGCAGAGTACTACGAGACGATCTGCAAGCAGCCCTCTTTCGACTACAGTGCATATGACTCTGCAGCATCAACGACGCGGATCACCCGGAGCAAGTCTGGGCAGGCACCTGTTCGGGTTCACCAGCCTCTTCCGCCTCTCCCTGTGTCTGCTGCTGCAGCCGTGGCTACTGGCGGCGATAAGCGTATTGTGTCTAAGAAGCGCAAGGAAACAAGCCGGACCGCTAGCTCGGAAGAGGAACGCAGCAGCTTCTATAACCACAAGTCTGCAGTCAAGCCCTCTGGATGTCGTTCAGAGGCACCTCAGGAGACGCAGAGAAAGAGACGCTCGCAGACCGCGGCTGCTGTAGTGCACCAGGACCGTCAAGGCCGCACCACCGGTGATGCCATGATCCTCGACGATGATCGCAGCCGGGCACAAAAGGAGAAGCGGAATGACGATACTCTCCGCCCAGAACCATCGACTCACAGCCACCGTCCTATGGACGCACTCAGCCCTACCACCGCTAGCCGTGGTGGTGGCCTCAGAAACAGCAGTGATAACGGGCGTGCCGCTCTGACGACCCTCTCACCGTCGTCCTCTCAAAAGAAGCAGCTGCAACAGTCGCAGCCCCGAAAGCAAACAGAGCGCCCGGAACCGCCTATTAGCTTCCACTACCCGCAGCGCGTCCGTGTACGGCGGCCCATGCAAGCACAGGTTGTTGAGGTCACCGCGGCACCCATGTTGTCAGCCAATGCTAGAAGCAAGCCCCAGATCAACGGCAAGAGTCTTTTGTTCCGCGAAGAGGACACCGAGAACCAGGTGCCAATTTGGCAGGACTAATCAGTTTTGCAGAGGCAGGGTACTTGTAGGAGTTTGCCATTTTGCTTTGATATTTTGCAAGTTTTTCGTCTGTGTTCTATGCTTCTTGTTTTGTTGTTCTTGTTTTGCTGTTTTTGTTTTGTTGTTTTCGTTTCTATCTTTCTCTAGTTGGATTCTGCTTCGATCTTTCTTGCCTGTGCATGAAGTTTCTGCTTTCTATTGTCTGACGAACGACACACGATCATGAGCCACGTCTGGTGCAACTACCGCCAATACGAAACGACGACGTCTTTTATTTCGATATGAGAAACGATGCAGAACAATGAAATGGGGGAAGACGGAAAAGGCAGCGCGAGGCCATGCATTATAGCAAATAGCCACGTGGAGGTTGATGTTCATATTTTGCAATTTTGATGCTGATGTTTTTGTTGTTCTTGATCAATTTCAGTACCAACCACACTTGACTTTGGGATCATATTTTGGCGAAGATATAAAGAAAGGGCGGAGTTACTACAAAGAGTGGGACGGCTAGCAATGATTGTCTAATGCTTCAAGCTTTTGGGAATGAAACTGTTGCTTTGCTTTGCTTAATCTAAAAAGTTTATCTAGAAGGGGACGATGAATGCAAGCTGGGACTGTCACCTTTCTTTCGAAACAACTCGTGTTCTTTCCTCTTGTGCTTGTCTATCTAAAAATGACCGCATATGAATGCTATTCTTACTGTGTACCACTCCTGTCCCTGGTCTAAACGCCGTCCAACTTGACCTGAACATTCTATGCTCACCATTACAAACCAAGGAGCCTCAACCGTTACCTCACATGAATGACGCTGGAGGAGGAAACTTGGTATAGTCTGGCAGTTCTCTCGCCCGCAGTATGGGCGTCGGAGGCTGCAAATAGACTTCGGGCACGCTCAACGGCTTGCCCTGCCCGCTATTTTCGGACCACATGGTCGTGTTCTGGGGCCCTGTGGGGTATTCATCGGATACGACGCTCCTCTCAGAGCCGTACCAGGATATGGTGTTAGCCGAAGATGGCACTGAGTACATACTATTTGCTCCAACAGAGGTCGACAAGTCTTTGAGTTGGTAACTGTGCTGCATACGAAGACTTGTCGGCGTAGGGTATTGCAGCTGTGATGAGGCAAACACTCCCGGCGTAGTAGACATGGCGGATTTGTCGGGAAAGTATGAGTGCCTGGAAAGACTTGGCATGGCCATTGGCCTGGGGCTCTGTGGCGAGTTGGAAGAGGGCGAACCCGGCACGATTGTAGGATATGGGGTCGGAGGACGGAACTGGGGTATCACGAGCGGTTCACACAAAGCGAGCTTCTTTTTCCACTTGGCCGTACTTCCGGAAGCATTGATAGTACCTCCGGAAGTGTATGAGTCAGGGAATGTATTGACAAAGCGTACGTGAGGGTCCTGGGATGGCTGAAGGGCCGGGTGGCTAGGCGTTTGCTGAGGTACCTGATGACTCGGTAGACAAGTGCAAGAGGGAGATACCATCTCTGCATCGACATCGCTGTGGGGATCTGTCGAAGGGACAGGTTTGGGTAGTATGTTTACAAAAGGCTTTGAAATGATGCAGGAAGCCTGGTCTTTCTCTGTTGTTGTTCGTTGGTCATTAGTACATAAAAGCGCTTTGGTAGCATCGCAAGTGGGCAATTATAGATACCACTTCAATGATCTCTCGTACCCTTTGTCTTGGACAGAATGCTGACAATATTATCGACGTTGTGCCGTTGTTTCTCGTTGCCGATTTGGCGTCCACTCATGGGAGCATCGACGTTCTTGCGGGCGGTCTCGACAGACTGCAAGACGACATCTGGACCAAGGAAAGAACCGGGTGACTTTGGGGGTCGCGGCTTGCCTCGGTTGTGGAGGCATCTGGTAAGGTCCGTTGTTGGGCTGCAGTACGCACAGTCTGTGGGCGAAAAGCTTTCATGGTCGTGGCTGCTTGGATCAAGGCTCGCATCACTCTCGGTGCAGTTCCTAGCACTGCTCTTGGCCGGTCTCTTGGACTTGGACCTCCGGCTCGCCGCCGTCGTCCTCTTCACGCGGCGTTTCGTCGTCGACGCTGCAGGGGTCGGCAAACGGAGCTGCCCAGTGGTGCGCCGCGGGCTCACCTGCACTGTCGACGTGATGCCCTCGTCATTCCCGTGGCTGCTCCCCAAACGACTCGTCCGACGCAGCGCACGAATATCTCTGGGGCTTTTTGTTGCCATGGCCGCCTGGTGTTAATGAGGAAGAAAGAAACTGATGTAACTAGTAAACAATTGTATCGATGCACCGTATGTGTAGTTGGACCGAAGAAAAATAGATGGCGTACGGATGACAGAGTTGTAATGTTGCAATGTATGGGGTAGTGATGGCGTTTGGTGATGTTGATGGCAAGGAAATGAGCTTGGCCAAAAAGGACAGAAGCACCTCATGTTGACATTCTGTCCCCAAATCGTAATGAAGCTGGGACGGAAGGAGTGAGGCAGCCCAAGGCAAGATGGACGAGGTAGGAAAGGGCGGCGGAGCGCTTTATGATTCGAAGGAAAGAGCCGCTGACTGGCTTTTATCGCCAGCTTCAGGGAAGCTGCGATCGTTCGGTTCGTATTTGTATCTAAATCCATGGCGAGGCAGGTGCGTTCCAAGCAGCCTCCTGCGGCCAACTAAAACAAAAGTAGAAAGCTTGTGCAAAATGGAAAGTAACAGAAATACATGCAAACAAAACAGCCAAATAAAAGCGTCATCCAAACAAACCACAGTTTGGACCCATAGTAGCCACAAGACAGCAAAACACCTTTCCAGACTATTTCCTCGACTAGTCAGCAGACGCTCGGGCCAGAGCCTCGTGCAGGTACGGCGGGAAGCGGTACCGCAGCTGGCTGGTGTAGGCTGTGAGGTCGACGCAGATCTGCTTGAGATCGTCGGCCAGACGCCGTGACGCCGACTCGTTGCCGCTGAACTGGCCACCGAGCAGACGCTCGCGCTGCTGCGTGCAGCACAGGATCGTCCACATGAGCAGGTTGGGCACGTTGATGGCCACCGGCTGGGCCAGACTCGAGAAGCGGGCGGCAAAGCTGCGGATGATGCCCGGATCGCCGCCCGCCTGCAGGGGAAGAATGCCCAGGTCGCGAATTTTCTGGAATGGTCGGCGGTCAGTCTCATCTCATAAGGAGTGGGAGTGGGAGGGGGTTCGCTGCAACATACATCAAGGCACTGCGGCCATTTGCGGGCCTCAACCAGGCCCTTGATCTCGCTCATCTGCAGAAGCACACCGCAGGCAATGCGGGTCTCCTCGCGGATGCGGCGACGGAACATGTTGTCGCGCTCGTACATGGTCATCATCGTCCGGGCGAGCTCGATGGGGTCATCGATGGACGCCAGGCTCAGGCTGCTGCCGGGCTGCTGGGACGCTGCTGGAGTGCTTGCGGCCGTGGTCGAGCTGGCCGACTTGTCCTTGTCCACCCGCGGCTTGACCGGCACCAGGCGCATAGGCTCCTCGCCAATCTCGAGGGCAATAGCCTCGCTCAGCGCGCGGCTGACAATCACAACGACAGTGTCGTAGTCGCCGGCCAGATGGTACAGAAGCACGGCATCGGTGGTGCGGCCGCCGTCGTCGGCGTCACGTGCCGCTTGCAGCGTGATGGCCTTGACAAAGTCCTGCTCACGGTCGAGCGCAATGAGCGTGCCGCGCTCCTCGATCAGGCCACGGATGCGCGTGCCGTCGGGCCGGATGTCACCGATCAGCTTGCTGAACTCGCGGGTCTCGAGGACCAGCTCGCGGAGGGCCTCGTAGCAGAGCGCAGAAGCAGCGGACTGCTCTTTGGACTTGGCCACCTGCTGCGACGACGAAGATGCTGGCGCCTTGTCGTTCACGTCGTCGTCGCCCAGGCAGATGAGGATAAGGTAGTCCACGGCCGCCGACGCGTTCGCGGCACGGAAGTCGCGCGTGTAGTAGCCGATCATGCGCGCAAAGTTGATCTGCGGCTGGCCGCGGGTGCTGTGGCTCAGCAACTCGTTCGCGGCGGCGAGGCTGGCGTCGGGCGTACGCAACAGGCCGTAGTACTCAAGGGCCACGGCGAAGTGCACGGCGTCGATGTACGAGAAGGAGTAGAGGTAGGCAATGGCCGGCTCGAACAGGCCTGCGAGCACCTGCAGGTAAAAGTACATGGCATACGGGCCGCCGGCCACGCCGGGTGCGTTCTTGGCAAAGTGCTTCTGGCCGATCTCGCGGATCGTCTCCTGAAGCTCGGCAAGGCCGTACGTCTCGTTGGCCAGCTCGGAGATGCGGTCGCCCTCGCGCGCCAGGTTGAACTGCAGCCAGATCCAGTCGTGGACGTCCGTTTGCAGATTGTCGAGGTTGCGGTTGCCCATGTCGCAGCGGCCAATGACCTTGTAGCAGGCCATGCGGAAAGGGTCGACAGAGCCCTCGGGGGCATTGCGCGCGCGCTGGTTGTAGTCGCTGTTGCAGCGCTCTTGCATGGGGCGCTTGAGGCGGCGGTCTTCACTGGACGCGTAACTGTTGATGTAGCTGGCAAACACACGGTCGATGCCACGGATTTGCGTCTGGTTGTCGTTGACGTACTGCGCCGCCTCGGTGACGTGGCCCGACCGCAGGAGGTAGAAGATGACCGCCCACACATACTCGCCCTGCACCTGCTGCAAGTCCACGTTATCGGGGACCAACATCTTCTGCGCCGCCCGTACACGGATGTACGCCTTAATCTTGCTGACCACATCGGGACGGCCGCCCAGGCTCGCCTCCTGGGGGAACTTGGCGATCTGGCCCTCCAATTCCTGGAAAAACTTCGTCTCGAGGAACCGGTTAGCGCCAGAGAGGATGCGCTGGCGGATGGAGACGGCCCCGGCGCTATTGGGGTTAGGATCCAAGTATGCCCGCGCGAATGTGCGTGGACGGGGCCCTGGTGCTCCGCGTGTCAAATGTGGCTGGTTGACGGACTCGGGGTCCTCGCCGACAATCTGCGACAGGGCGCGGAATGCCTCGATCACGAGCGCGGCCTGGCGGTCACCGCCAATGCTCGTCTCGACAGCAACCATCTCGCTAAGAATGGGGAACGGCGCAGACTCGATGCGGCTGTCGTTGAGGCGGTGCACAGTTTCAGCAAGCCGGCCCTGCTTCTCTCTTGTGTAGCGGTCATCAAGCGAACCAGGGCCGCTCGCACCCGCGCCGCCACTTGCCGCATTGTTGCTGGCATTGGCAGTCTCGACGTCGGAAAACTCCGAGGCGTGGGCGCCGATGCGGCTCGCAGAGCCAATGACGGACTTGTTCATCCGCGACCGGCCAAAGACGCTGCCACCAGCACCGCCCGTCGTCCCCGCCTTGGATGGCTGTGTGGGCTGCTGCTGACGGCTCCGCCGGCGGCCAAAGCCACCTGTGCTGGCGCCTGGGCCGCCAACAATATCGGGCGTGCCGTAGCGCGGAGTCCCCGACGTGCCGGGGACAACGTCGTCCCGCGTCTTGATGCCAAAGTGCTCGTAGATGCGCTTGCGCTGGGCCTCCCACTCGGACGTAACGTTGTCTTCGAGGAAGCTGTCAAAGTCGCGCACCGACCGCTCGAGGCCGTCGGCAATCATGCTGAGGGTCGTCTTCGTCTGCAGGTTGGTCAGATAGGTGTCGACGTCAACCTCCGAGGCTCCCCTGGCGAAGCCAGCACCGACGCCGGACTGGCCACCAGTGCCAGGCGCAATGGAAGCTGCGCCACCGGCCGCGGCAGTCGACCGCGAGGCCGAGAAGATGCCAAAGTTTCCCAGGTCCCGGACGGCCGCACCCGGATCGACACCTGACGCGGCCAAAACGTAGTGTGCCTTGCCGTCCTGAAGCGGCGCAGCGCCACCAACAGCACCAGGGGCACCAGGAGCACCGCGGGGACCAAGCTTGCGCAGCTTCTGACGCAGGTCGCCGAGGCCAAGGTGCAGGCTGGGCAGGTCGGAGCTTGAACCATCGGCAATGGAGTCGGCCTCGCCATCGGTGCGCTTCTTGCTCTTGGCGAGCAGGCTGTCGAAGTAGGCACCAGTTGTCGGGCGAGCGGCATTATTGATGCTGCCAGCAAGGCTGCCGCTGTTGATATTGTTGTTGCTGCTGGCGGCGGCGGTGGCTGTCGACGCACCAAAGCCACCTGTGGCCTGGGTTGTCGAGGCACCCAGCGGCTTGTTGCCCCAGACGCTGCCGCCAAAGGCAGACGGGCGAGCTGTACCGGCTGCAGGGGTAGTCGAACCGCCGAGGGCAGCTGGCGTCGAAGGGCTTCCAACGGCCGTCGACCCGCTGAAGAGGGAGCCACCAAACGATGGGGCCGATGCCGCGGGCTTGGGGGCGCCAAACAGCGACATTGTGGAGGTTTATCCGATGCCGGACAGCAGGAGAGGAGGGAGATAAGGTTGGTGGAAGTCGAGGCCAAGCTGCACGTTGATATTGTTTGTTGACGGCTGGCCGCTTGTGAAAAGGAGGTAAACACGCGTCAATCCGGGTGCGAAAGTATGCGAGCACTTATATGACGGATGCAAGGAAGGATTGCAGTCGTGGAGATGCCCGGCCGTCCGGGGGTTGCGTGTTGAGAAGGGGCGGTGGGTGGCCTGCTGCACCTTTGAAGCAACAAAAGGCGTCGGTTTTATGAGGTGGTGAGCCTCTCTTTTGATGGCCTTTGCTTTCGCGTTTTTTATTGGATTTATTTTGGATTAAAATTTATTGAGCATAGCTTCCTGGTTGCTTGGGCTTTGGGTGGTGCTTGCCTTCTGTGGGTCCTTCCACAGAAAGGAGCAGCCACCATCAGCCAATTAGGAAGTAGCGCCCTGTCAAGCAAAGTGCAACCAACAAACGCAGATTCAGGCACAGCGAAACGCTGGTTCATTCACACCGGGAAGCGACGATTGGCATTCACCCGCAGCACTGTATTCGGCATTTTCACTTTCTTCTTTTTACATTACAATTACCACGTGCATGCTCATTACATCGTATCCAAGGCCAAGACTGCGTTTCTCTTATGTTTGACCTTCACTTCGTCCATCCCGCCACAGCAGCGTCCACCTTGCTGCGGTACTCCCGCTGCGTCTTGAGCTGATCCAGCATTACCTCGTACTTGGCCTGCAACAGCTTCACCTCCCTGACGTTGCCAGAGGGATGCACGACGCGCCCTGCCTGGGTCATGCGCGACATGATCGTCCACAGGGGCTCGGTGGCTCCCTTGTCGGCGCCACCGCTGGCAGCTTTGGCGCCCAGCATGGCCGCGCCGTGCACGACGGCGGCGTTGTCGTAGCGCGGGATCACGACGGGCAGACCGCACGCGGTGGCGATGAGGCTGACGAGCAGGTCGTTGCGGCACTGGCTGCCGGACATGAAGACGCTGCGCAGCTCGTGGCCGGCGGCGTTCATGGTGTCGACAATCTGGCGCGTTTGCAAGGCGATGAACTCGAGCGCAGCGTAGTAGAGCAGGGCGAGGCCGTCGGCCAAGTTGTCGGTGCTGCTCATGCCGACGAGGGCGCCGCGCATGTGCGGGTCGGCCAAGGGCGAGCGGTTGCCCCAGAGATCACCGTAGAAGAAGAGGTGGCGCGTGAGGTGTCCGACGGCGGGACTACCAGCCTCGGACGCGAGCGCGCGTAGGCGGTTGTTGAGGTACTCGTAGATGTTCGTCTGAGACTCGGCGCTGGTAGCGCTGACCTCTGCAAACGCCGGGTGCGTCTCGACGACGTGGCGGATCAGCTCGCCCGTGGCCGACTGCCCGCCCTCGGCCATCCAAAAGTCAGGCAGCATGACGTCGCGGTAGGGGCCCCAGACGCCGTCGACAAAGACAGCGCTGCGCGACATGGCCAGGTGGCAGGTCGATGTTCCGGCGACGGCGGCCAGTCGCGTAAAGGCCTGGCTGACGTCGTTGGCCTTGTCGCCCAGATCGACGGGTGCGCCGACGGTGCCGATCCAACCGGCGTATGCGTCGATGACGCCGCTGCCGACCGCGATGCCCGCCTCCAGGCCGAGCTCAGCGGCTGCCTTGGCGGACAGCGGGCCGACAAGCTCGCCAGCACTTAGATAGTGGCCGTTCTGCATGGGAGACCAGGAGGTTAGCAAATGTCATGTGGACGGCAAGCAAAGCAACAAACAAAAAAAAAAAACACCAAGAAGGCTAACCACCCCGTTGACGCCGCCGACGCGCTTAAAGTTGTCCTCGGCCAACTCGCCAAGGCCGACGGCTTGGTAAAAGTCTTCTTGCCACCCCTTGACGCTGCCGTCGACGCCGACCGGCACGAAGCCTTGCTTGCACACGGTACTGCAGAAGCTGCGGGTCTCGTTTCCGGTGGCCAGGTGCGTCAAGGCATCGGCAAGGTCGTAGAATTTGCAGCGCGCAAAGACATCGGCGGGCATATGGTTCTTGAGCCACAGCACCTTGGGCATCTCCATCTCGACGTTCATGGTGCCGCCGACGTAGCGCAGCAGGTTGTGGCCGGTGGCGTTGATCGCGTCCGTCTCGGCGAGGGCGCGGTGGTCGAGCCACAGGATGATGTTGCGGTGATCCTCGTCCCCGGACGTCTGGTGCAGGCCGGACTTGGTCACGGTAATGGGCTCGTCGGTGTCGTGGCTGAAGACGGCGAGCGAACACGTGGCGTCGAAGCCGATGCCGCGGATGGCGCCGGCCTCAATGCCTGCCTCGGCCACGGCTGACCGGACGGAGCCGCAGATGTGCCGCCAAATGTCTGTCGTCGACTGCTCATAGTGAATCTCGTCGATGCCGTACGAAGCCTTCCACAGCCGGATGTCCTCAGACGCCAGGCCCTTGATCTCGCCGGCCGCGTTGATCACACACGCCCGTGCCGATCCTGTGCCGACATCGACGCCAATGTAGTAATCCTAGCGGGATGGTCAGTATGGATTCATGCTTGTGTGCCTTTCTTATCTGTCAGAGAATCACACAATCTGGCGCGATGCAGACTCAACATACCTCGCCTGCGCTCATGTTGCCTCGACTGTGCATGCTCCTCACGGGAGAAAGAGAGTAGGAAGAACAATAGCACAATGGAAGCGAAGGCAACGGGCCAGAGTGCCTCTTGGAAATAGAAATCCCACCGTACTCGCCGCTTACGGAGGACTCGCGTTCAGGATCCTGCGCTTCTTGTCCTTTTTACGGCGCTGCCTCCGTGCTTCGTCCCTTGTCCCTGGCACCTTCCCCCATTTTACTACGCTCCTCATGACCATATTTCGTACATCGCTGTAAAATATAGCGCGGAACACCGGCCGCCGGGTGAGAGTGTAGCATGGTTCCTTCCTGTCTTTGTGGTCATAAGGAAGGGGCCCGCTATCGCATCGCTTGCGTGCGGGGCTACTCAATGAAGCAAGTCCTTTTGGCGGCTCCTTCATTCCCAAGCGGCTGGGCAGCGGCGGCGGGTCGGTTGCGTGTCTCTGCGTCTCCTCACCCGTCTGCTCACTGGATCGCGCTTTCCCTGCTCGTCCCCGCGATTTAGAGAGGAGAAGAGGGGAGAGGCACAGAGGTTAAACGGGACAGGTGCTACCGAAGCCAGCTCTGGAGCTGCTCCTTCCTGGCCAGACCCGTCTAGAGCACGCAAATCCCTCCCTGGAGAAGCCGCCGTCTCCGGGCTACTGTGCACTGTTGCGGGGCTCGGTGACAGCTGCGTACTGACACTTAATTACGGAACGCATGCTGGGCACTGCTGCGAACGACATGCGGTAGCTCCAAAGGATTTTGTGGGCATTTTGGTCACTTGGTCAAATGGGTCAAATGTGCCAACTGGTGTATCTCATCCGGATCAAGTCCGGCGATTATGGCCATGGCTGGAAGATTTGGCTCCGGGCAGCGCTTTGTGGTGACTTGGCTGTAGGATGTCTGATCCTTGTTAAACGAGCGTCAGCCTAGCAACTCAGATCATCCTAGAACGAGGAGAGGAGTCTTCAATGATCTACATGATGAATGCAGGTCGTGTGTGAATTGGATGGCAGGATGGCTGCAGATTTGTGAGAGCGGCCCACTATGAGAAACCGAGTCCACTGAGAAGGCAGGCGCGCCTAGACAAGAAATAAGTCCACTAGCGTCTCGTTGGGACCCTGCATCTCAACCTCATCTCATGCCTCGAAACAGCTTTCATCATCGCGTCTTTACAACACACATCGTTTGTAACTCACGCCACACATTACGCGACGACTCGGCCACACCCAACGCGCCGTATACAGCTTTTTGTGGCCATGACAGGAGCTGCACCTGCGCAAGACAGCTCGCCGTGGGAAGACGCGGCCATCGCCAATTCGTGGGACCGTGTCGTTGGCGATTACAAGGTGCGTTGCCCATCAGTCACATCTCCATATGCCTCACTACGTCTCGACCACCATCACTGACTTGGGCACCTCAGATCTTCCACGACGTCCGGGCGCGTGGAGGCACTGTTGGCGACCTGCAGGCGATTCTCGGAAATGATCCGCCGCGGTAAGTTGATACATTATCAAAGTCATGAAGCGGAACACCACAAATGTCACGCGATTTTATGGCCAGAAGTTGTTTAGAAGAAACAAAACCTGTTTGCACTACGAAGAATCTTGAGATCCGTTTGGACCAGCACACACATGAGAGACGGCGGGAGCAAAGGTGGCAATGAAAGGCCAAACTTGTTTCATCTTCGGTCCTCGGAGGTCCAACCACTAAATCTCTACTTTTTCTCCTTTCTTCTCTCCCTCTCGCCACTGTGTCACATCCTTGGCGAAACAAAACGCCACATGTTTCTTGTTGCCGCATTGTCCTCTTAACTTGATTCTCTCGTTCTATTTTCTACTTCCTATTTTCTACTTTCGTACAGTCCTTGCTAACATATCTGCAACCAAACAACACAGGTCACAAACAAGTCGGGACGCCAAGCCTGAAACAACCCGCAGTGCCGTCCGAGAAGGAGCACAGGGCCCGGACGGTGTGATGGTGGCGGACGACGAGGGTGCCACAGTTCCGGGCGAGGTGATGGGCGGTGCAGCCTCATCAGTCCCGAGGCCTGCGCAAGCATCAGCATCAGCTGGAACGAAAGGCCATACGTTCGCCGCACCTGCATCAAACACGGTACTGTCCAACCTAACCTTATACATTACTGCTCCATTCATCATTCCCCTCTTTTTTTTGCCCAGCCAGTCGAGCGGTCTGGTGCTGAGCGGATGAAGGCGATCCCACCGTCGATCCCGACGACGAGAGAGCGGAAAGGGTCCACGACAAGCATTTCTGCTACTATTTTTTCTTTCTTTTTTGTTAACCGTTCATTGTTTCGATACTATGGGCCCCCACCCCATTGTTATTACTTTTTTTTTTTTTTTTTTTTTTACTTTTGTTTATGCTTTTGATGAGTTCTTTGGCTGACATTCTTGGCACATTACCAGCCGCCAGCTTCTGCCCTCCTACCACCGCAAACCGTCTTGGGAGGAAGTATGTTCATTTTTCCCGCCTCTCTATTCCGGTATCCGTGCCCGTCGCATCTACTAATAGGTCTTATAAAAGCGGACGAAGGTTTGAAAAAGCTGCTCATGTCTTGGTACTACGCCGGCTACTACACCGGCCTATATGAGGGCCAACAACAAGCCGTGAAGGAGCAGCAGCAACAGCATTCAGGGCTGCAGCCATCGAACAGAGTTGAAAAAGCACAGACCGGACAAGCAGCAGATGGCGTCGAAGTGGGCCTTGAAAAGGACCAAGAGATGCAGCAATGACCAGACGAATTTCGAGTGGAGCTAGCTAGCCAGCGAACTTGAGAGAAATACAATGCTGTGATCACAAAATGGCACTCTATGGGGCATCGCCTTGCGTCCCCCCCTCGCTTGTGATGCAACTGCAATTCCGGATCACGACAAGCACCCAGCTTCCGAGAAGAAATTGCAGAGATGTTTGGTAAAACACATGCACGCCCGCCAGAACTAGAAAACAAAAGATGCTATGGTAGGAACAATGAACAAAAGCGGGTGAATCAGATGGCAACGGCCATATTACAAAGTAACAAGTCAAACTAGGCGTACGCCGAGTGCGGACTCTGGAAGGAGGGTGCACTCCAGCCATGTCTCCTGATCGACGACAAGCCTTGCCAAGGAAAATGTGAGAGGCATGGGCGAACACAAAATGAAAGGAATATTTGTTGCCTGCAGAATCCCAGTAGCACACGCAACAGGCGACCTGATACACATCTTGTTTCCAGGAGGCGGAACGCGAGGGCGGATTTGGATGCGCCCGGGCCTTTTCCATTTCAGTCTTTTGCATTCAAACTTTTGACCATTCCAGCTCTTCTTGTAGAGCAGCTGTCTCTTCAGTGTTCTCTAGCAGTTTTCAACTCCGTATAGCGACATACGGAAGTACGCAGCATTCTCGGGTTCCATAGCATCCTTACGTTTTGCCTCATAGGCTTCATTTATCTGCTTTTTTATTCTCCGTCTCATGTACGACATAGCAACTCTTGTCAAAGACAAACACCTGGAAGATTTACTTTCTTTCCGAATTCCCTAAAGTCGCTGTGTTCAACTCTCCGCCTTCCGGTCCTCATACTCCCATGCGTTCGTACCTTTGCAAATGCCCAGATGCCGTCAAGCCAAGAATAACAATAATTCCATCTCACAGATAAACGGCCAAGAGGAGTCAGGTTCTGAGGAAATTACAAAGTACGACATACAAGAATCGTGAGCGTTCCTTTCACATAAACAGAAAACTCGACTCGGAGCATTCAGGGGCAAGGCCAAGGTTCATGACCAGACGATGCAGTTGCACTGGATGAGGAGCCTCATGTTCTATTTTTTTTTCTTTCTGTTTTGCGATGACAGGACCCCTGCCCAAAAAGACAACGCCAAACCAGACCAGACCAGGCTTGACAGTGACAGGACTGTGCGCTTGTTAATAGTGCTTGAAGAGCAGTCTGGAAAGAGTCTCTGCCGGGTGGCTGAGGCGGCAAATACTGTTTAAGAAAAAAGGTAGGAATAAAGAGGAGGTGGACGGAAAATTCATAATTGGGCCTTTCTTACCTTGCATTTTGTATTCCAAAGCCGCCGGTGAAGCAGAGCGGTTACAGGAGGTGGGAAGTGCCGTAATTAGGGGCAGTCTAGGGGCCTCTAAAGTTTAGGGCCCGCTGGGGTAGGCGAGGTCGTAGCGTCGAATAGCGCCGGCCAGCAACCGCATTTGGGATGACAGCATCCGCCCAAAGTGTAGAAATGCGACTCATACGCAGCAACTCCTGGGGCTCGTTTGAGATAATTAGTCCAGAAAGAAAAGAAGAAGAAAATACATCCTTGCTGCGGTTCTCCTTGCTCTTGCTTCTTTTGTCTCTGGCCGCGACTTTCTATGCGGAGTGTTAAACAAATGACACAGTCCCATTGGCTTCCAAGAGGACCCATCGCAGAGTCCATAGAAGCAGAAGAAATAAATTTCACAAAACAAACAAAAGAAAAGAACTGTCTCAAGAGAAATGATCAATAGACAACATGTTCTACATCTCTCAGCATCATCCGTCTTATGAAGATAGGGCCTTGAAGCTTGCAGAGTCCAGACGACACTTGACAAGTCGGTCGCGCCTCCCTTCTTGCATTTTTGCCTATTTTAGGTTGTGTAGATATTACGAAGTCGGTATTTCATAACAATTATTTCGTAGGAAAGAGCGAACTGTCTCTGGTGCCAGTCTCTTTGGCTGCGGAAACGGCCAAAGCGGAAGCGGGCTGCTTTCGACAGGTGCAAAGGAAAGGACGACCCAGACCGACCAGACACTGACCCCTGTCACCATTCCCCGTAGCGACAAATGCCAAAACACGATCCGAGACAGATCTGCCACAACAACCATAAAACACAAGCCCCCGCGCTAGCCCAGGAACTGGTCCTGCGAAGCTCTCTTGCCAGCGGCCAGCACCTTCCTGTGTTAGTGGCCGTCGCTTTCTCACACGCAACTTCCTAACACGGACCTCCAGACCCTTCCTTCCCAGGAAACAGACACTGTTTGAACCCAAGCCTGCATTGCAACCCTCCCTTTCCGACCCATTACTCTAATTTTCCGTCGAGTCTGCATCCTTTCCCAGCTCTGGGCATCTCCAGCAGAGCCTCGTCACGACGTCCCAAGAGCCCTGCCTCTCGTGCTTGCATACTGTCCGGAGACACCTGGGCCCGACCGTGGCAGGGAACACCCCTTGGCCGGATGATGCACGGCCATCTGTTTCGAAATTCTGGTGAGGCTCGAGGGGGTGATGCAGCTCTCAACGACCCTCTCTGAGAGCCACGCATCTTCAGAGCGGCCCCTTTGTCTCCTCGCCCCAGTCACGCCATTTCCTGCACTCAGTCCCTCCGCCGTCAAGCCCCGCCGACTCCGTGATGCGTATGCTACGCCCCTTACGAGCTTACGAGGGTGGCGGAGAGGGGATGGCCAGCAGGGAATCAAAGGCAGTCGATGAAGAACAGACCCTCGAAGAAAACAGAGGAACAAGCTGGTCAGTAAAAAGAAACGCTGCATACTCCGTGCACAGCAACACCCCGGCCTGGGATCGTCTCCTCTTCTGAGCTTCCCATACCACGCCCAGATAACGTGCATGGATGGGATGTGGGTTTCCACTTATACACAAACAGAGAGAGGAGAACGGAACTCGGAGACAGGATCAAGCCAAGACTTTTCTTTTTATGTACTCCCCCTTCCCTTCTCTCGTCTTGTTTTCCCTTTTCTTTCCTCTCTTCCCTTCTTCCCTTCTTCCCCTTTTCTCTCCTTCTTTCCTTTCCTCTTTTTTGTTTCTTATACCTGTTTCTCGTCTTCGTAAATTTTGTCAACCTTCGGACAAGACGTTCCATTCTTTTCTTTTCCTGCGTTCATTTCACTTCTCTCGTCCTATTAACGAGCAGGCTCGACATCCAGATTATACCTTTCGTTCAAGCACCACCATTCGGAAATCCCTAGAGGAAACTTTTTGAGAAAGTCCTACGACACAAAAACAGAAAATTTCATATTCGAGGAGTCTTTTTCGGCGCCAAAAGCTAGTCTTTTTTTCTCACTTCTCTCTCTTGTCAACCGTCACAATGAAGTTCTCCGCAGCATTAAGCTTGGCGATTGCCCCCGTGGCGCTCGCAAAGGCCGTCCACAACGTCTACCCTGTCCGCCGCGATCCCAAGAACGCCGACAACAACAACAAGGGTGGACCTCACCCCTCTCGTGATGTTGCTGGTGTCGGCAGTGTCGGCAGTGTCGGCGGCGTCGGCGGCGTCGGCAGCAGCCAGGTCGTCAACGCCGACGCCGCGCTGCTCGCCGAAGCTGGTTTGGTCTTGGGTTCCCTGAGCGAGATCGTCGTCATCTGGGTCAACGGTGGTGGTGGTGTGCCCACCACTACCATCAACGCCGTCTCGACAGTCACACAGACGGTGACGGCTGGTGCTGGTGGTGTTGCTGGTGCCCCGGCAGAGACGACTGTGGCTGCTGCCGGTGGTGGCACTGGAACCACCGCTACTGGTGCGACGGCTGTCGCTGGCGGTGCTGGCGCAACGCACACGGTCACAGTCGGTGGCCCCAAGGGTCTGGCGTACGAGCCCAGCAGCATCGTCGCCAATGTCGGCGACATGGTCATCTTCACGTTCCTGAGCCAGAACCACACCGTCTCCCAGTCTGCCTTTGCCACCCCTTGCGAGCTGCTCGCCGGCGGCATGGACTCTGGTTTCCAGCCCAACGCCAACAACTCTGTCAACCCACCGCCGCAGGTCGCCCTTCAGGTCATGGTCGACACTCCTCTGTGTATGTCTTGAGCCCGCTTTTGTCCGCATACTCCTTTTTCCAACCCGAACTAACCAATAAAACAGGGTTCTACTGCCGCCAGAAAGGTCACTGCGGTAAGGGCATGACCTTCTCCATCAACCCCACTGCCGCAAAGACACAGGCCATGTTCCAGCAGATGGCCATTTCCCAGAACGGAACTGGCACTGGCAGTGCCATTACCGGTAATGGTGGCGGCGCCGCCGCTGGTGGCGCTGCTGCTGGTAGCGGCAGCGGTACCACTGTCGCCTCTGGCACCACCACCTCGGCCTTGGCTGCCGCCGACTCTCTGACTGCTACGCTGGGCGGCACGGCTGCGACCAACACGGCTGCTGCTGTCGGCTCGAGCGGCACCGGTCTGACCACGGGCACCGGCAGTATTAACGCTGACGGCTCCTGCTCGTGCGCTGTCATGTGCGCTGCTGGCTCATTCCCGGCTGTCCAGGCACAGGGTGTCGGTGCCTTTGGTGGTTTCGGTGGCTCCCTGCCGTCGACTGCCGTGGTCGCATAAATGCGTCTCCACGTGTAGGCGTGTTGTGCGTCGTCTTCATTTGTTACCCTTTTGACAACCATTGCGTCTTGTTTTCGTCGCTTGTGAGAGAGCCGCAAAGGCTATGTTTCTGGACTCCTTTTTCATGTTGTTTTCTATTCTCCAGTTTTCTCCTCTCGTGTTTTACTTACCCTGACTTTTCTCTTCCCTTTTCCTCTTCATCTTTGTCTCAAAAATCTTCCCTTATGGGGCTTGTTTCCCGGATGAAAAGGTACATATGACTGGTTCGTATTTTTTTTTCTGGATGGACTTAATAGGACACCTTTTTTCCATAAAAAACTTTACCCATTTTCGCAACAGCCAAAAAAAAACATGAAAACGGTTTCTTCAATGCCCAAAGTTGATAAAGATGTAAAGCAAAGCAACGCCGATGTATAGTATGTTTGGAGTGCAGTGTAAAGTCGAAGGTGTACAGTTTCGTATCGATTCGCTATATATGTAGTCTATACCAAGAGAAATCTTGTGCAATCCACCCATGCCGCTGTTCGTGTTGATCGGTAGAGGATATACACAAAAAAAGGTAATATAAAAAAAAGAACGCCAAACGCAACGCAAGTTCCTCAAAGGGTAGCAGGACTCCATATAAAAAAGGACCAAGTCACGTCAGGAACGCTTTAGGAGCAGAACTTGGAAGAGCGTTCGAGGCAGTCTTCACCGAGAACGAAGTCCTCCGGCGTTACCTGATGTCCAGCTCGTCATGATGTGCCACCAAAGCGGCCCAATACACAGGCTCTCAATACCGTAGAGTCCGTGTATGCCCGGCCATTCGGAGGCAATCAAAACGGAAGTAAAAGGACAACGGGCTTTCGATCCAAACGTCTCCTGTCCTCGAGTCCCCATGCTCCGTGTTCGTATGCGCCCCAGGTTATTTTTTGGCCCCAGCCTCGGCCGCTTTCCGAGCATCAGCTAAGAAACGGGAACACGTGTGTCAGTTTGAGTCTTCAAGTAGCCAACGGCCCTCAACGACGTCACCCCCTCCTCGGCTTGCCGCCAGAAAAGGAAACAAAAAAACGGAGTCCTCACCAGCTGCCTGCTTCTCACGCATCTTCTTTGCCAGCTCGTCGCGGTCGCGCTGCATCTCGGTGCCGCTCTTGGTGTTGGCCTTCTTCTGCAACGAGAGAGCCATGGTTAGAAACCTGTTCTGCCACCCCCATGTAGTCTGAGCTCGAACGTACCTGGCCGGCCTGAGCCTTGAGGTTCTTCTCGCGGGCCTTGTCCCGCTGGTTGCCGCGAGCCATGGTGAAAGTGGCCGTCGGGTTGGTCTGACGAAAACCGAAAAAAAAGAGGAAAGGGGTCGAAAAAGATAAAGGACTAAGCGATGGTGTGCGGGCGTGAGCGTAGCGAGCGCGTGTCCACTCGACGGAAGTGTAGGTGAGGGAGGAAGAGGTAACGAAGGAGAAAAGGCGGCAAAAAATGCGAGGCCCGAAAAAAGGCGCGAGAGGCGCCGGCCGCGTTGATGCTATTTTGGCCTTTTTGTACGGAGTACGAATTAATTACTGTCGTAACAGTGAGGCAACGAGAATGGTCAGGTGGGGTTTGCGACAACAGGCGGTGGGGCCTCTATCATTGCGGGCTACGCAGATGTCTGGGCTGGCGCCACTAAAGCGATATGCTAAAAATGAGGCACGTGCAACCGATAGGAGCCATTTGTCCTTTACAACGTTCTATCAACGACAGCTCGCCAACCACTCGTCAGCAAGCCATCGATTCTGCTTCGTCTTTTCCACGAGCTGTCCTCGAGGGCCCGGACTAAAATAGGACACGATATAGCAAAGAGACGGCGGCTGTGGACGATAGCCGCCGGTGGTGGCCTCGACAGGCGGCCTGCTGTTTGTTCGGCCCGCCCATGTCCAACGCCTGATACCTCTGTCCTTGCCCAATTTCCAGCTCGTCTTTCAAGGTGAGCCTATCGTCTTGTAGGATACGACATACACACGTTACATGTGAATTGCCGTTGTTCATGTCAGTGGAGTACAGACACCGACTGCCGGCCTTGTAGACGCGCTCGGCGCTTCCATTTTGGCCTCGTGCACGTTATGCAGCGCCCATTTTCGTCTTCTATTCTTCCGACATATGAGGTAAATAAGCGATTAGAACAGAATCCATGAGCGAGCAGAATCAACAGATGAGGCTCCGAGTAACGTTTGGCAGCACATTTGACGGGCCTCTACTTCGTATTCTCTCCGTGCTCCTGTGCGCCTTCCTTCCCGGTCATGGCGGCAAGTGAGGCAGGTGCCATACAGTTTAAGCGTCACTTGTATTTGTGTACGTTTTCGGGTGGTGAAAGGATGGCTGTGCAAAGCAACAGCATGAATGCGCTGTACGCAAAGAAGAGGCGGTCATAATCTTACAATGTGCTTTGCATCGCATATTCGGGCTACGTCGGCGCGTTGGCTGAGTCTTATGCCCAAGTGTGCTGGCGCTGTTGTTGTTTTACACTCTTCACACAAACCGAAACCGAAGGTCTCCACTTTTCCCCTCCCAAACAGCCCAACAGACCTGAAACACTGTAAACAGCCCTGGGAGCCAATCGAGGCCGCGCCAACGACGACTCTGAGGGCGACGATCTGCTTCCACACGACACTTTTATTTTAGCCTTGGACTTCTTCCACGCGCACGTCTCGCCCTCTTGATACCGATGCCAAGAAAGCGGCATGCAGGTTCCTCGTGGGACGATTGGACAGCGACGCATCGTTTTCATGCGTGGAAGGCCGAAGGCCGTTGGGCTTCTCGCCTGCTCCTTCCCTTGCCTAGCCACCTTCCATCGCTCCTTCTCCCAGTCGATCCTCGGTTGCAGTGCCTCGTCTGGACTTGCACTACTACAATTGTACCGCGATTTACATGGCATCGTACATGGGAGGGTATGTTTCCCGTCCTTTTGCCAGCGATCACACCGACGGTCAATCGCTCTGCTCTGTCTATCATCCCAAGACCGGGAAGCACGCAGTAGCCTCGTCACTTGCTCTCTGGTTGTGGTGGCAAGGTAGTTGGTGTCGCTGGTCCGGCTGAAGGCAAGAAACACATAGAGAGACGCGTACAAAGAGTAGAAACCCAGGGACACACTGGACAGCAAGGGGCGTATGACCCAGGTTGCGCTGTGGTTATGCATCCACGCAACGACTGTGACTGGATGGTGGCGGCAACAGTGACTGCGAATGCATCTACATATGCTGCAAGGCATGACTCCCAAAGCGTACCCGGCGCGTGACACAGTGACGCGACTATGAGGCCAGGCTCGGAATAGGAAAAATCAGAATTTGGAAGAGGAGAAGAATGAGAGCAGGAAAGAAGGTGTTCCTTCTCCGAGACGATGGCGTTTGTCCCTCAAGGCCCCCAGTCTCGTCTCAGGCCGCAAACACCCGCCAAAGTGAGGGCGAGATCCATTCATACCAGAAGAACTGGAATCGAGCAGGACTGACAGAAAGGTAAGACAAATCAAAGAGCAGAGCCCTCAGAGCAGAGGGCCAGTCCTTCCAGGCCCTGGCCCTGGCCAGGTGTGTTCGGCCTTGACCAGCGTTAAAATATTCATTGGCCAGCACGGCCTGAAAATGCGAAACAAGTCGAGGACAACAGAGGACATCGACAGAACTTGTTTCCCTTTTGCAACCCTGAATCTCTCTTCGTCTTCCAATCTCGTCAGCTTGTTGTCTTCTTTCGCTCCTTTTTGGCCTCATTTTCTCGTCGTTTCTTTGGCTGTCGTCGGTTTGCCGGAGTTCGTTTGAGCAGCGCTCGATGCAAGCGCGCAGCTCGCTCTTTCCCTTCCCACGTTCCTTCCCCACCAAATCGTCCCATTCACAGCGTCCCCGAAAGGTCTCCACAAAACGACATTCAACGTCCACGAACAATCGCAGGATCGTATTAAAGGGCTTCAAACACCCTCGTCCTCTCATTTTTCTTGTTTCGCTTGGCCAGCTTCAAACATTTCTTGCCTGTCGCCACGGTTCATTTCTTTTGTGCTTTTCTTTTCCTGTCGCCCTCTCTTTCACCGCCTCGCCTTTGATTTCTTGTTGATAATGGTGACTGCGTCAACCTAAAACGACAAGAAAGCCATTGTTCACTTATCACCTCCCCGTGCCTTTGTTTCTTGGCCTTTTTGCTCTCTTCTATTTACGATTCATCGTTCTGTTCGTTTCTTTGCTTTCTTGTTCACCTACTTCTCTCGTCGTTTGCCATCTGGACCGGTGCACATAACTCCTCTTGCATACTTTCACGCAAAAGCTGGCTCTTTTACTATATCTTGACACCTCCTTCTTTCTTCTCTCCTTTTCCTTTCTCAAACTGCAATTATCAACCTCCAATCCGCACGAATCCCCAGCTCTGCTAGCCCGATCTGAACGACAGCAGCAAGAACAATACATCAACGCCCAATCTTCTCTACACTCACGACCGACAAACGTCTCCAAAACGACGCCATGTTCAACCTTTCCGGAAACACCAAGCTGCGTGGCATTGGCTACAGGGCTCTCAATGTCCTGCGTCCCTGCAATATTATCGCTCTGATCGCCATCGTCGCCGCCAGCTGGGTCATGATTGTCATCTCGGGCGTCACCGGCCAGTTCTTCTTTTTCGACGCCATCACCCACGTCTTCACCTCCTCGATCGCCATCTTCCTCATTCTCACCGAGATCCAGTGGGGCTTTCTCAAGCGCTATTTTGAGCGCTCTTGGCCCGCCTTCTCTGACCGTCACGGCTTCCTTTGGCTCGGTCTCGCTATGGTCGTTCTCGGCTGTGATATGCTCGGCAACCTCAACAAGCCCGTCTTCAGCATCAAGAACATAGGCCTGCCCCTGTGGCGCCTCATCATGGCCGCCGGCATCCTGTCGCTGACCTTTGGCTTCTTCAACTTTGTGGCCACCATAATCTTCCGCGACGGCCCATCCGGCCTGACAGCCCGCATGATCCGCGCTGACGGCAACCTCGCCGACGGCGGCAAGCTTGGCTCTGGTATTGGCAGCGGCAACCCTGCCGACTACTACGCCGCCACCTCGTCAAACATCTCCCGCAGCAACACCCGCCGCTACAACAAGGAGGAGATGACGTATGGCAGCAGTGGAAGCAGCCTGGGCGACGAAGAGAGCGCGGCAGCCAATAACCCGCCTGTCAACCGCTTCAAGCGCATGACCCAGGTCTTCAAGAAGAGTCCGTTTCTGGCCCACGGCCAAGGCGGTCTTGCTGGCAAGAAGATCCAGATTAGTCACCCGCTGCCTGTTGGCAACTACGACGACGAGACGGCCGGTATTGCCAACCAAGGCGCCAGTGTGGGTATGGGAGGCGGTGACTACTACAGCCACACCAACGACGCCGCTACGGTTGTCGATGACAACGACCGCGATCACGACCGTGATCACGACGCCCGCAGCGAGTACCACGAGGACCGCTCCAGCCCCATCATACCCGAGATCCGCCGCCCGCCCACGGCGCAGCACCCTGCCATGAGCAGCCATTACAGCGTTGCCAACATGTCGCGGTTCTAGGTTTCTGTCCTGCTGGCCAGGACGGCCCTCTGCTGTCTGCTGTCTCTTTTTTTCGGTTTCCCACCCATATTAGAATTTCCTTTGTCAACTGCCAATGTCCTTTACATATGGCTCACGGGGCGTTCACTGGCGTTTGTGCCTTTGCCTTTGTTGATCTTCTTTCGTTTGGTGTCATGCATTTCCCTTTGTCCATCCCGTTTCTACCTCTTTCTTTTTTTACCTTTATTCTTTCAGGGAGATACCCTACTCCGTACAAAGCAACGCGGACTGCATGGTCGACGTGTCGACGGGCGTTTCTGGTTTATTTCTCCTGTCCACCATAATACGTATGTTCACTTGGATTTTACTTATAATTGAACAATTTCAAAAATAAAAATTGTGCTAAAGGAGTGACAATTTACTTTATGTATCCCAGCAAAAGCCCAGCAAATTCGTGTTAGTGGGCCAACAATGCCTAATTCGGCTATTTGCGCCTGAACCCTGCATTATCAAATGGCAGCTTAAAACACGTGACTATTTGTATTACATAACCGTTTAGATTCTGACGCCACCAGAAAGCGCCACCAGAAAGCGCCACGAGGCACACTGCTTTCCTATTTTGCCAGCTCTCCGTCGCTCCTCCCTTGCAACTCCCACTTTCTTTCCTTCCCCCTTCTCTCCTTCCCTGTTTCCAATTTTGTCCTTTTGACAACCACCGTTTCGTTCCTTCCCAACGTCAACGAAAGGAATCAAGGACAAACAAATCGCTCAGCCGGCTGCAAGAGAAGGAAACGAGGGAGGTCTCGTAAAAAATTAAACAGGAAGGAAGGGGAACACAGGGGAAGGAGACAAGGAGCCAATTCTGGAAGAATCCAAGCCTCTTCCTCGATTTTGCTTCATTTCTCTCCTATCTCTCTCTCTCGCTCGTCGTCTTGCGCGCGTCTTCGTTCGCCGCGAGCAGCGGGCGTCAATTCGTGAACAAAAGCCTTCCGTCGTTTTCTTCTTTTCTTTTTTCTTTCTTTTGCTATTTTTCGATTCCCTTTTCGTCTTTCGCGGCTCGCGCGCCTTGTCACCACAACTTGACAACTTGCTGATTCGCGACACTCCATCGCCAACTTTCTGCATCGCCCACCGTCTCCGTATTGATTCCATTTGACGCTCGACTTTTCCATCATCCTTTCCATCAGTCCTTGCATCTTGCTTTGACAGCCGTCTGTCGTGGGGAACAGACGACGGAGTGTGCGCGTTTTCTTGGAAACTAGGCGTCACCGGTATTCCTGCTGACCATTTGATTTGGCCATCGTGTTTCCCCGTGTCCACGTTTCTTTTCATCAAGTGCAAAGTGACCCAGGTGCTCGGTCAGAAATCCAGAGACAGACCGCGCTGAACACGAGCTCGCACACGCTATCGTTGATGCTGGCGACTCTTGTGATTCTGCTCGAGTTCTATCTTTCGCTTCTAATTGTGTTTGGCCTTGTGGCCCTTTCCGTTGGCCTGGTTCCATCAGCCGTGGAAACCAAACGCTTTGCATCTGGGCTTAAGAGTCTCGCAAAACACACATACAGCTTTGGTCTCAAGAAAAACGACGGTTGCCACCCATCTGGCCGTGCGTGATTAAGCACGACCTTGCGAGGTTGCAAACGCACCAAAACAAAGGCATAGGACGGGAGGGATAACGAAAACCAAGCTGACAAAAGAACGTACATCTCTGTCGCGCTTGTCTTGTCAACGTCATGTCGTACGAAGACCAGTCGGAGGGCGTTGCCTCGGACTTCCGGGATGCTCTCAGCGAACTGACGATGAACTCGCGGGTCGAGATCACCACGCTGACTGTCATCGCCCGGGAGAACACCGAGTACGCACACGGCATCTCGGAAGTGCTTCAGGAACACATTAAGAAGGTACGCCGACTTGTTTTGCAGTCGCATGTAACCCATTGTTATGCCGCCGGCTGCTCTATATTCTAACCATCCTCGTATCAGGTTGCTCCTCAACGAAAGTTGCCAGCCCTCTACCTCCTCGACTCCATCGTCAAGAACGTTGGCACCCCCTACACGATCTACTTTGGCCGCGGTCTTTATTCGACTTTCATGGACGCCTACGCCTCTGTCGATAATGGTACGCGACGCAAGATGGACGAGATGCTCAAGACGTGGAAGGAACCAGTGCCCGGATCCGTCGACCCCCGGCCTGTGTTCAGCCCAGAGACCACCCGTCCGATCGAGAATGCCCTTATTAAGGCGAGAACATCGGCGCTGCAAGCCCAGCACGAACACATACGTAGCGAGCAGCAGTTGCTCGGCCGTGGACGCCCAAACAGTGCCACTCCTTATCGCGAGACGCCAACACCACCGGGACCCAGTGGCCGTCCAGGCTACCCTCCACAAGGCCCGTACGGCCAGCAACAGCCCCTCCCGCAAGAACAGCAACCGCCGCAACAGTCGTACCCCTTCCACCCAGTAAGTACAAATCAGTTCGGGGCGGGACAGACCAGTCCTTCCCGCTTGTTGTAACTCGTCCGTAGCGTCTAACACTTGTTGCTGTCAACTAGCCACCGAATCAAACAACACAAACAACACCACAGCCGCCTGCATACGCAACAGCGGGCGGTCCGTTCCAACCACCACCACAGCAGCCACAGCAACAGCAACCGCCGTTCCAGAATCCTTATGCCCCTCCTGCCACTCCTTCAAGGATAAGCTTAGAGTCGCTGAATGAAGATGTCGAACGGTTGATCCAGGCAACCAAGACAGAGTTTACAGAAAAGTCGTATGATGTCGGCGTGGCAGGGAGGTTAAAGGCGCTGCTGGATCTACAGACCATCCTAAAGAGCCAAGGCCTCGAGCACGACAAGCTCGTCCTAGTAAGAAATCAAATTGATGCCCTCGCCGTAAATTTGCCTGCCCATCTAAAGGCCGGCATCGGCTTAGCGCCGACGCCGCCGGCAGCCAACTATCCTCTTTTCCAGGCCCCGCCGGTGGCATCAGCAGCAGGAGCACCCGCATCTGCGCCGGGTGGCAACCCGCCCTTGCCAGCCGCCGTATTGGCTGCTTTAGCCGCTGCTCGGTCTATGGCAGCTGCGGGCTCTACACCTCCTGCACAAACCCCGGCGCCGCCTCCGCCACAACCGACACCTGCCGGTGGTATGTCAATCGACGGCCTTCTTGGGAAGGGTGCGCTTGCTGCGATCCTTGCCGCGCGGCAACAACAGCCGTCTCAACCACAGCAGCAGCAGCACCAACAGCTGCCGCCACCGCCGCCACAGGCACAGGCACCATACGTACCTCCAAGTACACCGCAGCTAGCACAGCTGCTTCAAGGTGTGCTATCCCAGCAGCAAATGGCGCCTGCCCCTGCTCCAGCTGCCCCAACCAACACAGCCAACCCGTTGGCTTTGGTGGATATGCTTAGAAAAGCTGGAATCCTCCAACAGCAGACACCTGCTCAGAATGCCCCTTTCCAG
Source organism: Sporothrix brasiliensis 5110 (assembly GCF_000820605.1). Classification (NCBI taxonomy): domain Eukaryota; kingdom Fungi; phylum Ascomycota; class Sordariomycetes; order Ophiostomatales; family Ophiostomataceae; genus Sporothrix; species Sporothrix brasiliensis. Next base: position 2,146,729 of record NW_024467137.1, on the reverse strand, counting down.
CCCCCGACGCAGCCACCTCTACCCCCAGCTGGCCTGAATGTTCCGGGTTTGGCCAATATCATTGCGTCCATCCGGAACAACGCCGTCGCTGCTCCCCGTGACCCGTTACGCGAGATTCAGAACGAAATTTCGTTCCAGTCCTCGTCTCTTAAACAGTAAGCCCTCGCCCACTTTAGGCGTTGCTGTAATTGAGTGCAGAATGTCTACTAACCGACCCTTCGCGCTCTATAGATTCCGTCCTCACCTTCTGCCTTTGATGTATGAAAACCTTGGCCCTCCTTGCACTCAGTGCGGGCGTAGATTCCGTACCGACGAGGCTGGCCGTGCAGCCAAGACAGCTCACATGGACTGGCACTTCCGTGTCCACCAGCGTATTGTCGAAGCCGAGAAACGTGGGCAGCACCGCAGTTGGTACGTCGACCAGGCGGACTGGATCCACTCTCGTGAGACGATCGACTCGGACGGCGTCGACCACCATGGGGCCAACGGCAGCGGTGCAGCCGGTGGCAGTGGTGGCCGGGTAGCAGGCTCTGGTGCTGCTGGTGGCGGTGCCGGTGCTGCAGGTGCCAAGCTGCAATGGATCCCTGTCCCTACGGGCAGCGCCAACACCAACCAGACCTGCCCCATCTGCCAGGAGAAGTTCGAGATGAAGTGGCTCGATGAGGCGCAGGAGTGGGTCTGGATCGATGCCGTCCGGATCGGTTCGCGGGTCTACCATGCCAGCTGCCACGCCGAGGCGACGCGGAGCGACAACAACCGTGACCATCCAGCTGCTGCTGCCCATTCAGCCCTGATGGCCGGCGGTAACGGGCCGGTCATTACGAAACCCATCCCGACAGGACCTGCAGCCGACCGAAACCGCCACCAGCACGGACATAATGGCCCTAACGCAGTTCTCGGAAAGCGCAAGGCCGATGACGGCGCCAACTTCCACGGTAACGGCAATGGCAACCACCGAGGAGGCAAAAATGGAGCCCGTGGTGGTAGTGCTGCAAGCGGTGGTGGCCGCAAGAAGAAGCGCGGCGGTATGGGTGGTGCGGGTGGAGGTAGCAACCCCCGTCGGCCACCGGATCTGGACCGTGTCGACCCCGATATTGGCGGCGGTGGCATTGGCGGTTCCGCATCGGGCGAGGGCGGTGGCGGCGGTGGACGGTTCGGCCGCAATAGTGGGAAGCACCGTGGCGGTGCCCACAAGGACAACAACAGCGATGAGCCCGAGGTGGACCTTAACGCCTTGCCGTATTAAACCGTCAGCGGTTTACTACACCTATTTTTTGTTGCATTTTATTCCGCAGCGGCTTTTTCCTGTCCTAATTTGCGCGCGCCGTAGCGAGCCATGGATCATTATTTTGCATTGCCCGTTGTCTGATAACAATGGGCCGGTGTTCTTCTTTCCCTTGCTCAGTTTTTGTCAGCCCGTTTTCGGGTTTCTTCATTTTGTGTTTTTTTGTGTATGTCATTCTTTACGAAGATCTTGCGGGATTGCAATTGCATGCAATTTCTTATTACTCAAAGCATACATATATATAAGATGGGGAAGGCATACAGATTAAGCACAGTGCTAATATGAACCTGACTTTTGAACTATTTTTGGAATTGCACAACGTGGCATGGATCTTGACTGGTTTTGTACCCGAAAACGTCTCTATTTTACCCAACTGTTCCCATCATCTCCGCCCTTTTGCCTCGTCCCGTTTCGAGACAATTGTCTGGAACAAGGCCAACCTTCCAGCAGCCACTGCAAAGGCGACCCGCGTCTCTCTTCTTCGCGGCCGGGCTTCGTCCCAAAATAACCGCCGCACAAAGAACACATCTAGAACAATACGCCGTAATCCAGAAACTTGTAACAGGCCGTTCTTCCCCGCGCTCTGTTTTTTAACAATCTCCACAGGTTCTACAGTATGTAAGAAGGATAGCAAACAAAGGGGGTGTAAATATGCCCGGATCAAGTATTTCTGCGCCAAGGATTCGTCGAGCATGTTTTAGGAGCACATTGTAAATATAGGAGTGGCACGAAATAAGGAAAAAAGGGCATCATAGCATTTGCATCATTTAGAAGAAAAAAAAATAAAACCCGAATAAGAGTATACCGTCCCAATATATCGTGGTTATAACCGGCGCAGCAGAAAACACAAGAGATCAGAGCGCAGAATGCAAAAATAACCCCCCGCAAAAGAACACCGCCAAACTATTTTGAAGTCCGTTTATAAAGAGACAATAGGCAACAAGGTGAAAACAAGGAGTTATAGCTACGATGAGAAGGAGGCGTCTTTAAGGCAGACACCAATGAAGAAAACGATGGGTATAGGGCGTCGTCGTCGGATGTATGAAGGTGGATATGCGTACAAACGAGATGGTATATGAGATGGTAAAGAGAGGGTAGATTGTATTAAGAGTTAAGGGTGGTGGTGGCTTGTCGTCGCCCGTTATGAAATTAGTTGCTGCTCGACGAGCTCGGCTCCTGAGCCCGTGTCCGGATGCGGAACTTGTCGCGAAGACGCTTCGCTAGTCTCTCGCGGTTGGTCTCGTCGCCGTTTCCCGAGTTGGCAGTGGCCGCGGCGCTGCCATCGGCACTGTTCTCGGCCTGGTTCTCTATACGGAAGCGGCGGAGCGCCTCGATACGCTCCTCGCCTGTGGCGTGGCGAAGGCGGTGGAGGTCAAAGATACGCGTTGCGCGGCGGCGATTGCCGGTAGCCGTGGCATCGTTGGGAGACTCGGCAGCACCGGCGTCAGCATTGAGGGGCGGAGGCATGGGCGCCTCGCCGTCAACAGTGGACGCATCGGTCTCGCCGTCGTTGGGACGGAGATCCAGGCGACTATAAAAACAAAAACAAAAATAGAGTGTCAGTATACATGTACCAATGAAGTAAGACCAGCAGCCACAGGGTGTCCACCACAGAGGTTACACTTGGGCGTGGGCTGCGTTTTAATTTGAGAATGGGGAGACAAATATAGCCGAGTAACGTACCAGAGTGGGCACGTGCCGGACACGTTGATCAGCCACGGGTCGACACAGGTAGGGTGATACTTGTGGTTGCAAGGCAGAACACGGACGTCTTCGCCGACCTCAAAATCTTCTGTGCAGATGGAGCAGCCGAGGTGGTCGCCATACTCGCCCTCAGCAGCCTTGCCAACGTCCTTGGAGGCAGTGGCGGCGTTCGCAGTACCAGCGGCAGCGCCGACGGCGGCAGACGAGCCGGGCCCAGCGTTCACGCCAGGCGCAGATCCGAGCACGCCCGTGGTCTTAGGCTGTGACACTTCGTCTTCGGGGATCGTCGAGAGGTGATGGGCCTGAACATCATTGGGGTTGCGGCTGTGGACGGATTCGGGCGAGCTTTCGAGCTCGATGCTCGGATCAGGCTTAGCGGGCGTATCGTCGCCAAACTTTACTATCGGCAGAGTCTCGAGCATCGCACGAGCCAGGCCCTTGGCGCGACTCTGGCGCGGGCGTCCGCCGTATCCACTGCGCGGGCCGTAGCGCTCGGGGTTGCGGTGGGCGCGGACGGCGCCGGTGGCAATGATGACGAGGAAGAGCAGGGTGATGAGGCCCGTAATACTATACAGGATGCTCATGGCGACGGCAGAGTTGCTGCCGCTGCCGCCACCACCTCCACCGTCTGTGGATGTGGTATTGCCGCTGATAAAAGCCTGGGCCACACCGTCGCCGTTGTTCGTGATGTTGAGGGCCTGGGCGGCCTCTCCCATGTCCACCATGGTGAAAATGGTCTGGTAAGCCAGGTTCGAACCGGTAAGGCCGCAGCAGTTGCCGACCTGGCTGTAAAGCAGGATGGCCGCAGGCAGGTTGCCCATGAGGGCGTTGAATATGCGGTTGGCGTCGATAAATGAGTTTGTCGTGTTGTCACAGTTGAGGTAGGCAATTTGGTTCGACCCTGAGATGTTGGCATAGTTGGATTCTGTGGCCTCGATCAGGCTGCCTCTGATATTCACAGACTAGATATATTTGTTGTTAGTATGAGAGTTGTGTGACGCACCGTACCCGGTGCAAAATTCAGTGGGTAGCGTCTGTCATTGTTGCGGTCAACTTACACCTCGCGTCTCCTGTGACTGGTTCAGGCCCAAAACGGCAGTTAAGGGCACAACTGTAAATGATATTGGCAGGATGTCGGCGTCTGGATCGGACACCTGAAGGGACATGGCTGAGGACTGTTGCCATTCGGGCACGGAGTCCATGGAGAAGATGGTGGCGTCAGAGGAGGAGTTGATGTCGGCGGCCACGGCCGAGATAGTGGCCGAGGTTGCTGTCAGCAACCATTTCCAGGAGGGCATTTTTGATGATGTGCCTCTCATGTCGGCTAGTGTGTTTGAGAGAGGGAGTTGAGGATGTCCGCGCTAACGACGGTCGACGTCGCCGCTGGAGTAGAGAGAGCGGGTCTACGACCAGGAGCCTCTCGATCGCGTGAGCAGATGTTGGTGAGTATCAACGATAGATGTCTGTTTTTTGAGGTTGATGAGATGTCGAGATGTTGAGATGGGGAGATGTCAAGACGTCGTCGGGATGTCGAACTATGTCGAGAATAGGTTGCAGATGTTTATGTTTATAAAACGAAAGAGAAGGGAGGAGGCGGGATGAGACGTGGATGAGATGTTTGACGAGCTTATAAGGAAAGAAAAAAAGAAAACGCAAATAATGGGACGGAGCGGGAGAAGTACAGTGATTTGAGAAAACTGAGAAAGAGGACAAGAAGAGTGTGTGGAGACAGCACCAGCCAGGGGGCAGAGCACACGACGGGGTTGGAATCGAGGGTGGAATCAATTGCTTCAGACGGAACAGAGGGCCTGGATGAGGTAATGAGAGACAGCAGATGGGAGATGAGGCGAAGGGAAGGAGAGGAAGGACAGATGTGCGCAGTTGAGGCACCGGGTTTGTCACATAGCCCCGTGCCGATGACAGAACAGATGTGGCCGGTGCCTTTGCTGCTCCTGCGAGTTTGTGGTTGAGTGGTTGAGTGGTCGAGTGCTTGGGTGTTTTGTGCTTATCCGAGTTTCTTGGGTAGAGTCCCTTGATCGTCCTCCACAGAGTATGCGCAAAGCACAAACGCAGGCAGGGCGCCAAGCGTGGACGTGCCAGGGCCGACCAGGGGGTTGCAAGAGTCGGTAGCAGCACGAGAAGGACGGACGATCGGGGTGTCGGCAACGATGCGCAGGATTACGTGGACTTGCGTTGGGAGAGGGAAAAGGCCAGAAAAGAGGCCGGAGGTCGACGATATGGCGATATACAAGAGGGCAAGAGGGCAAGGGCAAGAGGCCAAGAGGGGACAAAGAATGGAAAGAGCGGCACGACGGGGGTTGTGGAGCAGACGTCGTCCACACGCGCGCACTTTGTCTCCTTCTCCGCACTGGGGACAAACAAGGAAAGTGCAATCGATGCGCCGCTATCTCTTCTCACCTCTACGAAGTACGTCGTATCGATTTCGTAGCGGGGAACACCGAATGGCAGGAACGACCCACGCCAACGGGGCCAGAACCAACGGTCTTGCCGCCACCGGCTAGCGACTAGAGGATTTCTTTGAGACAGTTTTACACAGTTTTACAGATGATGGCGGCCAACACGCGCCCTACAAAGCACAGGCAAACGCAACAGAAAGCGAAGAAGACAGCAGAAAAGAAAAGACGAAAGTCTGGGTTTGGGCGATCTGCGACACGCCGTCTGAGACGTTGCGCTGTTTTAGCGCCTCTGCTTTGTTAAAGCGGGTGACATGAGCCAGAAATCCGCTTTGTCGTTGAATGTGCACTCTGGGGGAAGGAACCCCCAACCCAGGCTCCACTTCCCAAGACAAGAAAGCGCCAAGGGGCCAATCGAAAGGCCACAATTCTGAGCGCCCAGCTGCGCCCCCTAAGATTCCATACACACCCAACTGTACGGCGTCATACGAGACCCTGTCGGCGTCAATTTATAGTGCATTCTGCGCACTCGCTTATCGATAACGCGGTAGTCGGCTGCGGGAGGGGCCAAATTAACAGCGGCCAGTGCGGCGAGCCCGCTGCGCATTTGGGAAGTAAGGCGTAGTATTAGGGGATTCCTCATAGTCCCAACACAGCATGCCACAACAAAGGCTGACATTGGCTTCCGCCCGTTCCGTTTGGTTTCCACCACCACACCCACACGCGAGGGACTTGACAGGCTGCGTGTGTCGGTTATGATTCCAGCCAATGCTTCCACGATTCCGCAGCGCCCCGACCTAGCCTTGCTTGGCCTGGTCGCCCCGGCATTGGGAACATCCGTTGGGCGACAAACGTCAGCAGCGAAATCGACAGACGAGAGCGAGAAACGAAGCGTCGGGGCATTTCGTTTCCCGTGCGTTTCTCTCCGTCCTTGCGGCAAACGACAAGCCAGCTGTCCGTCAGCCCACCCGCTGATCGTTTGGTCGGTGTGTCGCGTGCGCTCACACAGTGTCATGTCGCGCCGCGTGATTGAACGAGAAGGTATGTCCCTATTTGTCCAGCAAGTACACGAGTGAGCGTCCGGTCAGACTGTCAAGGTGTCGTCTTGTGCGATGTTCTGCCCGGATCATCCGTGGAGAGTGCATTCGATTCTCGTGAGTCTGTCGTCGTTCAGAGTATGTTTTATCTCACAAAGAAATACGGCGTGCCGACCTCGTCAAAGGGCGAGTGCCGGGGAATTACCTTGGCAAAACGGTCAACGTGGTTTTGTGTACAACAAGAGGCTGCATGGATGTGTGTGCAACCAGGTGTACTAGCGCTGCTCCTGGTATCACCGATCTGAGAAACTCTCATCATGGACATGGAAAAGGTTGCATGGGAAAGACAGCAGGGGTGAAGGCACCCTACGCTACATGTGCTCCGCGACAACACGTCGTAAAGGAGAGAGAGAAAATAAAGAAAAGAAGAAAAAAACAGGGGCGTGTGATCTCGCCCAGAAAAGGCTTTGAAACAGACAATTGGCGACTCTCACTGTCTCTGTCGTCGTCATCGTGGGGTGCCACAGCGCCTAGGAAACTGCATTGATCAGACAGGGATTAACCAGAGGTGGTAAAAGGTGATGAGAAACCAGAGTTGCTCGATTCGCAATACACAGAATGGAGGTTGTCATGCCGCTTATCGCTTGGATGCCTCGTTTTGCCGGGCTTCCGTGCTTCGGGGGGGATTTATGTGCCTTTCTTTCCTGATTTCTTTCCCCTGTTTTCCCCGAGCCGCCTAGATGATCGCCACCGGGAGGGGGAAAAGAATGCAGAAAGGAAGAGACAACGTAGGAGTGGGCTTCGTGATGTGCACGGTTTCAGATGCTAAACTTCCGGGGGGTGGGCCATTCAATCTGCTGCCCCCCAAATGGGGCAGCAGATTGATGAAAAGACAGCAAGGAGAGAGGGCAGCCAACCCGTACAGCGGCTTTCGAGAAGAAACGAGAGAATAGACGATACCTGAAGGGACTAGCTTGAGACAGATCGAGGAGCATGGCTGCATGGGTGACTTATAAAGAGAAAGAAGTACATCTCAATCTGAGAAAGAAGCCCTGAAAAATGATGTGCCAATGGCGAGAAACAAGCTCCATAGTAGGAGTATTTCCTGTTGAATCTCGTGCAAGACGGCAGTCAAATGCAGCAAAAAGTATGGGGAGGTGGGGAGCGACAAGGGCGATAGGGCTCCGACAGGACCAACAAAAGGGAGCAAAACATGAAGCCCACAACCTGGTACGCCTCCTTTGCCTACGACTCTACCGGCTGCGTGCCGTGTTTTCGTTTTTTTCCCGCCGCTTTTTTTCTTCTTGCCATTCTGACAGCCAGCAACCGAATAGACGCTTTGACTGCCGCTTTGCGTGCATAAAACATTCGTGTTTGACATGCCCAGCGTTGGGCGACGATGACGGCTGGATTTGCAGAAAAAGAGGTCGACCAGGTTCTGGAAGCATCGCGCATCAAATCCCTGCACCGGATAGGCCCGGTCTTTGGTCGTGTCGAGTGATGTCCATCAGAGCGTCGTAGCAGTGTAAAACAGAAGAGGAGAGCAGAATACGTCCGGCCAAGACTGCTTCCATATCTCGTATCTTGTTTCCGTTCCATCGCCGCCTACCATGGCATCCTGTCGTTGCCGATCGGACGTCTCGACCCTCTCGTCTCTACGCCCTCATCGACATATAAGGTTCTGAACATCCGAAATAATGCGCCGCCGTCAGAGACCACTCTGTTCTGGCCCCCAGCCTTGCACTTCCTTGCCTCTGGACTCAAAATCGCTGAGCTGTCAACAACTACCAATACAATAAGCGTCGCAGTAAGCAAGACACCATGCAGCGTTGATGATCAATGTTTACAGGCAACGTTCTGTCTGATTTGCCATGATATACCCTGATGAACGTTCTGTTTTTCTTTTTCTCCGACAGCCAGGACCAGGACGTGGATACGATCGTACTGTTGCTCGCCGACCGTCCACCCGTTTGCCATCTCTACCATCGACAAAGTGATACTGTACTGTGTTGACCAACCGGATGTTCGTAGTTTTGATCGATTTCTACATAAACGGCGCCCATTGCGATCAATCTCTCGGATTTTCCAGCCAAGGAGAAATGGTATCATGAAAAGTTGATGCCCTGGTGATGAGACAGACACCAACACCCGGCGCCGCCGGAAGCACATACATTGTAGACGTCCCCACCAACACCCCAATCTCCTCCCATGTCCCGTCTAAATCTCCTCCATGTCGTCCAGGTCGTCCAGCGGGCCAAACTCGCTGCCCACCTCTACGCGCTCCGGCCGCACAAACACCCCCTTCTTCTGAACCGGCGCGCCCGCTTTCGGCTCCGCGCCCCAGTACCGCGTTCCGCCAATGCTGCCGTCGTTCTTGCCGCCCACGGGCTCGTCCAGCTCCACGCCCACCCACGTGCCCGCGGCGCCAAGCGCGGCCTGCTCGCTTGCGCTCGGGTTCGCCACAATGGCCGCCGCCGCCGCCGCGCCAATCTCCGGCACGTCCCCCACGTACTGCACCACGCCGCGCCGCGTGTCGTCGCCGCCCACGCGGCAGCGCTTGCCCACGGCAATGCCGCGCGCCTCGGCCTCGGCTGCAAAGGCGGCGATGCGCGCGCGCGCGTGCTCGGGCGCATCGGGGTCGAAGCGACCGAGCTTCTGGGCCTTTTTCCACGCCAGCACGCTGTCCGCCTTGGCGGCATAGGCCTCGGCCGGCAGCACGTACTTTTCCACGGCCGACGTGTCGGTGTAGTTGGGCCGCTGGCCCGGCGGGCGCGTGTCCACGACGTGCAGCTCGGCATAGGGGCTCAGGGCGAACTGGGCCAGCTGTGTGGCATCCTCGTCCGCTGCCGCAATGGGCGTTCTTTGCGCAGGGCCCGCAGACGAGGTGGCGCCCGGCACGGCAGCCGGTGCCAGAAACAGCGTCTGTGCCGACGGCGGCACGCCCGTAATGTGCTCGAGCTTCGCCTTGAGCGTCGAAATGGTCCAGCTGGGCGTGATGCGGCGCTCCGACGATGCCGTGTCGGAGATGACGAGCATCGGGACGTCGGCCATGTTGACGAGTATTGGTGGAGTAGGGTGTATGTGGTGGACGTGGTGGAAGAGGTCAAATCGACAGGCTGTGACAGGTGCAACGACAATGGGCTGCCTTGAAACGTTGCGCCGTGATACTTGAAAAGTGTTGGTTTGTAATATGGCGAAGCTTGAGGTTAAAAAGCTGCCTCTGTAGAGCCGCTAGATGGCGATGTGCAGCTACCGCCACTATGGATGGAGTAGTCAGGGGCAAGTGGAAGGCACCAGAATAAAAACTGGGGAGGCAGTCCGGCTCAATTGATTGGCTGGGAAGGAACAACCCAGCACACACCCCCAAGACAATTGCCATTCTCAGCCTTGCGAGTGGCAGCGTACTTTTGTATATTTTCACGACATGCCGACAAAATGGGTGGAATTGTGAGTTTTTAATCTTGTATAGATACTTTATACATTTTACAAATCTGTGCAATATTGCGGTCGTAGTGGCTTTTGTAACTGTTTCATCGAAAGCAAGTAAAGTGAAAATAAAAGTCTAATCTTTCAGTACTGTTTTCTTGATCAGAATTTTTGTTGCAATAAAAGAAGTTAAAACAAACCCAGGCTTCGCTTCGTTCCCATTGAATCAAGATTCTGAATAGAAATAGTTCTTTTTCTCTTATTATTAGCTCAAACGCTGACAACGCAAGAACGGAAAGCCAGGCCAACCGTCCCACATTCTGTCCTACGGCCAAACGTACTAGGAAAAGATCGAGTGACGCACGAACAGGGTTCTCCGTTTGTTCCAGAGGGTCAATGTTGTACGGGATCGGGGAACGGGATGAGGTGACGTGGTCCGGGTGGCTGCACAAAAATGAGGTGAAGTCAGTGAGAACGCAGAGGACAAAGCCGCGACGGACGAAAAGAGGTCTGCCAACAAGGGACGACAATGGATTTGTTCGAGTGCGAAGCCGTGCAAACGTCTTCCCGATACTTGCAGAGTTGCTGGGTTCGTGACTTCAGTCCATTGGTGTACAGTCCTAGGGATACAAAGAGTGCAAAGAAAGTTAAGAAATTAATAAGGAAAAGAAAAGAAAAGAAAAATAAGGGAGCAAAAAGAAAGAAAGCCGCCATGAAAGGCAAAGCCCGCTTCCTGGCAGATGCACGACATAGCGGCTATCCGGGAGGTAAGATGTATCAGAGAATGGTGAAGCAGGATGTACGGCAGGACGAGGAGTCAAGAGGACCATACGGTAGCATGACAGACTGAGCACGGTGCGCCCTGTTCAAGACATGCGTTGAAAAATGAAGAGCGTTTGCACAAGTGGGTCAGTGGGCATGGGTTGGGGGACAAAGATGAGGGCAGCGAACGTACACACGTAGGGACAACGCAACAAAACCTAGGCGAGACGGGGATAGAAGGGGTGGCCGAGAAAGGATCGTTGCGTGTGTGGGATGTGTGTCTCCAGTGGCTCGATGCTGTGGTTACACAAGCAGACAAGGTTGATGCACCTCTGCTTCTTTCGTACTGGGTGTTGAATGAGCTCCTCGAACAACCCAGCTCGTTGGTCGCAAGTGGGATACGCACTCTGGTCTGGGAAAGGATCTGTGCAAACAAATCCCCACAAACGGACTGAACTGTACGAAAAAAATAAAAAATAAAAAATAAAAAATAAAAAATACGAGAGACAGAGTCGAGTTAATATAAAACAAAGGCTTCCGTCCCCCGAGGCAAGATGTACAATCAAAACGTGTGTCCACCCCAGCCTTGTACGAATGATGAAGCGGACCATGTCGTATTGTATATTGTATGGCTCTTTTGGACGTTCTGACTGACGCGGCACAGATTCCGGCAGTGCTCCCGTGGGCTAACTTGTATCTCCCTCAGCAATCGGCGGATTGCGCGCCGTATATCGTAACGTGAGGGGAGCTGAGCCCGAGTAGTACAGCATCCACAGTTTGTCTTGGTCTTTAAGGTCGTAGTGGAGAGTTTTTTTTTTTTTTTTCATTCTTTCTTCCCAGAAAGGGTGGTCAAGTAGAGTGGCGCACATGGTGAGCTTCGGAAAGGAGAGTTTGCGCTATGCAAGCCACGTGGAGTAAAGTATATGCCGAGAGCACCGCTTCATGGTGGAATGTGAGATACGATAGACTAAATAGGAGCAACTCGCCTCGACGCAGTTCGGGCGGAATGACAAGTGATTTGCATTGCAGAAACGGAGACGCAGACGGAGACGGAAACGGGAGCGGTTAGCTACAAACAACTATTTCGTGATGGCTTCCGGACTGGCAGAGACGTTGGTCTGATATACCCGCACAAGAGCAAGAAAATAAAGGTGGCCCCCACCCTTTGTTTTGAAGCCAACGCCGTTGGTACACCACATGTGCTGTGGTAGCTTTATGTTTTGCTTCGGTGTACGTAGGTGGAGAAGACAAAATGTTTGCCTTGCGGGAACGGTACCTCGGCGAGGTCGTATCTCAGAACGATACGAGGTCGATTTGTCCTCTCCAAGCACGACAGCAAACACAAAGAACATGAATGCAAAATAGAGGGCACAACCGCGAACTGACAACCCTGCTCCTTGTTTTGACCGACGACTACATGTGCTGGCAGATTGAAACGAGCAGCGATCAGAACTAGGATCGGTGAGCATGGTGATGCCATCGAAAACGGCTCAGATGTAAACAAATAATATAAAGAACTTCTCGGACCGCCGTATGGATATCCTGTGCCTCTGTCCATATATCACAGCATTTTATGTGGACAAACGGTGTCACCAAGAATCAAATGATTTTTGGCTTCTTTTTTGCGGTTCACATGTATTCAAAAGCTCACTTGTCTTGGAGCCTTACTACAATGGACACAGCTGTGTTCTATAAATTCCTAGTCACTCTCACTGTATGCCCATTAACTACCAAATAAAAGCAAGTTGTCGCAAAGCCTGGCTCGATTTCTCTCTTTGATTATTTCAGGGGAAGCATAAACAGGCTCAACAGAAGAAGCATGCAAGCACTTCAATGCTACACGTGCGTATTTTTTCGTCATCCGTCCAGGTCGAATGAAAAGGCTTTCCGTTGACCCGAGTATACAAAACAGAACAAACGAAAGCAAAAAAGAAAACCACACAAGAGACGTTCCGAAAATTGCATAAAATAGAAACAGGCCCTATCATGTTTGTCAAGCTGTGCATGTCAACGGAGGATGCCGGCAAAGAAAGGCTAAAATCCGGCATTTCCACGGCAACTTTCTTATTTTAACTTTATGACACCTCGCGGACATCGCCTGCATCGTCCATTTCCTCCCCGCAGACGGCCCGTGATGGAGTTGTAAATCCCTCGCTCACTGTCCCTACTGGTCGCCTGCGTTTGTGTTCATTTTCTTGGCCATTCTTTGCGCCGTGATTCGTCTACTCAAGACATTGCGACTGCTACAGTAACATCCGGCAGCGGGAAGCATCCAAGCGGTCGTATAGTGGACTTTTCGACCCGTGAATGGAATAGATAATAAAATAAAAGTGTCAACGACAAATGGAGGGTATCTCCAATGTCAATTCACCCAGGTGGCTTTCTTGTCATACTTATTTCGCTTGCTTGAGACAACTGGGGGACTGCAGACGTCCGGTAGAGATATCACGCCTAGTACCTTGATGCTGCGTTTGTTCTCGCCATCACCATATTTATTTTATGTTTGCTTCATCTTATATGCCTGTCCCCACAATTTCCAGCTTGTTTTATATAGACAAGGCCCAGGATAGGAAGTAGGAGCAAAATGAATAACAGTCACCTTCTAAGAAACCAATAAAAGGAACAGTAGAATTGCTGCCACCTGGTCGAGGACAAGGTTAAAGTATTGGCTCCCGGCGGGTTATTCTAAAAACAGAAACAGGCGAGGTTGCAGCCGAACTCGTATCAATCGTCCCATCTTCACTGTTTCTCGCTTCTTTCCTTTCAGACGGAGTTCATTGCCTGGCATTTACCCGACAATAGTACTATCGTCTCGCCGTCTTATTTCTTTTTCGTGAACTTTATGTATTATCAAGTGTCTCATATTCCTTTCCGAGCGGATAAAATAAAACCCCCAATCACTCGCGGCCTCTCGCTAGAGCAGTCTCTTTTTGAAACCTCGTAACCTCACGATACTAGACGTGCGGTTTTACGAGCTGGTTAGCTTTCTCATGTTGCTGCTTCACCTTGCTCGGCTCCGTTTTCTCGGTTACAATGTACACTCTTTCCGCGCCACACAACAATGTAATCAATAACATGCTTGCATAATACAGCAGCTATTTTGTGCTGCTCTGTTCCTATAGCTTTCAAGCTGACCAATGCAATATTTACAAAACCCCATTTTGTCAACCGATGCAATCCCTGATGCCCCGACGTTGGTTGGTTAAATGGCTCGAAGCCCGACGGAGAGAGACCACCAAACATGTAAGTGGTGTTAGAAGGGAAAGGACGTAGATAGAAAACAAAATGAAAACGAGACAAAAAAAACACAAAGAAAACGACAAATGGATCATGAAGGGCGCTTAGACGGTGCAATGTGGACACCTCCGTTGTGTCCTATCAATTAGGCCCGCATTAGTTACCTAAGTAACTGCCTGTTCGCGGATTGGAATACATAAAAACTCATACGATGTACATGTGCTGTCACTCAAGTGACCAGGATGTGGGGGAACGAAAGCGTCATGTCGGTACCTGAGAGGCAACCAACTTTTGCCTCGTCAGGCACAGACGGGGAACCAACGCAGTCATGAATCGTGCACTGTCTTGCGTGTATCTTGGCCTGAATTGCTGTCGCTGATGACCATACTTTATCGCCCAATCCCGGACCTTTTCACCGACTGGGAGGTCATGGTGAGTTTGCCCAACTATCATATTGACACAGGGTAGACAGTGTTGGGGGAGAGGGGAGGGAGGGGGAGGTGGCAATCGCAGAGGTAGTTGGGAACCGGAGGAGCTGCATGGTCTAGGTTTTTTCCACAATCTTCACCTCGACTCATGGTCTATGCTGTTGGGGAGGGCATTGCCATACCCTTCACATGTGGCCACTGGCGGCCCTCTTGGCTTCAGCTTGTTGTGTCTGGGCTGTCGCACAGTATTAACAACTTCAACACGCCCGTGTTTTCTCCACATAGGTCACCTGAGGCCCACAGGAATTTCCCATGAGTGTAGGTTCATGTTCATAAGGGAGTTGTGAACTGCTCATCATTCTGCCATAGTTAGTGCTGGGCAAGCCAGAGAAGCAACTGCCAACACAAAGCAGCTATACGTATCCTGAAGGTGGGGGGCCGCTTGTAACATCCATTAGGCGGTGGCGTATTTAAATGCAGAGGGTTTGGAGACATGTGAGTTTCTTCAACAAATTAGGTTGCACCGCTAGAGATTTATTCCGAGAAAAGAGGGGTGCTTTGATCTGGACGCTTGCCAAATCACTCGCATTAAAGAGCGCAGAGCAATACCGAGTTGGGACAGAATGAGGCACGGAGGACTCCGAGACAGGCAACCTGTCGTTCGACGAGGACGATGATGGTTCATGGGGCGAAAGGAGAGCGCACAAAGTGGAAAGTGTGGTCATCCATCGGCCACAACCCGGACTGGCTGGCAGAGCTGCTGGCAGAATGACAGGTGTCACCGCTAAACTAGACCGCCTCAAGAAGAGGGTGTAAGGACAAGACGCCAATTTTGCCAGGACATACAACCTATAGCTAAGGTATAAATGAGCGGTCGGGCAATATGGCGGTCGGCTTCAGATGGTACCCAGAGAGGACGGCTTATGAGAGCCGAACGGAGAGTATCGAGGACGTGGAGATAATTTTGCTCCTGCGATTGTTTCCGCTATTTGGGAGAGAAAGCCGACCCACTGTACCTCGCACCTGACCGCCGGTTTGCCCTCTTCTATATCTCGCATTTGCTGGGTTGAACTGGAGGAGCCGTAGAGAGGGACCAAAAGTCTGATCATATGCGTGTAAGTGACGACAGGGTAATAAAGCGATAACCGTCTGACCCGGCCTCTCCTATCGCCATTGTTTCGTGACTTTTCCAACCAAACATGTTTTTGTTCCGGCGTCCTTACGTGCTCAACCACAGTGCCGGATCTCCGTCGCGGGTTGATTCATAGGACACCAAACATGGAAAGCCAGGTAAACAAACACTAGGCGGAACCAATTGACCACTGGCGAACCAAAAATTCCCATTCGGTCGAGTGTTGGTTCGGCTAGGTTTGGTCTGCTGTTTTGCTTGGCATGAGGGATGGATGACCTGATGGTTCAACCAGGCGGATTAATGGAATTGTTTTTCTCATGTTACTCTTTTCCCGCAACATGTGTTTTAGTAGGCATTGCTCCCGAACATCACAGCTTTCTGGTCCCTTAACGGGTTTCCGCATTTCTTGGTTGGTCGTTGTCTGTTGTACGTTGTGCCTCTTTCAGGCCCGGCATGCGAATTGTCAGTCGATGGATGCCTGGTTCAGCCCCGCAACCAAAAGAATTAACCAGCATGTTAACCGATGACTGGACAAAGTCGTTTTTTGTCACACGCGCCTTGCGTGATGTGGGATTGAGAATAAGACAGCCGCAGAAAATCGTACGGAAGTGCGAGTACCATGGCATGAGCCTCTGGCGCAAGAAACAACGCCTAAAAGTGCTGGGGTCAGGAGACGCACAGACATCTGGCTCGGCTGGCGGGCCCTGTTCGATCAGCAAGCGCCTCGAAGCAGTTCACAACGTTCATCAATCTCACCGTGTTGCATCGCAGACCACCTGGGAAGGGCAAGGTACTGGCAACTGTTCTGTGCAGAACGCAGGCACGGAATCGCCTCTGGGATGTGTCGGCACCCGGCTCCTATCTTCCTGCTCTTTCTGCCATGTCGGACGCCGGCAGCCTGTTGCCCATTATGTGCCAGAGTTCAATGCATTGTGGCCTGGCTAGACATGCCATGATTTGAGTTGCACATCATTTATTTCGTAACCCTTGTTGATCACCCTTTTGGTGTGAGAGCGGTTGAAACGCGATGAAGGCGGCATATTTTCTCTGCCTAACAACCTGAAGTTAGCGGAAGTTAGCGATGGTCGCCTTGTGGCTTCGTCAAATACATATTTGCGTCCTTGAGCAAAGCATCTTCTGTATGGTGCCAACGAGGATTTAGGGTTATGCTTGGCATGAACGTACGTACTGCCTAGCGTGGCTTCGAATGAACTCTTCTCCCGGTCCCGTTCTTCGCTCCAGCGTTGTTCTGCCTTTCCAACGCATGTCTTCTGCGCTGGGGCTGGGGTTTTGAGGCTGGAACAGGGTTGACCTGGGCCCGTTGCGGGTGCTAAATTCTTCTCGCATTCACATCCAAATTTGGCAGAGGCCAGGCCCACGATCGGTAGTGGGCGCGTGGTGGCAGGGATTGACGGCGACGCATCGAGGCGACAATCGAGGCGAGCGGGAAAACAACAGTGATTGGGCTGGTCAGGGGAATCAGTTCCTTGTAGGTCATAAACAGGAGAGTCAACGCAAATACAAATCATAGGCTGGCAAGGGCGTTTCGGGCGGTGCAGGAAAAGATGTGTGGCTTGCGATCGTGTGCAGGCATTAACGGCGTCGGGTATGAAATGAGGAAGCAAAATGAGGCGGAGTTTAAGGCGAACTACGAACAGGGATTTGACAAGAGGTTGTCCAGTTTGCCAAGTCATGAAGGATGGGCAGCAAGGTAACGGGGAGGCAGGAACGAGAACGACAAATGGAATAAATTAAACGTCGTACGAGGAACAGCAGACGGAAGGAGGATGCCGGCGAACATGCTCACGACAAGGGGAAACCGCCCAAGGCAGGCAAGTTTGGGTATCAGAAAGTTGTCAAAAGAGGTAGATGCAAGGACAGCACCTGCCGGGAGCCGGATGGGCCGAGAAGGAAGGAAAGATCGATGGGGGTGTTCGTGAAAGAGAGGAGTGACGGGCGTTGATTAACAAGTGTGACAGTGGCAAGAACGACTCGACCGAGGAAGGCGCGATGGCAGCACTGCTGGTCGCGACTTCCACTACGAATGCGCCAGGGGACCTCTTGTCGTTCATGTTCGTTCGCCAAGAAGAGAAGGAGTAGCCCCGTAAATCTCAAATTGGACAGGTCAACAACGACACAGGCGCTCACGTGGCCCTAGCACGGCTTCCTTAATTACCTTCCTGGTTTCAACCGGGGAGTGGTGCGAGCATCAGTGGCTGAAGCTTCTTGCCTTACACGGGGACTTACATGAAGGCCCACAACAGTTGGGGAAACTGCAATGACGGAACAGCTTTCTCTCCTTCCCTCCCTAAATGGAGAAAACGGCCACGCCTCTTTCCTTCTTTGTTCTTCGAGCTGTTTCCTAAAACGAACATCGGACGTCGTATCTTACTTGAGGACCAATATTCTCCGCAGACCAGGTCGCTTCCAAACCTCCATATCTCCATCCCTCTTTGTTTCCCCCCCCCTCATTTCACAGCGTACTAGGACCTCTGTTTACTTGACGAATCGGGCTGCCAACCACAACAAGTTCGAGTATGGTTCTGACTGGCACGAAAGGGGAGGACTGGTCCAGGCATGGCACATGGAGTCGACCCCATTTCCAGCAGCACACACGCAAAGGGCAACAAAACAAACCCAGCGACGAGAGCCAAAACCACCCAAGAAAGAACAGATCACCCGTCTAACGGCGACTGTGCCAAAAGCGGCCGTGCGAATGCAGATGCGAGTCTCGCAGGCCTTCTCAGGCCTCTTTCTGTTTCTTGAGTCGTGACCCCGTCCTAACACATCTCGGTTTCTTGGTATCTCCAGTATCCAGGCATTCGGCGAATCGGTTTCACACTGAGCTGAACCAGCAATGCAAAGGTAGCAATGAAGATCTTCCCCTTCCCGCCCCTGCATGCCTTTTCACAAAGATCGAGTCTATTTCGCATGCTGCTTTTGCCGACTTGCTGTTCTTTATGCGTCTCTGTTTGGGAAGTTCTGGCAATATCCGGTCTGCATCGTTTTCCTGTGTCGGCGTTCTCGACATCGTCTCGTCTTGCTTCGTCTTTATTCGGAGCGGTTGCACCATTGCCTTTATCCTTCAATGTTGCGACGTGTCACTCGGCACATCGTGGATCTCTCGGTTTTTTTTGCCATTAGGTCTATGTTGCCCGTTTTTGCGTCGTGCCTGTTTTGCTTCAACACGCAGCGTCGCTTTCGACGCCCAGACTGACCCCCTTCTGCTTCCAAATCCCATCAGTGCTCCGTATGAATGTCGTATTGGACATGCATACGCAAGCCGAACCGTATGAGTCTGTTCGCAGATGACTGTGGACCCCGGTTCCTGGTTTTCTGAATTGTCCGACTGGCTACAACAGAAATGCACCCTGCGTTGTCCTTTCCAGTGACATACCCTTGTCGACAGTCACCCCTACCACCCTCCCTTCCGGCAGCCTTCGGCGTCTGATGCTTTGATATGCAATTGCATCCTCTCAGCCTCTTTGGCCGATATACAGCACATACACAATCGACGGCTTTGTTGGTGCTCTGTTGGTTATTACACTCTATGACTTTATCCGTCCTCTTCCAATCCATGCACACAGTGGGTTCCAGTACTTCAACCCCCTAAGGCGGTCCTTGCCAGTTTACGGTTAATTTTGCTAAGATCGTGATGCATTGACTTTCTTTCTTTTCTTATTTTTTTGTCTTTTCTTTATTTTTCAATTTTTTCAATGTTTTTGCTCTCCTGCAATGTTCCATTTGTCTTAAGTTTCTTGCCGTGCCTTCTCTGATTTTCGACCTAAATGCCCCTGAACCCCTGAACCCTGTCATGGTTAGTGTTTCCATTCCCACATCCTCGTCTCGTCCTTGTTCGCACCCAAACCATTTGTCCATTTAAGTGCATGCTTCTCTTTTCTTCCAAATCGAAGAAGTATTTTCAGTTGGGCTGCAGCAGTACATCTTGCCTCAAAGTTGCTCGAAGCACACTATAGTTGCACGTGTACGAAGCACACCACATCCAAAGCACAAGGACACCGAGCCGAAGGATGAACAAGGGACAGGTTTCTAAGTCATGCGAACAGGATGCGGAGGTTTGCCTCTGCCCTCGCCAAGGGCTGTTCACACAAGTGCACACATAAACCTTGTTCGAGTTCTCGCCGCCTCTCGTTCTTAATGGCATCACTGCTTTCGACTTCAGAACCCCGGTTTCCGATCGCCGTGGCTGCCCCAACCTTCATGCCCATTTACCCACCCACACCTCACCCCCTTCGCCGTCCGTCGACCATTGTTAGTTTTTTTTTTTTTTTTTTTTTTTTTTTTTTTTTTTTTTTTTGAACAGTGTGGGGCCCAGTTGTACTTGAGGCCGCGGCAGTACCCAATGTGGCTACTGTTTGTCGTCGACTTTCTTTTCAGTTTCTTTTTTGTATTGTTCACTTCACACTTTCCACATGTTGGGGCTTTGTTCTCGCTTCTCTTTCCCTCCCCTAAGCGAGTCACAATGGCACGCTCGGCCGCTCTCTTTACAGCCCCGAAAGTCCTTGGCCTTTTCGTGTCCATGTTATTACACCAGCATTGAAAAGTCAACCATTCTGTCCTTTCTTTTCTGCATACAAATCCACTCGTTTTATGATATTTATTTCATGTTACTGCTATTTCTTGCTTACTCTACTGGTTTTGCACCGTTACAACAGATCGTCTCATTAGTGAGTTCTTTGTAACCGTTTTTAATGCATTATTTGTTGATGGTGGGCAAAGCCCATTGCGTTCCATTTCGGAGCTATTCGCTTGCAAAAAGAGTTGGGCTGCACAGACAAAATCCTAAAAAAGGAGATTGCGCTTTCCAGAAAGACAACGCTTTGGTCCAGCTCTCGGGCAAGGTGTATGGATATTAGCGGTTCTAAGATGGTGGTTCTCGATGCACTTAACTCGGCTACCATATAGTTTTATGGGTAATACCCTTCCACTCCTTTGCGCCATCGCCTTCGCCGTGAGTTCCCTCCTCGATTATTCGAAGCCTCGTCCTCTTTTGACAGTTAAAGCAAGATAGAAGCACAAGGAGGAAAAGAGCTGACTACGAGCAACAAGACCATATCATAGACAGTCGTGCCAGCGAGGCTGCCGAATTGGGCAGTACACCAAAGCCTGCCAAGTCGATCTCAACGTCAAATTCCGTCTCTCCCACTGTGCAAGCTTTCTTTGAAACAAACGACTTTGTTTATCTCTTTGCCCTGGAAGCAAGCTGTAACGTCATCGTACGAAAACGGTGAATGGTCGAAACGGCATTCGTCCTAGAGTGGGAACCCTAACTTTATCTAGGCCCCGATCCCACTACAGCCTAGTCTCCCCGTCCCCCCTGGGTGTGACGACAAGATGCCCATTCTGTCCAAGTACCGAGAATGGCCGTTGCAAACAAACGTCTCGGCAATGGTACTTGTGCCCTCTGAACACTTGCCTTTTCAACCCAGCATATCACACTCTCAGTGCAGGTCAGTCATAGACGAGCCTATTATAGGGCACCATATTGCCAGGGAATGGCCTCAGCACTCGAGACGAAGGAATCTTACCAGGTCCTAATATCTATGACCGCTTAAACATTGTCTCTCCTGTCTCTTCTGCTTAAGACACATATACGCGCTTTTGTTTCCTTCTTGGCACCCATAAGCTACCCCCTCCCCCTGTCTTTCGTTGCATGGTCTTGTTCCTGACCCTGGCAAGCAGCCCAACGGGCATCCAGGTACCAAATATACACCATCGTCTACTCCGTACACAACGCAAGAGGACGCAATCTGGTGGCTCTTCTCTTTCCACTTATTTGAGTTTTCAACAGCACTGTTTCCAAGATCCCCCCTACGACACAGTATGACCAGAGATCGTCTGGCACCCTCAGGCTGCTACCTTCACCCCCTCTAGTTTATTATCCCAAGAAAACTTTTCCACCCCCCTCCCCTTTCCCCATCTCGCAGACATACATACCTCAACATCCCAACTTTGCTGGCTTTCAAGTTCAAACTTTTCTTTTTAAAATTTAAGAACTCTCTCAGACGCCCATTATCGCGTTCCGTTTACTTTCCATTCTTGCTCTCCCTCCTCTCGTCATCTCACAATTCTAACATATCCAAATTCATTAATTATAAAGTCACATTAATCTTTAATTCTCCAATCTCTTGTCCTTTCTCCGTTTCTTCCTTTGGCTGTTCAAGCCACTCGACTGCATCGTCGAGCTTTCTCTCCTTGTCCTTGGCTATCGACTCGGTCGAACTCTTCGAACTACTTACGCTCTCTTACCTGGTACCTCCACAAACAAAACTACACGAATACATCATCGAACAAGTACCTCTCAGCAACATCATCAAGGGGACGACTAGACGATAGTCGGTCTTAACACTCTCGACAACAGTTGCCTATTATTGCTCTCGATTGGCAGAGAGAAACTAAAAGGGCAGCACCAATCAAGAGGCCATGTCAACATTCTCGTCTCTTAATAGAGTACACCGTCTTTGCCAACACGACTGGACGAGCGCGGAGGGTACCTTTCACTAAAAATTCAAACACTGCATTCATTACTCCCCCCTCTTTACAAATACTTAACAAAGCCCTCCCGTAATTATCTTATCCTTCCCCCCCAACTACAGCACTTTCAATATTCAATTTTGCCGTGTCGAGACCCTGGAGCAATTACCACTCTTTACCACGGCAGACACTCGCACAGCTTCTATCGTAACTCCTCTTTCCACTTTCGAATCATCAACACGGCTCTGCTATACCGTGCGAGACCCTCGGCACGGCTTCTATGTATAGTTGCATAGTTCTAGAAGTCTCAAAATAGTTCAGCGGGACAGGCTGCCTATCCGAAACAATACGTCTCGCCTGTCAGAAATCACTACAACGCAGCGGACAGCGACAATATTCACAAAGACAGCGATAATAGCATACCGCCGCGTTGGCTCTCGCCGTATCTTTTCAAGCGGACGACGTTGCCGTCGACGGTGGACGCAGCCAGCGGCCCAGGCTATCTGGCTTTTCGCTTCACCAGCACCAGCCAGAGTGTCGCTCGAGCAGGTCGCCGAGACTTTGGGCTGGAAGAAACAGTAACGAACCAAAGGATACACATCTTTGGTACTCTGATACTCTACATCGACAGAGTCGTCCGAACTTCCACCTAGCAAGCAGCGCAGACCACGAGCGCTTGTCCACGCTCGATCATCCAGAAGGCGGTGGCGGGTGCCCGCCGCCCCATCGTCAGGACTCGTGTTCTCGGCCATCCAGTGCCATTCCCCGAGCAGAGACAGCCACCGTGGATATCACTTCCCTTCTCCAACGTTCCGACTCTAAAGAGTCTCGCGTGTCGCCATCCCAACAACAGAACGAACCACAGCAAACACAGGAGCAGACACCACTGCCTCCATCACAGCGACAACGAGACCAGCAACAGTCTCAAGTGCCATCTGCGCTGCTACCTGTGCAGTACCTCTTTCAAGCAAACCAAGACCAGCCACGATCCTCTTCGCTTCCGCCTCCGCAGTCCTTTCAGTCGGCCTCCGCAGTCTCGTCTACACCGTCGCCAGCCTCGGCTCCGGGAAGCCACCCTTTTCCTCCTTTCACAGTATCAGTTCCGGCGACAACAGCAGAAGCGGTACAAGTCTCACTTCCTCCAGCTCCACTCCCCTCCTTTACTGGTCAAACCGCACCACCGAAGGGGGGGCCAGGTCTGTCCGCGGCTAGAATAGCAAAGCGAAGCATGCCACCTTACACAATAGACAGCCCCGCGAAGAAGCAGAGCAAATGGTCGGCAGAAGAGGACGCATTGATCATCGAGCTGCGAGGCAGCGGCATGAAATGGGAAGACATCTCGAAACGGCTACCCGGACGCAGTGCCATCAGCTGCAGACTACATTACCAGAACTATCTCGAACGGCGGAGCGAGTGGGACGAAGAGAGGAAGAACAAGCTGGCAAGGCTCTACGAAAGGTGAGCCGGAAAATGGGAATATTGTGGGCTTACAGACACGAACTAACCGCGGAGTTTTAGATTCAAACCCGACATGTGGGCGAAAGTGGCTGAAGAGATGCAGGTGCCCTGGCGTGCAGCAGAGGCCATGCATTGGCAACTAGGAGAGGCTGACATGGCGCGGCGGGCAGGTGTTACTCCTTTCTCCCTGACGGCAACCACTGTCGAAACATCCACTCCTGGACACCACCACCAGTCGCCGTCTCAGATGTCCTACCAGCAACATCCGCTAGCCATCGCTCATCACCACTCACAGGGCGGTTTCCGAACAGACACGGGCAGTGCCGGGGGTAGCATCAGCAGCGGTGCGCCTTCACCTCGGTATGGACGCGGTAGCGGTGGCAACCCTTCAATACCCTTACCGCCACCTCCACCCATGTCCATACATGCCGACCGCCTTGTCACCGGCTTCGGAGGGAGCAGCAGCAGCTCGGGTCGCGGCTTTGGGTCGTCTGGGCGGCGCGAACGAGGCGGCACACCAGTCCGTGGTGGTGGTTCGTTTGGCGGCGGGCCATCTGATCCTGCCAACGCCATGTATCATTACCACCAACACCATCCACAACAACAACAACAACAACATGCGGGTCCCGGACTGCCGCCAATTCAAACAGGTGTTGGACCGCCCCCTTTGCAGCAACAAGAACGATCAGGCGGCAGCGGCACGTTGCCCAGTTTTGCGGAGATTACGACTGGGGTCAGCCCATACAGCACGCCAGCCTATTCCCTTGGAGCCAGCCCTGCTCCAAGCAATACGGACAGCCCCGGGCCAGGCTCTGGTCATGGCTTGTCCGGTTATACGACAGGAGGCTATTGGGCTGGCCCAGGCCCGGAGCCTCCGACGTCCGCTGGGGCTGCTGGGAAGCGCCGTGCTAGTCCCAACTTTGAGCCACGCGATCACCGCAGACGATACCTCCAGTCGCCCCGGTACGACGATGGCCGGGGTGGAGGCCCCCCTGACAGTGGCATTCACAGAGGGTGAAAGCAAGCGATTAATGACTTGACGATTTTCATTTCACTTTTCCTTCTCGTTTCTTTTTGTTTCGTCTCTTGTTTTTCATCTCAACTCGTTTGGGACCACAACAATATGGCAAGGATACAGGCGCAACATCTGGCCAATTGCATGGGTCTGTTTTGTTTATTGCGAAATCGGCCATAGACGTGCGTTTCCATCATCTCTCCGTCACAGAGCCCAAGGGCGTGCGCCAGGAAGTACAGTGTCATTTGTTTCTGCTGTTTTGTTTTGTCCTTTCTCTTTTACTCTGTCTATCTTTATCTAGAGCAAAAGCAGGGCATGAGCTGGAGTCAGGGGGGTGAAAGATAAAGGTCGGGGCCTTCTGATAGCGAACAGGATTTGGGGTGCATACACAAAAACGAATGTCATATACATGGCAGGTGTGTGAATAGGTGTTCGGGGGCGGGCTCTAGAAGCGGTCTACATTTCCAGGTATTGTTTTCTTAAGTTGCTTTGTTTTCTTTTTTGTTTCTTTTGCAGTCTTGTTCTTATTTGCGTTTGATTTCTCTGCCCTCGACCTTCATCGACTTCCTTTCTTATTCCCCTTCGTTTTCCGTTGTTTTGTTAGCGGCCAAGATACTTTCTTTCTCAGTACTGTGGTTCTGTATTGGAGGCGAAGTGACGATTATGTTCCAACGGCCTTTGCATTAACCTTGCTACTGTTTTTCTCCTACTTTGTTTTCATTATGATACTGGCATCCTGGAAGGACGGCCGACGACTGCCGATACATTTCATCCTATTATAGCGTTTTTTATATCCCCTGCTGTTCCAATTATTTGTTCGAGACGTGTCGTCTACATTGCTAGTACATCTCGTTTTAGTTTTCGACCAGCGTATAACGATTTATCCCGAGCATAACAAAAAAGAAAACCAAGGAGCGTTTATTCATTTCCTCTTGCGTACATGATAGCATACTGCTGGGATTCAGCCTTGTCTTGCAGCTATTTTCAGCTGAGCGACTGTCTGTCCCTTTTCCGCCTTTCTTTTGTTTTCTTGTTTCATTTTTAAAGAACACAGCGAGCGGGAAAATGAGTTCAGGAATGCAGTCTTGAGTATCAGGCAACCATTCTAGCAAAACACCTCTGCACAACTAAAATTTTTGGGTGGGATGAAGCTGACAAAATTGCGCCGTGCGTTCGGTTTAGGACAGGGTATGTGCGTAAAACAGAAAATCCAAAAAGAAAGCATTAAACATCAAAAGCTGAACGCCGCCATGCCCCCTCACTCTTCTCCAACCACTTAAACTCCAGGTACTAGTAAGGCTGAAAAATATGAAAAGATACCACGAGCCGTAGCGAAAAAAAAAAAGAAGCAAGTGACGGTGTAGGAAGAAAATGGACAACAGCTACTGCGGAAACAAAAAGAATATGAAGGAATATGCATGAGCAAGAGGAACTAAACGAAAAGAAGACAAATAAAAAAGGGGGACTCAGTAGACAACAAAAAGCGTAATAATCGAGTTGATCTGTTGACAAGAGAGCTATATCGCAGTCAGATATAGGGGTGTGTGAAGGCATATGTTTGCTGTCCTGTCCTGTTGGGTTCTCGAGACGGAGCATATTTGCTTTTTTGGTGAAAATATACATGTTCTGAAACTCCTGGCTTCTGCATAACTATTCGACCGTTTGCAGGTGCACACAAATAATACGGTATTTGAATATCGCCATGTCGGCCGCACGCCTGCTCTGTGGTCTTTATTGTGTTGTATCGTATGCTTCCTCGTGCCTCCTTGCTGTTTTATTATTATTATTATTATTTTTTGCGTCCGCTTTCGTATCCTGTTCCTAGAACCATGCAATGCCGTCGGTCTATGCAGGCTGGTTGCACTTTATTTGCACATTTGTCCTGCATTGAGACACAGTGATATAATCTTGTTGCCAAGGCATAACAACGAACCACAGCCCACCATTCACTCCCACCCGTCATGCCCTGCACCAGAACAGGATAAAGGGGGGGGGGGGGCATCTAGCCCAAGTGTCATAAGGGATCGGCCACCACCCACCAGTTGTCCTTTTCATACCCGCACGCTACTACGTGGCCGCCAGCGGCTGCCACGTCGTCCTCCAGTTCGCCCTGTTTGTAGAGATGATAGTAGCGGTGGAACGTCGGCGGCACATGGGGCTGTTGGGCCTCTCGATCCGTCGTTACCCCTTGTTCGTCTTTGTTGTCGACCCCTGCCTGCTGCTCCTTCTCCTCGTGCATCTTCTTGCCGCCCTTACCCTTGACCTTGCTCTGGTTCTTATCCCGCATCGTCTTGACCCACGGCACAAGTAGGTCCTGCTCGCCGCCTGCGGTCCAACCTCGTCGACTCGTCGCCTGCTCCAGGGCCCATACGTAGATGAGCACACGGCCGGACCGAGAGGCTGAGAGTGAGGGCGAAGCAGAGGAGGCCGTCGAGGACGGTGCGGTGGGGGAGGGCGAGGGGGGCAAAAAAGAGGGGGCAGGGGTGCCGGGAGTCGTGGAACTTGGTGCCGGCGGCTGCGGCTGTCGCTGCTGCGGTTCTGGCTGCTGCACCGGGTCCTGCTGCACGTCTCGCTGCCGCACACACCGTAGCAGCTCTTTCACAGCGGCCTGGCGCCGTTTCCGCGTCGACAGGTGGTGCACCACGGCTATGCAGATGATGAAATCCGCACAGCCGTCACGAAAGGGCAGTGCCAGGGAGTCGGCCAGCAGCACATCAGCACCTACGCGGTGGTGGGCGTGTTTCTCGTACGCCAACGCGGCTAGGGCGGCGCTCCGATCACTCCCCAGGATGAAGCGCTGGGGTGTGCCAGGAATCGGTGGTGGCAATGACGACGGCGGCGGTGCGCTGGACGCACCACTCAGGTACTTGCCGTTGCCACAGCCGACGTCGAGACCGATGGAGCCAGCCGGCTGGCGGGCAAGAAACTGGGCTACCAACGGCCAGGGCGAATAG
This sequence comes from Sporothrix brasiliensis 5110, assembly GCF_000820605.1. NCBI lineage: Eukaryota > Fungi > Ascomycota > Sordariomycetes > Ophiostomatales > Ophiostomataceae > Sporothrix > Sporothrix brasiliensis. The sequence goes on along the minus strand of NW_024467137.1, from coordinate 2,119,382 downwards.
CGGGTGGCTGAGAAATGGTCTGCAATGGCATCGTACACTTCGTGAACGTGCGTCTGTTCATAAAGCGAGGCGTCGTCCACGCTGGCCTCAAGATCGACCGGGTTTGACGGTCGCATACTTTCTGCTATGCCTTTGTTTCCTGCCCCTTCGCTGGGTTGCATTCTTGGTGCTGGGCCGGGTTCGCCGCTTGAGGATAGCTGTTTTGCCTGAGCGTCGAGTGCGTTTAGTGTGACGACGATGGGGTGGTGATAGTAAATAACAGCGCGTGATAAAATAATAATAAAAAAACGTGCTCGAGAGTGGTCCGTTCCCAGCCCCTGGTGACGATGTTCCGGCGTTTCGTGGTTTGCTTTGCCTGCCTGTTACTGGTTGCGTGCTCTGGCCTACGAACAACGACTAGGCACAATCCTTGGGATGATTTTGAAGCGAGCCTCGCAACGCCTCACATTCGCCGGTCGCGTTGCCTCTTTTCCTGTCCAGGGCCGTTCCCGGAGATTTCAGTTTCTTCGGTCGTCAATGCGAGTTTGTCGTCCGCCTCGATTAGGCAATGGGACCGTCGCTTGGATGTCTGCTTCCACGCATTTGCTGACACAAAATAAATGAAAAATGAGAAATGAGAAACAGGGGAGAAGAGAGGGCGCAAGGACCAGCTCGTCTCGGAGATGGCGAAAACAGCTCGAAAACAAGGCCAACTCCAAGCAGCGACGTGCTGCGATCGGTTGTGCCGAGCAAAATAACACAGCCTTGTCCGTGTGTTCATGCACGAACAGTCATCAGATCCATGTGTTCAGGGGGACTGGCGGCGTTCGTGTCTATGTGTCGTTCGTCGTCGATGATAACCGCTGCCACGTTCAACCGCTTCCGTTTTCATCAAAACGCAAAACCAGGTAAACTGTGGACGGTGAAAAGCCGCTAGCAGAGAGGCGAGGCCCCAAACGGGGCCCAAATAAATTCCAGACCCCCAGCAGGAGAAAAGTGGAACCCTCCAATCGCAGTGTCCGCGTTTTGTAACGGCCAACGGGATGCTCCTTCCTCCACTGCTCCTCAGCGGGCCTGGCCTTCTGCGGGAAGGCGCGCCGCTGTACCAAAGAACAGCATCGCAGTGTAATACTTCGTATTTGGGTTCTCGGTCTGTGTGTGCCATATTGCAGTGGGCATAACGCAACTGCGGCCGCGATCGAGATTCGTGTTTCTTCTTCGACGTACATGTTCCGAGATGAGAGTATTTCTCGTACAGTTCATGCACGGTCATACTCTGTACAGCCACCACCGCCAGCTCAAGACGCCTTTCGGGACGCAAAACGTGTCTCAGCTCAGGCGGACGCCTCTGACGTGTTCTGTGCTACGAGGAATAGAGGACCAAGAGTCGAAAAAAGACGATTATAAACGAAAGACGTCGCAAAGCAATGAGTATGCGGCTCCAAAAACACAGCTGTTTCCCGTGGTTGTTTCCACCTCTGTTTTGGTACAGTGCTCACAGAACATCGCGTTGTTAGCGCGATGTGGCATGAGAAGGAAGGACTGTCGTTGACAGTTCCTTGAACACCTTTTGAAATTTCCTTTCCATGCATTAGGATTACGTTGTTCGGGAAGGCACATTTGCTCCAACCTTCCCAGCGTGAAACCCAGCCAGCTGACCCACGTTTTGCATTGAGGCTTATGGAAGACGCATCGAACAATTTTGGAATTGGGAGGTGACGAACGAATTACGTGAGACGGAAGGGCGAAAACGGGCTGAGTAACAGCCAAAACGTAAGAACCGGGTTTCGGGGTTGAAACAGGACGGATCGTTTCCTGCCGGAGCCGTGCCACTCGTTTTCGTCGTCGCAAATCGCAGTCGCAAATATACGTCATGCAGCAGGCAGGAAAGGCCTGACCTGGTCCCTGTGCCTCGTGCTTCGCGTAATATCTTCCCTCGTAGCCATTTCCTTTTCTGGCCATCACATTCGGGAGAGCAAGTGCGCGACCCAGAAACCGCAAGTTTCTGGTTTTCGGGCACAGCACATGGCAATACCTCTGATACAATTCACACGCATATCATACGTAGACATACACAGACCGCAGACGGCAGATCACAGAACACAGCACATGGATATGACCTGCGCCGCAGGGCTCGAATATGACGTAGTCTGTATTTATATTGCAGACGTGCAAACAATATTTCGTCATACCAATGCAACGGAAACGGGAGCGGCAGGAACCAGCGATCGGAAATTTTGCATTGTTTTTGATGGCCAGCCTGCTCTCAGTCGTACCCGACTTCAATGTCGTCCCTGACACTGGTGCAAAAGGCTGGGAACACGTTGGATTTCGATTCCAGTTCCTCGCGCAAACACTTGACGCAATACCCAGAGGTGACGAATCTCGGTCGCGTTTGATATGGTTTTCCGATCAGTGGTGTTTTTGTACAATGTTTTGCGTATATTCTTCCTTATATGTACGTAATGTGCACGTCGCCGCCACCAGGTTTAAGCCTTGCCAGTGTTGAGTGGACTGTTCTTGTCGTAGACATCCGTGGTGATCAACTCAGGGTACACGACGCCTCCCTGCCGCAGAGCTTCCTCCATCGTCTCCATGATGACAATGCTCTCTGACAGCGGCAGCGTGGCGCTCTCCTTTTTGCCGTCCCGCAGGCACCGAGCCGCCTCGTCGGCCTCCCAGAACATGCCGTGACCAGCCCACTTGGAACCCGGCCGCTTGTCCTCTGGAATCGGCACGTCGATCCACGGCACCTCGGACGCATTCGTCTCGTCCGACTTCTTAATCACCCGGTACGCGAGAGGCTTGAACGCCGGGCCCTGCACCTGGATCTCGCCGTCCGAGCCCTGGATCAGGATCGCCGGGGCGCTCTGCTGCTTCGAGCCCACCCCCGTGGCAACGCGCAACGAGGTCATGCCGATGCCCTGGCTGCGGTGGCCGGGGAACTGCAGCACCAGTGTCGTCGACTCATCGGCGCCGGTACGTGCGTACTTGTTCATCGCTGCCACCACCTGCGGCGCCTCCTTGTTGGCCTCGTCCTCCGACTGCAGGTGGTACAGGATCTGGAAGAGCCAGGTCAGCGAGTAGATGCCCAGGTCGAGCAGCGCGCCGCCCGCCAGGTCGAGGCTGACCATGCGGTTGTCGTCGGGAAACGTGAGAACGGACGCCGCCGAGCTGTCGGCGTTGGAGTTGAACGAATTGTCGGCCACGACGCGGTACACGGTGCCGATGGCGCCCGACTTGACCAGCTCGCGGACCTGGATACTGAGCGGGAAGTAGCGCGTCCAGACCGCCTCCATGAGGAACAGGTTCTTGGCGCGCGCCGTCGCCACCAGCTTGCGGGCCTGTGCGGCCGTCACGGTGAACGCCTTCTCGCACAGCACATGCTTGTTGCCGGCCTCGAGCGCCAGCATGGTGTTCTGGAAGTGGTGGCTGTGCGGCGTCGCGACGTAGACAATGTCGACGTTGGGGTCGACAACGAGCTCGGCGTACGAGCCGTACGCCTTGGCGTCGGCGCCCGCACCGACCTCCTTGAGGAACTCGGCCGCACGCGCGGCCGAGGACGACGACGCGGCAGCGACAATCTCGTGGCGCACATCGTCCGTGCCGCGAGCCGACGGGTCGGCCAGCAGGTCCTTGGAGAAGGCTGTTGGCATCCAGTGTCAGCAATCAATTGCCTTGTCCCGGAACAGAAAAGAGGCGAGGGGCGGAGCACCCAGAAATTGGGTGATCCTTACTCTGAGCGATGCCGCCAGTGGCCAGGATGCCCCACTTGAGCGTGTAGGGAGCCATTGTGTTTAGATGAGGATGTAGTCAGCGTTTGATGTTCGTTTGGTACGTTGTTGGATGGTGGTCTCCGAGTCGTCCTGTTTACAACGGGAGATTAGGACGTCGAGGAATTTAAATATGGTGACGAAAGCAGGTACGAAAGAAGCAACTCCGCACGCTGGTGGGGAAGCTGCCATCCAAGTTATTTCCCCCCGTTTTTTTCTTTCCTACAGTGGCTACTTCGTATATCTTGATCTAGCAAAATGCGGGCGCTCTTGCCCCTCTTTCCTGATTCTGAACGTTACATATTCAGCGACAACGGCACCACAAAATCCAATGGACTGTCCTCAGACTGACATCACTCACGCTAAGCTTGACAAACCAATTCGCAAAGACGCTACAGAGGTAGAGAGGAGAGAGGCTACCGCTACGTAGCTTTCGGTGCTATCCAACTACGCAGAAGACAGACACAGAAAAATTGATGCAGTGAGTGGGGTGGCGCAGAGCTCCAACTATTGGAAAGCACTATCGACCACGGAGCCGGAAGCACCTTCCCCGTTTTGTATGTCATTTATGCCATATCGGCAGCAATTCGTAGGCCCTAAATACGACGTCATTGGCCGAGATCTCAACTAAAGCTGACGCGCAAGTGATGCCACATAACTCTACGTCCAAGACGCCGACCCACCAGTTCCCACCACTCCCAGCTCATAGGGCTGCGTACACAATACTCTAGGCCCGCGTTGCTTTGGCACCAATACTTCAACCACATGGCCAGCTATGTGACGACCCGCGGCGGCCGGACTCGCATCCCGCGCCTCGTTTACGGCACCGCGTGGAAGCGCGAGCGCACCGCGGACCTCGTCTTTCAGGCGATCCAGGCCGGGTTCCGCGCCATCGACACCGCCGCTCAGCCTCGGCACTATCGAGAGGATCTGGTCGCGGAGGGCGTGCGCCGCGCCCTGGCCAGCGGCGTCGTCGCGTCGCGGAGCGATCTGTACATCCAGACCAAGTTCACGGCACCCGGCGGCCAGGATCTTGCGGGCCCCAACGCGCCGCCCTACGACCCGGCAGCGCCCATCGCCGACCAGGTCCGCGCGTCCGTGGAGTCCTCGTTGCGAAACTTTACCTTTCCACTACCGGATCCACAGCTGGACGCCTCAGGTAGCAACAACCCGAAGGAGACGAGCTATCTCGACTGCCTTGTGCTGCACTCGCCCATGGACACGCGGGAGGACACGTTGGCCGTGTGGACGGTCTTGCAGACATACGTGCCGCACCGGATCCGTTCGCTGGGGATCAGCAACGCAGGGCTCGAGGAACTGGAGGAGGTCCTGTCCGTCGCCGAGGACGTGGCCGCCGCCGCGGGCGTCTCGGCGGACACGCTCCGCCCGGTGGTCGTGCAGAACCGGCTCCACAACTACCGCCACTCTGCCGACCCCTACGACGTGGGCCTCCGGCGATTTTGCGGACACCCGGACCGCCGCATCGTCTACCAGTCCTTCTGGACGCTGACGGCAAATCCTACGCTGCACAATGGGCAGGTTGACTCGGGCGTACAGGCCGTCGCTGCGGCAGCCGGTGTGGCTCCGGAGGTGGCCTTTTATAGCCTGGTGGCGCTTGGACTTGGTCGTGGCAGCAGCGACGATACAGCCTGCCCTATCGTGATTCTCGACGGCACGACGTCGGCTACGCATATGGCGGCCGATCTGGCGGGGCTGGAACAGGTTGCGGCGTGGTCGCAAAGCCCAGAGGGAAAGGCGCCGTGGGAGGCGGCTGTGGCGCGTCTGAGGGAGACCATTGAGAGAGGGAGATGAGGCAAGGATCATTGATCAGATCGTTTTGATTCACCATTGTGCTTTTATGTAGCCCATGCTTTTGACGACACAATTTAATGGCTCCACGACACGACGTATTGTCGTATACTGCCTGAAAATACACCAAACGGGTGACTGGTTGGCAATGAAGGTGTCTTGTAGCACTGTAGGATTAAGTTTAAACAATGACGTTGAAAAGTCGTATTTGGCGGTGAGTTGCCTAGTAGTAGATCAGGTTGGGTGTGTGGACTAGTTCATGGTTCACGCTGTTGGTTCCCCAGAGCAAAAACAGACAAAGACGTTTCAAATCGCAAAGCCCCAAGAAAGGGATATCAGCGAGAAATTTCGAAAACGGCGTGCCAAGAAAACAATGGGCAGATTGTCGATAGTAATCCTGTTTGCCTCAAGGGATGTATCTTTGAACTCGAGCAAGTACTCACACAAATAGTAGTTTTCTTTGCGGGCAATATTTTTGACGTTCTCACCCCCATGTTTCAGAATAAGGGATCGCAATGGGGATCGTTTCGATTCGAGTTGAAACTCGTAATATTGCGCAGAATCCTGGGTAGATACATTTCTGATCGACGAGATTGCGGCACTCCCGTCAATGTTGATTGGCGTTATGCCGTTGTCAGCGACTTTAAATTTCAAGCCTCACTCACATTGCGACATAGATTTGAGCACTTCTTGATTTTGTCCGTGGTAGGTTTTGTTTGTATTGTTCAAGACCCGATTCAAGACCCTATGGCCATTTTCGCGTGCAAACGTTACAAAAGTGCCTTGATGTTTTAATCCACGAGTCCACGCAGAAGAGGGTTGAAAAAAGAAAAGAATAACTGGTTGTTTTCAGACCGGACCCTAGTTCAACCAAGCTGTTGTGTTCTATAAATATTTACAAAGAAATGAAAAAGAAAATTGGACAAAGGTGAAAGAGAAAAGAGGGTTTTCAAAATCTCAATAGATTGATCAAATGAAAAAAAGAAACGAAAATTCGAACATGAAAAAGATTGAACAAATGAGGGGGAAGTGTTCAAAAGAACGCAGAAGATCCAGATTCGGTTCCCCAAGTTTGAATACAACGAATGGAAATAAGGGTATCAAATGTAAATCTCATTCCCAGGGCAATGCGTCCGCGCGACCTGCGCTCGCGCCTAAGCCGAAAACCCTTGAATAATGTTGTAGGACGTCCTCTTTTGCTTACTCGTAAGCAAAAGTCGAGCCGTACGAGCTGAGGGTCGTCGAGGACGACAGCAGCGAGCCAGTGGCGGCCATGAAGTACGAATAGCGCTCGACGAAAGAGTAAGTCGGGTCAGTATCCATGGCCTTCATGACGGTCGCGAGGAAAGCGCTGATCTCCTCATCGCTACCAGTAGGGGCGAACTCGGTGATCCAGACAGGCTTGCCGCAGGCTTCATGGACAGCCACAAGGTGGTTGAGGAAGTCAGAGGGGTCTGGGGGGCTGTACCAGTGAGCGGCGCAGAAGTCGAAGGCGCACTGGCCGTTGCATGCCGAGACAAAGGACTTCAACCAGTCGATACCCTCACCCGGAATGTTGCTGTTGGTGATGGCAGGCGTGCCGATGCGCGCCTTGCCAGAGAAGGGGTTCATCAATTCAATGTGAGCAGACGCAGCGCTGGCGGGGTCCATGTTGCACTGGCCAACATTATCGCACTCGTTGAAGCTCAGAAGGCTGGTGGCCCCCTTGGCGATAGCAGCCGCAGCGTTGTCACTCCAACCGTCAGAGTGCGTGGGGCTCCAGAGCATGGGCACGAACTCGAGAGACTCAGGGGCCGAAACGTCGGCGATCTGACCCCAGTTGTAAGACCACGAGCACTTGGTGCCAGAGCCCAGGAGAGGAGTCAGAAGGTCACCAGAGTTGTAGGCAAGACCACGAGCACCCCGACCGGCGGAAGACGAAGACGGGACGGTGGTGGGAACGACAGCAGCAGAAGAAGACGACTTTGACGAAGTCGTCGGGACAACGGCAGCGACAATGCTGGTGGTAGGGAGCTGAGCCTGAGCAGCCGCAGCCTGGACCTTGGCAGACGAGATCGAGCTCGTCGAGGTAGACGAGGAAGACACCTTGGTGGAGGTGACGAGAGTCGTCGGCGTCGCAATCGACGTCGACGACGAAGACGAAGACGAGGACGAGGTAGAGGACGAAGATGAGGACGAAGACGTCGAATGAGTGGAGCTCGTCTTCTTCGTCGAAGATGTCTTCTTAGCAGACGTCGAAGTCGACGTAAGCCTCTCCGTGTGAGCACCCTTGTAGATGGCCTTGGGCGCCGTGGTAGTCGTGTGGGCCGGGGAGCCGTCCTCGTAAACGGTGACGATGGTCCAGTCGGTGACAGTCACGACATCGTTCACGTACTCAACGGCCTTCTTGGCGTGGTACTGGTTGTGAGCGTGACGGTGGGCATTGAGCGCGACGGCCTGTTGGGCGAGAAGAGACGCCACGAGGGCAACGATCTTGGTGTTCATCATGTTGATAAGGGTTTTTGCGTGAGAAAAGTTTTGGCGTTGTGAGAAAGTCTGGCGACGGGAATTCTTGAAACTGAAGTAGATCCCTGAGAATAAAATTGACAGACTTCTGTATTTATTGTCTTTCTGGATCCTTTCGTGTCTCGTCGTTCTTTGTTGTGGAACGGCCTTTGTCGGATGCGTCGTTAAATGATTGTTCTAACAAAAAAGATTGTGTCGTATCGAAACAGTGGAAATATGTCAAGTTGAACCAGTCGTGGACACACACAAAACAAGATGCTGGAAAAGCTGATGCTGAAGCTAGGTGAAGAGAATGTGAATCGGTTTGAAGCCTGTCGGTGCGTTTGAAAAAAAGAATGGAACAGAGAGACGCAGTCTATCAAAGACGCAGAAAGAGTGATGCGTGCTGAGGTGGTTGCTTGTCGACGTTGCGGTCTCCGAGAGAAAAGGAGCGTGAGTTGTTGTCTGGATGCTTGCTTTGGCAACGAACTGGCCTGAAGGACACAGCAGAAGAGACAAGAAGCAAGAAGGGAGGAGAGGAGAGAAAAGGTCGAAAAAGGTCGAGACTGGCGACCGAGAGAGGATATATGAAAAGAGAGCGGAACGGCTTGCGAAACCTGGATGTGAGAAAGGAAAGACAGCAACGACTGAACGCGTTGGGGGTGTGAGAAAGAAAAGAAAAAGGTTAAACAGAGGACAGGGTGTGGACTGAAAAAGAGAAGAAAAGAGAAGAAGAAAAAAGGAGTGAAAGGAAGTCGAAACGAAGAGAAAAGGACGAGAAAATATGAGGGCGGCGAAAATGCAGGAACGTGGTCCAGCCAGAAGGAGTAGGAGCGGCCGCACAAACAACACACACCCCACCTTGTACGAAGTACGGTTGTTGCCAAAAAGGGAGAGAGTAGGAGCGCAGGGAGCCTGGCCAAAAAGGGCGAGTGCGGTTCGTGTGGTCTTACGAAGTACGACAGCCAGGGCAAGATACAGTGCTGTGGGGCAGCACCGCATTCAGGTACCTTCCCCAAGGTGAGCCTGCCAGGGCCTTGGTGGTACTGCTATTTCTGCTCTGCTGAGTTATGCAACCTTTCCATACGAATGCACCCTCACGGTTGTTCTTTCCTCATGGGCCTGTCTTCTGTTCAGGTACCACCGTCCCCGGTTAATTGAGGGACGTTGTCAATAGAACCGCATGTGCTGCGGTGTTGGACCATGTTGGTACTCGCAGTGAGGGGCGTCTAAATAGCCGTAAATAGTTTGTACATTTTCTACATGCCCGCCTTCCTTTGTTTATTGAGAAAGTAATATCCCACGATGATTCTGTGTAGTGTCAGGGGAAAAGAGTCGAGGCAAGAGCGATCCAGGTACCAATCCAGGTACCAATCCAGGTACCACGGGCCAAAGTGGGGCATGTCCTATGGTCGTTTGTTTTCCTTCACACCAATTCCGAAAGCCCCTGAGGGGCGAAACACGTCTGGTCGTCCCTTCTTTCCTATCGACTCCGTAAAAGTTCGTCCATTCTCCAGCCCCACCTGCCACGTCTCGGCCTTTATTGACAGAAAGAACAGGTTCTTAGAATCACCGTCGAACCCACGTATTAGCCGGCCGCTTGCACCTTCTCGGCTTCTGACAACCCTATCGCGATATTCACGAACCAGGAAAGAGCACCTCGTATGTCACTGGCCACAACGGGAAGCCCCAACGGGCCCCAAATCGACCTCTGTCCTCTGCGTTCACCGCTCACTTCGTTTGCGTCTTTTACACCCAAAGTGTGTTTCGCTCTGCGCAGTGGCTTCCTTTCCTAGAGTCACGTTTGTACATCCTTTTACCCAGGCTCTTATGGTAGGCTCTCCACATGCTAGGATCCGTAGCCACTGGTCGGTCTGGACCTGAAAAATACGACACAGAAAAGTCGAAAAGACACCGGCGACCCGCTCTGGCCTCTCTTTCCCAGTTAGGCGCCCCGTCCGGAATGTCGTCGCAGTGTTAGCGTGTTTTGCAAGTTCTTGGGCGGCGCTATTTGGGACGGGGAAGGACACTACTGCGTAGGCCGGTCAGCTCGCTGTATGTGACGGGCGGCGTGCAAAAATATAGCGCCGTCAGAGCAGAGCGGGCCCCAGCACGAGAAAAGGTACAAGCAGCTGCTGCCCTGTCAAGGGACAGATCAAGTACCATGACCCTTTTTGTTTACTGCCCAGCCCCCACTTGCCCTTCCTTCCCGTTTTGACATTAACCCCTACTAGCGTGCGTTTCTGCTGTTTCAGGGGCCGCCTCACACAGACCGACTCCCACAACGGCAGACACAAACACAACAGATGCAGAGACGAAGAGCACAAGCCGCCCCCATTCTCACGACTTCTCCGCTGGCCAGGCTCGCAGGCTCGTCACCCCTGCTCGGTCAGCTAGCGGCGCTGGAACACATCGCCGTCGTTGGTAAAGTACATGCATGCTGCCAAGCCCCTAGAACACCTCTGCCGACGGGCCACGTCGCCACGTACACATGGCGTTGTCTTTCTTTGGCCCGCGGCAAAAACACGCACCGATCAGGTAATGGTATTGTCGTTGGTGTTGTCCGAAGCCTGTCGTCCGTCGTCTAACCCATCACATGTACCTTTTAGTGCCGCTATTGCAACCCAGTCGGGCCACTGGCTGAAAGGTGATGCCAACGGTCGACATCAACGGCGCGAGAGTTGGGTCCGTCGCTGGACCGCTTTTCGACGTACATAGCGTGGCCGCCGGCGTCGTCGTTGGCAATGAACGACGCTGGCCTGAATAAAAAGATGCAGAGTCGTGACGGTGGACCGGGGTAATTCCAGCTTGTGGAAGTGGAAAATATTATGTCGTACTGAAAACCGAGTGCAGATTCGAGAAAAAGAAAATGCCGCGCGGCTCGACATGCTCAGCATTTTGCCCAGCTTGTGCACTGGTCTGTGTCTTGCAGCAGCAGATATTTGAGAGTCGCCGGGTGGGAAAGACACTGGGTCGGTGATTGGTGGTGGAAGCACGCCGCCGTGCTTCACTTGGCGCTGGCTTCGAGTATCTCACGCTTACAAAGTATTTTTGGCTGTTTCTGCGAAACAGGGCCTATTTTCCTACCAACGGCCTCGCAAGTATCGCCCGATATTTCTGCTGCTTGTTTATGTTTCCTGCTTCCCTGGTCTTCGGTGTTTTCCGCCTACGATCTGTTCCAGGGTCCGACTGACTGAATCTTGTGTTTGCTTTTTTCATCTCTTTTTTCTGTTTCCTCTCTCCTTCTTCCTCCGGCGCTTGTTCTTTGTTCCGATTTGATTTGTTGTTTCTTTGTTTCATCGTCGCCGCTCCTTTATTTCCCTTTCCCCTGTCTCGTCAAGACTACTTCTTCGGACGAAACATCGAGCAAGAAGCCAATGGGTCAGACTGGCTGGGCAGCCCATCCTCCAACCGACCTAAACCCCTGGCCGGTCATCATCAGCCCCAGGCCCGTTCGATACAACACAGCACCTTTACCCCAGCCTTCAAAGACTGGCATGCGTCCACGCCGGTGCCTAGCAGAGAGCAAGTTACAATTTCCGACCATCGAGACCTCACAACAAATAAAGCCGGCATCAGAGGTCGCGGCGGCTTACGAGGCCAGGCTCAAGACCCTTGCAGAAATACCAACACTCCTGCAAATAACAGCGAAATGAAGAGATGGCGTGGGTAACGACAACCGTCGCAAGGTTCGCGCCAACAAACAGAGCCTGATTGGGACTGGTGAATCGATTTGCAAAATCACCAGACTGGGCCAACCCACACGCAGTCAAACAAGAGATCGAGAAAAACAAACAAGCAAGTTATCGCCACGCAGGTTTTTCAAGATTGCGTCGGCGTCCCCAGACCATAGCAAAATACATGGCTAGGCAAGGTATCTTTCGCAGATTGTGCTCGGCGGGCCGGCGTCGTCAACCTGGTGTGTCTATTATGAGCATACTATACGCGGCAGACGAAACATGTACTTGTACAGGCTAAGTCAACAACAAGGCCCGTTGTTGCAAGGGCGGGCACACGTAGGTACCACTACGTCAATGAAGATGCACGTCGGCGAGTTTAAATGGAAGAAAAGCATGTGCAGCTTCTTTCTTGTCATATGCGAGCTTTGGAGCGTGGCATTCTCAGAATGGGAGCTGCAGGACAGAGCATGCCGAAGTCTACAAAGAGAAAGACTCTTATATGAATCGACACCGAGACGGACAGCGAAAACAACAAAGAGGCGCAAACAAGGAACAGTCTGGGCATATGTCGTACTCCTCTTCTTCTTTTTGTTTTCCTTTTCTGCCTCTCTTCTCTTTGTCATCCTTCCTACAGCGGGTCGCTGGATCCTCCCAACCCCTGTCGTGAAGGCTGGCCAGCCTAGAAACCTGTCATCCAGAGCCAGAGCCTGGCGAGAATGGTCTTTGTTGGCGTGATGCCAGGGGGTGTTTTTTCTCTTGCCTCCTTTCTCCTCTTTTCCTCCTCCGCCGAGACCGTCGTTTTGCCCTGCTGCCTTGTGCATGTTTGCGGATCCCGGCCTGCGCGCTTTTCTTTCGGCCAACCCAGAACGACGGTGCATCGAGGCGGGGCAGTCCAGGCCGACAAAAAGCCACCCAGCAAAATCACGGGCTTGCATGCCTCTTCGTTTTCTTTCCTGTGCCTCTCTTGGCTGCAGCTGTAGCGGCGGGCCTTCGGCCTTGGGGCTGGCGTCCACCGTCTTTGGCGTTCTTTTCGCTACATGGAGTACGGAGTATGTCGTGCAACACGGTCCTTTTCGCAGTGGCTTTCTTTGTGGCTGCGCATGCTCGACATGGTTGACTTTCTCTCCGGTGGTGTACGTACGGAGTAAGCCATCACTATGCCACCGGTCCTTGTTCCTGGTTCCTTGCAGCAAGCTGCAAACCCTTGGTCGGACGGATTCTTGTCGCGCAGCCGATTGGCCTATTTGGTCAACTGCACCATTCCCCTGACGCACGACTCCTGTCTTGGCTTTCCTTTTTTTGCGTCCACTGACCTTTGGAGTGTTGCTTTGTCTGCGGTCGACGGATGCTGTCAACCGTCCCCTCTTGCCTCACAATTTTTCTGTTTCGTCGCCAGCAGGTTCGTTTTCTGAGACGTCCCCTGCACATGTAACCCCTGGTTCGGTGGGCCTTATCCTCTTTGTCGTTTCTTTTTCGTGTCGTATTTTCACGTGCTCATCTTTGTTCTCTTCTCTGTTTCTACGGACGTATGCTCTCTTCTGGCGTCAGTATTTTGTTGTTTTTTGTGAAAATGCAGATCAGATTCGCTGTCGTGGCCAGCAGCCAATCGACCTGACGACCTGACGACCCTTGCGTTTTGTGCAAGAAGCAGTGCCGATTTCCACTCGCCCCTCACACTGTCACGACGATGTCATCCACTTCGGCCGCTACGCAGACGCGTTCACTGCGATTTGTACCTTGAAACCACAAGCGAAATTACCTTCCCACTCTGACGGGTTGTTGTGCCCTGTTCCAGACCCTACCTGAACTTTCGTTTCTGACTCCTTTTGGCAGTCTCCCGTGGCGGCTGCACGGTCTGGATTGACATATTCCACGATGCGAAAAAGCTTGGCTTTCCGATGGGTTCGGGGACGATCTCCCATTCCTCCTTCTGCCTATCATTGCCTGAATCTGACCCTACGGGCAGTCACCAACAGTCCAGGCCGGCCTGGCTTCTGGCCAGTTGTCCGTGTCTCAACTGCACTGCCCACATCGCCCACTGAAAGTCATCTTTTCCCCTTTTGCCAAACCTGTTTATGGCGTTGCACCATTGCCGTGCGCCTCTCTTCCCAACCGGACCAACCAACCGATATGTCACCACATCGAATGCCCGCTCGCACGGTACGAAGAGTAGCAGAGATCAAGAGCATGGAAAGTATGGATCTTCGCGGGCTTGCAGTGCCGTCGCGAGGTGTTTATTTATGGCATATTCTGAACTCCTTACGTTTTGGGCCTTTGGCTTTCTGGACGTCTACGATTTAGCTGCGCGTCCTTATTTTTCTCTTCTTCCTTGGTCCCCAGACCCGGATTTTGAAAATAGAACGAAAAACATCGACTAGATTAATTTTCGGGTACGGGAGGCACAAAATAGCCAAGGCAGGCAGGAGGGATGGGGAGGTCAAAAAATGTTGGCCGCTGCAGGGATGGAAGCACAGGGAGAGACGATGTGGCTGGCTCATTGGTTGTCAGTCGTATCGAGTACCCCCGAGCTGCACTGCAACTACATATTGTGCTGGGATTAATTGAGCCGGATGGCCCGACGTAATACGCCGGACAGCATATTGCCCGTGTCACGTTTTCGCCGTGTGAACGCATGCGGCATGTCGAGAAAGTTCGTGTTTCTCTGCGCTTTGTGCATTGGCTCGAAAAGCCCAGACGAGGATGGCCACTGTACCACTGCACCTCATAAAACGCTTGTCCAAAATACGAGCACAGGGAGGAGCTGTTCAAGGCGCCAGTGTTAAGTCCGGTTGGGCAAAGAACGGGGATGATTGCGACGTGCAGGCCAGAGGGAAGATCTAGTAGAACAACATGTCGATTAATTCGACGTGCAAAAACCGGCTTTTGAATACGAACCTCAGGGCCCGCGTTAGTTCCAACACACCGGAATATTGGCGACAAGCCGCATTTTGAGCGAGGATCGTGTCCAACTGACCACGTCAGAGAGGTGGCGCGGAGGAATAACATTCATCTGCATTTCTGTTTCACCACGATAAAGTTATCGTGTACCCTCGTGGAAATACTGAACAGTTTGGTCTTCCTGAGCTCGGGTGCCGCAAAATTCGACGTACGACGCCGGACAGGTCAATATTAAGAGGCCACGACGAACGAGTACCAAATATTCGTGCAGCCATCCACTATTGTAAGTGTACGATATGCTGAGGTATCTTGTCGCACCTGTGTTAAGGATTTGGGCAGCTAAGTGACCGCGAGCCAGATATTTGATGCCGCGTATGCCTGGGAGCAGAAGTCAATTTATTCGGGGGACGAGAGCAAAATATCACAGTGTCCAATTCCCCCCGGGTTTCTCTTTCCTTGATTTTCGCATAACACACATCCCTTTTCTCCGCTGTCCTTTTGTCCGTATAGACGTGCCATCTCGCGTCTACCATGACCTAAAGAAGATTATGTGGCGGCAATAGTACATAAGCACAAGACGAGCAAAAGGCGCGCGGAAAGCAATGCACAGTTGCCAAAGGACAAAACAGGATGAACGAGGGGCGAAAATAGGCACGACAAGTCGTCTTGAGGTGATGCGTGGTTCCGAAAGTCGTCATTTGGAGCTTTGTACGAGTCGATCGTCCTCGTAGTCTCGAGAGAACCTTGCCGCCAATTTACATCGCACAGGAAATCAGCCCCATGCCATCCAGACCAGGAATTCGCAGTAAACAAACAAACAGTAGTTAAATGATAGCATCACACACTGCCCTATCCAGTCAAGCCTGGCACTAGAGCTACCCTTGGGGGACACGCCCATCCCCATAAATTATATTCAAGATGTCTAGCCGGCATCGCCATGGGTTATTTCGTGATGGGGGGCACTGTTTCTTGGACATGAGATTAAGACGTGACAAAGAATATAGAATAACTCTGCGTAGCTTGAAAGGAAGTCAAAAGGCCGGATTCCAGCTCCCTAAAACCGGCTTCATATCCTCTGAGGAGCAAGACGCTCTAGATCAGGGGATCGTTGTTCCGGAGATGGATGAGAGGGCAAACAACCGACGAGCCGTGGCTACGTGGCTCTACCTACATGGATAAAACACGACATAGTCGAAGGCTCAGTTTACTGGTGGAAACAGACAAGAAGAGGTCACAACAGAATCATCTATCTAGAGTGATTAAATGTTTCAATTCGTTGCGTGTGGCCATACAATGACAGGCCAGCATCCAGGATCCTGCTGTGCTATGTTTTGAAACAAAAATTATGTGCTGTGAAATCTTTACTCTCTCTGCCTCTGAAGCTTCATATTTTGCTTCTCCTCTCCGTTTGTTCTCCATTCACAGGTGTGCAGCTCCTTCTAATGAGCATATCTTGCATTGCAAGATGGCATCGCAATTGTAGTGTGGTATGTACCCCCCAACGGCAGATATCGCGTCTTGGCTCGGGACAGTACGAACATTAATTACAAAAGTTTAGATCGAGAAACAAAAGAACCGAGGCCATTGCATTTTCAGACGACCAGAGTACGAGACGATACTCCCAACATGTCTCCTGTTGTGAAGATCTATCCTCAGATGGACCAACACAACGGTCCACTCCAAGTTCGTGACAAAAGTTCTCGACAAAAAAGAAAAGAAAACACACGCCAGCTTCTGCCAGACGAGAGTTTGAACATTGCTCTCGTGCGTGTCATTCACGGTAATCATAGCGCGCCCGTTTCTGCAGTGCAGCGCATCCCAAGGAAATGTCGGAACATGCAATACAAATCTACTGCACGCCTTCATTGTCAACCTGTCCATGCGACAAGCTGCGATACAGTCCGTTATAGCATTAATGCATCATCATGCCATAGGCAGGTAACGTTCATTACATATTCCATTCCCTATCAAGAGTAGACAAATGGAAGTCATACTGACACGAGAACAAAAGGTACCTGTGCAAAGTGGCGCCAGAGGCCATCATCGCCAAATCGTGAGAAAGCAATAATCATCCAGAGCATGCCAAGATCGACCTACAAAATGGAAACAGACAGCTTCGAGCCTCCTCTTATTCACATCATACGTCCTTCAACGTCAGTGTCCAGGTCACGTCGGTTCGCCTCATCACTTCTGTCTTCAGTCATGTCTCGCCCTTCCGCCATCCATGCCCGACGTCACCATGGGTCAAACCGCGGGTATCAGATCTCTTCTCAGCTCTTCGTTTTCTAGGCGCCCGATGACAATAACCACTCGATCGCTGCCGCTCTACACGCCACGGAGTCGTCTCAACTCTCCAGCAGCTCTTGAGCTTTCATATTGTTTCCGTCCAGAGGATGCTATCCTTCAATTTTGCTGCACATTCACGAGCTCAAACAAGCATATCGTACTCTGGCTACCTGTTCCAGAAGCACATGTTCTGAATTCTGGCGTCAAAGCCAAGAACAGAAAGTCTCGAGGTTTTAAAATAGCACAATATGCCTACGCATCGAGTGATGCAGGTTCGCCGAATACGTGAGACGACATGACCGTCTCCCCGTCAAAACATCATTGTCCTAGGAGCTCGTCGTGGTCAGACAACCATACCATTTACCTCAAGTGACGCAATCACGCCATACCTTGTCTCTCTCTGTGTATGTGGCTGGCTAGATAGAAGGCGCAGCACATCCAATTCAACGACACGAGGAAGAACAGAAAAGCGAGTCACAGATAGACCTGAGATCGAAAGTGCAAAAAAAGAAGACAAAGTAGGTATCGTGATATTGCAAAATGATGAAGAATCTGCAGCATTTGAAGAGGAAATGGGTGAGGCGCAGCGTAGAGACATGGACATTGGGTCCCTTTCGCAAAATGCGTATCCGTACATCTGATACTGGACAGCTCTCAATCTCACTGCCCTCTCCCGTTTCACCATTTGGCACTCCTATTTATGTCCCTGGCACGCTGCCACGCTACCACGACCTATTTATGGTCACGGAGGGCCCCGATCGTTCTTGACAAAAGAACTGATGGATGCGCATCGCAGAGAGGGAAGCAGGTACGATCCTTTGGCAACGCGGCACAGTATGCCGACGTCAGTTGTCAACAAGGAGCCAGCCAGAGCACACAGGAAGCGAAGGATTCTTCTTCTTCTTTGCTCCGTTCTTTTTCCCATTTTCCTTTCCACTGCTCTTGAAGCCCCCCGTAGATTTTCGAGGGCTCCTTTATTGCTTTTGTGGCTCCTGTCCTTCCAACTCTCACTCTCGCCCATTCCAAGATGTGATACCGAGCACATTCGCGCTTTTCGACAGCTCCCCCTGTTGGCTGTTTTGTTCTCGCGGGCACGGCAAGGATCAATCATCACGCTGCCCCTTTCTAGGGCCCCCTGCAGCGTACATGTACATTGAATAAACGCCGTAGGGTCCTTTTTTTTTTTTTTTTTCGGGTTCGAGATGGTCGGCCTTGAGAGGGAATGGCTAGCTTTTGTCCAATCAAAACGGCCGACACGCCGACCCAACGTGCTCGGTAGGATAGTGATTAAAAATTGTTGGTCCAAACATCCGTACTCCGCGGCGTACAAGTTCCACGGGAAAGGGCGTGACAGGGGCCGACAACGCGAGAGGTGAGATCGCCGACCACGGAAGGGTGGTCTGAGTCGTCAGAGGGGTGGAACAGGGGCGCCAGCACAGGCAGGTTTTGACGCGCAGACGCAACCCAAGAGTCGGGCTGTCCCAACCCGAAGTGACAATGTTTGCCAGCCGTCCAACAGTGTTCATGGCAAGGGCGGAAGGAAACCGCAGGAGCTGCCGATCCAAGAGAGTGACTTTCACAGTGCTGCAAAGAAAGGACGAAGATCCCTGTTGCATCCACTTCCGTACTCCAAAAGATGCTTGAAACGGTGACGCAGACAAACATTCAAGTCGCGGTAGGGTGTGATGCGTGGTGCAACAAACCCTTGGACCATGGATCACACTGTTTCGTTTTCCCATTTGGATTGTACCTGTTGGCGGCTGCTGGCGGCGGCCCTCGATTGGTTCTCTGCTGTTCCGCCAAGTCAGCCGAAATCGCCTGGTAAGGCAGAAAAGGATGGCCCAAGAAATGTGTCGTCATTAATTGTTTTCTGCTCCTCCGGCCTGAGCGTGGGCGTTTCGGCCAAGCACAAACACAACATCGTGAATCAGTATTCTGTGAGGGCACGTGCTCGTGAACCGTACGCCGTAGACGATATGAGGAGCCGAAGCAAGACGTCGTCGATGAGAAGTGTTGATTGTCATGCAAGATAACTTGGCATACCGCTGTAGGCTGCGAGGAGCGCGCTCCACGAAACGATATCTTACCAGTATTTGAAATAACTAAAAGTACAAAATACTTAGTACCGTTTTTAGAAACTTACCGCGAGCATGTGGTCTATGTGGCACTTATAGATACAGCGGAGAACGGCCGGCGGGGTGGCCCTAGAGTAAGAACGAGAGGAGATGAAGGACGGGGGGACGAGACGACCATTGGGGAGCGCGTTGTCGCTCGTCTTCGTTGGCGTTCTTGTCCAGGTTGGCCAACTTTGGCCTTTGGGTCTTGCCGGCCGGCACAGTGGGAGAAGCTGGAGCATGGACCAGGTTACTCGTATTAACAGCCGACCGACAAAGAGGTCATACGAAGTACACAGCACTCAAAGAGTGCTGGGCATCGAGACATCTCTCATTCGTGCGAGTCTGTGCGAAACATCTGGCGATCGCAAACAAATAGGGGATGAAGCGAAGTGCTGCGCCGGTGTCGATCGCCTTCGCTGCCTTCTGTGTGATGAAAAGGGTTGCCAGCACCTTCATGTACACCGTCGAGATAAGGTAAGATAAGTACATTTGGGCTGGAGCAGGGGTGGAGGGTGGAGGCATCGCTGGCTTGGATTGACTAACGTTGTTGTTCGGCGTGGCCGTTGGCATCGTCACATTTTGGTTGATGCGCTACCAAGTTGCGGGGTTTTGGACGGGGCTTCGTTCTGGGCCTTGCTTGGGCCTTGGCCAGGAAGGAGCAGGCCAGCAACCCTTCCTGCCTCTTTCTTGCCTGTCCGATTGCTCGTTTATCGTGCATCGCATCGCATCGCCTCCTTCCTATTTTAACATTGTCTCCAGCGCCCCTTCCTTGACTCGTGCGTCCAGCAGATCTTGCTGCGTCTCAATGTATCACACAATGAAAAGACTCGGGACAATTGCGAGATAAACGTCTGTCCTCTCTCTGTCTGTCGCAACCCAGTGTTGGGCATCTGGAACTTCCCTTCAAGGCAGATTTTCGCACTACAGGGCGAGAATGAAGCAACGGTTCTGCATTCTGTCAGCCCTAGGCAACCGTCTTCTTCCCTGGTCAGCCCCTTTGCAGCGCCGATCTTCAGCTAAAACGACAGCTAATACGAAATACAACCAGAAGCGACCCAAAAAACGCTACTCAGTAAAGAGAATGTTGCCTGTCGTCCAATTAGCGCATGCCAAGCATCAGCCAGGCCGCATTGCGCTCAGTGCTTCGACTCTGAGGTGCGGCGAACCATGTTCGAAGAGACGCCAGAAATGAGTTGGAACTGCGGGAACGCCAACGGAAGCCATCCCGGGCGAGCCAGGAGAAGTAAACGGGCGTGAGTGAGGGCGAAAACAAAAATGCAATGAGAGAAGTGTCAGGAGGTCTCTGGGATAAGCTTAAAACAGCCACCAAAAATGAACGAAAATGCGCCAAATGGCACCAAATGGCACCAAATTGCAGGAGGTACGGAATATTACGTCGTATCTACGAACGAAATGTGGAGAAACCGTTACCAGTTTACCACATTCTTTTTCTTCCTCCTTGACTCCTTCCGCCGACGAGCCCCTGACGTCCCCTTCCTTCCCCTTTCCCTTCCGTCGTCCTCATAAGTTCCTTCGCGCCGGCACTGGCGTTCAGGAGAAGGGAAGGGACGAGGGACCGTGACAAGGCATAGGCGGAAAGAGTCACCACCCGTGGGAAACAAAAACACGAGGCACAAAACAGGGAAATTGCGACGTTGCGTTTTCGTTTTTATCTCAACCGCGCAGCGAGAAAGCACCAGACCCAACCAAACGTGCCACCATAGCACCCGAGGGACGATCGTCCCGCGCACAGAACAATGAGACATAGGAAAGGTTGAAAGAATGACGCGAAAGAAGACGTACCATAGTTCTGTATAGTCCCCACTCCACATAGGCCCGCTAGAACCACATAAAAGGCAAGAACCCACTAATTTAAAGTCGTAGTGCGCCAACGGCCTGCAGGCCCAGCCCACCTGCATAGCCCCCGAACTGCCAAAGGGCCGTCTCACATTTGGGGGCTCGGGTGCGGCTCTTGGAGGGGGTGCTATAGGGCCTCAAGCGCGCTGGAGAAAGGGACAGGAGACCCCATGGCCAAGGAGACACCGAGCCGCATCAGTCCCGGGCGAGGCTGAGCACATGTGTATCGCTCGCGATCGCTCCTGCCCTGCGCAGCGCAACCTGTGCGATTCAACTGTGTTATTTTGAGAACAAGTGTGGGAAGTCGCTGCGTAGAACGAAGCGACATAAAACAAGAAGGAGCGACATAAAATTCACGACACTCTCCGGCAACGTCGCCATTCATAAATCCATCTTTCCATCTTTCGGTCCTCGGCTCCCAGCATTCAAGTGCCCAAGTTCGAGCCGACATCTGACAATCCACTCTCTCTTCAGCTCTATCCAGGTATCCAGTATCCAGTATCCAGGTATCCAGGTATCGTCTCAGACGTCACAACCTAGGCCACCAAAAACCGTCTACACTCTAGCCAAGCCCGCATTGAATGTTTCTCGCAGGGCGTTCCGTCACGGCTGTATCCAAGCGTGTGCCCAGAGGCAAGATACCAAGAAGTGCTACCTTGCGACGCGAACGCATGCGAAAAGGGGTGCCCGCCGGCTCCAGTCCCAACGGCGGACCAACCTGAGCCTCGACCACCACCAGGGCGGCTTTGGTAGCGCCGTTCTTGCCCGCTACGACATTCTACATTCGTACCTTCCCTGCCCACCATCTTATGCCCGGGCAAAAGAAGACAAGTCGAAAACAGAAAGAACAGACGTGCACACCGTGGGACGGACGTTCTTGCCGATCAGCCAACTGCCCGTTCTTACCATTCTTGTCGTCTATTTTGACCTCGCACTCTTGGCTTTGCATTTCCTCATCTTGACCTTCTTTATTCCAATCCTCCCCACTCTGAGGCTGCCCACAAGGCAACCTTACTTCCTTCATTCTCCAACGAGCTTTTCTCCAACGAGTTTCCCCCTTCCATCAGCATCTTCGTCCCGGACCTCACCTCTCACCTCCAACGACACCACTCTCTCCTCAGCCCCTTTATTGATGGATTTCGCATACCTTACCCCTCCGTCCTTGTTGCCTACGCCGCCTCACCTCTTCGTGTCGCCACCGCGTCATAGTCGCACAGTATCCGGAACCAGCATGGACTACGGCCACCTGATGTTTGACGAGCCGGAAGCCGCCGCCGACGCGGAGCTTCCGGCCCCCGATTTTGACTTTTACGGCTTCATGCAGGCGCCAGGCGATGTTATGGGCAATATCCCTCAACAGCAACAGCAGCAGCAGCAGCAACAACAGCAACAAAGGGACCAGCAACTACGACGTCAACATATCGTTCCGTCACCAGGCACCGTGGGCGACGGTGGTCTGCGCAGCCACAGCCATGGCGGCTTTGACGTCGTCGACCAAGACATGCACTTCTCCACCCCCCACGCGTTCCACCTGGGCTCGTCAGCATCATCGACAACGGCAGCCGCATCGACCGGCTCCACAATGTTGCCGCGCGGCAGCGCGAGTACGGCTTCCACCACACCGGGCCGCCTCTCGCCCATGCCGCTGGTGCCGGGAACCACGTCGCCCGACGCAAGGAACTTGTCCATCTCGGCACCGTCGGTGACCGGCAAGACATTGGTCCTCGCCAGCAACAACCACTCCCACGCCCACCACCGCCATCAGCCGCAGCAGCAGCAGCAGCAGCAGCACCATCACCACATGCAGGGCAACCTGAGCGGCAGCGAAGCCGCCAGCAACAGCAGCCACAACAAACGTCTCGAGCGCCGCGGTCACACCAAGTCGCGGCGTGGCTGCTTCAACTGCAAGCGCCGCCGCATCAAGTGCCAGGAGACGCGGCCAGCCTGTGGCCACTGCCTCAAGACGGGACTGCAGTGCGAGTACCCCGTGGCGCCGCTCGTCAACCACCAGCCACAGCACCAGATTCCGCTCTTCAGCCTGCAGGACATGCGCTTCTTCCAGCACTTTTTGCTGCACTGCAGCCCGCACCACCCCCTCGGGAACCACTCGCTCTGGACGCACGAGATTCCCTGCCTTTCACATTCGGTGTGTTGCCATTTTCCCTTCTATTTCTTCGTTTTTTTTTTTTTTTTTTTTTTTTTTTTTTTTTTTTTTTTTTTTTCTTTTTTTGTCGTATACTAACAATACAGTACGATTATTTGATGCACGCGCTGCTCGGCATGGCCGCTTCGGATCTCATGCGGGACGACCCCAGCCTCGTGACTGCCGCGATGGACCACCGTCTCAAGGCCATCCGGTCGATCAAGCGGACGCTGGCTGCCGTCCCGAAGTGGCCCAATTCCGGTGCCGCACAGTCACAGCCGGCCGGGGGCGAGCGCAGCGGCTCCGGGTCCGCGTCGCCGCACAGCACGGGTGAGGAGAGTAGCGGGAAAGGCGGCGGGGCGCGACGACAGTCCGGGTCGAGCTCGGGCGAGCCCTGGGACTTGCACGGCGGCTCCAGCGCACCCGGCACGCCGATGTTCGAGGAGGGCAACGCGCTGATGGCGACGTGCTTTGCGCTGACGTTCCAGTCGGTGGCGCTCGACGACGGCATGGCCGAGTACATGACGTTTATCCGCGGCATCATTGTGGTCGCGATCCAGATGTACCTCAAGGGCGCACGCATCATGTTCCGCAACCTGCTGAACAACGACCAGGCCGAGCTGCTGCGGCCGGCGATCGAGCCCATGTCGGCCATTGACCGGCAGTGGAGCATGGCGGCGCTTGCGGCCTGCCAAAACCTTGCACCGCTTTGCGCCGGCGACAGCATGGCAACGACGTACCAGAAGCTGGTGGTGGAGATGGCCGAGGCGCTGCTGGTGTCGCCCATGGAGGCGTACTCGGCCATGACGCGGCACTATGCATGGTGGATGCAGCTGCCGCACGAGCAGTTCCGCCAGGTCATCGACCTCGACAAGCAGGTGTTTGTGCTGTTGGCGACGCACTGGATTGCGCTCAAACAGATCATGGCGCGCATCACCTCCAAGGAGGAGGTCGTGTCGACGGCTCTGTCGCGGATGGAGAGCGCCGAGGGACGGTCGGCGGGGAAGCCTGTGCCGTCCATTGAGGTCGACGGCGTCAAGGACGTGGACGGCTCCATGGACCCGGGCATCATCCGGTGGCTGAAGCACCTCAACCGACAGGTGGAGCCCGAGTACCTGGCCTACAACAAGTGGCCGATGTGGGTCGAGTCGGAACTGGACCGGGACCTGGGTGCGTTTGGCAAGCAGCGATAACTTTTGTGGCGTATTGTTTGATCCGTTTGTTTGATCTCTTTGTTTGGATGTGTAGCACGCTTCTATGATGTACGACGGGCCATAACCGCAAATGAAACATGTTACGATTTACTGCCTGCGCTCTCCAACACTCTCTTCACGGGTATAGAATGGCCCATGTGTGAGCTTAAGCCGGTCAAATGAGTTTGATATCGATCCCCAGCAGACGTCGATCTAAGTCCCGGGCTACAGCGCGTGTCTGTTGGTGGACTACGTATGGGATGCATCTTGATAGTAGTCAAATTGAACTATAAGGACTTTGTCACTGTGGCTAATAGTAATATGATATAAATGTTCCGTTTATGTATTTCACAAGACCAAAAAAGTACTTTTTGTTCATTTACTCGTGATTTAGTTGACAATTCTTATTCTTAAAATGAATGGCATGAACTCTCCATAATTTCCTTTACAGAATAGGGGATTTCCTCTTTATTATTATTATTATTATTATTATTATTTTCTTTTTGAAAAAATGAACTCGTCACAAGTTAAAGTACGACATGCCTTAAACATTTTGGCGAGGCATAGGGACATCGTGAGCGCAGCCATTAGCCATAAAACTAAACACCGAGACCCCGTACTAACTGACGAGGCGCAGACGTCCCAGTGGCGATGACCGCACAGCCACATAACGTCCTGAGACGTCCACTAACAAATTTTACTTGGCTAGCCTGCTCCCCAATCGTATTTCTCGCATTGAACGGCCTGCAATGGCTGGAAAAGGAAAAGAGTGATCCGAACTAACCCAATCAGGTTCCACGGGGCGCTCTGTGACGTTCGTTCGTTCTACACTGCTTCAAGGCACCATGCAAGGCTGAGTCGAATGGGCGCCGCTTTGGGCCCAGATAGGCAGGGAGGTCTCAGCATGGCAGGACGCACAAAGGCACTTCGTCGAGTCTGTCGGGCGTTTGTCATTGCCGTTTGAGTGTCGGAGTGCGCGCTGCTGTGCTCGAAACGGTCTAGAAGCTTTTGCATTGACTCGAATGAACCAACGATCTCCACGACGCTGGGATCCATGGAACGAAGAAGGCTGTCGACCGCCGAGCTTATAAAGAGGGTGTGAGCCCCGGCTTTAGAGTTGGAGATATTCATTGTCGACAACATCAATACAACGACAACACAGCACTCAATCTACACCGCAAAATCTTGTTCACATTTCTTGGATCGAGCACCCACCCCAACATCCTCGATCCTCCACCGCGCGTCCCACAATGGCCAGCCTTGTCCCATCGGCCGCCGCGAGCGACGAGAAGCGTCATCGGTTCTCGTTCCTCCACCGCAGCCACAAGCGCAGCTCCGAGTCTCTGTCGACTCTCGCCCAGACCGAGACCGTGCCTCCCTACGAGAAGCACGCGGGCGGCGGCGACGCCGACAGCGACAGCGACAGCAACAGCAGCAACGGCGACGACATTGGCGCGCAGGGCGACAACCCACCCGCCTACGATGAGCTCGACGGGACCGCGTCCAGTGCTCGCGCCAAGAGCGTCGCGCCAAGCATGTCGTTTGAGGGCGTCGCCCTCCATCCCACGCTGGAGCTGCAGCTCGACACACAGGGCAAGTCTATGAGCTCCGATTTTGCCCGGATGTCGCGCCCTGATCCGATCAACGTCTACATGGTCAACAGCGACGACGGCACCGCCATGTACAGCCGGCCGCCCGTCTTCATCTCGCTCCGCGAGAAACGCAGCTCCAACTCGTGCACGCTCGTTGCCGGCGGCAGCTACGATCCGCCGCATGGCAGCGGCAGCGGCAGTACCGGCGAGCACCGCGTCCTGAGCACAACCGTCTACCGGGTCGGCCCGGGCCGCCCGCCGCGCATTGCCCTGTTCGATCCCAACCACGCTTCCCTATCCGTGGACGACGACGCCACCGCGTGGGACCATTTTGAGTTCACGGGCAAGTCCATCTTCAACCGCGTCCGCGTCCTGCGCTCGCGCCTCGGCACCTTTGAGTGGCGCTACGCGACCCGCGACGAGCGCAAGGCTCTGTCCCAAGAGTTTATCGACGCCGCCGCCGCCGATGATGGCGCGTCGCCCAACGACAAGGATATCATCAAGCACAACACCATCAACAGCCTCATGATCCTCGAGCGTGTCACGCAGGTCTTTGGTTCGATCAACAACAACAACAACAACGGCGGCGGCGGCGCCAGCAGCAGCACCTCTGTTGGCAAGCCCCGCGAAGTCCGCCGCCCCGTGGCGCGCTTGATCCGCAGCAACGCCCTGCGCACGCCTGGCACCAGTAAGCACGGTGCCGGCAACGGCGGTCGCCTGCAGATCGACCTGCACGAGTGGTTGTCGGTTGCCAAGGAAGCAGAGTTTGGCGACGTCAAGACGGCGCCGCCGCATGACTTGGATGGCCAGACCAACCGCGACATGGTCGTCACTCTCGCCGTCGCGAGCTGCATTAGCATGTTAAAGAAGGAGCTTGACCGTCGCAGAGAAGCAGAGATCGCCGCCGTCGTTTAGGCTGGCGCTGCCTTTTGAGGGTTGGAAGGCCGGGGTGGGATACGAACCCGGACATGTCTGTTGCAATTCCTGTGTTTCTTTGTTTTGTCTTTTGTTCTATTTCTTTCTATTTCTTATGTACGATTAGACTTCTCTTTTGCGCTTTAGACTTACCTGGGATATATTCCCAAAGATGATACCAATTGCCCCTACATTGTTTACTATAGAAAGTAAAAACATAATCAAAAATAAATAAATAAATAAAAATAAAAATCTTCCTTACTCCATATAGATTGCGCCGTGCTTTTGGCCCTGTGTCAGCACATTGACATCAATTTGCGGCTGGTCGCGACCGCCGTCCTCCACATCCTTTTGGCGCTCCCGCTCCGCGTCCCGCAGCGCTTTCCGCAGCCGCCGCTGGCTGCACCGCGCCGTGTAATCGCCGGCCTCCCGCGTCTCAAACAGACGGTCCCCCACACACGACTGCCCGTAAATCTCCACAATCAGCACCCACGCAATCAGCCCCGTTGCAATCGACATCACCGACAGCGACGACAGCGTCTGTGCCGCCGGCAGCGCGCAGAAGATTGCCGACACCGCCAGCCGGTTCGCCATTCGCGCCCACTTGGGCAGTCGCGCCGTCGGCGGGATCTTGTGCTGGTGGCACAGCGCGATCAGCGTCATGGAAAACAGTGACACGCCCAGACCCGTGCTGTAGTACAGTCGCAGCCCCAGCGACAGCTCCGGCGACGACCGCGCCTGGTACATCTCCGTCAGCGAGTCAAGCGACGCGTTGTCGACATCCGTCGCCACCACAAACCGCGTCAGCGCCGCCGACGACAGGATAAACGCCAGCGTGAACAGCAAGTGCGCGTACTGCCAAATGTACGCCGTCTCGGCCCGCCGCCGGATCGCGTGCACGTGGATGTTGGTGGAGTCAATGTCAAAGTAGATCCAGTTGAAGATGAAGGCCTGCACCAGTCCCAGCACGGCTTTGCCCAAAAACGCATTGACGCCATAGCCGTGGCTGTTCTGGTACAGCACCCCGACCACCGAGTAGCCCAGCACCAGCGAAATAAACGCATTGGTCCGCTCGACCTTGTGCTCAATGTTCATCGCCGGGTAAAAGTCAAATACCTTGGTGGTTAGGTACCGCCCCAGCCGCGTTTTGCTGTGGCTGTTGGCGTACCGGAAGAGGCCGACCACGAAGCTGCCACCAAACAGGTCAAACGCCAGTGCCACGAACACGCACGCCAGCCGCACCGGCATCGACAAATGGATGCTCGCAATCCACAGCGCCGCCCCGATCACAATCAGCGCCACCTGGCAGAACATTGTACCCTGCACCAGCGGCACGAGAAGACCCGTCACAAAGCAGTACAGCCCCATGAACAGCCGCGCCGTCACATAGTATGCAGCCAGCGCCGGGTACGTGTCGGCCAAGAAGGCCTCGCTCGTGCTTGCCGTCGCTGGTTCCTCGCGCCGGAACAGCAGGCTGTGCTCGCCAGCACTGCCGCCGGCCGCCGGCTCAGCAGTCGATGCGCTGCCCGCCTCGCCCGAGGAGCCCCAGCCGTAGAAGGTCTGCACCATGTTGACCGTGACGCCCAGCAGGCACGCAAACAAGAACAGAATCTCCACGCGCTGCACCACGTCGTTGGTCGAGAACCAACTGACAAGCTGCGTCACGTCGCTCCAGATCTTCCAGCTTAGGCAGAACGTCACCAGGAAACGCAGCAGCTCGAACCCGTCGGCCGACTCAGCTGCGTGGTCACCGTTGACCGCAATGATACCGACGTAGAGCAGGTCAAAGAACAGCTCGAAACTCTGCACCGACGTCTCCTCGCTCGCCCGCCAGAGCAGCCCGCGGTGGAAATACTGTTTGACGATGGGCCGCTTGAACAGCTGCATGATTTGGCCGTTGTTCTGGTTATGCCACACCGGCACGCCGCTCTTGCCACCGTCGTCGCCGCCGCTGCCGCTATCGTCGTCGTCGTCGTCGTCCGTGCCCGAGGCGACGCTGTCGGCGCTCGAGCCCACCTCGCTGCCCCGGCGACTGCTGCTGCCACTTGGACCTCCGTGACCACCACCACCGCCGCCGCCGCCGTGGCCCTCGTCACCGCCAAACGTCCGCAGCGTCGCGCTGTATCCAAACTTGGAAAAGTTGTGGCCCAGGCTCGCGGAGTGGTCTGCCAGTTTCTCGAGCTCCGTCGACACGTTGTTGAAGTCGGCCGTGACGCGGTCCCACTCCGCTAGCATCTCGGGCCCGTACTTGGCCCTGAGCGTGTCGCGCTGGGACCGGTGGTGCGCCTGGCACTCCTCCAAGTACTGCTTGTGTTCCTGCGAGCCATGCACGACCACCTCGACCTGCGGGGCGCCCTCGCCACCGTCCTGCGCGGCTTCACGCATCACGCCCGCATACTTGTCGCGCAGCGCGTCCACGTCTTCGGGCAGCGCCACCAGCACGCGCCGCCCGTCCGCCATAAGAAACTCCTGGGGCTTGCGGCGGCGTCCAGGCCTGGGCCCCCGACGGCGCGTGTGCCTGTCGCCGCCATTGTGCGATGTCGTGCGACTGGCGGGGACGGAATCGGGAACCGCAGCGGCTGGTGTCGATGCTTCGGCCGCCAGGGACGAGGGTGGTGCGTTTACGCCCAACGTTGGCGACGGCGTCGAAGAGTCGCCATGTGGGCCGTCTCCGCTGCTCATTGTGTGCCCGAAAGAAGGGCGAATGATTCGTGGAAGCTGGGGAGGCGGTTGTGCTACGATTGGACTCGTTCCTCGAGCTAAAGACAACGACAAGCGGCGCCGTTTGCCGTTTTTCGGTGGAAGTTGTTGTTGTCGTTGTTGTTGTCGTTGTTGTTTTTCGTGTTCCGCAGTCTGGATTGGCAAATTTTGGTCTTGGCGCTCGTATCGCAATCTACGCCGTGCAAAACGCGTAGATGCGAGACGAAAGCCCTGGTGTGGAAATGGCGTCGGAAGAAAGACCGTCGGGTGCCTCGAAGTATGGAAAAAAACTAAAAGGCGAGAGATGTAAAAAAGAGACTGCTTCTAGACCCCGTTATAAAGGAAAAAGAACAAAAACGCCGGTGTATGGTCGAACGGTCTTGGCTTGTTGCTTAGATGTGTTGCCCTGTTCTTTCAATGTTTTTAAGCTTTGGCCCTCATTTTTGCTGGCCTCTCAGTTGTGCCGATCGGGACTAGCCTTGGAGAGCTCAGGTTATTGCCGTTAGCAAGCCCAGCCACGTCTAAGTCTTGGTCAGTATTATACGCAGGATGCATCTGTGGGCCCAAGCTGCCAAGACTTGGCGTCCAAAAGTTTCCTAATCATTTCAAATCCGAAGTACAATTAGGTATGTCTGATGTCCAAAAAATTGTATTGTCGTTTGCATTTGAGACAGCCTATGAACGCCGTTTGCGCCTGTGTTGTTGCTGTCCATAGCTTTGAGCTGTAATATTAAGCAAAATCCCCATAACCGTAGAACTCTCCTAACAGAACACCGGTAAAACTTTGAAAGGCAAATACAGAAGAAACAAACAAAAAGGCTGCAATAAGTAGCAAAAAAAAAGCAAGATAGGTTAAAACGGAGGTAAGAGACGTTGGAAAGCAAAGGCAAAATTTGAGCATTGCTTGCCAGCATGTCGTGTTATGTGGGACGTTTTCATAAAATGCATAGCTCATACAAGTGATGAGCACAAGCTTGGTGTTTGCGTTGTGGTTGGCGTGTCGTGATGGGGCGGTGCTGGTAAATGGTCGCTTGAGGGCCAAGCTTGAGTTCAGTTGTTTCGGTCAAGCGTTTTCTGTGGCTTGTAGTCCCGGACCTCATCAAACCAGCCCTGGGGCTCGTTGTAACGATACGCGTGGAACTCAATACCATATGGCTTTGGGTGAATGGCGAAAAGCATCCCCAGAGGGACATCAAGGTCCGCGATGTCCTCGCGCGTAAGATCCATGAAATAGGCCATCAAGACGCGGCACACAGAGCGGTGGCTGATAATCAAAACGTGGTCTGAGACACGTTCGACCTCCCGAACCATATCGCGCAGCCGGTTGATGACTTGTAAATACCCTTCGCCACCGACACCTGGGTAGATGTATTGCAGCTTGTCGTGCTGACGCTTTTCGTACTCGTCCGGGTGCTTTGTCGCAATCTCTTCATATGTCATGCCCTCGAACGTGCCAGCATTCAGTTCGTTGAGCATCTCCCACGCCTTGACATCATAATCGTCGTCGGCCTCAAAGTACTCGGCCGTTTCTCCGCTGCGCTTCAGCATTGACGTCCAGACGCAAAAGTTCTTTTCCTCAAGGTCTTGATTGAACTCGGGATATGGGGGCGTGTGATCTCCAGGCTGCGGTGGGAAAGAGGCGCGGGCAATTTTAGTTTCCTGTTCCACGACCCATTCTTTCCGTTTTGCCGTGATAAAGTTGTACAGCGCCATCCCGTAATAATGGCCTCGTTCGGTGAGATCCGAGTTACCACCGAGCTTGCCTGCGACATTATCCAGGCTCTGGCCGTGTCTTGTGATCCAAATTTGTCTTGGAGACAAATTGAACGTTGTCAAGTAGGACGCAATGCCGCTGGCCAAGAAGCCTCTGAGGCGGTGGTGGACAATTTTTCGTCCCACATCAATGATCTATTTAGCAAGTGGCACTGGTGTTAGTCAAGAAGGGTACTTCGCGAAAGATCATAGGTTGTGGATGATTGGCTTACCTGAATGTATTGCCAGTCGTGCTTTTCCTCGTATTCACCGACTGGCTCGTATGCACTCTCGTAGGCCTTGACACGGGCCTTGAAGTCTTCGAGAGACTGCACAGGGTCCTTGTTCTTGTAGTCAGGGCCCGAGAGCTTGAGACGCATATTTGCCTCCAACAACTGAAAGGGTACCACTGTTAGTAGTCCGTTGCGATTTTTTTTTTTTTTTTTTTTTTTTTGGTCGGAAACAATTCGCACAACTCACATTTTCGTCGTTGCAGATGCTCTCAATAAACAGAATGTTCAGTTTAGGCTCCCGCTGTTTGATGCGATCAACCAAAAGCGTCCGCCGATGAATGGTGCTATTTGTGGCATCCAAGACACCAACAGATCCGTTTCCGTTGAGCAGATAGTCAATGAGCTCGTCGAGAGTCTCCAGAGCGACCTGTTCCCGAATCTTGGATGCAGTCTCGTTTTTCGGATCAAAGAACTTGGCGGACTGGTCCATGTGGTTTTGCTGGTCGCCTTGAGTGCCTGCAGTTTCGGTAGAGCCGTTGAGATCGAACGTCGTGGGCTCCTCGATTTGAACAGCATGAGTGCCATTTAACAAAATCGACGCAGCCTCCTGAACGGGGCCATCCGCCTGTCCGTTAGGGTTGAGGAGCGACTGGCGGTGCTGGGAGGTAGGCAGCGACCTGCCTCTGGGCGAGGAAGAAGATGGAGGCATAACTCCGGCGGCAATGCGTCTCCGATTTCCAACGTTGAAAATGCGCGTGTTGTGCTGCTGCCATGAAAGGTATCGCTGAATCTTCTTTGTAATGTACGATTTACCTCGTGCAGGCAAGCCGACCATGATGATGACCAGCTTCGCGGCAACATCACGGTCGGGGATGCGGCCATCGGGCGAGACCTTGGACCGGGTCATGCCCGGGATGTTCAAGGACGTCGCATGTGGCCGGACTCGCGGCGTGTGGCTGCCCGAGTTCTGTCTCAGCGGAGGACTATGACGTAGTGTGTCAGCAGGAAATAAAACGCTGGGTGCGGGTCGTCGTACGCAGGGTTGTTTTTTACAACGCCTCCCCAGAAGCACTCCACAGTCGACGTTAAGTTGGCACAATAGAACACCACAGGGGTGCGAACATTTGCTTTGCGAGCAGCGTGTGTGGGAAGAAATAAAAACAGGGTGACGTAAACAAGGTATGGGTGTGAAGTGGACTGTTCCCATGAAACGAGGCTGTTGGCACATACATTCTCGGTGACCCAGGAGCGGTCGAGGCATTGCTCCGTGCGTAGGGTGATTCATAATGTGGGATGTTTGGCCTGCTGGTTGGAGGTCCAGCGGTACCATTAATGTTGCTTGGTGGTGGGAGCGAGTCGGTGGTGCCGTTGTTCAGGGACTTCAGCGCATGGGCGAGAGAGGCCTGTGGAGGAGGTAGAAGATGGCCATCTTGTCCGTGAGGTGGAGGAATTGGTGGGTGTTCTGTTTGCCGAAGTTTCGGAGACGAGGAAGCGGAGGAAGTTGAGTTCGTAGCTGAAGCTAGATGCGTGCTCATGACAAGCTTTGCCAGCGAGGATTGCTGGGATTGTTTTCTGCGAAGTTGGTCTGAAAGTCGACAAAGCGAGAGTCGACGGCGCGCAAGTCAGCAGACTGGGTTTTCGGAAGCGATAAAAAGGCACAAGTGCGACGCAGGAATCGTGGTTGAAAGTACAAGGTGTGCGGTGTAGCTTGAAGATCTGTGGCAATGAGGCGACGCGGGCAAGGTGGGTTATATGTCAAGAGTGAGATGCAGACGCGCCTGCCCCTGTAAGACGAAAGGCCAAGAGTACGACAGGACTTTGCTCGTTGGGGACAAACGGGCTGTGAATGGATGTTGGGGACAACTACAGCGTAAGATGAGTCGATTGGTGAAATGGAGGAATGAAAGGGGAGACCGGAAGGGGAGAGAGAATATTAGGAGAAGAAGAGAAGAAATAAACAAAGTGGTCTTGCGAACCTGTATTCTGATTCTGGCCTGTCTGGTCAGAGACAAAAGGAGGAGCTGAAAATGTGGCCGCCATAGAGCCAGCGCAAAGACAGCGTGCGACGCCCCAAGGCTGAGTCACAGGAAATACTGGATGGCACCTAGGTGGTGGAGAGATGGGCCTTCTCCTGGCCTCAAATCCGAACAAAGACTGTCCGCGGAAGTTCAGGGACGTCAGCCGCCGCAGCGGCCGGGAGCGTGGGCCCTGGAGTCGATGTGGTAGCTCGACCTAGCTTTCTATCGCGTCGTTGGTCGTCTCCCAGAGATTTTTTTTGTCAATCCTTTTTGTCAACTGGTTAGGAGCGCATTTGGCACTGGTCCATGCAAGTCTCCGCTGAACTTTTGCTAGTGCTGGAGAGTCGGTGCAATTCAGCGAAATGAAGAGCGCTGTGGCGGAGGAATGTTGAGTTGTCTGGGCGTGATGTGCGCCTGAGAGGCGTATCGACACACAAGGCCACGGGCGTGGGTGGGGCGGTCGTAATGGAGAGCTGCTTGCAGTGGAGTCTGATCCGAGCGGGCGGCAGGAACAGTGGCTCAGTGGATGCAACGTCCAGTGGGGGGGAAGCCGGTTTTAAATGGTGCTAAGGGCTTGGGCAAGCGACAAGCATTAGTATTAGGTATTGGAGTTGTGTACTTGGTATTCGCGCATGAGGCGATTGGCCTGCGATAGAGGGGACGAATGAGGGCGGCAGGGGGGGGGGGGACATAAAAATCCAAGACGTGAGAGAATGATGTAAGAAGAGAAAAAGAGGGAGTGACAATTAGGATGTCCAGCAGGGAAGATGGTTGAAAAAAAACAGGCAAAGTTGGTTGAGAAGGAAAGACAGAAGGCGAGATACATACCCTCGTTCCTGCCTTGACAAGGACTGTTTGGCTGATTACTGGGAGGGAAAGAGAAAGAAGAGAGAAAAGGCAAGTGCGCCACTTCCCCAAAAGTCGGTTGCCGGTTTCGCCAGGCGACGCAAAGGGAAAGTATGCAGGACAGAGGCCGATCAATGCGAGAGGGATACGGAAAGAGGCAAGAGAGGAATTAAAGTCCGGATAACCGCAACTGTTGGTCTTTCTGCCGCTGGACACTTCTTTTCGTTCAGTGTCGGGCAGTGAGACTGATGGTTTCGGCTGATGGTCGTCTTTGTCGTGGGTTTCGCGTGTGTTATTCGCAGTGTCTCATGTTCTCCTTTGGGCGGTTTTGTTGGGGTAGCGAGGAAGGACTTCTGAATTTTTGGCAAGAGCGTTGCGCAGCAGAGGTGACTTCGAATTTGCAGGGACGGTTGAGGGAAGGTGCCCAGTATAAAACCAAGACACAACAGACAAAGAAGGCAAGATCGGACGTCGCAATGAGAACAGAACGGGAAATAGCAACGGGCAGATATTGGCAAGACGGCAGACCTGCCCAGAAAAGATCAGGAATCAGCGTAGAAGCAACCTTTGCGGCAATCTCGCAAATAACGCCTTCTGACAAAAGCCCCGTGAGAAATGGGTGTCACACTAGATTACAAAAGTCCTTTCACCGTAATGCGAAGCGCTCGCTCCCCTTAATCTTTTTTTTTTTTTTAACCTCACCTCACAATTTAGCTTTGGAGAAACTTGCCTCCCACTTGGTTCGCACCTGCCGTGAACGGCGTTTCACGAAAGAAGACAGAAGTGGCAGTTTCCCCGCCAAGCTCACACAGTATATTTACACTGAAAAATACGACGTACGTCGGACGGTAGAATGCCTTTAGCTTCCCTGAGTGGACCACTACTCTCTTTCAGTTTCGCTGTTTCGGTGTCTGTTGTCCGTCGGCGCTTCTGTGCGTCAGTGGTGCCGGAGGTGTGGTGAGTGATGCGGAGAATTGGAGACAGGGGGAGGATTGGCGTCTCAACCTCTTCTATTCCCCCTCCTCAGGGTTCTGCCAGCGACAAGCGGCAGATGCTCCAACGGGACAACTTGCTCCGTGGCTAAAATTCACAGACACCTGCGAAGTTCGGAGGGCGCGATCGCTCTTTTCTGCTTGTTGGGAAAGGCTAAATCAACTAGCGCCTTTTTGGACGAGACATTTAGGGCCGCGAGGGCCGCGAGGGCCGCTAAGGAGGAAGGTCACAGAGGTATGGAAGGAAGTGTGAAAGAAGAACAGAGTGAAAGATGGAGGGGCTTCGTTTTGATGGAAGGCTAAGCGGTCGGCAAGAGATGGGCAACGACTGCCCAAAACGACAAGAAAAGGCACAAAAGAGGAGAAAGGTGCTGGCCTAGCCAAGTCAAGGAAAGAACGCCCGCCGTCTAGAGACAACGTACCTAAAAACGTGCGAAGAGGACCTGCCGCTGTAGGAAATGCTGCACCTTCTGTAAGATACGAAGTTGGGAAGGTGGCCCCGGGCAAGAACTGGGAAGACAAAGCAGGAACCACATAACACCTAAGTACCACTGCCGATTGGGGAAATAGCAATATTATGAATCAGGATGAACCGACAAAGTGATACTGGGCAATCGAAGTCCACCCGCTGGTATTTGTTCCACAGGGGACGCGAGCCCACTTGCATCTGAAGCTGTTGCTATTCCTCACAGGCTGCCATTATGCTCCCGCAGGTGTCACCGGAGTTTTGTTCGGGGCAAGTGCTGTATCGGTGCGTCGCGACGCCCTGGCGTGCGCCGCGTTTCCCAAATGGTGGCTTAGTTACAACGTCGCTTGTCCGAATTGCGCGGAGAAAGTCCTACGCCAGCACGCGACAGCTTCAGTGAGCCCTCGTTCTCGGATCTCCGGGAAGCCCGCCTCAAATGCCTCTTCCATTGCGAAGTAAGATAACTTACAATTCTTGGCGATCCGCCCCAGGCAAGCGAGCTTCTAAACTTGGGCGAGAAGGATAATCATGGTGACGACTGTTTGCACCATCTAAGACGGCGATATATGTTGTACCGCACTGCTTTCAACAAACTGAAGTCGCGCAGCAGGTGAGCACAAGATGGCCTGCTTAGTACCGGCGAACAAGGGACATTTGTATATACGGCCAAGCCTCAGCCATATTTTCGTCGTTTTGTGCGGCCTTTTGGGGCGCTTTCCGACACATCCGTTCAGCATTATCCCATTTTCTTTCCCTTGAACGACAGGCGGTGATGAATGAGACGTAACTTTTCATGTCCGTGTTGGATGCGAAGGTGATAGGTGGCATGAAGGTGCTTTTGGCGAGAGGCAACGCGAATGCTGTGAATGCGATAGGAACATTGCATGAGCTTTGCCTCTCCCTCCTCCATCCATACGTGATATTCAGTTCCGGTCAGTGCCCCCACGCCGCTCGTCAGACTCCTCTTCTGGAGCTACCTGTGTTACATTACGCTGGGTAACTCCCCATTTAAACACACCTGCACAAATGCGTGGAATAAAGAAGTGATACAAACTATGCTTGGCAGCCCGGATATCGCTTCTAGTTTAAATGATAGAGGCCCTTTTGGGGCACGTTGCAGCTTACAAGACGAGCCAGGTCGCATTCCAACCAACTGAAAGAGCGCCCACAATCACATGAACAGGCAGATCATGCAAGAGATTGTGTAGTGTTCCACAAACAGTACACACCACCCTTTTGAAAGCTCGGCCCGCCTGATGGAGATCGCAGGCGTCTCACGATAGGCACCGCTCAGACTGCACTTATTTTGTCGCACAGAGATATGCATCATACGTGGTGACATGAGCCAATAGCTGGCTTATTGTAGCCCCGAACGTGGGCTTTTCGAAGCTAGCCATAGGTCTGGTGAGTTATGCTACATAAACCGGCAAGGCACCATGCATACTGTTTCCCACGCCATCACATTTCATAAATATCCCAGTTCGGCCTTTTCCACTCGCCATTTGCCCCCGTTGGTTTGGTATCCCCATATGTCAAAGAGATACCAGCCAAGCCTTGCAGTGGTCCCACCATGCTACGGCCGTTCGCCTTACTTTGCTGATAAGGTAGGTTTGCAAACATGCAGCACAAGTCTTTTTACAATCGAAGCGCTGCAGCACATGTACTGGGCATCCTGCAAACATGCCGCATGCCTCCGTATCAGTCTGCCGGAGATCCCCTTGGCAAAAGAGTGCTCAGGTTTCCCACTTCGGATACCTCCAAAGTAGCACAAAGTGCTCAGCATAAGCCTAAGAGACATATTACTTTGCTCGCTTAGGAAGAAAAGGCCACTCAGCAGATCCTTGCGTCGTGGAGCCAAGACAAGCTCGGGAATTTGTACCATATTAAATTGTCAAACCCGGAATGACATCCTCAGAAAGTTGCTTTAAAATCAGGCACAAGGTTTGAGTCTGGCCCAGGCTGCATAACCACAGTAGGATGTTTTTATTTATAGGATGCATTTCCTAATACTCAGGTAAAGAGACAGAGGGGGAATGATAGAAGAGACCGAGATAACAAAACTGTGAAGCTTGGCTCACTCGAGGATTTTTTTTTCAACAACAATATGAAGATCTACTTGAAATTATGCACGTGAAAGGCAGATAGCCTTACCAGACCACAGAAACTCTAGTATTTATGTTACGCGGAAGGCTCTCGTAAGGAGGTTTGCTGAGCAAACCGACAGACATGAGTCGCATGAACAAATGCAACCTAAGATCGACGGCCTCAGCCTCGCGTTGACACGCGCTAAAATAATTGGTAAGTCTTAAATTCAGCGTAGAGGGTCGAGGCTGAGACTTTCATTCGGCTCTTATTTAACCGAACTTCAAGATAGTAGTCACCACAGAGCATCCAAGGCAATTCCAATATGAGCGCCATATCGTATCATGATTCTAAATCGTGTGTAACAAAGGGCAACCTTATTACTCGACCGCCGAATGCGCAGGAAGGATGTTGTGTTTGCTGCCAGGTTGATATGACCCACTTTTATTTCTGCTTTGCGCAAAGCTACCAATGGTCGGAAAAAATTCATTGTGACGAGGTTCACAGCGAATGCTCCTTCTCCTTTTGATGCCTTCTGTCACTCGCACCTTCCTGACTGAATCGACCTCATGCACTATCGCTCCTTCCACTCTTGCACTCTCTCATGCATTATTTACACATAACAAGGCGTGACCTGCGATTTCCCCGGTCAACGCTTCTACACGGCCAAAAAAAATCCACCGATAGCAGTGAGATTTAGAACTGGAAGCCACCCAGATTTTATCACATACCGGAACGGAAAGAAGGCACGCTCGTCACCATCTTTTCATCTTTCCTCTAATTACGTCGTACGCAGTTTGATCCTTCCGGTTCCTGCTACAACTACATCGTTGGCACCTGCTGCCTCAGCGTTTGGGTTACCGCCTAGTCTGTGTCAGCTGGCCCTGCCGACAACGTCAACGGCCCACGAAAGTATCCCACAAGTCTGAGCCAAGAGGCAACCGCCATGTCCAAGATTTAGGAACTCTTTCTCGGCGATCCTTTCTTCATCCTGAACACTGCGTGCGTGTGGCCATCATCTCCAGGCCGACCACCTTGACTGGGTGTCGCTATTTTGAACTCTCATCTGCTTCTTCCCTTCCTTTTTCTTGTCGGTTGCCTTTAAGGTGCCATTTCAATCTTTCTTTCATTACTTCGCTTCTCTGACTCGCCTGCCTGGGCTGCTCTTCTTTCCCCGACTTGTGAATGCTGGAAAAGCAGAGCAAGCATATCGAAAAGGGGGGGCACGGAGACGACGACGTGAATAGAATCGGCGCCGGTGACGGCCGGAAGCGAAAGAGAGACGGAAGCACCGGTGCTGAGACTGATACTGAAGCGGACACAGACACTGCGAAACCTCATAAAAAGCAAACGGAGCCCGTTGTCGACACTGCCAAAAAGTTTGAGCTTGCTAAAATGAACTGCCGCGCGAAACTGAGCGAGATTATTGAGGGCCAGGAGCCCGTCACTAAGAGCCTCATTCCGGAGCACATTGAAGATGGCGTCCTAATCCCACTCAAAACGACTCTTGAGCTGCGTGACGATCACCAGTGCGGACAAGTTCTGATAACCCGGACGCCCATCCGCTCTACAAGTGCAGTCATCAAGTAGGTGCATTCCCATTCCAACGGCTGTCTCTTGTTTGTCTGTTATTTTGTAGTCTGCCAAATAGACATTCCTAACTCGCGTTTTACGATTTAGCCTCCTACGCGACCTGCTTCCTGAGGAAATTGTTAAGGGCATGCCTCATTTGCGGCGGTGTGCGAAGCCTATGGATCTTCCGGCACACCTCAAGACCCAGTTCATGAACGACACGGCTGCGAGCAAACAGATCCACACAGGCAAGTCGAATTGGGTGTATGTTCTTCTGGGCCTGGAAGCCACTCTATCGCAAAAAGAAATGGCAGAGGCATTGTCCAAGGTGGACGGGTTCGAAGAAGGCGTCTTCATTGCATCCATCCCAGTACCGCTCCTGGCCCCAACATCACAAATCCAAGCCGCTTTGTGGACCAGCCAGTTCTGGCCAACCATGTACCGAAAGAACAACCCTCTGGGACCACATCCTAGCCTGGTGATCCGGGCTACCGATGAGATTGCGGACGACGCCCCGATCTGGATGGCCCTGGCGAACGAAATGGCAGTCAAGTCAAAGGAAACCGGCCTTGGTGAAGCCATGGGTGCCTGTATCGTCTACCGTGGAGACGATGGACCGCGTCTGGTGGCCGTTGCCGGCGATGCCCGCTGGCAACACCAGCACAAGTCGTCCAAGACGGGCAACCCGATGGCCCATGCTGTCCTCCGTGCCATCAGCATGGTGGCCCAGAAGCTGGTTCGCGCCGAGAAAAAGAGCCAGAGAAGAAAGAGTGTGTCAAGCAATGCTAGCGTCACCACCACCACCACCACCACCAACGAGAACGAGCCACCGTCGAAAAGTGCGTCCGTGCCGCCCGTGGTGGTTCCGACCAGCGACAATGGTGTTATCCACAACGCCGAGAGCAGCGTTGACAGCATGGAAGTAACACCTCCGGCAGCCACCGAGGACGTAGTCGTATGTCAGGTGCATAACGAAGTACAGGATCGTGTGCGAGACCGGCTGAGTCGCGGTCGTGACCGAGGGCACGCCGGCCATCGGCAGCGATTGGAGTTTGAGGTATTCAAGGATAAGCCGCTGCTGGAAGAGGAGGAACGCGTCTTTATGGAAGAACACCCGACACCGGACGGCTATCTGTGCCATGGCCTTGAGCTCTACGTCACGCATGAGCCCTGCACTATGTGCTCGATGGCGATTCTCCATTCCCGTATGGGCAAGGTCGTCTTTGCCAACCGCATGCCTCTGACCGGTGGACTCAGCGCCGAAGACCGAACCTTGGTGCCCAGCTCGACACCCGACGTGCCCTATTCGACCGATACCCACACTGGCACGGATATGGATGGCGCAGGCGGAAGCACCCATGGTCTTGGCCTCTTCTGGCGGCGTGAGCTAAACTGGAGCTTTTTGGCTTGGGAGTGGGAGGCTCATTGCACCTGCAAGCCCCTGAACATGGCGCCCACGACGCATGCATAATAGCACGGCCAGAGGCCGCGGTGCAGCCCCGGCTATGGCGTTTATGATGAGCGACGTCTATTTTCTTACTTGTTGCGAAGTTCTTGCGCTGCAATTGTCATTCATTTCCTCTTGGTTTTCTTTCCCTTTGCTTACCATTTACAAGTGAAGGATGTTCTTATTGCGAAGTGGCGTTCGTTATTGGTCCCTGCTTTGTTTTATTAAGTCCCTGTCTCATCAGACGCTTTGTATCCGAAGAGAAGAGTCCAATTGTCTTTATCCGGGGGGTTTTGGCGTTCAAGGCAAAAAGGCAGTCATTGTTCAGCTGGTACGGTTTAGACAGTTGGTTGTGGAGAAATGACCTGCATTCTTTTCAAGCGATGCGAAATGAGATGCCATAGATACTGAAAGCTTTAATCAAATGATATATGCCTGAATCATAGTTTGTAGTGCCAAAAATGATGATCCATCCAATACGCGATATGATTGTACAAGGGATGCTGTGAGACGACCAAACTTTGGATGGCCACACATGGAGCATCGTCATGTGAGTGTCACGTGCACAATACTGAAAACAAAACTTGTGAGGATATTCTACATCCAGCGTCCTGCATAAGACAAATGGAGCGGCGTGCAGAATCTAGACAAAGACTGACAGGCACTCTAGACTCGTGAACGTAGTCACCCATATCGTTGAGGAACTTTGGTTTGAGCAGGTAGGGCAAACCGCACTGCCAACTCCCCATGAGCACCCTATTTCAGGCGCCGGAACAGCAGGTACCGGAACTTGACGTTTGATTTCATCGCTTGATGAAGCTCAGATTTTGTCCTTTTCTGACTAGCTTCACGGACTGTGTGCAGGAGGGGGCAAATGTCGGACGTGTTAGGGAAAAGGAAAAGTGATGGGTGACGAGGTGGGAGACGGAGGAAAGAACGGAAACATACACCCAACGCCCGGGCACGGTTTGGATGGACCTCCAGGGCAAAGCGCCTTAAGCCAGGGCAAGGACCCCCCCCCTCTCTTGTTCCTTCCACATCCGTCTCCTGGCCCTCCCGCCCTTACCAATGAGCAACTAGTGATCAACTCACCTACCATTGACAGGCTAGGAAGTATGCCCTTTCAGCTTCCAGGCCTGTTTTAACCACCCCCCCCCCTTTTTTTTTATTTTCTTCCACCTCCTCTCACATGCACCACCACTCCTCCTCCTTTCCACCCTCCCATCTCGTTTTGGAAACCCCCCCCTCCCGGTCACTATACTACTTTGGTAGACACTCGCTTTCTCCTCTTTCTTTCGTTTGCGGCATATCCTATGGAATCCTTTATATAACCCCCCCTCCTCTCGCTCTGCCCATGATCTAGCCTTGCGATTACCTTCACTTGTTCCCTCTGTATTTACGGTGGCGTTTTGACGACTCTGTTTCGCATGTCTCGTTCCACGATCCGACATATGACGGCGAAAGTAGCCAGGCGATAAACCCAGACGACCAACCCCAACGCCATAGCTTCAGGCTCCTCGCAAATATCCGCTTAAAAATTCCAGTAACGAAATCCATCCAGACGTAAATACGAAGCGAACTTGCTTCCCTCAGCTGCCCAAATCGACAGCCAACGGCGAATGATCCACAGCGACGTTCCACGCAAGCTCTTACAAGCGATTTTCCCAATTACACGCCATTTCCATAGCGGCTCAGCTATTTCACTGTTGCAGGCGAGTTTGGGGGTTTGGCCAGCTCGGGTCCTGCCGCCCTTTACTGGATTGCCGCTGCAAGCATCACGAGGCTCTCAACACTCGGACGAATAGATACGACAGCTACGGTGACGCTGACAGCAAACAGCAACCAACGCAGCAACAGTGGCAGCAGCAGCTAGCAGCGTGTTTCGCAGCCGCCCTACACTCTCTGCGGCTTTGGCTACCACTGGCGCACGCGCTCGGCTACACTCCGGCTACATCGGCCTCCTGTACACCCAAACAGCTGTTACTGCTACTGCTCGCCCTGCGTCTGCTGGAGGCAGAGGTCTTGTTGCCCGGAGAATGCCTTCTGCGGGCCGCAAGAGCAAGGCATCCTCGACCGCCGCCGCTTCCACCTTTGCCATCACCGGCGGCTCCACGACACCCGTCCCCATTCCCTCAATCGTTGCCCCAGCGCGCTCGATGCCGACGGCACCCACCCCCAAGGCTGCCGCAGGGCGGAAGCGGAAGCAGGACGATAAGAATGCCCAAAAGTTCTATGCCGTCCGCGCAGGCGCACGGCCGGGGATCTACCTGACATGGCACGAATGCCAGGCCCAGATTGCTGGCTTCAAGGGAGCACAGTGTGAGTCGCTGCCGATCACTTCGTCCCATATCTCTTGTTCTTTTTCTTCCATGCTTGACTGCTGACGTATCCGGCCCATTTCGTACAGACAAAAGCTTTGTTACTCGAGAACAGGCCGCCGCGTTCGTTGCGGGACTCAATCCCGAAGGCGGCGCTAAGGACAAGGGCGAGCCGCGATTCTACGCTGTTGCGATCGGCAAATATCCCGGTATCTATACAGACTGGTCGGAGGCATCGAAGGCCATTGTAGGAGCCAAGGGACCCAAGTACAAGAAGTTCCCTACGCGACAAGAGGCGGCGGACTACATCCGCATGTACGCCAACGAGGAAACCCGCCAGGCTATGCGTGGTATGGGCAGCGGCACAGCCGCTAATGCAAATGCCCAATATGAGGGCAACGAAGATGAAGACGAGGACGAGGACGAGGACGAGGACGAGGACGACGATGAAGAAGAAGACGCGGCACAGATCCTGCAGCCGGCGACAAAGCGTTCGAAGCCGGGCAACAACGCGGCCCCTGCGAGCTCGACAGCCGTCCTGGACATTTACACCGATGGCAGCAGCTTAGGCAATGGCAAGAATGGCGCCTCAGCAGGCGTCGGCGTTTTCTTTGGACCCGGTGACAAGAGGTATTTTACTCGCCATATTTTACCCGCCAATCTGACAAAACCGCAAGACTGATCTTTGTTTGTGCTCACCCAACCGCTCGTTGTACAGGAACATCTCGGAACGGCTGAAAGGCCCGATGCAGACAAACCAGCGTGCTGAGTTGACGGCCATCCTCCGCGCCCTCCAATTGGTGCCAGTGACGCAGCCGGTGCGTATTTTCTCCGACAGCACGTACTCGATCAATTGCGTCAGCGTGTGGTACAAGAGCTGGGCAAGCAACGGATGGAAGACACGCGGCGGCGATCCGGTCATGAACCAGGACCTCATCAAGGCTGTACGGACGTTTATTGATACCCGCGACAAGTCCGGAACGATGACCATGTTCCGGTGGGTCAAGGGCCACAGTTCGGACTCTGGAAATGTGGCGGCCGACATGCTGGCCG
This sequence comes from Sporothrix brasiliensis 5110, assembly GCF_000820605.1. Lineage (NCBI taxonomy): Eukaryota > Fungi > Ascomycota > Sordariomycetes > Ophiostomatales > Ophiostomataceae > Sporothrix > Sporothrix brasiliensis. The sequence goes on along the minus strand of NW_024467137.1, from coordinate 2,075,177 downwards.
TTCAGGGAGCACGCCAGCAGACATGACCCGGCATTGTCTCAGCTGGTTGGGAGTTTGTACACCATGGTCCACCTGTTGTTTATCTGAGAGGCGTTTGTTTGGGTTGGATGTTGGACGTCGTTTTGACCTGCTTTTACATCGTACACCGTGTGCTTTCCAGTCCTATCTACAGCTGTATTTATTACTGCTTTGAATTCTGCATTGCTGCCGGCGTTATTGCATTTTCAATTTGCTTCGTTTGAGCATGCCCCTGTATCTTACTCGCTAAATCGATCACCAAACAAGACACTACGTGCCTTTTGTATTCTCTATACCATGTGCAACTGTATCTCTTCCCACAATAATTGCAAGGCTGATCGTACTTCCCTCGACAGTCGTTCTCTTTGCCTTCGCACCTTCCCCGGGGTTGACTGTGGACGGAAAAAGTGGAACTCCTCCTCCGTTAGTGTGCAGTGGCCAGGGTACTTTGTATCTTACAACCGACGGCAAGAGCCCCTCTGCCCACTCTTAGGCGTGCACTTGCCAAGTATCTTGACATTAGCTTATTTTTACTTAGAGCCGACTTTCCCCCTTAAAGTTTTCTTGCTGCTGAAAGCCTGCTTTTGCAAACCTCTTCTTCCTACAGACCGTTCGTCACCGTTTGAAGCCAATCTTCGTCTTATCTGTATCCTGACTGCGCCTCGCTCCGACGTCGTTTGCGCTTGCGTTTGCCCTCAGCAAGTATTTCCTTTGTCTCCGATCACCAACTGCATCACAGCATAATTCCTGGCCAATCAACCGGCTGCATAGAGTCACACTTTGTCGAGCAACACATCCACCCCCTCGCCTGGCTGTTTTCGCACTGCAGCTACTCTGCGTCTGTGTTTATATCTTGCGTCTTGTGCAAGGTTCGACCGTTACGTTGCTATCATCATCATTGGTATCTTGACATCGACAGCATTTCGATCCCAATTACGTGACCCACGCTCCCTGTTTGCATCATCTTCTCTTCGAATCAAGCACCACCCGCTCCAACGGCCTCTCTCGCTCTAGAGACGAGGCTTCACCGGGAATTCTGGAGTTTTCTGCGGAAAACGCATCCATCGTCTACAACCGCCCCCATGATTCAATAACACGAGCCGTGTCCCCCGTGCCTTCCTTTGCCACGGGTGTCAATCCTCCGACCCCGGATCTACCAGCTCCGGGTTGCGAACTCCACCTTTCACGATTCACGCGCCCTCCAAGACCTAGTCGGCACACTGGCCGACCCCGGTATCCGACAATTTTCGCCGCGGGCCCTGCTCTCCCGGCCGCTCCTGGCCTTGCGCCGTTGCTGCTGATTCGCATGAGCAAGGACGACTCGGGCGTGACATAATCTTCGACATACGCTTAACACCGTCTATCCTACTTTATCTTTGCCCTGTATTTCCACTGCATTTACAGTATCTATACGCCCGGTCGTCCGAAGCCACTACCATCGTCATGCCGACTTTGGCTTTGACAGACTTCAACATTGTGGTCAGCGTCCTCGGAGGATGGGTTTCCTTGTTTGGGCTGGTCTCTTATCTCTGCAAAGAGAAGTTCTACCTGTCTGAAGCTTGTAGGTTCTTTCCAAGCGAAGAGTCGGGAAGGTATTATAAGTGAAGTTCTGGCCTGAACGTTAACCCGCCTGTAGTGATTTCCCTTCTCGCTGGCGTGGCCTTCTCTCCGTCGGGCGCCAATCTTATTCGGCCTCTCGAGTATGCCGGTTCGCAAGCCAATCTCGATTCGGCGACCCTCTACTTCTCGCGGCTGGTGTTGGGCGTGCAGCTTGTTCTCGCCGGTGTGCAGCTGCCCAGCAGGTACCTGCAGCGTCACTGGCGGCCGCTGACCTGGCTTCTTCTCCCCATCATGACGGTCATGTGGCTCGCGACCAGCCTGCTTATCTGGGGCCTTGTTACGCCTCGTCTGTCGTTTCTGCACGCGCTGGCTATCGGTTCGTGCGCAACCCCGACGGACCCAATTCTGTCCAACGTTATTGTCAAAGGCCGGTTCGCCGACCAAAACGTCCCCGTGGAGCTCCAACACATCATTATCGCCGAGTCTGGCGCCAACGATGGCCTGGGCTACCCTTTCCTCTTCTTCGCCCTGTACCTGATCCAGTACATTGGTTTCGATGCGACTCCCGAGTTTCCGGTGCCTGAAGGCGGTGCCGGCAAAGCCATTGGCCTGTGGTTCGGCGAAACGCTCGGATACACCATTCTTTTGAGCATCGTCTATGGCGCCGTGGTCGGATACGTCGCAAAGGAGTTGCTGCACTGGGCAGAGCAGCGTAAGTTTGTGGACCGCGAGAGCTTTCTTGTTTTTGCCATCTCGTTGGCCCTGTTCATTGTCGGCACATGCGGTCTTATCGGAAGCGACGACGTGCTGGCCTGTTTCATCGCTGGCAACATCTTTACCTGGGACGATTGGTTCCGCCTCGAGACGAAAGACGATTCTCTGCAGCCGACGATCGATATGCTGCTCAACGTGACCATCTTCATGTGGTATGGTGCCGTTTGTCCTTGGTCGTCGTTCCTAAACGGCCCTGTGCCGCTACCTCGCCTGGTTGCGCTCGGCATTCTCATGCTGCTGCTACGTCGCCTTCCCTGGATCATGGCCATCCACAAGTACATCCCGCAGATTCAAGAATGGCGCCAGGGCATCTTTGTCGGTTTCTTTGGCCCAGTGGGCGTTTCGGCCATCTTTTATCTTTACATCACGCTGGACTTTCTCGAGAAGCTGTCGCCCCGCAGTCTTGATGACGGCACCGATAACCCTGCTAAGCTCCGCCCCGATGTTGCTACTCTCGGGGAGACCGCCACTTCTGTCGTGTGGTTCTTGTCGATCGTCAGCATTGTCGTACACGGCCTGAGCGTCCCACTCGGCAAGCTGGGTTTCTATTTACCGCGCACATTCAGCCGCGCCCTCCCATCGTCCCCGTCGTCTGCGTCTCTTGGCAACAACGACGGGGTCCTTACCGGTCGGCGTGTGCGGAACGGTCCCTCGCTACCTGCCTTCCGAATTGGCAGCCGTGTCAACACTATGTCTATCCAACCTCGCGGAGCCGATGGTGGTGAATCGCCGGCAGATGCTCAGGTTTCAGCGCTGCCCGACGTACAGCCCAATGGCGACCAAGCTCGGCACAACGGCGGTAGCGGGGATACGGATGTCGACAAGCAGATAATGGGCAGCTCCTCTTCGCTTCCGAGTGGTGGTAATCCGGGCTCTCGGCAGATCTACCGTATTGGCGGTTCCATCATTCACGAAATCCCTGTTGATTCAAGTGGAAGCAGCAGCCCTATCCGGCGCCCGGTGTACGTGGGACCTGAGAACGGCGGCGGCGAGCCTACCGACAACCATTCCAACTCACCGTCGCCTCGTCCCTTGGCCCTGTCAGCGGCGCCTCCTCCGCCCCCGAATCGGACCATTCGCTTTCCAGACGAACCGCCTTACGTGTAACTCCGTAAAGGCGAACATGCCGGTGTCCGTGTTGCTTGCCGGCTCACCTTGACAATCTGCAAGCCAAATATGTGTATATTAAGGATGTCGAGGGGATGTTTAGTAAAAACGGCCAGAAGAAAAAGAGCTCATTTCGGGCGAAGTCGGCTGTCTTGATATGCATCGGTCAGTTAATTGCGAAAGCATCAGCATCGAGTACCAAGGCGGCTCCTTTCTGCGGACCAAGCTCTATTTGTACTGCATCGTCTTTCTATTCCGGGGTCGTATTTGCATCTTTCTATTCCCGTCGTTTTCGCTTCAGATACTTTGGGTCTCGTCCTTTTTGGTTTTTTTGTGTACTTTTTCCATCTAGACGAGATCAATCTACAAGCTATTGTTTTGGTTATAAACAGTAATACTCCCACCACTCACACGCTTCCGGGCTGTACTTTCCTTCCTGTTTTAAGCGAGCAGCCTTATCGTATTCCCCTTCGTAAGTCTTGATAACTATCACATTGGCGAAGCAACCTACGGGACTTTAGGCGATTGTCGGTGCATCTTCTTTGTCTGCGATTCAATTGGGTCAATTGTCCATGCCCCATTTGCCAAGTTTTGTTTTGTGGTTGAGCTGCAGCTTGTGTCGCACGTCTTTTCTTCCCGCATGAGACGTGCGTTACGTTGGGGATGCTGGTGTTAACGACAGAGCCACTTTGCAAGAAGGCCACTCCATGCTTTCAAGCTGGCCCACTCCGTTCTCCAACCTGAAGAGTATCTTATGTTAAGTAATCGTCACCTTGTCGTACGGAGTCCTGTCCGATAGTCTCACAAAGAGGGGCCGACCACGAAGCGAACCTCGAAAGTCAGCCCCGGAAGATAGCATTTCCAAGCCAGGCAACGGGTGCGCAGGAAGTGTCTGCGTGTTATCTAGCCGCGATCCTCCGTCATAGCCCCCGTATGGACCAGAGCCAGTTTGCAACGCCCTCTTTGACTAATATAAACGCCTTCTTGAAAAAAAAAAAAAAAAAAAAAAAAAAAAAAAAAAAGTAAAAAAAATGACCTGGGTCGACGGTGGCACTTAATTTCGTGTGTCTCTGAGATATCTGAGGCGTCTTTGTTGCTGATGGACCCTTTTCCCTGCATATCCTCCCAAGCGGCCTGTCGACTTTTGAAGAACCCCTTAGGGACAGTAGCTTGGAATGCTCTAACGACTGGGCAATGTGATTCAAGAAAGCGAGATTGAAAAAAGTTTTTGGTTGTGCCCTTGCATCAGGGCATTGTCTCACATTCTTCGAGCCTTTCGTGAGGGTTCAAAAGGCAGTTTGTGTGAGATATACCACACACTTCCTTTGGTATCGCCCTTGTGACCAGCCCTTACGCATCGGGACCGAAGTGCCAAACATTGCCAACAACAAGACTGCCAATAACCATTTGCCTCCATCGTTCAGTCCACTTTTAAGAATGCCATCGGCGTATGTTCTTCTGTATGAGAGGCTTTTGTCATCGGAGTCCTCGGTACGTGTGCCAAAATGCAACGACATGCCAAATATAAGACATGCACGTGTATCATGACAGGTGCCCATGCCTGCTGCCTTGTCGTTTTAGCTACGCTGTCCTCTGAAGTGTTCTTTGCTCCGATTCTGTATTGTTCCTCTCCCTTCCGTCCCGAGCAGGTCCCTCCGTGCAGCCCGCTGTTGGAGGACGAAATGAACAGATGATCCCACCGCCAGCCCTGAACACGCTTCCACGATAAGAAAAGGCCACCGTCGACTCTTCAAACATACCAAGTCCCTCTTTGGCTTTCCCCTTCCCCACTGGGTTGTGGTCATCATCAACGACACGGGGCGTTCCGTAGGCAGCCTGGGAAAAGAAGTCACCTGTTGACAGCGGACGCGGCCCTGTCAAAAGCGTTGGGACATAACCAGTTTTACAGTTTTACCGCCAGCACTAAACCCTTTTCAGCGCCACCACCCTCAAAGAATATCTGGTTTTACGGAGTAACTTACCATTAGGCCTGCCCAGAAGAGGGGGCGACTTGGGACCAGCAAGTTCAACCCCGTAGCCTTTTCCCGAGAGCCATGCCATATTAGCATGGTGAACGTACCAATGACACCCTCCCCCCTCTGTTCTCTAATGTCAACATAGTCCGCACTATTAGTTCACCAGCATAATAGGGGCAGATACCTCAGTCTCCCTCTTGTGGCGTCTTGGCCTCTTTTTTTATGGACCCACAAGGCTTGACAGGCCAATCACCGTCCGGTGACCCTCAGCGCGACCGCCCTTTCCTCTTTAACCACGCTTTGCGGTCTTTCCCAAAAAATGTCTCGTTGGTTCATTCCTCCCCTCCGCCACTCGCTCTTTCCCCAGCGTCCAGAAACGAGGCCATAGCATCGTTCCTGCCTTGACCAGCTGTAAAATTACTACTGCCTGCAGTTTGGGCGGCATTGCGACGACGGCGAAAAATTAGGAAGGCCCCGACTCGGATCACGTACGACGGGCAAATTTCTTTCACTCTCACGACTCCGGATTTCCAAATAGCCTCCTCCTCTGACACTGCCAACGCACTTGTTTTTCTTAAGCGTCGCTTGGCCTTTTTCTCGTTTGTTTTGTACGCTCTTTTTTTTCGACAGCCTCCTTCCCCGTCCCCACTTCTCGCTCCTTCTCTCCTCCACATTCGAGTCAAATACTGTGCCTTTGGCTGCAATCGATTGGGACGACACATCAAACGTTCACTCCAGCGCTCAACGACACAACAGGCCATCGGAAGCCAGGTACCATATTTTCCGTTTCACCTTCAAATTGGGCGACGTTCCCACCGCCAGGCAGCATCGTTGGGCCCGTCACGACCCTGCTGTTCTGCCCCGATAGGCACAGAATCAACGTCATCCATTGGCAATCGCCAAATTCCCAACGGATTTTCCCCTGACGTCTCCAGCCCGTCGAACGCCCACAACGCCGCCCATCCGAACTTCAACACGTTGCAACGGCCCGGCGCGGACGGCAAATTGTGTACCGTTTCAATTAGGACCACCGTGTCCCTTTTTTGGCGAGATCGGCCGGCACTGCGACCCAGCAGTCGAGATTCGGGATCTGGGCGACAAAATATCGCTCTGACCGCCCACCCGAAGGCCGTCTGCCCCCTCCCGACCCTCCGTACATCCTCGTCAGATCAGAGGACATGTCTGACCAGGACACGTCCTTCGAAGCCCTCGCCGCCTCTCCCGGCGATTACGCCGTCCACTCTGAGTGGATGGGTGATTCCCCGCCCGCCTTGACCGTCGACTTCATCCAGAACCCTCACAACCAGATTCATCACATCCATCAAGTAGGCGGGAACCAGAATCCGCAAGCACATAAATCTCGGGGTTTCGACTCTGCCACCGCCGGCGGCCCCGGCTCCGGCAAACCAGGCATCGGCAAAGACCGGCTTTTGGCAGACGACCCATCGCTGGCGCTGTCACAACAGCAATCCATCTCCTCTCCCGAGTCCCTTTTGTCCTCTTTCCAGGACTCGTCCTCCGATATCTCTTCTTCCAAACAAACATCCTTGACGGCCTTGTCCAGCCTTGCTGGCGGAACACCAGCAAAAAAGAGCCGTGGGCGGTCGTCAAAGGGCTTCACCGTAACGAAGGCCTCGTCCAACCCCAGCCGCCCCGCGGGCGCCGCAGTACCAAATCCTGCAGCGCGGTTGCACCAACAGCAAACAGCATCTGTCGGAGACGACATTATGATGACGGATGAGGGGCTGCGTGCAGGTGACGACCTTGGCGACAGCACACAACAGAACTGGAGTTTCCGAGATTACCTGCGTCTGGACGACGACCAAGACGACGACGAGGACGACCATAACCAGTCTATGAACACAGAGAGCGACGGCTTTGCCACGATCGACCCCAAATCCATCCAGAATACCCCAGGATTCGGTGGTGCCGAGGACGCGTTAAACCAGGAAGCAGCTGCCGGTCTCCGCGCCAGTCTCAAGACAGAACCAACCGTCGGCTCGGACTTGAGCCCGTACAGCGGCGGGCCCTCTCCTCTGGAATTCGTGAGCGCAACGAGTAGCCCGACTCCCGACGACCTGACGATCCCCGCCTTCAACACGCCGCAGCTATTTTCTTCGGCGGTGGCCATGTTTGGCCAAGCGCCCACCGACAGTGCCACAGAACAGCGCCGCAAGGGGCACAACAAGGCAGCATCGGTAAGTTTATGCTACCAACGCTTATCTCCCTGTCTAGAATTTGCTCATGCACAACTTCGGTTGCTTTCTAACACAGCAGCAGCAATATTCTCTAAGCCAGTCTATGAACAACCTCAACACGGCCGCGTCGCGTGAAGTTTCACCCGTCTCCAACTTCGTTTTCGGCCAGGGCCCGTCGCCAACGGCATTTATGCAATCCTCGCAGTCGCCAATTGATTCCAACGATTTTCGATTTGGATTTTTGGGAAACGGTGGCGCCGATCCGATTCAGATGGCGTCCAACTTCCTGTTCCCGGACAGTATGCCCGCGAGCCCGACGTCAGGTTGGCAAGGGAATGTCCCTCAACAGCAGCAGCTTCTGAACAACGTAGCAGCACAGATGCCAGTGTTCCAACAAGGCCCGGCCGCTGCAACAGCAGCAGCAGCACCGTTGAACAACCAGCGACAACCGCTTCGATTCTCCGTCGGTATTGAGCCACACAAGTCACGCGTTGAGACACAGATTCCCGTCACGATTCTGCTGTCCTCCTTGCCACCGGACGTCACAAAGCTCCACCTACCACCCCACACCATCTCGAAACCCAAGCTGCTCGCGAAAAATGCACCGGAGCACTCACCCGACACACTTGAGCTGCACACCATGGTCGTTTGTACGAGCGCCATGGCGAACGAGGCCAACCGGCAACGTGCCCTTGAGCGTGCTGCCGCCTCTACGTATGGCCCTCAGGCGCGACCCAGTGATGACGCCAGTGGCGAGGGCGGTGACGACTGCCGTCCGGCGGACGGTGGTGAAGTCTGGATCTGCAGCGGCTGCATCCAGAGAGAGCGAAAACGCGCCAACCGTAAGAAGTCCAAGAAGCCAGAAGACGATGAGGGCTGGAGCCGTGACGAGCATCGGCGCATCATTATTTTCAACACGAACGAGATCAAGGACTGGCAGCACCCCACGGCGGCCACGAACATGGGCCCGCAGAGTGAAAATGCCGCCATTGTCATCCCAATGCGCATTACATGTTACTGCCGGCACCACGGCGAAAAAGCTGGCTTCCAGGTGATCTTCACGTTGAAAGATTGCCGCGGCCAGGTTTTGGCGCAGACGATCTCGCGGTCCATTATGATTACCGACGATCACAAGACACCAACTGCTGCATCTGCTGGAAGCGCCTCGGCAGCGCCCTCAGTCGTAGACGGTGATGCCTCGGCTGGCGATGTTGCAGACACATCGAAGACTTCTTCTGCCACAACAGTTGCACACGCATCCGGCACAAAAGCTGCTACCAAGACTGGCAAGAGCAATCGCACCTCCCAGTCGTCCTCCGACCCCTCTGCACTTAAACGCGGATCGGTTACATTCTCGGCTCCAGAAATCGACAAGGCAAGCAGCTCCAATGCAAACTCATACACCTCGGCTGCGGTTGCGGCCGCTGCCGCCGCCTCTTCTTCGGTAGCGGCGATGGCCCGGGCGCTCTCGAGACCAGCCTCGCCGGATGGGCTCAAGGGTCACTCAGCCAAAAAGCGGAAGTCGAGCGCTGGCGTCCCTGGCGCTCCGGGCGCCGCAAAGGTGCCATCGGGGCTTGCCATGACCCGTATCGAGACGTCCCCCCAACCACAACAGCCCACCCAGCAACACGTGTCCGACTCGGGAAGCCGTCATGCTGCCTCTTCTACGTCGCCGGTGGCACAATTCTCCAACAATTCTACGTTCTTGTCACCGCCGTCCGGATTTGTGCCTGATACAATGGCTGCGGCTGTCGACATGGCTCTCCGTGCCGGTGGCTCGGGCGACCCCGATATTGACAGCCTTGCTGGAATCGTCCCGATGAACGCGGATCCGATGCCAACCGGCCCGTTGACACCGAACAGCCACACCGACCAGACAGCCGCGTATATCAATGGCAACCGGTCGGGAAGCTTCGACAACATCGGTCTCTCGCAGACGCCCATGTTCTCAGCACCAACTTCAGCCCACCCGAGTCGCGCTCCGAGCCCTAACGGCCTCCGGGGTCCCATGCACATGTTCCAGCAGCAGCTCTTCCAACAGCAGCAGCAGCAATTACAACAGCAGTTGAACCAAGCACAGTTCTCCCAGCAGTTCCAGAACGGGCTTTTCTCGCTGCCTATGTCGCTACCTCAGACCGATACGACACCGACTTCGCAGCCGGTTGTGCACAAGATCATCCCGGCCGAGGGCCCCAAATCTGGTGGCATCGAGGTCACAATCTTGGGAAGCTCGTTCTACCAGGGTCTCGATGTCATGTTCGGTGACCAGCGCGCAACGACAACAACGTTCTGGGGTGAGAGCTCTTTGGTGTGTCTTGTGCCGCCATCGTCTATTGCCGGCCATGTTCCCGTCACGCTGCGCCAGTCAAACCAGCGTGGTTCGGCTCAGCCGTTCGCTGCCAATCAGCAGCGCATCACATTCAAGTATCTTGACGATGACGAACAACAACTTTTACGCGCCGCTCTTACTGTCTTATCTAGGAAGATGACTGGGAAGATTGAGGATGCGCAGGACGTGGCCCGACGGATCATCGGCAGCGAGACATCGACCTGGGGTACATCCGGTGGCGGAACCAGTGGTGGCAGTAGTGCCGGCAGCACCCGCGGCGTCTCGGGCAATGTGGCGGACCTGGCTTCCAGCACCGGTGGTCCCAACTTTGAGACGCATCTGCTCAAGGTTTTGGAACTGATCGACCTTGACGACTCGTCTAACCAGACGCGCCTGAATATGCAGCGCCGCACCACTGGCCACAGCATGCTGCACCTGGCCTGCGTTCTTGGTATGCACCGGTTTGTGGCTGGCCTGCTCGCCCGCGGCGCCAACCCCGATGTCCGTGACAACGGCGGCTACACCCCCCTGCACCTGGCCGCCCTCAACAACCAGCCCGAGATTGTGCGCCGCCTGATCCATGCCGGTGCCGACCCGACGATGCGCACGCTGTCCGGCCTGACGGCGTCGGAGGTCACAGCCTCACGCGAGGTGCTTCGTGCCATTAAGCGGTTTGAGCGCCACGCCCGGTCGCGCAGCGGCGGCTCCCTTCACAGCCGCACTAACAGCGCGGCTTCGCTACGGTCTCTGTGGGAGCCCATGAGCATGTCGACGATCCGCCGCCGTGCATCTGGCGCTGGTGAAGAGGTGGAGACGGGCGACTCGGAAGACAGCAGCCGTGCCGAGGTGGATTCCTCGTCATATGCCGCCTCTGGTGACGACGAGGCCAGTAATGAGCAAGAAGGCGACGTGGAATGGCTCGATATGCGGCCTGGCTCACGTGTCATGTCGCGGGGCTCTCTGAGCATCCATGGCCGACGCGGCGTCCGTGACACAAGTCCCGACCCCCTCGCGGCGTCAAATGCAGCTGCAGATGCGGCTGCCAGAGGAGACAATGTCCCCGCGGCACTGGCATCTCCGGCGGCCGCTGCCGTGTCTGCCTTCAAGGAACAGCTGTCAGCACACTTCCAGCAGCTCATAGCCCAGATCCCGCAGATCCCCAACAACCCGCTGCCCGACTACTACCAGGCCTACCTCAACTCGGCGGCTTTCCAGCGCATCTCATCGCTGGTTCCGAACATCAACATCAGCGGTGCCATGGGCTCGCGGCCCAACTCGTCAGGTAACTCGGAGGCTGGTGGTGCACCGGGCACCAAAGAATTTGAAGGCCGCTGGTGGGATCTGTCGTCGCGCATGACTGGCTCGGCACCGCCACCTGCCTACGAGGAGATCTTCCCGCAAAATAGTGGCGCTATGGACACGAAACAGGCAACGGCAGCCGCCGCAGCGGCCGAGGCTGAAGCCGACACTAAGTGCGCAGCGCTGTACGACAACCAGCAAGTCGAAGAACTCAAGCAGCAGGCCGCTGCCGCCAAGACTGCCACCACCACGCAGATCGAAGACAACGGTGGGGAGATTGACGACGACGAAGAGTGCCTGGCTTCGACGCCTGTTCTCCAGATCGGCCGCAAGCACCAGATTACCAAGGAACAGCAAGAGAACTTCCGGCGCGTTCATAAGGAGAAGCGCAAGGGCCTGAGTTCTGACACGTTCCTGTACACTGTCTGGGTACGTATTCTTATGTCTTTTACTCTTTTGGGGTCTTCGCTTGGCCATTACATTATTCAGCCTAGACACTCTACTAACATTCTAACAACAGATTCCGATCCTCCTCGGCGTACTGCTTCTGTGGCTCTCTGGCGCCCGTGCTTGGGACTTTTTCCCATCTGTCACCTTCAACGTGCCGTACGCAACCAGCCTCAGCAACCCTATCCGTCCTACCAGCACGAATGTTGACAACAGCAACAAAGACAAAGACAATGTAGCTGGCGATAAGCAAATATTACCTGACCCTCCCGCTATGGCCGCGATTCCCAACAATGACGCACAAGACGTCCTCGGAGGGATCCACGGCATCGTCGTATAATCTCGTTGGCATGTTTCGACTCCACCGCAGGTCTGCCGATCTATTTCTACAATATTTGTTTTATCACCCCTGCCTACACATTCTTCCTCTTTCACGACTGCATCACTATTCTTCATCTTTTCACTTGTTTTTTCTTGGGAAATGGATAACTACATGGTCGCTCATCCTGGTCTTGATTTTGCTTTGCGCAGTTGATTTTTAACTTTCTTACGCTTTGTTGCTTGTCTTTTTTTTCACCTTTCGTTTGTGAACTCCCTTGATTTTGGCCCAGCGGCGTCGGCTGTATGTAGTACGTACGACTCTATTTTGTGCACTGTTTTTGGGGTTTTATTTTATTCTCTTGTATTGAGGCAGAAGGTTGAAGATCAGGGCCCTCATTTTCATTTTTATTATTACTATTCTATCGGGCTAGATTCTTTTAAATATCAACGAAGAAAAGGCTTGTTGCCTTTTTCTCACTTTATTTTTATTTTTTATTTTTTATTTTTTGTGCTGGTACGAGTCTTGTGTGCTCTTGGTACAATGCACTGTTTGGTATCTTCAAACTTGACTTTAACTACTCTGTATGAGTCAAGCTCATGCCATGGTGTTGATCTCATTTATTCCATGGAATTTTCATGAAAATTTATTGCTTGCCGTGAGAAAGCCCGTGACAGTGTGAATGAGAATCAATCCGGGTCTCGTTACGAGTTTTGAGTATCATAGTGGTAATAGGACAATTCAAGCCTTTACATCGTAAAGTCAAGACCACATTGAGAAATCTCATGTATAGTTTTCGTACGTAGAATTAATTATGTAAATAAAACAATAAGCTAGCGATCCACAAATCCAGACAACCGCCATAAACAAGATATTCCTTGCTCTTCTGTCCAGATGCCATTTTATTTTGTACTCCGGAATCCTCCCACCAATGACGTTGAAGAAACAAGTACAATGCAGTCCTCTCTTATAGGAGAAGCGACTGAAACTCCTCAATCCTCCCACTGATAAAACTTGAACGGTCCTTCAAGCAAAACGAAACACAAAACAGAAGGCTCAACATGTTACGAGGGCGTCATGCTGCCACAAACAGAGAGAGAGCAAAATACAATGAGAATGACGAAAAGAAAAGAAACCCCGCAAAACGAATAGTGTTTACTCGGGCGCAGGGAACTGGAAGCCAGGCGGGAAGACAGGCATGCCGTTGGCTCCCATGGTCAGGCCAAAGGGAAAGCCAGCTGGTGGTGCCGCGCCGTTGCCATTGTTGATTTTGCTGTCGCCCGGGCCGCCGCCGCCGCCATAGTTCAGCTCGTCACCAGCACCGCTGCCGTTGCCACGACGGTCGTAACTACCGCGATCGTTTCTATCGCCGCGGTAGTCACCACGCCGGCCACCCCGCGGGTTGATGGGCACGGAGTTAGCGTTGGCCATTTCCTCCTCACGACGGGTGGAGCGCGGGCCGTTGACGCCGCCGCGGTCGGTCTGCATGCGGCGGCTGATGGCTTTGGACGATACGCCGGCACCAATCTCAATGTCGGGCTCTTCGACGACGAGGCCAGTAGCGATCGGGCGGCCGCCACTGCCACCCCAGGGGGCGGTCAGGAGCCACTTGCGGTCGGCCTCGGTGAGCTTCGTGATCGGGATGATGCTGACACCCTTGGAGTAATCGCTGCAGTCGCGAGGGCCGAAACCGACGCCCCAGCGCGTGCGCAGGCCGAGGTCATCGGCGCCGCGGGAATGCTCCATGCCGTCTTTTGCGGCCTCGGCGTCAGCGCGCGTGTACATCTTGACAAAAGCGTGGCGCTTCTCCTTGTTGACAATGCAGGTCTGGACGTCACCAAAGCGGGTGAAAATAGCACGCAGCTCCGACTCCGGGATATTGACGCCACCAACAAAGAGCGTCCGGCTCAGCACACGGATCGTATTCTCGGGCAGGGACGGGTCGTGCTCGACAAACTTGGAGCCGGGCGAAGGGGGCTCGGGGTTGCGCGGGCTGCGCCGACCACCACCAGGAGGCGAGCGCTGACGGTAGTCACGGCCGCCGCCGTGCCCATGGTGGTCGCGTCCACGCGGCGAACTACGCCCATCCCAGTGTCTGCCAGGCGAGCGAGACCGAGACCGACCACGGCCAGGAGAGCGCCCGCCATAGTTGTTTGGGGGCCACTGCGGCGCAGCCTGTGCAGCACCGCCCGCGCCTGCAGCGGCAGCGGCGGCCGCAATAGCTGATGGGACGAGCGAGGGAGGGCCACCGGTGGCGGGTGCGCCGTTACCAACCTGGGCCAAGATGCCCGAGATCTGGTCCAGAGAAAGGCCCTGAGCCAGGAGAGCCTGGATAAACATCAGATTCTGCTGAACGTTGGGCGCAGCGCCAGGCTGCGGCTGCGGCTGTGGCGGCGGTGGTTGATGCGGCTGCTGCTGAGACGCGGCGCCAATGAGGCCGGCCAAACCGGCGAGGGCTGGCGGCAGTTGGGAGTTGGGGGCGGTTGCACCGGGGAGAGCGCCGGAAGCACCATACGGGCCCGGAAACGGGGTCTGCTGTTGCTGCTGCTGTGCCGGGGGCATCTGGAAAGGAGGGGGCTGCTGGCCATACTGTTGTGGTGGCTGAGCCGGCGGCTGTTGCTGCTGCTGGCCAAAGGGAGCTGCCAGTGTCGGCGGCGTGGCCGTCGCGGGCAGCGGTGCCGCGGCAGATGAGCTCTGCTTGGCCAAGTTGGCGAGAGTCTCCATAATGTTCGGTGGAAGGGCCGGAGGACCAGCAGGCGCTGCAGGTTTGGCGGCGCCTTGGGTCAGGACATTGGGAGGCGGGCTACCCGGCGGCGTCGTTGAGACATCTATAAAAGCAAACGGATGCGTTAGGTCGTCGCTCGTACGAGGTAAGGACGTGGTGAGCTGCAAACGGGAGGCGACCTACTGGATGCTGAAGCATTGAGCTTCTCCTTGAAAGATTCAATCAGCTGGGGAGAGAACGTCTGGCCCTTTTCCCAGATATCGACGAGCTTCTTGATTTTGTCCTACACGCAACGACGGGCGAATGTGAGTATGTGAACGAGGAAAAAGGACCAAAACAAAAGCGGCGAAACAAAATACGAAGCACAAAGGCAGACAGAAATGTGTGAGAAAATACGTCAAAATACGACGCACGAAATGCAATACGCGTGAGAGACGGCACTAGAGACACGAGACGGGATGCGAGTGCGAACAGGCAAGCTATCTCGCCATCTCGCCAGACGAATGGCGAGCAAAAAGAGGAATACGACAGCAAACGCAGCAAGTAGTACGTTTGTCGTCTCGGCAAGCTGCAGATGCAGTTTACATTTGCAACCATCTGTCCTCGACAGCAGGATGCAATCAATAGCCATCTGTGGGCAGCAGCAAACGGAGCAACGGGCCCTGTGGTCTCTGTGGTCGTTTGCCAGTTACTGGACGAAGCTACTCCTCGTCGCGTCTTTTCTCATGTCTCTCTGTTATCTCGTCCCCGTCCATTTGCTGTGTCATGGACGACGTTGTAAATATCAAAACTGTGACGTCTCAATGGGCTTACCTTCTGGTCAGCTGGGGCTGTCGACAGGATGTCGGTCATCAGCACCGGAATCAGCTCGGTTACTCTATTCACGCCTGCAGCATAGGTGCCGTCCGGGGCAGACCCGTTGACGGCCTGGCCCTGCTGCCGGGCCTGGTCCAACCACTTGCGGGTTACAGAATCTACGACATAGAGCACGCCGAGCTTGTGCGTGCCCGGCGTCTTCTTGAAGTGTGTGTATAGCTTTTGGATGAGGACGGATTCGGACTGGACAAGACGAACAAAAAAGTATGTGTCAGTAACTGGAGCGGTGACAAGGCAAAGACAAAGTCATAAAAAGCGTTCATAAGCATGACTGCATAAGACACAAGACGGCTGGAATAGAATTACCTGGACGTTGGCGACACACAGTGCCGTCAGGGATGTGATGCGTGACCCAGAGACGCCCGGCGGCTTGAGGCCCTGCATGGCCTGCAGGCCAGCCTCGAGCTCGGCCACTGGTGATGCCATGGCTCGGTGACGTGGGTGTGGGTTCTGTAAAGGTAGGTGTAGCTGTGGGCGTGGGGGGTGGCTGTCGTCGTTGGCAGACAGCGTCAAACGCCCGGCCGTAGTCTGCAGGTCTGCCTAATGCAGATACGTGCAGCAAACGGCTGGCGGTGAGAATATACGCGAGGTCGATCTGAGCCTCGGGAGCCTTTCTCAACTCGGTCGGTAGACGTCGAGGATACAGGTCTCAAGAATTTTGTCTTCGTAATAACGCTCGGGGGGATTCTTTGTCCCAATGATTTATGGCTTTTGAAGTCGCCGTGTCCAACGCCCCGTCTCTCTAATGCGCAAATAGTTCGCTGCGAGGTGCCAGTGCACAGATGCCACTCGTTTCTCCTGTTTCTCACGGATCCTGGCCAAGCCCGGTTACAGGCCCTCAGAATGCAGTTTACTGTAGCGGAGCTAGTAGCAAAACGCCAAGATGCACCTCTTGGCCTCTGGCCAATTTTTGTCTGTTCAGCGGTACAAAGCAACACAGCTAGAATTGTACGGGGGCCACAGAGATGCAGTGCCAAAGCTGCTTGCCCAAAATGTCAAAGCAGCCAACAAGTGGCAGAAGCTAGATTGTCGTTGGCGATGATCAGGCTTATGGAGCAAATTGTGCTGCCAGTTACGTCGTCAAGTTGCGCGGGCCACGAGAGCAAAACGGATGTTGCCTGGGGCCGTCGACGCTGGTACGTTATTTGAGTCGGGCTGATTTAGTTCTAGACGTTCTGGCCGATGTCGAGACCAACAACGATGACAGAGACCGATGGGTGTGATGATGGAATACTGAGGGTGAAAACGTGGGAGGCAAAAGGGAGAAGAAAAGGGGGAAAACTGGTGCTTCTCAAAATAGCAGGCCTACAGAGGGCGATGCGGATGGCCGACAACGTTCAAAATGACCACTGAGAGGATCTAAATACGCAAGACAAAGTAGAAATTATCGCTATTACAGTGTCGCAGACAGTTGCCGATGGTTGTCGATGGTTGTTGATGAAAAAGACGGAGAGGCGTGATGGCGATGGCAAAAAAGTGTTTGGGAAGAGGGAGAGTTTTCGGGCTGAGCAACAGCAAACAGAGAAGGTGGCGGGGGAAGAAAACCTTTCATGCCGGCAGACTGCCAGTTAAATCACGTGACTTTATTTCTCGATTAGTCATCTTTTAGGTTTGCCGTTGCCTTACGTCCGAATGCGACTAACTCGGCTTTCGCGAGGCTATTCGCATCGCAGCCGAACGCTGGCCTGCGAGTGGGTGTGTTGAATAACGCCTGCAATGCCAGCGAGGAACTGAAGAGACCCACTGCCAGCTACAGTACGGGTATCTTCACTACGACGAAGTGCTCGGTTTGCTTGTTGCCTTGCTCTTGCCTTATGGCATCCTCTTCTCGAAGGCGTGGCAGAGAAGCTATAAAGCAGCAGAAACTTTTGAAGAACAGCACACACGATTGCAAGTCGTCTGACGTCAATGCCTACCCGGTGACACTCACCATCGCTGGTGCCATTGTCGCGAGCCGAATGGCGCGGACACGGCCTATTGGCCCTCCAATAACGACCGCCAGCCAGCGCTTTCAGGGGCAATTTGCGTAGTAGTACTTGATTGCCATGTTGCGTTTTCCCGGAACCGTGAAGTGTAAAGACTTGTCTCGCATGCGAAAGGACATACGGGTGGAGTGGGTGTGTGGGTAGTAGTTGAATAACCATCTTGACAATCACAGCAAACTCGGCTCCGTAGATGCTCCGCAACTCGCTCCCTGGTCCGAAGCTGGCGCCTTCCTCCCGCGCCACCTGACCACGGACAGTCCAGAGAGGGCAGTCGTGGAAAGCCCATCGTGATACAAGACACATGGATTCGTGGCCGGGGATTCGGGGAAGCTGCGACTAACACGGAAAACACTGAAGAAATCGGAAAGATGGATAGGGCTCGCGCTTTGTCTGGCAGCGCGATTCGCTACTTCGCTCCTGCCATCCGTTGTGTTGACAGTCGCTCATAGCGGCTGCTCGTCCAAAGTAGTGTCCGTCGATGGCTTTTCAGTGGCTACAGGCGCCGTCATTCTCTTTTCCAGTCCCTATGCTAACTTTTACGCCCCTCTCTTTTGCTCCTTAGCGTGTCCCCTGAAGTCCGGAAAGGCCAGGCCCCATTTTTATTTTATTTTACCACTCACCTCTGCGACAGAGCTACAACACTTGCGGCCTTTTTGTGTGTTGCAGTGTCGTTCATTATGAGCGACAGGTGGGGGGGGGGTGTTTTCGTGTTGAATTTTTTTTTTCTCTTCTGATTCTTGACCCAACGACGCTCTGGGCCAGCCGTCCCTTCCTTGCCTTGTTCCTGCTGTCTATACTACTCAGGCCCGGGCCTGGCAGGAACAACACAACAGTTCACGCCCCTCCACCTTCCGAGTATCCCCTTTTCCCTAGCGTTTCCAGCACTTTCCCGTGCTGGACAAAAAAAAAGTGGCCTAAAAACCTGCCGCTTCCCTTTTATCCCTCGACCTCTTGCTTTGAAGCTTGCTCTCTTTTCCCTCCCTCCCTCCTCTCACGAACCAACACCTCCTCTTTTACCCTCACAACAAACAAACACACAACCGTCACAATGGCTTCCGCTATGCGCCTGAGCTCAAGTGCTTTCCGCACTTCCCTCCGGGCGTCTTCCGCTTTCGGCGCCCGCTCCACGGCCTTCAACGCCGCTCGCTGCTACTCCGCCAAGGCCCAGGTACGTTGGCAATGGTCGGCGGTTCCGACGGGCGCATTGGTGCCCATGGCCGGTCGTCGGTGACAATTGGGTGCCGACGGCTGCGAGAAAACGAAAAACGGCTGACCGAGATTCCAAAATACAGACCCTGAAGGAGCGCTTTGCCGAGCTGCTACCCGGCAAGATCGAGGAGATCAAGGCCCTCCGCAAGTACGTGTCTCCTTTGTCGCTCGCATCGCGCCGGATGCTTGTAAAGCCCGCGAAATTTATACGCAAACACACACACACACACACTTACACCTACTGACAATGGCTGTCTAGGGAGAGCGGCTCCAAGGTCATCGACCAGGTCACCCTCGACCAGGTCTATGGCGGTGCCCGCGGCATCAAGGCCCTCGTCTGGGAGGGCTCCGTCCTGGACGCCCAGGAGGGTATCCGCTTCCGCGGCAAGACCATCCCCGAGTGCCGTGAGGTCCTCCCCAAGGCCCCCGGTGGCACCGAGCCCCTGCCTGAGGGTCTCTTCTGGCTGCTGCTGACCGGCGAGGTCCCGACCGAGCAGCAGGTGCGCGACCTGTCGGCCGAGTGGGCTGCCCGCTCGGATGTGCCCAAGTTCGTCGAGGAGCTGATCGACCGCTGCCCCACGGACCTGCACCCCATGGCCCAGCTGTCGCTGGCCGTCACCGCCCTCGAGCAGACGTCGTCGTTCGCCAAGGCCTACGCCAAGGGCATCAACAAGAAGGAGTACTGGGGCTACACCTACGAGGACTCGATGGACCTGATTGCCAAGCTGCCCACCATTGCCGCCCGCATCTACCAGAACGTCTTCAAGGGCGCCAAGGTTGCCGCTGTTGAGAAGGACAAGGACTACGGCTACAACTTTGCCAACCAGCTCGGCTTCGGCGGCAACGCCGACTTTGTCGAGATGCTGCGCCTGTACCTGACCATCCACTCCGACCACGAGGGCGGCAACGTCTCGGCCCACACCACCCACCTGGTCGGCAGCGCCCTGAGCTCGCCCTTTTTGTCCCTGGCCGCCGGCCTCAACGGCCTGGCCGGTCCCCTGCACGGCCTGGCCAACCAGGAGGTGCTGAACTGGCTGCAGGAGATGCAGAAGTCGATTGGCGGCGACATCAGCGACGCCAAGATCACCGAGTACCTGTGGTCGACGCTCAACAGCGGCCGCGTCGTGCCTGGCTACGGCCACGCCGTCCTGCGCAAGACGGACCCCCGCTACACCGCCCAGCGCGAGTTCGCCCTGGCCAAGATGCCCGAGGACCCCTTGTTCAAGCTGGTCAGCCAGGTCTACAAGATCGCCCCCGGCGTCCTGACCGAGCACGGCAAGACCAAGAACCCCTACCCCAACGTCGACGCCCACTCGGGTGTTCTGCTGCAGTACTACGGCCTGACCGAGTCGAGCTACTACACCGTCCTGTTCGGTGTGTCTCGCGCCCTGGGCGTGCTGCCCCAGCTGATCATCGACCGCGCCGTCGGTGCCCCCATTGAGCGCCCCAAGTCCTTCTCCACCGAGAAGTACATTGAGCTCGTCAAGAAGCTGTAGAGCACTGTCTCTCTTTGTGTTTTTTTTGGCTTATATTTCACAAAAAAATAGCGAGTTTAAATTGTCGGTGTGATCATACGGGGGAAAGAATCCACGTTTGATGCAGGGGTGTTTTTGTGTGTATTTGGTGGCACACGCGGGCGTGCGGGCGCGTGTGCGCCCAGGGTTCTGTCTTCGCATGTATCTCCCCCCTTGTATGTGCCCGAAGGGAGGTCCGTCTGTTGTTGGCCGGCGCATGTCCTTTGTGGCATGTTCTGGTGATACCTGGGCGGAAAAGCTTAAATTGTAATTTTTTACCCTCTCCTTTTCTAGACTAGAATAGACACTTGTGATGAATGGACGACGGAAACGGGAGGGGACGGTATGGAGTACATACCCTACGGGACCTGTTCACGGATGTCGCGCTCACATTTTCTTACCTTTTGTGTTTCCCCTCCGATGGACATTGATTTCTCTGGCCCAGAATTTACCAATCTCAACTTTCTTCACAACCATTCTATTACTCAGAACCAATGACGATGCAGCGTCAAGAAGAACCCAGTGCCGTAGGTTTCAGAGTGCCTGTGCAAATTAAAATCATTTGCGAATCTACACACAAATATGAAGTAGTCCGTTCAAAGGGGTCACGTAACTGATCGTCGCTCCGGAGTCGTAAGACGCAAAGAACGGTAGGCCACGGAGAGGGCTGCAGCTTTTGTGCTTTGCGCCTTCGGAATGCAAGACGAAAACACACAAACCCAAAAAAACGAGTTTACCCCAAATATACATCCGTAAATGACAATGTACTCCACGGCCAATTCGACAAGCAGCTTTGCCAGCCGTTTTATTTTTGGGTGCGGAGAAGGTCTTGGTCTGCCGTCCACAAGTCCAAGCAAGACAGAATGGTGAAAAGTCCGTACGGCGACGCCATGAAGCTCCAAAAGCAAAAGCCCTAGCTTTTGGGTACCTCAACAAAACCTTGAGCAGTTGATGGCTGGATCAAATGCACACCAGGGCCAATGGAGGTGACAAACTCGGCCCATCCACAACTACAACTTAGTTAAGACACAAGAAGCACGTCTGTCCTTGCGAATGTCGCACCTTTGTCATGGACGCCTTGGCAGTGTGCCTACTGCAACGCCACCGTCCTGATTTGAGTGCACAAAATTCCCAGGTCTGTTCTGTTTTCGGGGTTGGAAACATGAGTTACGAGGCTGTCGTTGCTGTTGAGGACAACGTGCCAGTCGCATCCCTAACTTTTTATTGGGGAACAGGACGAAGTACGTTCGAAAGTGACGTTTGTTGGGTAAAAAAGGCGGGGCAGGTGCCAAAGACGGGACACTAAAAGGGAAGCCACGGAAGGTACGTATACGTAGAACTTTCCCGGTTTCCCACTGTAAAGCTAAGTTTGTCCAGCAACCCAACAAACGAAGCAACGCTTTTCCACGCTTTTTTGGCCACCCTCGGTGTCTTTACCCCAATGGGCCAGCCAAGCAACTGAACTGGTGCCGTCGATTTGGGTTGTGCCAACCGCCCAGCATCTTTCACACCGTAAACTTACAATTTGTGACACAATGCTCGTCCCATTCGTGGCAAGTGCGTTCCTTCTCCCTGCGATATTCGTAAAAGAGACGGTTTGCCATCAAAAGAGGAAAGACCTTAACACAGACAAGAGAAGGAGCAATGCAAAGAATAGAGCGAACAATTTACGCAGCCAGCTTGTTGCCTCCTTTGGATCGCGCCTTCCCGTGTTAACTTGTAGGACTTTTGCACTCGGTCTCGGCCAGACAGAAAGAACGAAAGTAAAGGGGATGCCTCCTTCCCCCTTTTTTTCGACCCCTTCTATCCAGTGTCTCACCGTCTTTTATTCAGTCGTCAGACATTCCAATCTTCCCCATAAGCCTCACAACATTCTCGGTTTCCTTCTGTTCTTACTTCACATCGCGCCTGTCCGTAACCTGCAACCTGCACACTTGCAATTCCCCCATCTGCTTCTTCCGAAACGGACATACATTACCCTTTCGAACAGCATCGCACGAGCTACCTAGCATCGCCTGGGCTCCTCCAAGTTTGTAAGTGTCGCTCTCTCTTTGGGCCGTCTTGTCAGCCACTCTCTGGGCAGTTTTCCTCTCATTCCCTTCCCTTTCCTTCGTTGGCAAAAGCACGTCGGCAGCATGCCAAAGGCTGCCAAACGGAATCCCATAGCGATGCCCTACCCGCAACGGCCGAGCTCGTCTGCTGGCTGCTCTCTTCTCCAACAAGGCGAGGGGCCGTTGGACATTGCAGAGATCTCTCCGTCGCAACAGCCCTCTCCGCTCGATCACCTCCGCATCTCTATTCTATTGTCGGTCTTCAGAGTGCAGCCCTTCACCAGGACCATTCGAGGCTTGTTTGGAGCGCCACTTAGGCACTGGGCTCTGCTTATCCTTACGGATTTCGTGTTTGATGGCTCAGAAAGCTTACTTCTTGTGCTCCCCGTTACTTCTGATTGGGCCTCCGCCACGGAACTAAAATTCGTCGCCCTGTCTTTGCCCCTTGGAAGCCGCGGATTGTTCCTAGTCATCAGAAGAGATGACACCGCAGGGTCCCAGCGACGTTCGGTGACACGTGCTAATGATATCGCCTGCGGACCTTCTGTCGCCACGACCTAACATCTCACTGGCTTATCCCACCACCACCTGTTCTCCTGTTTACTGAGTATTACTGTCCACCCCACACCGCTAACATGAACTCTGCCCCAGCACTCAGCAGCTCCGTTTCTTCCTCGGCTTATCATCAACTGCCCAGAGACGGCCCCTCGTCCCCCACGAAATTCCGAACGATAACGATCTGACCCTGATTCGCAAGGCCTTTTTTCACCACCAATCACCCAGGGTCGCCCAAAAAGCCCTCAAGCTCCAACAACCGCGTCCACTCTCCAGCGCTTTCCTTCCCTAGCCATATATCATATATCCTCGGTCGTAGGATAGTCCGACCCGCTACCAGCATCAGAAGCAGCGTCTCCGCTACCCCAAACTTTACTCCCCCCCCCCCCCAAATTAGCAAAGAAGCGCCCTCTTGCCTTGGTCAGGCCCGTCTTGTTTTGAACATCACGATTGTTCGAAACAACTTCCTCGACGTTTTTCAAACTTTGCGCTTTCTCCCCTCCCTTCAAACATTCACCATGTCGTCCGCATCCATTGTTGCCGCTCCCGCGGCCCCGCAGAAGCTTGAGAAGAAGCCTATCAAGTTCTCTAACTTGCTTCTCGGCGCCGGCCTCAACCTGTTCGAGGTCACCACCCTGGGCCAGCCGCTCGAGGTGACCAAGACCACCATGGCCGCCCACCGTGGTGACCGCTTCGCCTCTGCTATCGGCCGCATCTGGAGCCGTGGTGGTATTCTTGGCTGTACGTATTCTTTTTGTTCTTCTTTTGTGTTTTGATCGCAATTTGCTTCGTTTTCTGTGCTCTCGCGCCCTGTGTCACATGCCAATTGTCAGCGCTGACACTCATTTTTTCTTCCCGCCTTTCACAGTCTACCAAGGTCTGATCCCCTGGGCATGGATTGAGGCTTCCACCAAGGGCGCCGTCCTTCTCTTCGTCGCCTCCGAGGCCGAGTACTACGCCCGCGCCGCTGGCGGCTCCGAGTTCGTCGGTGGTATTGCCGGTGGCGTCGCTGGTGGTGTCGCGCAGGCCTATGCTACCATGGGCTTCTGCACGTGCATGAAGACGGTTGAGATCACCAAGAGCAAGGCTGCCGCCGCCGGTCAGGCTACCCAGGGCACCTGGGCCACGTTTATGGACATCTACCGCCGCGAGGGTATTCGCGGTATCAACCGTGGTGTCAACGCCGTCGCCATTCGCCAGATGACCAACTGGGGTTCGCGCTTTGGCCTGTCGCGTCTGGCTGAGCAGGGCATCCGCAAAGTCTCCGGCAAGAACGAAACCGAGAAGCTGGCCGCCTGGGAGAAGATCCTGGCCAGCTCTCTGGGTGGCGGTCTGTCTGCTTGGAACCAGCCCATCGAGGTCATCCGTGTCGAGATGCAGTCCAAGAAGGACGACCCCAACCGCCCCAAGAAGATGACCGTCGGCAACACCTTCAAGTACATTTACGACACCAACGGCATCCGCGGCCTGTATCGTGGCCTGACCCCGCGCATTGGTCTCGGCATCTGGCAGACCATCTGCATGGTGGCCATGGGTGACATGGCGAAGACCTACGTCGAGAAGCTGACCGGTGAGAAGGTCACTGCGAAGCACTAAGCAACCCAGGGCCGCACGCCACACGCCGCACGCACCGAGTCTCTTCCACGCGCACAATCTCATCCTGACTTGCCGCACTACAAATCTCTTGTTTTTGACGCCAATCTGACTTTGCTCCTTTTACGTTCCTTAGTCGTCGCCATCCAACAACATCCACCTACGTAAAAACGTAGGCGAGGCACGACCGTACCGAAGAGAAAACGAGAAGAAAAACACAGACAGATGAAGAGGACATGATACCCGAGGCAAATGAGTGGAGAGAAAGTCATCGGGGCGAGTGTCGCAAACCAACCTCCACAAACAAAAACCATATCAGCGTTTAATACCAGGCGCGCCAGCGACTTTTGAGCATTTGTGCCATTTTTGCTATTGTGTTTCTTGTTTTATATCGCCAGCTTGCAGAGGGAACTGAAAGACTGTAAATGTCCCAAGGGCCTAAGGAAAGGAGAGGAGAATTATGAAAAGGAAAGAAAATTTCATCACAGACTTTTACTTGTTTCTGACGTTCAAAAGCACCACCAGCTTCAAACCGGAAAACCAAACGGAAATGGGTGGCCAAAGGGTACGGCGGTGTGATATATAGAAAAAGTATTCTTGATAACTTTATAGACTTGTTTAATATTCTTGGTTTTACAAATCACTACACTTCTTGGAACCCGGTATCATTATACATTAATATTGTCTATCCATCAATCGGCCCTCTGCCCAGCCGTTGCCTCCAGTAATATATCTCGGATGAAGCCCGCAACCAAACCATCACATCATTCCGCTTCACCTGCAAGACACAATTGCTTTCAATCGTCAACTCAAGTCGAAAACCAATAAACACAATCCGAATACGCCGCGCAAAAACTATGCTCTACATGTAGTATATGGAAACCAAACAAAAGCAGAAAGACACAACGACCCAGATCGACGTTTTTTGTTTTCCATTCATGTCGTCCTCTTGTCTTCTTCATCCTCGCCGTAAAAAACGTCCTCTCTGCCGCGACGGATCGAGTACTTCTGGACCCGGGCATCCACACCGACAAAGAGACTCGTGCCTTCGTGCGGCAGGGAAGCAAAGCTTAGGGCCGCAATGTGCGGCCGTGTGTGCTTGTAACCACCCCGTGTGACTCGAGTATCAGGGTGGACGTCGCTGTCGCCCACAACTGTAAAGGGCGCTCGCGCTTCCTCCGTTTCCTCCATCGAAATACTCTGGCCCAAACTCAACCGTTGATTCACATTGTCCGGCGTGGGCCTGTAGACGCGGTCAATATCGCTTGGGTGGTGTTGCACGCGCCAGAGACCTGGCGCGTGCAGACGCTCGCCATTCCACAAGGAAAAGAGCCCCAGCCCGCCTTGGAGTCCCGAGGCCGTCGACTTGTGATCTTCCGCGGCAGCAACAATGCCCAGATTGGTGTCCACGTCGAAGCCAATGCCCATGAGTCGGCCGTGGTTGTAGTAGTCAGAGTAGCGGAACAATGGCTCGGCAGCTGGACTTCCGGCACGCTTTCTGTCAACAAGTGACGTCCTGCCACTGCTGCTTCTTGGCGTCTTTAAATACCGCAAGTCGTACATGACCATGGCGTCCCATAGGCCAGCAGCAACCACGTGGTATTCGCCAACGGAGCGGATGTGTGCGACAGCATTTGGGCTATTGCCGAGTGCATTGGCATTCGTGCCAAATGGGCGCCACGACGGCTCACGCAAGTCCACAATCCACGGCACTGGGTTGCGACCGCCAGCCACGGCAAGGCGCGGGTGGTTGTTGACAAAGTCCACGCAGGTGATTAGGCTTGGTTGGGATCGTTCTGGTCGCCTCTGGCTCGAAGTGACTGTCCCCAGATGTCTTTGCCGATGCATGAACAGCCCATTTGGTGGGAAGCAGCGTATGTCGTCACCATCTATCGGAATATGTACTCGATCATTGTGATTTGCAGGAGGAGGTATAAAATAGCGCACGTTAACGTCAGTAAGGCGTGTGACGGTTTCAATGTCGATGGCGCGCAAGCCATCTCCTGTCCCAACCAGGCACAGTGCATCGTGGCCTCGAGGCGACGGAGAACAGGCGTACACGGAATCGACAGTACGCTTGCCAAAGATCTTGAAAACAGGTTTGTTGGTATTCAGTGGCAGTGAACGTGTCGGCGTCATGATATCTAGTTACAAAGACAAAATAGCCCAGTTAGAATAAATGGTGGAGATAAATAAAGTCGGCGTGTACAAGGGTCCGCCTCAGCGCGTTGCCTGGACTCACTGGGAAGGCTGTCTGGGCCGAGTTGCCAGGTGACATCGTCGGAGAGCGAAGTTTCGTCTCTGATATCCGGCTTAAAAAACTGCAGAACAGGAGCCTCCGCTTCCCACTGGAGGTGTGGGGTACAAGAGGTGACAATCAAGTTTTGAGAGGCCTCGTGGAATCCAATAGTCGTTATACCTGTCGCCCGTATGCCTTCGGGGCATGTGCGTTCATGCGCGGCATATCTGCCGAACGGGGACCGCGTTGGCCAGGAACTCACAACGCTATCAGAAAAAAGAACATTTAGTAGCAACACCTAAAAGCAGCACCTTGGGTCTCGGTTCTGTTCAAGATATACAACACACCTTTCGTTCTCGTCGACCATGACATACTGTCCCTTGATCGTGCTATTGTTGCCAGTGGAATAGTCTGTGGTGATATTAGCAACGCAGCCACGGAAGCGCACCAGGGGGCCGTTTTTATTCTTATTTTTATTCTTTTTTCTTTTTGTAAACTGACCTGTATAGACAATGCCCAGGCCTGGAGGTTGCTCGTTGCCGTGCACGTACATCGCTCTGATTTTTGTCGCAGCCAGGACCGGAGGCTGACCTATGGCCGCAGAGAACGGCCGGGCCATTCTCCGCTCCGGGTTGGTTCCAAGAGTTGCCCACGCATGTCGCGACAACCGGTTAAAATTATCAACCTCAATCAACATGCCACTGGCCTCGTTTAGAACCGGTACGGCGCCCTTGAACTGCAACTCGCGAGCAAAGATGGACGTTGCAGTAGTCGCATGTGTTTGACCAAATGTGCGGCCGTCGCTGGCCGTAGCACTGCAAGGAAGCCCAGTCACGGCCGCCTCGTGAGCAAGAAGAGGGTCCCGGATAAAGAGACGCTTCTTCTCTTCCACATACACAGCATCGTCGACTTCGTCATCACCGGTGCTGTGTCGTGCAAGGAAATCGTATATTGCATCTGGCGGCTGCCGCGTGAGCGACCCGCGTGTCGACTCGCCACGCTTGGACTCTTCAAAACGTCGGCCCTTTTGCCGTTTGGGCCATTTCCCCCCGCGTCCATGCAAGCGTCCTTCGCTGCCTTCATGCCGGCGGCGACGTTGCTCGACGTACTTCTCCCGGACCTGCTGAAATTGCACCTGCTCCTGAGACCAAGCTGCGCCCTCTGGAGCTGTGCCGGTTGCTTCAATCTTAAAAAATTTGCCTCTGGCCTCATCTAAGCCGGTCAGTGTCAGCAATCTTTGATGTCAAGCGGCCATAAACACTTAAAATTCGGTATCGGCGAGACTCACCCCAATAGTGACCGGGAAATGCAAAGGGAGCCGGCATGGTGATCGACGACAGTGCAGGCGGCGCTTGGTCGTCTTGGCCGTCGAGAGCCACTTCAAGTCATATCGAACGGCCGGCAACAGAACTCTGCAGAGGATGTGGTTCTATATCTTGGACAACGTAAGAAATAATACGTCTCGAACAACACGAACCAAGACGGAGCCAAGATATGTTTTAACCTTCCATGTACATCGTCTAAAGGCAAGTGCCATTTTCAACAGAACGAGAAAGACTCAACCGCTGGGCCAACACTGGCATATTGCAAAATATAGCGGTCGGCTTTAGCAGTAGTCTATAGCATCACGTGATATTTCCAAAAGCACTAAAACACACGCCGAAACACGTATCCAGACAGCGCATTACAGTGTCTAATATACACAATGTCCAAGGTAAAAATACAGGTGAGTTAGTAATCAATCATAGAATCGAATCATACTTCAACACATCACGCAGTGAATGTCATCCAATTTTACGATTTTATTAATTAGTCCCGTCTAAAAGAGTCTCGTCAGGGGGTATGGGCCTCATCTCTTCCCTCTTCAGATCAGAAAATGTATAACACAAAGAAAAGAAAAAACGTTTGACGTGTTTAGAGACTGGCTCTCAGCGAAAAGAGGGAATAAGCAACCTGCGTAGGGGGCTCTGCCTTGCTCTCCGATCCTCTCTATTTATATTCTCCCACCGTAGGGGACGAGGAAGGGATGTGTGTAGTGAAGACCAGCCTCGCGCAAATGCCGTCCCCCCATCGAGGGGGTTAGTGTCAAGACACACAAAAGAAGCATGAAAGATCCTTATTACATAGGAAGCCTCCATAACCTCCACACAAAAATGAACGGGTGCAGAGGTGGCCAGGGTGTTGGTGGTTTAGACCAGCACGGAAGGCGTAGCAGTTTACTGCGACTTCTCGTGCTGGGTGGAGACACGCTGCAGAGACACGACTGGGAAAAGATGTTAGTCAAGGAACAGAAACGCAAGTGTGAAAGAAAAACGGAGAAAGACGACATACCAAAGTCCTCGAGCGACCGCTGCTTCTGGTTGCCCTTGGGGCTCTTGCCGTGCATCAGGTTGTCGAAACCAACGCTGTCCTGGAGCAGGTAGTAAACACCACCCATGATGCAGAAGACACCGAAAGAGAAGATCCAGATACGGACAACAGCGACAATAGAGGTCTGCTGGCCGTGCTGGAAGAAACCGAACAGGGTGAAGAAGGTGGCCAGCAGGTCGACGACCAGGATGGCGCCGGTCAGCTGCCACGAGGGGATCGACGACCAGAAGGGACCGTTGGCACGAGTGATGAAGATCAGCCAGTTCTCCGTCAGGGAGACCTCAAGGAAGACGACCTCATCCAGGTTACCAAAGTTCTGGACAATACCGCCGTTGGGGCCGTGCGCGTACATGGTCGTGACCGTGATCCAGGTACCGACAGCCAGGACGACACCAAGCAGGACGGACATACCCCAGAGCTTGGGAAGGTTCCACTTGACGGGGGTCTTGGAGAAGGGCGCGTTGTCGTAGGCAATAGCAAGGGTGGCAACATCAGCGAAGATGGCAATGAAGACGACCAGCTCAATGTTCAGCGAACGGTTGAGGATGGCAATCCACAGACCAAGGTAGATCTCCAGGTGGATGGACAGGGCGATACGGTAGACAACGTAGGCGTACATGCGGTGGAAAATCTGGCGGGAGGTCTTGAGAGCATCGATAATGGCACCAAGACCGGGGGCAAGGAAAACAATGTCGGCAGCGGAGCGGGCAGCGTCAGAGGCACCCTCGACAGCAATACCGGTATCCGCCTTCTTCAGCGAGGGCGCATCGTTGACACCGTCACCAGTCATGGCAACGAGGTAGCCACGCTGCTGCAGGATCTCGACGACATTGTACTTGTGCTGGGGGAACACCTCGGCGAAACCATCGGCAGCCTCGACGAAATCGTAAACCTCAGAGCCGGGCATGTCACCGCCGCCGCCCAGACCCAGGCGCTCAGCGTTGTAGACGTTGGTACCAAGACCCAGCTGGCGGGAAGTCTCGCGGGCAATGCCGACGGCATCACCAGTAAGCATCTTGATGGACAGACCCAGGGACTTGGCCTCGTTGATGGTGCGGGCGGTATCGTGACGCGGGGGGTCAGAGCAGGGCATAATGCCGAGGATCTCCCAGGCGCCCTCACCACGCTTGCGGGCAACACCGAGCGAACGGAAACCACGGGTAGCAAACTCAGCGACCTTGTTCTTGTAGGCCTGGTCGACCTCCTCGGGGATGGGGTGGTCCTCCTCGACGGTCTTGAGAACGAACAGAGGAGCACCCTTCACGCAGGTGATGCGCTCGCCCTGGGGGGACTCGACAATGGCGGTAACCTTCTTGCTGACGGGGTCGAAGGGGAAGAAGTTGATGACCTTGTACTTGGACAGAACGCTCTTGGCACGGGGGTAGTAGCGCAGGGACTTGAGGAAAGCCTTGTCAATGGCATCAATACCCTTCTTCTTGCGCGAGGCAGCCAGGCAGGCAGTGAGCATCAGGTCCTCAGGCTCGACACCGGCGACGGTGTAGGGCTCAGACAGGGAGAGCTTGTTCTTGGTCAGGGTACCGGTCTTGTCAGAGCACAGAATCTCGACACCAGCCAGGGACTCGATGGCGGACAGCTTCTGGACGATGGCCTTCTTGCGAGCAAGGTAGGCAGCACCGACAGCCATAGTGGTGGTGACGACAGCGGGCAGACCGACGGGGACACCAATGATGGTGATGGCCAGGGTGTACTCGAGAATCGTGACAATGGGGTTGGAGCGGTAGAACGACGACACCCAGACGATCAGGTTGGTGAAGATGACCAGAACCAGCAGAACGGTACCGATGCCGTTGAGCACCTCCGTGAAGTGACCGGTGCCGGACGAGGCGGCATTGACGAGGGCGGCAGCGCGACCGACAAAGGTGTTGTCACCAGTGGCAGTAACGACGACAAAGGCCTCACCACGCTTGACGGCGGACGAAGCGTAGCACTGGTCGCTCTTGTGCTTGTCGACAGCGAGAGACTCACCAGTGATGGCGGACTGATCAACCTGCAGGAAAGCATCTTCGGTAACGATGCGACCGTCGGCGGGAATGATGGTGCCCTCCTCAACCTGGAGAATATCACCGGGAACGACCTCGGGGGCCTCAATCTCCTTCAGGGTGCCGTCACGGAGGACAACAGCCTTCAGGGCCAGGGTCTTCTTGAGCTCGTCGACAATGGAACCGGCCTGGAACTCCTGAACGAAACCGACAGCAGCGTTGAGCAGCAGCAAGGCAATAATGACACCGAAATCGACCCAGTCCTCAAGACCGGCAGCCAGGACAGCGGCAGCCTAGGAGAAGCAAAAATTGTCAGCATTTCGCCCTTGGACGTTGATGAGATACCGGTGATGCCGGTGATGCCGGTGATGCCGGTGAGATGCCATGTGGATGGGGATGTGCGTTTGGATCGACAAAAATGTTTTGCCGCTGGAAACATCCCAAGCCGTCGAAACAAACACACTCCCACTCCTCCCTTGCGTCGGAAAGCAAGTGGATAAGCAAGCTTTCAGACACGGGACAGGGCAATCAGCGACATGGGGGAGCTCCAAGCAAAGGCGGGGGCAAAACAGGAATTGGCGGACTCCCACTGGCTGCAACGCCATGCAGGCGCATGCAGCTGCCCCAATCGGAGTAGCTAAAACCCGTTTTTTGTAGTGCGCGATTTTTGGAGATAGCCCAAAAAATGCGACCGCGCAGAAAATCGGCAACCAAAACAAACCAGAAGGCGAATAACAAAACATGCAAAAATGAAAAGGGACATTTGAAGGCACAAACGTAGCGTGTCGACACGGAAAAAAAGAATAAGAACAAAAAACGTACCTCCATGACGAACTGGATAGGACCAACAAAGTAGCCCAAGAACTTGAGAATCAGGTTCTCCTTCTCCTCCTTCATCTGGTTCAGACCGTACCTGAAAGGGGGCTTGTCAGTAACTCGGGTCTTGCAAAGACGTAGTGCGAAACCGAGATGTTGGTTCTGCGCAATCCCAGCGGCTGAAACTTACTTGCGACGGCGAGCAACAACCTCGTGGTCCGTCAGACCAATGCGGGTGTCGGTCTGGAGCATGTCCTCGGGGATGACGCGGCCACCGTGGACGTTGGACTCCTCCTCTTCGTCATCTTCGTCGGCGCCGTGGCCGTCGTGGGACTCGAGGTCCTCAATCAGGGCATCGATGTCCTCATCTTCCTCCTCCTCCTCGACCTTGGGCTTGACCGGGGGAGCGGCAGCGGCAGGGGCGGCGTCGCCGGCACCGGCCTTCTCGTCAAAGTTACCGCCGGGGATGTCGGTGTGCAGCGCGGGCGCCGCAGATGTTGACTCCGCCATTGTTGATGGTGGGTTGTGGGAGAGAAAAAAGGGTGTGGTGTTGAGCTGTCTATACGATGATAGAGATATTGTGAGAAAACTGGAGGCTTCGAAAATACGACGCGTCCGTCTTGCAGCTCAAGGACAAGCCACGGCTTAAAAAAAGGGGAAGGGGAAGGGGGGAGGGAATCCCAGAAGCGGGATGAAGCTTTTTTGCGCGAGAGATGGGAGAACGCAAACAGGGATGGGGGGATGTGTGGGAAGAAGAAAAGAAAAGGGAAGAAAGAAGAAGAGAAGAGAGGTGAAGGGAAAGAGACGAAGAAATGAAAGTCTGGGTAAAGGATATATAATAAGGCTAGAGAAAAAGAGAAAAAGAGAAAACGAGTGGAAACGACCGCGGCGCGCGTTATTTCTGTGCTCGCGCTCCGAGTCGTAGTGCTACTGTGTGGGGGGTGAGAGGAAAACCTAGCACTGCTAGCTCATCGACAGAGACGAAGAGACGAGAAGAGAGAAAAGGCGAAGGCGAAATGTCGGGATGGCGAAAGGTGAGCAGGCTGGCAGGGTAGGGAAGTAGGAACATGGGCCACGGGCCTTGGGGGGGACATGGATACAGGGAAGGGACGATGGACCGATGGACGGGGGTGTGTGAGGCACACAGTGCTGGAAACAGTGCGTGGTAATGGGCGTGAGTGTTTTTTGGGGGGGTGACAGCGCTGGCCCTTTTTCGGTCGCTATTCTTTTCGGGGCCATTCTATTTTTTTGGGGCTTTTTTTTTTTTTTTTTTGCGGCTGGCTCACTAGGGCCGGAAGAACGCGGGGGTAAAAGGCGTGCAGTGTAAGATACAGCAAGTGGAGCCCACTGGCGCTGGGACAAG
The DNA here is from genome assembly GCF_000820605.1 of Sporothrix brasiliensis 5110. Classification (NCBI taxonomy): domain Eukaryota; kingdom Fungi; phylum Ascomycota; class Sordariomycetes; order Ophiostomatales; family Ophiostomataceae; genus Sporothrix; species Sporothrix brasiliensis. The sequence continues at coordinate 2,041,854 of NW_024467137.1, read as the reverse complement.
AGGACCACTGCAAAGAGAGAAAAGAGCCAAAAATGGAGGTCTGTTTTGATGAGCTAATAAGCACCAGTGGGTACAGGCGAAATTGGGACGTTCCGATATGTGGGAAACAGCGCTGGAAGCGCCGGAGGATGGAGGAATGCGTGCTTTGTTGACGCTGTATTTGGGCGCCATGGGTGCTTTGCAACCAGCGATTATGTGGTTTGGGCCGTGTTTTGATCACTTGATGGTTTTGTCCTGTTGGTGGATGACTGTATGATATGGTTCCTGGTTGTGCGAGTACCTGCCCGTTCGAAAAGTGAGTCTCGACAGGCGCTGAGGCCACACGGAGGAGATGCTGGGGAACCGAGCGCAAGCGATCGTGCGAACTGGCTCACTTGCAGCCAAAGTGGTGGACGGACAGTAGTGGTGCTGGAGCTGGTGCTGTTCAACCGGCCCTCTCCGCTTGCTTCTCTGCCGTCGGTCGCCCTGCGTCCAGGAGCAACCTCCGAAAAAAACGCTGCATATCCACCTACCAGTAAAAGCTTATTATCGTATGAAACCGCGCGTATCGAACCGGGGAAACCGGGAGTCGGAAGGTATTAAAGAGGAAACCGAAGGAAACGCGAAAGCAGATATTAAGGGGGGATAACAGAACAAAAGAAAGTTGCGGGGGAGACTGTAGGGGGGGAAGAGGGAAATGTCGCACCTCACGAACACCGAATTAGTCGAAGTCGAGTCGATATCGTTCGCCGTTGTTGAAAGAAAGAGCAAAGAAGAACGAGAGGAAGGAGGCTGGTTTTAAAAGGAAGAGGGGACAGCGACGAGAGAAAATGAAAAGAAAAGCAACTGGGCGACTCTGGACGACTCTGGACAGCGACTCTCTCTGGCATTGGCATTTGTTTTGACAGTCCTTGTTGAGCCATCTGGCATTCTACAAATCAGTCTACGAGCATACTAACAATAGTCTGCCCTCCCCTGGGGCATAATAATACACACAACAGGCCACAACAAGTAGCCAAATGTGGGAGATCTACGCCCAGCAAATGCGTGCTGTGACTGCGGCAAAAGGCGCGATTGGTTTTGGGCTGGGCCAGGCCATGTGCACCGACCTGGCTCACTCATCACAATAGGACGGGCGATCGTCGCGAATGTCACGGACACGGGAGAGAGCAAGCTATTCGTGGGAAGCGCCTCAGTTCTCAGTGTTGGGCGGGCTCACTCGGCTGCGTCGCAACGCCTCTCATACGATGTATCCTTTTTCTTTGTCCCAGAATACGGGAAGGGCCTAAACGGCACTCTTTTAGCACCAAGGGCGGAACACGGAACACGGCACTGTACTTTCATTGCCGCAGAGGTATGCTCTGTGTTCAACTGTACCGATCCCAACTGTGACAACACGCACGAGAACTAACTCGATTAGGCTTGACATGTGTTGGTTCCCACTGGTTTGTGTGTCAGTGCCGCTTGAGATACGGCGTGCGGAGTATACCTCTCTTTTGCCATCTGTTTTAGACGGAAAAGGCAACACAAATACACACCGCGGTGACTTGGCCAGACTTACGGGGAGGGCTTCTGAGAGCAACGATTTTGTGCATTCGCCGGAACAAGAAGGGTGTACGGCGCTGAAATGTCTGAAAGGAACGGGCATATGGCCCGGTGACGGAGCAGGAACGGGAAGAGATCAGAGGCCAGGAAGAGCGGCGGGCAAGCGCAACTGCAATCGAAATACATTGTGAAAGCGGCGCCTCGTATGAGCATCGCTCGCACACATGCGCCTGTATAATCAAGACCGGTGCAACTTTCAGTACGACCTCCGCCGCCCGGGCAGGAGTGGCCGGCATTGGTGGAGTTGCATGCAAACAAAGCACGTTTGGCTGTCTCCGCGCGCCGCGGCGCAGAATTGTCAGCAGACGCGTCCATTTCATTGGATCTCGTATCTGGTCCGCAAGCCCATACCGCTCAGGCTTCACGCTGTGTGTCGCATACTTTTCTTACAGGACGTTGGCTACATTCAGGGCCTGTAGTTGTTGTCGCACAGGTATCACAACGTGCACACTCACAGTGTTGGTCTTTCCGAGCTTTATTTTGGTTTGTTTTGATTTTTCTTCTTTTGTATCGTGCCGTTTTTTCTCGCGAGTGCGCCAGGATTAACAAGAGTAAAAGGATGGGGCCTCGCGATTACAGTATGTGTGCGGTAGCCTCGAGATTCGCACTGTTGCGCTGTTCCTCCCAAGCTACGTCGTACCCGGCAGCCAAAACTGAGAACCATAACAAAAAAGGATGGCTCGCCGGCACGAGTTAGTTACATTAATCTCAACTAGTCTCCGTGTACCTGCCCCACCCACATTCTCCCCCAGACGACCTCATCTCGCATCAGTCAGGTACTTGGTAGCGCAGGTCCACCCTCGTACCGTTCCCATTTTGTGCTGGTCCTCTCGCTCGTTTCTCTCACAAGTTGCAGTCTCCCAGTTGCGGGATTTATGATTGGATTATTATGCCCTTATTATGTGTCGTGTTTCGATTTTTTTTAATGGGCCACTGCTGTTATCGGCTTCGGTCACTGTCCCCGTCGCTCCTGCCTCTGGACAGGCCGAGCGCCTGTGCTTCGATGTAGATGGAGAAGGAACGACACTTGCGTGAATTGGCACTGGAAATCAAAGCCAGCAGTCCCCGAACTGTACCGGACGAGAATGTGCAAGAGATGCATGCATGTTGCTCGATGGCGATGCAGGCGTGCAAGATTGTATCGCCGCCAGGGAATCGATAGGCGACGGAGAATACAGGCTGCCGTTGTCGTCTGCGGTACCGCCCCCCGACCGCCTAAGAAGTCCAAGCCTGTCCAAGCCCGATTCACCAGCACTCGCGCGCCTGGGCGGCGCTTTCCTGATCCGGCCAGACATCGCTGTAATTTTACGTCCACGCAATTCCAATTGCGTCAGTGAAAGATCGCAGTGGTTGCCGCCCAATTGCGTAGTGGACAGTACGAGGGCAAGTGCTGCCAGAGTCGTCTCGTCCAGCAATTCCAGTGTCTTTACGGGGCGCAACAATTGACAAGCACAGCATTTCAGACAGCTAATTGGCGGGAACCATTAGACATTATTGGCAGAATCCGGAGAGTAGTCATTGGCTGTAAATCGGAACCTTCGGCGCTGCCGTGCTGCTGCACATTTCTAGTACATGGTTTGGCCGATTTCCGTGGCCATTTTTTCCTCTTTGTCGGCTCACTTTCACGCTCTCCGTCGTGGTACTTGCCCTGTTTCTTGCCAGTGCTACGATGGCCTCGTCTTCGTCTCTGGGCAATGCAGTGGTCGTGAGACTGCCTCGCCCAATTCGTAATCCCCACTCCATCTCTCGTGTCTCGTAGGCGATCGCGCCCGCAGGCGGTATGCGAAGTCGCAAGAGAGAGTGACAGATCGCAGCCATCGTGCATGCTCCATGTGGTCGTATTGCGAGAAAGTGGCCCGCGGACCATTGATAGAAAATTAGCAGGACCAACCTCCGTACGAGGCCCAAGGTCCCCAGGCCCCATGGGAAATCGGCATCGCGAGAAACAGGGAAACACCACCAGCCAAATCCTGCCAATCGAGCCCTGTGATTCGCTGTGTAGCTCTCTTTCCTTCTTTGTCGAACACATCCTGTTTATTTCCACCCTCCTCCACGTAAAGTCGGCCGGACGCGCAGGTGCTTTGCTTTCCAACCTCCCCGCCCCCTTTTCTCCACTTTTTGTCGCTTTGACTCTCTTCTCACACTGCCACTTTTTTGCTCTGATCTCTCCAGTCTTTGCTTTCATCCTCTGTTTAAGGTTCCCAGTCCTCATCGCCCGTATTGTAGCATGCACGGATAACGGACTTTGACTGGCCCACCATGGCTGCTACTCTCTACCAAGACTTCTTGGCCTGGCATCGTGTAGGAGCTAGTTCTTCTGTTCACTTTTATTCCTATTTGGTTGTTTTTGTTTTCATTCTCTCTTTGATGGTTTCGGTCTTGTTTGCGCTCGCCTCGCCCGTGTTCTTAAAAGAGGCGCTGTCTGGACCTTTGCTTTCTTTCTGCGACGTGCCACATCCTCCAAGACCTGCCAAGAACACATCTGTTCGCATCGTATTCCATCGTAAAGTGCGATGCACAATCTGCCAACTCTCAAAGTCTTGGCCAAAACGATCCGGGAGTGAGGCCGTGCGTTGCTGGGGGCAGCCCGCACTGTATCTTACTATTGTACTGAGTATATCTCTCGTTTCAAAGTCGATTTGTTGTGAGATAGGTAAAAGATATCTTTGCAGCCGTCTTTCCCATCCTGTTGCAGGGTTCAAGGTGGCCTGTCCCGCATTACTGGGGAGGAACAATACGTCGTACAGATTGGAGCCGTCTCCAGCTAGCGAGGCCAGTGAAAACTAGGTTGCAGTAGTGAATCGTTGAGGGCCGCTGGAACCCGTCGTCCCTGCAGCTTCCCGCTTGACAGCGCGAAAACCGAGAGCGGTTGTTGATGTTGCCAACCCACAGTGCCGCTTTTTATTCCTCTTGTGGCTCTGGCAGTCTGGTTCGTATGTGTTCTTGACCATGTATTCTCGCACGTCTGCAGATCGTCCTCGAAACTCCGCGGAACGCCACTCTTGCGGGAATGGGGTCTTCTGGGCCTCCAGTGATTGGCCGTTTGCTCACGTACAACACGTACAACCTTCGCCTTCAGAGCCCTTTGGCTCCTACACTGGCCTTGTCCATCGGCGGTCGATTCGTCACTGCCGGGCCGTTTCGCTGGCCGCCCAGCCTCCTTCCTGTCCGATTCCGGCATTCGAAGACGACCCTGGATGTACGACGCGCAACGTGACGTTTGGTAGTCATCATCATGAGGCATTATGGACTCGTAGTTGGCGGACAACGCGGAGACGCCAACATTCTTTTCACGATTGCCCGACCACGTCCCTCACCGCTTTATGGGCAAAACGACGACTGTCAAAACGTAGATTTACAAAAAAGGCTCGCCGGGCGTCGGTGAACGCTTTGGTTCTTATATTTTTACGTTTCCCCTCCCGCTCCTTCCCCAGACCCGTGTCATGTGGTCAATGTCTATTTTGGGGTTGGGCGGCGTTTGCGGGCTGTGGCGAGTACGGCGTTGTATGTGTCTCCATCAGACCGGGAGCAGTGATAAATAACTCGTCGACGACAATAGACCGGGCTGGATGTCGAGTGAGGTGTTCTCCGTGGAATTGATGTTTGTTTTCTTTTTCTTTTTCTTTTCCTGTGCTTTATTTTGTTTTAATGTATTAATTTCGATGTCATTTTGAAGAGAAAAATATTATCTGAAAAGCAACACAAAACCACGGCTTTAATATAAGACCACCCGGGGAAACCCGCAACTGTCTGTTCAAATATTGATCAATTTATGTTATTAATCTGTGGCTTACCCTGTATTTTACTTGAAATTAGATTATACAGCGAGCGAATGCACATTGTGGTCACTCGTGATCGAACGACGCAGTCCAACAGATCCACGAGAAAAGCAACACAGTCGATGACGGTGATTGGCCATGGCTTGCATTTGCTCACTTTCTCAAACAGGAAAAAGAAAGCACGAGGCCGGGCGCACGAGGCCGGGCAGCTCGCCGGGCAGGCCCAGGGCCAGCCGTGTCTAGAAGAGCATGGAGGGTTGGATGAATGGAGCAGGGACGAAGCGAGGCCCCAGATTTATCTCGGGACTGCTGCCGTTGGAGAAGATGGAAGCCAGGAGAAGCCCGCGGCGACCGTTCGTTGGTCAATGGCAGACGTTGTGTGAGCCTTTTTTTGTTATTTCCTTTTTTTAAGAGACAAGCGGAAGGCTGAAGACATTCGACCCCCCCCCACAGACCGTCAAGACAATCAACAATTCGCCCACCGACGTCTATTCTGTCAATACCGCACCCCAGTATTTTACGGAGAATACCCATATTTTCGTTCATTTTATCGAGCAAAGAATGATGTGCAGCAGCTCGTTTACCAGGGGTAACTAATCATGGTGGCTGGGAAAGGAGTGTGGCCGTAATAAACAGTACACTGTCCGGTTGCGGCAAGTGGACATCGACTTTCCTCCCCTGGTGGAGATACGTCATGGGCCTCAGCCGCTAATCGCCTCAATACGGTGAGGGAAAATGGTCGGACCCATTGAGTCGTACAGGGGGCGAGCCGCAAAAACAAAAAAAGCTTTTCCCTCACCAGACATCCCCACTAATATTTTCCTACGAAGTATGTCCTCATTTCTCCTCCGCCAGTTACTGACAGTGGGCCCCAGCCAATGTCAAAATGCAGCCATCCGACGTACCCGGGCCCAGTGCTTTGCTGGAAACCAGTCTGGCGCCTGCCACACTATGAATACGTCAAGCCGGAAGTTACTGTTGTGCTGCTGATCCGTCTTTTCCTTTTCCCAAACCGCGGTCAAGCTGGCATACTTCGTAGGAAAGGCGCATCTGCCCACGGCGACATGACAGAAAGGAGAGGTGGCCAAAGAATCACTGCGATGTGGACAAAAAGTGCACCGGCCGTGATTCGTTTTCATCTACACACCCAAGGTACACTGGGCTTACTGACTCGAACAACAAGGCAACGTGGAGTCGTATCAACCACGTGTAAGCGAGTTGAGGGACTTACGTGCCAGCAATGGCACAATCCCGTCTACACCATATCGGACAGGCACATTGGCGAACGCTGGCTCTCTCTGCCGTCAACATAAAGTACTGGTACTGCAAGGCAAGCGGCTTATACGGGGGTTGCATGGACGATGTGGTCCAGCACTGGCGCTGAACTGTCTCTGACAAACGGTTCTGTTCTTACTCCAGGGACGTAGCTGACAGCATTGTCTAGCAGACTTATATGTTCGCTACTCATCCGTCGGGGACGATGACAGGACTGGCAGAATGGGTGCCAGCATGTCTCCCTTCTAGTTGTATCTTGAGATAGTATTTCGTACATCAAGCTATTTGTACCCGGTAGTCGCTCGCCCTTACTTGTTAGTCTCCGACTTCCGTGGGCGATTTAATCGACAGGCCCTTTCCAGAAATGGCAATTCGAAGTGTGCAAAGCAAAGTCCTAGAAAGGAAAAAAGCGGTCAATGGCCGGATTGTTACAAGGGGAAAGAAGCACACAGGCGGCAAAATGGAACAAAATAGCGGGCTCGGTGTCGCCGCAAATGCATGTTGTGCCGCCGAGGACGGAAAGCGCGAGGCGAGTTTATCGCAGCCCATAATAATTGGAAACTTTCCTTTTTACAGCGCCTTTGCAACCTGTGCCGGAACCCGGAACCCCCCCAGAGGAGTCAGTGTCAACATTTAGGGTCTGCCCCAGGGTCTACAGCTAGGCTCGCTAGGCTCTTCTTACCGCCGGTCGATAAACGCTAGATTTCCACGCGTTCGCGGCCGAGGAAAGACGCGGCACTCACGGGCAAACTGCCCAGGGCTGCATATCGCCTCAGGTGGGCCGCTTGTGCCGTTTGTTGCGTCCCCCTTTATTTACCGGAGATGCTGTGGTATTGCGCCTTTTACCTTGCTGAACCTCTTTTGTGCAGGGCAGTTTGGTGATGCAAGCTGCTGTTTACCGGCCTCTCCCTTTTCTCCAGTGAAAAGTCAAGACAAATAAAAGGGAAACGAGATAGCAGTATAACTACAGCGCAGATTCAACCTGACTCGGCGTGCTGCATGGCATATGGGAGATTCCACATAAAATGCTCTGTCGAAAAAGAAGCTTCAAATGGCCGCGTATCCAGAAAAAGGAAGGGGCAGCCTCTCGACAAAATCTAATAACGAGACGCCACCGGCAGTTCGTCGAAACAGAAAACAGATCTTTACCTTTCGCCACCCCGAACGACGCTGACCGCCTTCCCGTGTTGTTCAAGATCAGGAGGTATGTTGCTTTGTCAAGTTGGTTCACAGTGTCCGTTTGTATCTTACCTATTCTGGGCTAAATTCTCCATAATACATTGGTACTTTATCGACCAAAAATTGTTCTAACGTGCTTCTTCGCTGGCTTCCATAAGTCTTGGCAGACATAAACCGAGAAAAAAGAACAAACAGAACGGACGGTCGGGAAAGCGGCGAGACGGCGAGACGCGAAGTGGTTCCCCCTTTATTTCCTTCTTCGTTTGTCGAGGCCCAAGACGCACCCGTCGACTCGGCCCATCACTGTTCACGTTCGGCCTTACTTACATCGAAAGGCAAAAAGAGGAAAAATTACGAACGAGGAGAAACGAATAATGTTCACGGGCTTGTCCTTGCCTCGCCATTCTTTCGACGGCAAATGTGAATTCTATACCGGCAGCAGTCCTTGGTCAACGAGCGAATCAAGGCTCTACCGCCCCTCCGGTTCCTACGGAGTACTCATACAAATCAACCTACATTTCGTAATCATCATTTCGTACTATTTGATTTGGTTCTTTTCCCTGGGGTCTGCAATGATCGCCAATCCGCTCACGAGGATTGGAATTACGCCAGAGACAATCTCGTTTACAAAACAGGCAGCGGACCCAGATATAATAATGCGGACATGACGAAAATATAATCAATACGAGTGACTTGAGTCAAGCCATCGTACTCATACGCCGGAGATGTCGATATGCAGCACAGAAAAAAGCAAAGCATCTCCATGGAAACATGCATTTGAACTTTGGACTCCCCAATATCACGAACTGGGATGAGTGCGTCAAACTGCCGTTGGACCAAGCGCGTTGTTAACGATGTCGTACAATAGCATGCACAAAGCTGCTTCCTTTTTTGGTATAATTGCCACAGTGCATCGTAAAATGGATCGGAAAATGCTCAACACATTTTGCAGCTGATTCGTAGTAGGGGTCTTTGGAAGGCTCTACTCCTGTTTTTCTGTGGCCCTGTGCACGATCGTTAGTGTCTAATGCAACCTGCACGGCAGTACATGTAAGATACTATGGCCCCATGTCGATATGTAGCGCATACAAACGAGTCTTTTAGGATTGGACAAGGCGTGGACAGTCAAAGAGGACTTGCAGAGAAGACGACGTGTGGTCGGAGATGGAAGACGCGGCAGACTCAAGTTGAGCAGCCAGGAATGCGCAGCAGGAGCTTTTTTTCTGTGCCTTCTCGTGTCTCAGTGCCCCCTCAACTAAATCGTATGAGTCCCTCCTTTTTCATTTTATGACCTATCCTTATTTTACCGAGTCTGCTATGGAGTCTTATATAGCAGGACATCTCGAAACGGGGACAAAGAAAAAGAGGATACAGGCCCCGTCAGCGAAGTTACAAACCCGTCGTCCAGAGTGTGTGAGTTTGCGAGGGTAGTCTTTCTACGGAGTAATACGTTTTCTATTTCGGAAATGCCTCGCGTGTCCAGTCAGCGTCGTTTTGTTGTCTCCCTTTTGCCCATGATGAGGTCTGAAATTTCAGGCGACAACCCTGTGGTGTCAATGCCGTCGGCATCTAGAGCGAAGAACAGGAAAAGACGACCTCGTTCATAGAAGATGGCCACAACAGAATCGCTTCGTCACGGAAGCGGCGCTATTTTGAGCCAGCAACGGAGCACGGAGAAAGCCCGCCACCTGTAGTTCCCGTCGGAACACGGCCCTTTCGCTAACGACACAGTTAGGAAATGCCCTGGGCAGGGGTCACCATGTGCCTCTCGACAACAAAGGACCCTGAACCGGGACCGCGACAGGCAGAGGACGAGTTCTGAAGATTTCTAAAGAAGTGCGCCGAAGTGTTCCACATAAAAAAACGAGGTATGGCCGAGTCCAGCGGCATCGAAAATGTACAAAGTGGTGGCTACACTGCAAAAGGCAAAATGATGCTGCTCAAAAAAGGGAAGAGAAACAAGAAAACGAGGCAGAGAAAAACGAAGCGAAAGAGAGCGAACACCGAAGTAGGCGTCGGCCAGTAAAACGGTGCAGTGAGTTAAAAGGCTCCTTGTGGGGCAGCGTCCCGGAGAAACAGAAGAGAAGAATGCCCAGACGCCCCGTTTTTTCTTTATAAAAAAAAGGGAAGAAAAGAAATTCCCAAAAGGCGCCATGTTTTGCGCGCCGGCGCCGACAAGAAGAAACGACCGAGAGAAAAGACTCGACTAAACGGCACTAGGCGAGCCGACACTTCCATGGAGATTGTCGCTCCTGCCTGTTCAGAGGATGCGCCTTCCTGCTAGGAGCGGCCAACTAAGCCCAGCCAAATAAATACAGCGAGAGAAAGAGAGGGATTAAGGAGTACGCCAGTAGTTATGGGTACTCCGTATCGCATCTGGCAGTTAGCCTGACGGGCCTGGGTAATGAAATACAGCGCAAGTGTGCCCCATAAAATCAGATAAGACCTGTAAAATGCATACAGTGCGAAAGACGTGCTTCGGCAATTTCCCTTTCAGCGCTCTCTTTCCGTCCGTTGCGCCTGCCGCACTTGCCTTCCCACGGACTTTCCGCCTTGAGAGTTCTTTCTTGTTTTGGTTTGAGCTGCGCGCACCAATAGGCGCCTCGGCGCAAATGGAAGTGGGGCGACGATAACAAAACAACACAACATACTTTGTACAAATAAAATGACGAAAAACCAAATCATTGTTTGGCGCTAGTAAGCAAAACGGGAAGACCGGCTGTTGTTAGCTTCTGTGGTGCAGTGCTTGGCTGTGCTTTGTATGTCGTACGGTCACGTCGACCCGACAAGACGGAGAAAGAGCGAGGGAAAGAGTAACGTGATGCTTGCGCGGATTTCCTTTTCGATGATGAAGGAACGGCCATGGGCCAAGCAGCAGGCGTGTGGGGAGGAAGGCGCTGCTCTGGCGGTCAGCAAGACCAGACCGGCACCAAAAAGAAGAAGGGAGGGTACAGAGGTGGGAAAAGACGGGACGGCAAGAGCAATGCTTTCACTTTGCCGCACATGAACGCTTCGTGCAGGACGGTCAGTAGGGGCACACGACCATTTTTTTGTCCAGACGATGTACGGAGTATAGACAAGAGGTCCTGAAAATTGGGCCTCTCTGGACGACTTGTTTCGAAATAAAAGTATGCTCCTGTGCCTGTTTCTTGAGCCGTTTTGGTGGGACCATGGTACTTTGTAGTTTTGCTGTCAACCACGTCCGTTCTTTCCGTCTCTTGTGCCTGCCTCGCTTCGCTTGCTCTCCACGTCGTAATTCTCAAGACCATTTTCGGCATGTACGGCGGATCGTAGAGAAGGCAGGAGCACACGGGGCAAGAGCAACCCAGCCTGAGCTATGTCGATAATCCACAATCGTCAGCCCAATTGTTCCGTTTCACTGTCAAACTCAGTCCATATCAAAACTTTGCGATTCAACTGCCTGATGCGCCCGGTCCAATTGAAAACTGCTTGGCAAGCCCCCGGCAATTGAGTGCAACAAAAGATGGCAAATGGGAGAACAACACAAGCCAAATAAAGAACGCTCAGACCAGCGGAGGAACGGGCGGTCGATCGCCAGCGCGCGGATCATTTCTCGTCAATTTCGATCAAACCGCGTTCCATAGCATCGTAGCTGACAGGGGACAGACCCTTGTCCAGCGCATCTTGTCACTGTGGCCCTCTGCGACTTGGCGACTTGGTGGTATTGACGCGTCTCGCGTCACCTGCTTGAACGTCTTTTCTACCTCGTTTCTTCTTGCTTCTCAGGACCGCGTAGGTCGTCATCAATAGGCGTCTCCAAACTGCGCTCCGCCTACTGTCCACAAGCAATCTCCTCGAGATCCGCAATACTTATGCACTGTCGGTGCTGCAAAGGGCCGGTTTGCAGTTGCTCTCTAGGTCCAAGTTTCCAAGCTACGAAAGAAAACGGGGTCCTCGAGCAGAAATGGCGATGGTATTGAAGAAAACAAGCACGAAATAATTTACCGAAATGTTTCGAAATTCAAAAGCGCGCCAAGCCATGCCACATCAGGAAAGAATGAAACCGGGTCTTGTCGCTCCACTTTGTCGTTTCCCTGCGCGAAGCTCCTCTGGACGGAACGAAGCTTTGAAGCTGGAGCCAAAGGGTACCTTTCAGAGGTGCAGAAGCTACTGCGGCGGGGGGCAGTAATAAAGAGACTGGCTGAAAAACAAATAAATCAGGACAGCCGCGAAGAGGTGGAGGTTAGAAGAGAAAAGGGAAGCAAGAAGCGCGTGCGACGTTGATGACTATGTGGCACTGCGTCTATTCCTGGAAGTGGCATTATCGAAACGTGATAAGGACAAGTCGAGCCATGAAACATCGTAACTACAGATAGCAAGAATATGTGTTTTGACCACGGATGGCTACGGATATCTGTGGATGGCTAGGATGAGCACTCATCATCTCAGACAGGTCCCATTCACATGACGTTCCCGTGGTATGATGTCTGAGAAATGCAGCGAGCCGCCTTGCCTCGTTTGGGCTTTCTCTGTCTGTGAGGAACGCGCATCGTCATATCGAACGATGGCGGTCTTCTCAGGAAGTGCCCTTGGCTTGGATGTTGTTTACCTTTGCGATCCAAAACCGCCCTAAACTCGGTAGGTTGCGTCTGCCAAGCCTCTGTTGTCCTTATTTAGCCATGGCGTCTTTTCAGCTTCGAGCAAACACAACACTGAACGTGTGCGAGACTGCAAAATGAAAGCAGGCAGGGGGTCAGTAACCATACCATGGGCGCACTCGGAGTGGGCTGCAACTGGGTTAGGAGTGCTAGGAAGAAAACCGTCTACAAGTATGTTGTACTATTGTAAAACTACCGTGTTATTGACTAATTTTTGTTTCATGAAACAGCCGTCCAATATCAGCTCGGCCCAAGTCCACGCATTTGAAACGGTGGCCTTGTTGGTTGTCTGTGTGCACAGGACGTTTTCTTCTTTCTTTTCCTTTCCCCAACGGGCAAATCAGAGAGAACTTCTTTCATCCGAACTGAATGGAGGGATCAAACACTGTGTGCGGATGATAAACAGAGCCGTGCACCCAGTTGAAACAAACAAGGGAGAAACGGTGCCAAGATAATATCTATCTACGAACCGGGGGCTCGAGGATCCTGATAAGCTGCCTAAGAGTGAGCGTACGTACAACTTTGCTGTCGATGTTCATATGGAAACGGTTCGAGGGTTTGAGCCTGAGTGTACGACGTGTTACTCTGTATTTCCATAGAGGACGTGCTCACGACAAGGGATGCGACACCTGGACCAACCTATTGGCACGTTGGCGTCCGTCCATGTCCTTCCCTGCGGGAATATCCCGTAACACTCTTGTTGTAAGACGGTATGTTCTACGTAGTGGTGCATTCACCCATACAGAGAGCACGGTGCCATCCGTGCTATATTTGTGAGATTTCAAGTGCGCACAGGGTATCGTAACGCTTTACAGAGCAAATTACAGGAGCGTACGCGTCGGTGGACGTGTGCAGCAGACAGCAGCTTCTAACCCAGGTGCCATTGATGTGACCAGGCACAACAAGAGGGAAGTAAATATTAAACAGATCGCCTGTCTCTCACTTCACAGAGGCAATGATGGACGTCGCCAAGAATACCCAGTAATAGGGGATATTGGATATTGGCTGCCATGTTTTGCGTGCGTATCCTTCTCGGCATAATATGCTAGAAATACCAGGGTATGTCAGAAAGCACAGCAGCCAATAGGGTGCCTGTCAGATTGTATAGTCCCAGCCTTGCTTTTTTTTTCTCCGGCTGTTGTACGTTGTGCGGAGAAATAAAATGATATTCACTGTGAAGTACCACTCCGGCCAAGGGAGGAGGAAAGGGGAGGGACCAGCCGTTTCCATCCGTACGAAGTACAGGTTGTGAATCTCGGCACGGTAGAAAAGAAAAGGGACATCACCTGTTGATTTTCCGGTTCACGGGTGTTGTTTCATATACACGTGTAATACCTCATACCGCAATGTTCATCCTGGAGCGCCGGGAATCTACAGTGACACAGCTAGTTATGGTTTTGATGGCATTTTGGTTATAAATCGACCTTTAATTTTTGTGATTATTTTATGTCATCTTCAAGAATATCCCGCCATAAATATTTGCTGCGAATATGTTTAAATATTGAACGCGACAAAATCACATAAAAACAAACAATAAACAAACAAATAATTATACATTATATATATGTGTGTATTTATCCACGAAGAAGAACGTCTAGACGCTCAAACACGGAGACTTGGCAGACGAATGACAGAGATACCAAGGCCGAAGGGGATGATCTCGTGAAATGATGACATCTACGACGTCGGAACATCAAGCCGTTCGTCTATGTTTTACAAAACGAGAACACAAATGACAGACTGTCCATAGATAAGAGGTGGAACAAAATAAAGAATATCAAGAAAGGGCAAGGGCATAAGGGAGACCGAGACAAGACGAAGCAGGAGCACGGCCATGAAAACAAAACGAGGCTGTGCCTGCGTCCCCGTTGTTTTCATTTTATTCAACAGGCCGGCGCCATTGGTGACCGGCACTCGCGAGGCAAGGCAAGGCTGGGTAGTGAGAAAAGAAAAATGATCGACGAGCCAAGACTGCATTTCCGCCCTCTGACGGTGGTACTATCTGTACTCGGGCGAGACCTCTCTGCCTCTACATTTGTTATCGTCTTGGCGTATGCAAGTCGACACAAGAAGCTAAATTGATCTTACTCTTGTCGTTTGTATCCCTTTCTTTGTTTTGTCACAACAATGGCTCGTCAGGGACAAGACAACCCAAGATGTAAATCATCAACGCCAAGACAGGGGGAGAAAGGGGAAGATGTGGGAAAGAGGGGGGAAAGAGGCTGGGGCACGGCGAACCGTTTTGTCATGTGCTGTAAATAGACACACGGAATAGACGATCTACACAACACGGGCAAAGAACTGCTGATAAAGAGAACCGACGGTCATTTGGCATGGGGGCACATGCGCTGGCCGTGGGGCCACAACGAGGGCACAATCCGTCGCGCCAAATACCTGGCAGGCCGGAGGACCGCCGTGTGAGTCGGACAGAGATCGACCCGACACGACCCAAGCGACGGCCTGATACGTTGTTCTTTTTCCTACACGTCAGACGCCCCGGTAGTCGTATTTGCTAGCCTGTCTGTAAAGCAAGACATGTTGTTGACCATTGTACGGATGCAGCCAGAGCGTTCCCAGGTGGCTTCCAGAAAGGATCACACATGTTTTGGGACGAAAACGTATTTCAGGTATATGACATTCCTTGGCACCTACCCCATGCAAGGACAAGGCCCTCCTCTCGTGTCGGGACGTGTCCGATCCGCCCAACAGCAAATGAGAGACGGCGAGACAGCCAAGGGGATGGATACCCTCGTCAGAGGAAACGTCACGCAGCCAAGAAGAACGACAGCATGAAACCGTACGGATGACTGTTGATAATTTGTCACGTCCTTTGCCAACAACCTTTCCTCCCCCCAAGATCCCATCGTATCGCGTCAGTCTCATCATACCTTTCACTGTTCGTCGTGGTCACACAGCCAAGGCTTGCACAACTTGCGGCGTGTCTTACATCCAGCACATCAGTACATCAGTACATCAGTACACCCCTACCTTCAACGGGCAAAGCCACCACTGCTGCCTTGATTCACAGGGCATGCCTGTAGTTGGCTGGTTACCAGAGTGACTACCATGGCCAAGAAATGGCTCGGGCTACAGGTTAGAAGAAAGACAGTGCGAGGAAAGGGTTGTCATTTGTCACCCCACAAAGGCAAGGTTGTCAGACGAAAACGGGAGGTGTTTTGGATGTTCACTTTTTGAATTTTTTATCGACGAAATGCAATGGCTATCGTAAGGCATATTATCATTTATGTGCAAGAAAACAAAACAGAGAGAAAGAACCGAAAGAATTGCAACGGAAATGGGTATAGATATAAACGGTAAAAGCATAGGCGTATTGTTACATAGAATGCGATATCGTGGCACGCATCACACGCATCAAACAGTGTCCGGCACCTCTTCGTAGTCAAAGCCGTAGTCGTAGTCGTCGTCATCAATGTGAAGCAGCGCGGCGCGGTCCGCCAGCTCAAGGGCTTCGCGGGTCTCGACGGGCAGGCTGTTGACGTCAAGGTCGCACGCTATATTTCTGGCGTGCAGCACCTGGACACGACGGATGGTATTTTGTCGCTGCAGGGCCTGCAATGGGTCTGGAGCACCGAGGACGGACACGCCGGAGGCAGAGGAACCGAATATGGTGGCAGGCGCCACGTCCGGATAGACACTGCGCAAGGCTCGCTGCCGGGAGGGGGACGTGTTGGCGCGTGGCTGGTTTTCCTGCTGGACGCGCTCGTACTCGGCCAGCAAGGGCAGCTCGGGCCGTTTGTCCTGGTGGTACTCGGTACAAAACAGATTGGTGTCGGCGTAGTTCGGGCCCTTGACGGCGCCAACGGTGGGGTCGGGCACGATGACAAGTTGCCCCGAGGACAGAAAAGCCCGGGATGTCGCAATGGCAACGTTTTCGTCTTCTTCATCGCCATTGGCAGCAGTGGCAGTGGCAGTGGTAGTGGCAGTGGAAGTGATAGCGGCGGCAGATGGTGGTGTCTGCTGTAGGGGGTTTTGCCCCGCGGTCGGCGGAGGCGATGATGGTGGCGGAGGAGTCGCATGGCGTATGACTTCAGGCGGGTGGTGCTTGAACGCGAGATGGGCAGGATGGCTGTGCTGGAGGTTACCATTGACACGGGCAGCTTGGGGCGTCTTCTTTGTCCCAGCAAAATCGTCTTCTTGTTCTTCTTCGTCACTCAAGAAACTGCCGTCCTCGTCGTCCTCCTCCACACCGTCTTCGACGGACAGGAGGGAGACGCGGCCACTGGCGTCGCCAATGGCAAGCTTGGACTTGTCGGGCGAGAAGGCGCCAAACGAGACGGGTGCCGGGCACTGCAAGAGGTTGCGCACAGCCGGCGAGAGTCGCGAGCCGCCATGTGTGCGAATGTTCCACACTTTGACTGCCCCGTCCGACGAGCCCGTGTACAGCCGGTCTGGGGTCTCGCCCCAGGCAACAAACTTGACGCCGGTGTCCTCGACGGAGATCTTTTCGCCCGCCTGCTCTTCGATGCACGCGTCGTGGCCTAGGTCGTAGATGGGGTAGTCGCCCTGCGACGTGTCCCAGACATAGGTGTGGCCGTTGGTGCAGCCGGCGGCGACGTACAGGAAACCAAAACTGTTGGGCCGTAGGGCCAGCTCGTTGATGTCATCGGCGTAGCAGTCGAGCGTCTGGACCTCGCTGTAGGCGCGCCCGCCATACTCACTGTTGACAGACAGCCGGAAAATGCGGATCTGGGTGCGGGCGTTTTGCTCGAGAGCCTGGTGCACGGTGGGCGCGGTGGCGGCGACGAAGCAGGCCTGGGTGGGGTGCCAGGCGACCTCAAAGACGTTTTGGGAGCTGGCGCCGAGGATGCGCCAGGGCTCGCCTGTTAGGCCGTCCCACAGACAGAGCTCGCCCGAATTCCGGCGATCTTCAGGAATGTCATCGTCCTCGGCGTTGATGTCGAGGCCGCGGGGGGAGTAGCCGACCAGCAGCAGGTGGCGTGTAGTTTCGGACAGACCCCAGCGGATCGCGGCAGGGAAGTAGGCCCACTTGTCGGTGAGGACGGGGCGGCCCTCGAGGTCAACGATGCGCGAGCACGAGAACATCTTATAGGAGATTTGGCGGTTGCCTTGCATGCGCTCCTGCACGCTAGGCAGGCGGTAGACGCGCACGGCTTGGACGGGGACGTCGGCGGCGGTGGCCACAAGACAGTGTATACCGCTGGAGGCAACGACGAAGTTGACCTTGCCCTCGTGCCGCCAGACGCCCTGGCGGGCCATGGAGGTACCGTCCTTGCTCACCTTCCACACGATTACGTTGTTGTCGAAGCCGGATGTGAAGGCCAAATCGTGGGTGGCATCGTAGTCGGACGAGACGACGGAGGTGTATAGCCACGGATCGTCGGCGCCGGACTGTTGTTGTTGCGTCGGGTTCGTCGGGTTTGTTAAAGTCGTAATGGCACGGGTTCGGACGATGCGGTGGTCCGGGTAGCCACGGAGGGTACCAGCGCTGACTGAGCCCAGAGCAAGGTTGCCCTGGCGGTTGTATTGGTGGTTTCGCTCGTCCATGTGGGTGGTGGTGCCGCAGATGAAGGCGTCTTTTGAGGTCCACGAGACAGTCGTGACGTCACCGGCGAGGTTAGTCCACTCGTTTCTCAGGCGTAAGCCGTCCTCGCGGACGGTGCGGACTGCGTTGGTAAAGTTGAGTAGCTGGCGCGAGCGGCCTTGGACGGGCCGCTGGCCGGCCACTTCACGCATCATAATGAATGTATTGAGCTTTGTGGCGCGCTCCGCCCGTGCTTCCTGTAGTGAGTAGGCAGCACGGTCGCTGCGTTTCATGACTATTGCGGACGGTCCGCCCAGAGCCGGAGCCAGTGCCTCTGCGTTGAAGAGACTGCTTCGGCTCTTGTTGCTGCTGTAGCTACCGCTGCTACTGACACTTCCACTGTTACCGTCGTTATAGTTGATGCTGCCAGCACGGGCATCGATCAGAAAGCTGAAGATGTCCTTTTGACTACGTCCTGGAAGGCGAGCAGGCGTGGTGCTGTTTACAACGAGCTGTTCAAACTCGGGTGGCTGGCGGCGCAACAAACTCTTCAGCTCTCGCTCCGCAGACGAGTGTTTCTGGCCAACGGATTGTTTTGACGACCTGCCCACGCCCACGCCCACGCCCATGCCGGCGTTGGTGTGGACGAAGCGGACGACGTCGAGCAGATGGTGGATTTCATCTGGTAAGAAATCAACGTGAATGACAACGGATGGAGAAGGAGACTGAAAAGGAGAAGGATCGGCGACGGCGGCGGCGGATAGTCCTCTTTGTTGGGTAGTCAGAGGCAAGCCAAGCAGGTTCGGTAGTTCGTGGTAGTTTTGTGCCACGAAGCGGCGGTGGGATGAGCGCAGGTAGGGGCGGTGAGTCAGGTGGGCGTAGCGAACAAAGTGCTGGTGCGTCTTTGGTTGCTGGCCTTTGCGTTGGCCTTTCGACTGCTTCCGAGACACTAGCATTGGCGTGTTCGACTTTACCGGTGTTATGTCGACGTTGACGGCCGGCTCGAGGTGCTCCTCGATGGGCTTCCTCGTCGAACGTGGCTCATGGCGGTGGATGACAGGGCTGGCAATGTCCGACGGGACGTAGGCTGCAATGGCAGACGGCGGCGGGGCCGGTGCTGGCGCCCCGTACGTTGTTGGGCCAGTCGTCGTGACAGGCCTCGCGGGCGTCACTAGTATAGGCGTTGCGGGGGGGAAAGAGGCCCCCTGGCTTGCCGCTGGCCGTGCTTGGGGGGTGATGTGAAGTCTGTCGTTGATGTTGATGATACTGTCGTCCGATGGACGTCGTTTGACAGGGGTGGGTTCAAATGGGCTTTTTGGCCGCGAGGTAATTGCGTTCGCCGTGTGCATTATGAACTGGGGAGGCGCGATGGGCGTAACTCTCGGCGGGACGTTTGGCCTCGCACCTACCGCTTTGGTTACGCTTGGCGAGCCTGACAGACGGCCGTAAAGAGGAAGAGGTATGGGCGTGACGGGAGGGTTTAAAGGCTAAGACGCGTTAGTAAATGTTAAAAAGGAAAGATGACAAACAAAACGCGGTATATGGAAACGTGTCGAGGAAGGAGCGACAACCACGAGAGTACATAAAGTGAATAACGTGACGAACACAAACAAACAAAGGGCAAAGGAGACGCACGTGTTTTGGCAGGGCACTCGCCTGAGCGGTAGGAACGACCGGAACCGGGACAGGAGTCGGGCCTGTGTTTCTGGCGCCGACACGATCGTTGTCATCGTCATCGTCGTCGCTATCAATGATGAGAACAATCCGGTTGTTCTCTGCAGCTTCCCGCACTTTGACGGGGGCAGAGATGCGTCGTTTGGCCGCAGTGCTCGCCGAGTCCACGGGCCGCACTGGCGGCCGTATTGGCGTTTGCGCCGGGGCACGTGCCGGTGTTGACGTCGCGCCCGGCGTCGGCTGGCCGGGCGAAAACGTGCCTGGGCTCTTTAGCTTGTGCAACAATGGCTGTGGCGACTTTGGCGGGAGTGATAGAGGGGATGACTGGGAAAATGGTTGTGACGAAGGGGCCTGGAGGCCGCCTCCAACTCCTACCGAGGCCGAAATAGGTGTTGGTGCTGCCGCTGCCGCTGCCGCTGCTGACCCAGTATGCCCCGTCGTCTTCTGACGTTTCGCCGGCGGTGATGGCGACTTCCAAGCGCCCAACGGGTTTTTGAAAGCCGGCCGTCCGGAACTGCTGTCGACAGACAGCTGGCTGGAAGGCGGGCTGGTTATGGCGGCGGACCCAGCGAGCTCCGCGGCCAAAGCTATGCCGTTGGTGATGCGGCTTTCGCTGGTTTGCCTGCTATGAAAGGCACCATTGCCATTGGTTTTTCCAGTGCTGTTGCCCGCGTTATTGCCCGCGCTATTGCCATTGATGTTGCCATTGATGTTGCCATGGGTGTTAATCTGTTGACTGTTTGATGCGTGGTTTGGCCACGCCATTGTCAACGACAACCAGACGACTCATACAAGGGGCGGGTCGAGGGTTTTGGCCCGCCCGCAATATAGCTCCTGTCGCGTTTAGGTTGTGTCGCTGAAGTTGTAGTAATGCCCGTTTAAAGCACGTCGGAAACCCATTAAGGTGCTCGAGTAAAGTAAATGTGATATAAAACGACGTACTCTGCCGTAATCGACATTATTTCGAAGACGCTACCATCGCAGCCGGCTTATTAAAGTGGAACCGGGACGCAATAACAAAAGTCCGATCAAACGTTAATTTAATATATAATTTTACAACTTTTTAATAACTGAGAAATGCTAACGTAAAGTTTTGTATTTTAAAGGTTAGGTTTATTTAAAAAAGAGTATTAAATTATTAAAACCATGATATCTGACTGCTCTGTAATGAATTAAGTCATTTATAAAGAGAGCTTAGATAGACTTGGAAATCCACGTATCAAGTCGTCTGTTTGGCTTCTGCATTTGTGGCATAGATGCTAAGTGTAATTGGTCCTTGATTTGATTAGCGCTGTATTGGCCTGTAATAAGAAATAATTTGAAATCCCAAAATGTTAAGGCCAAGGTGAATTCTGGCAAGCTTTCGTCGTAAGTGGACATAACAAGGTAGCAACGAGCATTTCGGCGTAAAAAACGTGGTGGTTTCGATATATGTTCTCGTTTACTTCTCTAACACTGCTTTTTGTTAAAGTAGAACGAAGGCTGGGCCACATATCGGACGAACACTTTTTACCATTCGAACCGGACCTCCAGAGTATAGTCCAACTTTCGTTTTACGTTTGAGCGTCTGTAAGCAGACAAAACAATAGGTCTGAATTAGCCAATGTGATCAGGTGACCTTTTCTTAAAGTGCCAGTTTACTTTATCGCTTTCACTTTAAGTCATGTTAGAGGAGGGGACGAACAATTGTGACACTAGCACCGTATTGACCGCTGAGCGCTAAACGGTTTGCCTGATATGCTAGCTAGACGCTGTAAATCGAACGCACAGGGCCCCAACTTCAACTTCCCCAACACCGCCAGTCCCCTAATGAACAGCCTTAGAATACCCCATAACCGTGTGATTAAAAACATGCGAACACACGCTGCCAGCGCACTGTTTGTCTCAAAACCGACTGTATCACACCTCGGACGAAATCGAGACAACATCAAGTATACAGGGTGATTGTGGAACGACATGGTAATACAGGATGATATTGGTGGAGGCCCCAGATGAGATAGTAATACATAAGAGCTAGCAACCGCAAAGGCAGGCTGTATGGCTCTAGTGCTGATTACAGCGCCTACGAGGGCCTATGAGAACAACGTCTCACGACACGCGGAATACGAAGCGCCCAGAAGATGTGCCCTTCGAAACGTTACACTTACGCCGAAAGTACGGGTATTGTAATATGCGGCGGTTCGGTAGTCTGTTACGACGTACGGAGTAAGCCGTACTTGGTCGTATTACTCATATAAGCTCGTTTGCCAGTGTGATGGGGAGAGTCCTGGATTTGAGATCAGACGGAAGAAATACCCCGAAGGGCTTGGCAAGAGGGACCAGTCGTTACGATATAAGAAAAACGTCCTGCCTCTCGTGGGATCGTTTCAGTGTCTCAGGGTCTACATCGTTATTTTGTCTTTTTCTTCTTCGGCTTCTGTCTCTTCGCTAACTTTTCATCTTCAACTATCTCTCTTTATATTTATCCCGCTTGTCTCTCTTGAACAAGATCCCCATAGTCAGGCATAACGATAAAGGGACGGGCGATATGTATCATGGACACAGGTGCCGTTACCACCCGTACCGTTACTGTCCACCATTGTGACCACTCTGCTTTCCTGACCGTCAAGGTTTGTATCGTAGCAGGTCTGGCGTGAGGTTTGGCGATGGATGTGTCTATTCTCAGGTTTGTTATTTATTTATTCCCCCTTGTTCCAACATTGATGTCTTGGTCACTCCCATTTTCTTTTTGATTTCAACTTGCGATTTACATTTGAATTAACTCCACAATAGGTTTGTGTTTTTCTGACAAAATAAATCCAAAATGACAAGAAGGCAATATAAATGTACACAAAGACGTATATGAGAAAATGAACTCAGCCCTCACCGAAAAAAAAAAAAAAAACATTACATATCGCCGCTGACGATCGACCGCAAGCGATATAGATCAATCCCAGCCTACAACGCTCCATTTTCCACCCCCACGACCCAGCAGACGCCATCCTTACAGCTTCGGCTTGGACGTGGTCTGTTCGCGCAACTCGGCGTACAACTGGTCGAGCTCCTTGCGGAACGCCCGCGCCGCCTGCGGACGCTTCAGCTTGAGCGTCGGCGTCAGCAGATCGTTCTCCACCGTGAACGGCTCAATGTCCAGGTACACGTTGCGGACCTTTTCGAATCCGTTGAACTTGTGCTTCTTGCCAATGCCGTCCATGATGGCCTGCACCGCGGCACGCACCCGGTGATCCTGCGCCGCCTTCTTCAGCGCCTCCCGGTCCGTAGCCGCAATCGAGGTCTTGTCGCCGCCCAGCACCTTGCTGGCAAACGGCGCGAAGGCCTCCGGATCCACGCCAAACACCGCCACAAGGGCCGCCTCGATCGGGTCGCCGTGCACAAACGCCGTCGCCAACAGCGGGCACGCGCCCAGGTACACGTTCTCGATCCGCTCCGGCGACACGTACTCGCCCTGCGCCAGCTTCAGCACGTTCTTCTTGCGGTCGATGATGCTGAACAGGCCCATCGCGTTGACCTCCACAATGTCGCCCGTGTGGAACCAGCCCGTCTGCGCATCCACAACGCGGGCCGTCTCCTCGGGGTTCTTGAAGTACTCGCTGAACAGGATCGGGCCGCGTACCAGCAGCTCACCGCGCGGGTTCGGCTTGTCGTCCACCGTGTACTCCAGATCCGGCACCGACTCGATGCAGAACTCGCAGCCGCCCTGCGGGCCGCCAATGTTGCCCGTCGTCATGTCGCCACGCGTCTGCACGGAACCGACGGCGCACGTCTCCGTCATACCGAAACCCTGCAAAAAGTTGTTGCCGAACGCCGCGCGCAGGAATGTCTGCACATCCGGGTCGAGCTGGGCACTGCCCGACACCATCGACACAGCACGGTCCAGGCCGACCGCTTTGCGCACCTTGGGCGACCAGATGCGGTCGTACAGCGCGTGGTAGTTTGTGGCCTTGCCGGGCGGCAGGCGCATGTTGGCCAGCTTGGCATCGACGGCACGCCGCGAGAGCGCACCCCGGAAGCCCTCCGCCTCGACCGTCGCAGTGCGGATCGCCGAGTTGAACTTGTTGTACAGGCGGGGCACCGAGAACAAGCCCGTGGGCCGCAGCAGCTTCATGTCGTCCACAAGACCGGTAATGTCGCCGCGGAAGTAGCCAATGCGGGCGCCCATGGCAATCGCAGACCAGTCGCACATGCGGCCGTAAATATGCGCAAGCGGCAGGTACGAGATGTGCGTGTCGTTGGGGGACATGAAGCCCGAGGCGCGCGAGCACGAAATGGCCGCCAGCATGCTGCGGTGCGTCAGCACCACGCCCTTGGGGTCGCCGGTCGTGCCAGAGGTGTAGTTGATGGTGGTCGTGTCATTCTTGGTGGGCGGGCGCATGGCGCGGCCCGAGCGGAGGCCGATCTCCTCCACCTCGGCCAACGAGTAGATCTTGATGCCGTGCTCGCTGGCCATGTTGGCGAGCAGGGCGCCCTTGGAGAGGCCCGCGGGCTCGCCGGCGTCGAGCGCGTCGATCGACACAATAATCTTGAGTGACGGGACACGGGGCGCGAGCTTCAGCAGGGCAGGGATGTGGGTCAGCGAGGCGACGATGCAGTTGAGCTCGCAGTGGTTGATAATGTACTGGCTCGTGTCGGGGCCAAGGGTGTCGTAGAGCGACACGTTAAACAGGCTTTGGGACATGGCAGCAAGGTCTGTGAGCTGCCACTCGGGGCGGTTCTGGCACCAGATGCCCACGGGGTACTTGTCGGCCGTGACGCCAGCCGTCTTGTGGATCTCGACCAGACCGGCACCGAGGTTCTTGCGGCGCTCCGCAGCTTCGTTGTACGTCATCCAGACGAATTTATCCTCGTATGTCTTGGTGGCCGGGTTCCACGGACGCCAACCAAGGAACTGCTTGTTGCCACGGTACTTGACGGACTCCTCAAAGGCATCGTGCAAGGTCTCGACGCTGGCGTCGAGGGTCTCGAGCAGTGGCGAGTCGCGGAAGCGCCAGTTTCTGTACACAGGCGAGCGGTTGGGCGTGGCGCTGTTGGGGACAGGGACGGCGTACGGGGCGCCGGGAGGTGGGGGCGGCGAGAGCTTCGCGATCGCGGCAGCGACGTCTGAAGGAGACATGGCGGCGTTATCGTTTGATTACACGGCGGAAAGAAAAAGAAGTGAGATGGTACGTGAGACGGTGTGGAGAGAGCGCGAGGCTGAAGTTTTGCTGACGGACAAGACGCGGGAGGTTATGCACGGCTGTGGAGGTGCCGTGAGCGTGAGGGGAGAACAAGAGCAAAAAGAAGGAAGACGTGCGAGCGACAAAAGATTGAGGGTGGTTTGGTCGCAGCAGAACAAGGTGATGGTCCGGAGAAAGGGGAGGAGAAGAAAGGAAACTAAGAATTAAAAGAGAGAAAAAAGAAGAGGAAGCAAAAGGGAGGAGGAGGAGACTATGAAGGCAAAGTGGAGTGCCCAGAAACTGAGGGGGAAGGCGGAGAAGTACGGAGTAGACAGGAAGGAGCTAGAGGCACAAGCCAAATCGTTTGCAAGAAGGAGCAATCGACGCACAAGTCAAAAAAGGAGGAAGTAGCCACTGACAGGTCCGGGGGCTCGGGGCGTAACGACATTTGGAAATTCACAGCTAGCTTTCATGCCTCGCTTTCCCCACGTCGTTTAAAACTGAACACCACTGTTTGCTTCCTACTTCCACCGCTCTATCGCCTTCGTTGCCCCAGGTCGCGGGAGAATTATCTTACAATACGAAATTTGAGGAGTCCACGAGCGAGACAAGAGACAACCAAGCCAAGAACTGTAAGCGGGAGTGCTGGACCTGGTTCGTGGTGACGGGTTGTGGATTGAGTGTGGCAACCACTACTCAGCAGCGGCACGATCCAGGGCGCCGGGTCCTGCACGAGTCGAGTCTGCTCTTGCGAGCTCTAGTTGCTGTCTCTTCCTGCCGTGTTGTTGGTTGGACAGACCGAGGATGCCCATAATAAATATTCGCAAAAATCACCGAGACCGACCCGGGAAACGAAAACAACGCAACAGTCCACACAAAAAAGACTCGGCCACCGGAGACAATTGTGCGTGCCATTTTGAAGGCTTTGGGCACTGTCGAGATTGGTTTCTCCAATTTTTTGGGGGAAGAAAAGGGGCGGCGAGATCGTGTACACAGTAGAGGATTCCGAGGCCCTCGGCACCTGGGGTTGCGCAGCTAGTGTCGCTACAGGCGACAATACAAGTAAGATACATGTTGCTCCACAGTGGTCCGCCTTGCGCTGCATTCTGTCGATTCTGACTGGCTCACTGACATGGAGTCCGTCGGCGATTCCTCTTTTCCAGATACCCGTCCCTCGCTCTTGCCTGTCGCCGCAATCCTGTCTTCCTTGTTGCCACCTGCCGAGAATGTCTGGAGAATTCGGAGGGGAGGAACGAGGGACGACCCTCGTCTCCGTTCTCGAAAACGGCGACGGTCCCCAAACTCTCGCGCTTTCGGGCTTTTGTACGTTGTCTAAATCCCTGAGCGGTCCTTTTCAAATCTCGTAAAATCTTTTTCTACAGGCCTTTGGAGTGCGGAGAGTGCATGTGCGGAAACCACCAGACCTTACCCCAGGCTGTTGGTGGCGGAGATCTGGCCTAAAGCGGTGCTAGTGCATGTGTTCGCCCAATTCCAGATACGGCGACTCTCAATGTGGATCCATCTCATTGTGACCCTGCAGATTGGTTGGTGGGTGACATGTGAATGCCTGAGAGAAAGGCACAGAGTACAGAATATGCAGCTAGTCGTGCCTGTTAACAAACCATGCCCAAATGGTCACGTACCCTTTCTCCGCAGGTCCGTATACAAAGAGACAGATGTGAAAGAAAACGTTCCAGTAATCTCAATGACGTATGTTATACGACATACAAACCGACCGACAAGACGCGCTCCACGTCTTGCGAGGCACAGAGCGAGACAACTTCATCATGATCTTTCGACGGGACGAACTTAGCCAACAAAAAGGACTGTTATGGCTTGAGCGAATGAAGTGTGAAGATACAGTCATGCCGTGCGTCGTGTCTTGCCGCAATTCGCTTCTCAATTGCCAAGTACCGCACTGTCATTCACATCTTGGAAGGACAGTCCGCCTGTCAGCACTCTGATTAAACAGCGGAATTTCCATGTTCTTTTGTCATGTGATGAGACACGTGCCAGACGTTGGCCAAATCTCCGTAGCCGACTTCTGTTTGTTTTATATCTCCTGCTTTTCTGCTTCCCCAATTCCCAGAACCTTGATTCCTTGCTTCTTTGCCGTCTTTTATATTGTTTTCAAGCTCTATGTACCATTCTCTTCTCCCGAGATGCTCTTTTCAACTTCCCGGCCTCGCAACAAATTCGAAGAGGACCAAGACGTTTGTAACGTTTTGGCCAAGTCGGGTACGTAACGGCCTGCCAGAGGAGACTGTTTGTGCCGTGCAAAGCCGCACTGGCCGCTGTTTGGGTTCATCTTGGCCACTCGGCCTCGTTTCTTGTCTGTTTTCTCAGCCATGTCATGACCGGAAGATAAATCGGCAACTGGTGATCGCTTTACAGGAAAGTTTCGTTACTCCTTTGTGTTCTGATTCCCCAGCCTATTGCAAGCATCGTATCGTTGCAGAGATCTGAGTTTTGAGTTTTGAGATCCGAGTCTGGAACCTGGTGGAGCAAGGCTCTGGCAACAGGAAACAGCCAAGTGGCCAAGACCTGCCCTGAAGCTTCTGGGCGTTTTGTGCTGTGGCGCAAGATACGGCAAGAGCACGTCTGAGGCCGCGACCGCCGGTTTGCCATCGTTCTTTTGTTCTTATTTCGCCTTCCTTCATCTTGGCACGAGACCGGTAATCAAGTGAACCAAGCACAGGGCCTACGGTGCCTGATGCTCTGCGTTGTTTCATTTCAGAGCGTCTTGGGGACCAAAGGGCCTTACCATGACGAGGGTCAGAGATTCGGAAGAACATTGTGCTTTTCTTTTTGGTCTACAGAACGTTGGCCAAGGGCTTTCTCAAATCGAATGAAAGGAGGGCTGTCAGTCACCGTCGCAATTCGTGAAATCGATATCACGTGATCGGTTCAATAGATGTTCAATCAATCACCACGGTCATGACGAAAGGTTTTATTTTATTTTATTTTTATTTTTATATTTTGCTTGCCACAAGATTGTATACCTTTTTCGGAGCAGCTTTTCCTCCAATTTTGTCTCCTCCAATCACTGTTGCAAAGCGCGGCTGCCGTGTTCCAAAACTTGCCGAGTGGGCTCTGACCTCGCGTTTCAGGTCGGCTTCAGATCGCGTGGCCGCATGATGACGATCTGGAGCCCCCTGCCTTGGCCTCTCTATTTCTCACGTCCGGATGAAAGTATGTGGCGAAGTAGATCAAGGCAGATTACTGAGTTTGCAGAGGATAGAGTGCGAGCAGAGGGTTGAAACTGGTGAATTAATTTGAGAGCATTTCTCATTTTGGTGAGGGACGAGAGGGGCCAAATTCGGATGCACAGTCATATGACAAGGTGTACTCCGTGCAGAGCGCGGATACGACGTACGGCATTCAAAGCACAGTAGTATTCTAGGGCAAACGTCGCCGCATGCGAGCAGCAGTTTGGGAACGAGATGCTACCAGAAGTGTCCCTGGAAGGGTTTTGAGAGATTCACTTTCTCGAACTGCAGGCGAGTGAGAAATCCCTCTCGTGTATCAGGTTGTGGGAGTGAGAATGCTAGTTCTTGTATATGTACGCTGAAGCAAGAGAATTCAGCGACGGGAGAAGAAGACAGGGAACTCCACGGCCGCGTACCACACGAATCCCACCCCGTTGTGGTATCTGGGTGTTTATTTTGTAATTCTGTTTTAGTATCCCTCGTCTGGTCCTAGCCCTGGCATGTTTCTCCTTTATCTTGGTACTTTGAACGCATGACAATCGACCGCGGACGCCTCAGTTTTGATGGTCTTGCCCCGACACCGCCAACATCCCGTCTTTCTGTCCCGGCTTCTTTGCCCTCCCCATTTGTTCTTTTCTATTCTTTCTCCCCCGCGTCGCCCATCCCTCATTCTCATTCTGCTTTCTTTCCTTTTTTCTTTACTCTTTCCTGTACTTTTTCTTTCTCTTTTTGATCTTGTGATCTCTCTATTTTGGTTTTTATTTCGACAACGCCTTCATTTATTCTCTACATTTCTCTCTTTCAGCGCACCAGTTGCACTTTGTTATTTATCAAAAGCCGGTCTTTTATTTCTCGACTCTCCTTAAATATCATTTAACTTCCACCACCGTTTATTCACCACCGAAATATCGACCACTTATCGCAATGGCTTTCAACTGGGTCCTCATCCTGCGCGCGCAGCAGCTCATCTTTTCTCTGATTGTTCTCGGTCTTTCCGCTTATGGTACGTTGTCATCCGGGGGAAATAATACAACATCCGGGGGAAATAATACAACATCCGGGGGAAATAATACAACATCCGGGGGAAATAATACAACATCCGGGGGAAATAATACAAAAACCACGGAGATATGTTCCAAGACAGAAGAATCTTCTTTATAAAGGAGAATGGTCGTGATGGCTGTGGTTGTACGACGGAAGGCATATTTCATAATAGAACGCGGGATACGCGTATCAAAGTTTACTAACTACCCTTCTCTCAGTCGTCAACTGGTACACCATGGACACCCGGACTGCCTCGCCCACGCAGGTTAACTTCCTTGTCGCCGTACCGGTCATCTCAATCCTATCGCTGGCCTACAACGAGGGCGTCTCGCGCTTTGCCCCCCGCGCCTACATGCCGTACGTGGCCATTGGCATCGATGCCCTCAACAGCGTGCTATACTTTGGCGGTTTCATTGCCCTCGCCGTCTTCCTCAACGGCCTGCTCTTTTGCCGCGGCAACGTCTGCGGTTCGGCCCGTGCCGCCACGGCCTTTTCGGCGCTCTCGTTCGGTGCCTGGACGTCCAGTGCCGTGCTGATGGCCCTCGCCAAGTTCCGCGGCGGTGCCCGCAAGCCGAACCCGCGTACCCAAGGCATGTACGCCGCCGAGATGAAGGATGCCGCGAGCCGGGCATAAGCAATCGGGACATCCGATATACCGGTAGCTTTCCGGCGCTCTCAATGGCTCTCGTCCCCTCAAGATCGACGACATATTGTAAAGACGACCGACCCTTCGTATTTGGTAGCGGCTAGGGGCTGTCTGAAGAGAGCGAGGATGGGACCGGTTCACAACTCGGGCGGCGCAGACCCGGCCAAAAAACAACAACCAAACGGGCTCGGTTGCAAAGACCACAGCTGTGCTGGGTTTGGGGCTCGGCTGGGACGACATTTGTGCATGGAAAAAGGCGTCGAGATGATGTCTCAGCCTTTGATGAGGGTGAGATAGGTTCTCTCAGTTTCTCTTTCCACCACTCACTTTCACGTTTTCTTTATTTCTTTACACCTACTGTTTAAACTTGACATTTTCATATGTTCTTACGGAGAGAAGGGAATTGGTCTGGCGCGACGGTTAAAGGAATTTTGTTTCGTCATTGTTGCATACAATCGTTTCATCATGTCCCCATTTTGGTTGGGTTTGTGGTTATGTGACTCTTTACATTTGGACGTTTTATACAATATACAACTTTGACAACAATGAAGGCACTTCCGCACACGCTTACGTAGATCGCCTAGTCAAGATGCCCATCTCGATTGGCCAGCCGCTGACGGCACCTGGTTGAAAATATGTCGTACACATTGAATCGATGCAGGGGGAGCTGGCGCAACCTGAATGGAGCCTTCCGGCTGTCCAGGGTCCGGGTCAAACTATGACTTACAGTCGACGAGCTCTAAGCCAGCCAAGCCCGGGATCGGCACCGCTAGCTGTGGAATTTACGTGTAAGTGAAGGAGGGGACACATTGGCAATGGAGGGGAAGATGTCTTCGGTTTGCTGCATCGTAGGACATCTCCAAATGGGCAACATGACCGGAGTAGTTTGTTCGTCTTCGTTTCTTATATTTACCTACTTCGCGAAACAGACACGGTCGGGCAGATTCTCTGCTAACGGCGCCCTGCCCTGGCTTACCAGCATTGACACGTGTGAGGCATAGTACGATGTGCGGCACTGCGATATTTGTTCTTCTTGGAGGTTCGTTCCGCAGGTGCTAGCAGGGCTCATGCCGACCCGTGATTATGGTGTAAGAAGAGAAGTGCACCAAGCAAGAAGGCACTCAATGTCGCAATTGCTTGACTTTGGACGACAATGGAGGAAAGTGCGAGCAACAGGCATCTGTAGTCGGGATAATTGCAGGTTTTCAAAAAGAGAAGGTGCGATTTAGGTCGGCGATTGTGGTCTGGTCGGCCGACAGCCGTAGCATGGAGGACGGGGAAGGCGCGCCGCGGCGTTGGGCTAGCATCGAATTTCGTGACCGAACATCGAATAGCCGCACTTTTGTCTGGGCGCCGATCGCAGGCCAGCAGACAAATAAATGCATAACAAGCGAAATTGAAGTGCAAGATGCACCCAAGACAGGACAACCTGTTGTCAAAATGGCGAAACATCAGCCCCGTCTTCCGCAATTCTGCTCATCCTTCTGTCGTGGTTCGCTATGTGGTCCTAGCAAGTCCATCGTTCCTGCCCACTATTGGGTGCATTTGGGTGGTTTTGAGGCACTTTGATCTGGCGAGCTCCTGCCTGTCGAGTGTCCAAACTCCACAAAGAGTTGAAAATCCTGTCTCTTATTGGCGGCGAGGCGCGGCTTTGCGATTGCGTGCTTGCCGTCACCCCACTCGTGCTGTCCAAAATAGGCAATGCACTAGGAAAGACAAGACGTCGCAACTCACCTTGCTAGTCCAAATCACTTCTAAAAACGCCAGCAAAATCGAACGACGGCAGCAAAATAGAGAAAAGGCGAAGCGGGATGCGACAGGGCAAGCCAGCACTTTGTTGGCCCGAAAAGGCACAACGTAAGATGAAATCTTAGGTCATCGTTAGCGGACACACAGGTGCCAAAAAGAGGGGGAGGGGGATGGGGAAAGAGCGACTGAGGTTGTGAGGGAGGAAAGGAAGTCACAATGGGCAGAGGATGTTTTGTTTAGACTCGCGGGAAAAGGAAAGAAAGGAATCTAAAGAGCTTTCCTTCCCCAAACATTTTAGAGATCCTTTTCTCTTCCTCTTCTCTTTCTTCGTCCACCTCCTCTCTCCAACACCACCTTTGATTCCACCACCACCCCAAGACACCTCTTCGGCCTACCTCCCTCCACCCCGCATTCACGATGCCTGAGAACCTGTCGCAGCACTTCGAGACCCTCCAGCTGCATGCTGGCCAGGAGCCCGATCCGGCCACCAACTCGCGCGCTGTGCCCATTTATGCCACCACGGTAGGCCTCGAGCATCAGGAACTCTCGGGTGGTTTTTGCCGGCCGTAATGGCTTACAAGCTAACTCTTCTGCTTCCCGGTAGAGCTACGTCTTCAATGACTCGGCCCACGGTGCGCGGCTGTTCGGCCTGAAGGAGTTCGGCAACATCTACAGCCGTATCATGAACGTGAGTCTTTGGTCGTCTGGAGGAGTGCTCGGTCTCACGGAATATCTCGACAACATGCGCTTGCTAACATACTCCCTCGTGCACAGCCGACTGTCGATGTCTTCGAGAAGCGCATTGCTGCTCTTGAGGGCGGTGTCGCGGCCGTGGCTGCCTCTTCCGGCCAGGCTGCCCAGTTCCTGGCCATTGCCGCTCTGGCGCATTCCGGCGACAACATTGTCTCCACCTCCAACCTATACGGCGGCACATACAACCAGTTCAAGGTCGCCTTCGGGCGCCTGGGCATCCAGACCAAGTTCGTGACGGGAGACAGCCCCGAGGACTTGGCCGCCGCCATTGATGACAAGACCAAGGCCGTGTACATTGAGAGCATCGGCAACCCCCGCTACAACGTGCCCGATTTTGAGAAGATTGCCGAGCTGGCCCACGCCAAGGGCGTCCCCGTCGTTGTCGACAACACCTTTGGCGCCGGCGGCTACTTTGTGCGCCCCATTGACCACGGTGCCGACATTGTCTTGCACTCGGCCACCAAGTGGATCGGCGGCCACGGCACCACCATTGGCGGAATTGTCGTTGACAGCGGCAAGTTTGACTGGGGCAAGCACGGCGATCGCTTCCCCCAGTTCGTCGAGCCTTCGGAGGGCTACCACGGCCTCAAGTTCTGGGAGACGTTTGGCCCCATCTCGTTTGCTATTCGTGTCCGCGTTGAGCTGCTGCGCGACTTCGGCCCGGCCCTGAACCCCTTTGCTGCCCAGCAGCTGATCCTCGGTATCGAGACCCTGAGCCTGCGCGCCGAGCGCCACGCCTACAACGCCCAGAAGCTGGCCGAGCACCTTGAGAAGAGCCCCTACGTCAGCTGGGTCTCGTACCCTGGCCTGGCGAGCCACCCGTCGCATGCGCTGGCCACGAAGTACCTGAAGCGCGGTAACGGTGGTGTGCTGAGCTTCGGTGTCAAGGCTTCGGCTGCCAAGGACGGCAGTGCCGTTGTCGACAACCTGAAGCTGGTGTCCAACCTGGCCAACGTCGGCGACTCCAAGACCCTGGCCATCCACCCTTGGACCACCACGCACGAGCAGCTGTCGGAGAAGGAGCGCGTCGCCTCGGGCGTCACTGAGGACCTGATCCGCATCTCGGTCGGTACCGAGCACATTGACGACATTATTGCCGACTTTGAGCAGGCCTTCAAGAAGGCGTCTGGCGCCCCTGCTGAGGCGTCAGCATAAGGCACATGACAAGCCAGACTTGGGCCGTATATAAAAAGGTGCAAAGAAGAGCGGGCCAATGCTTGTATTTGGGAGAGTTTTATCGCCATGCTGAGGGGATGGAATATTCATGCCAGCGCTATTAGGTTATGACTTTGTTTGCCGTTAGATGAAATCTTGAAGAAATACCCCCTTCCATTAGGAATGATGGAGAACTTGGGACAATGTGAGCCATCTGGGTGCTGAGAACGACGGGTTTAATATGACGCAACTGCCAGAGTGAAGCAAACAAAGCGTTCATTTGTTTCGTGTACGCTATAGTGATTCAAGTGCTGTAATTACAGGCTACTTTCAGTGGTTGCCTCACCCCACACAGAAAGTACGTAAGCATTAAACAAGGGGCCACTATCGAACAAGCTCTCCTTTTCCCAATTGATGTCTTTTGGAATAGTCACGGACATCCATCGACATCAACGCCTCCCTCTCTGTCGACGCCCTCCCTCCCATTGCACAACAAACCGACACCATGCGACCGTTCTCAACCCTTTCGCTGGTTCAGCTGCTCGTAGCTGCAACGACGGCTGTCGCTTCCGCCTCTTCCGCCGTCTCGCCTCCGCCGTCTACCTCCATTACCTTCCAGATCGGCGTGCCGAGCCGCGTCCAAGAACAAGAAAAGGAGTCGGCTGCCGTTGCGCTGCTGTCGAGCATCCCCGGCTGGACGCGTGCCACGCTTGAGTCCGGCGATGGCCGCCAGTACGTGTCAGCGCCCATTACGGCGGGCGGCAAGCTTGTCTTTAGCAACGTGACGGCCGGCTCCTACTTGGGCGAGGTACACTGCGCGACGCACATCTTTAGCCCGCTGCGGGTGGACGTCGAAGAGGAGGCCGACCCGGCCGCGACAGGCGCTGCCAAGGCCGACTCCCGCCTGCTGGTGACGCGCATCACCGAGACGTACCGGGGCAACGACTGGGCGAACCAGGGCGAGGTGGTGCAGCGGGTGCTGCCGGTCAAGGTGGGAGGCGCCGGCGCCCACGACGGCGTGGCTCTGACCAACACGGGCCCGACGTTCCTCGTGGCACCGACCGTGCTGCAGACCAAGTCGTACTACTCGGAGCGCAGCTCGTTTGACGTTCTGAGCCTGCTCAAAAACCCGATGATTCTGATGGCGATTGTGGCGCTGGTCATGATGGTCGGCATGCCGTACATGATGGACCAGAGTAGGTTTCCTCCGCCCCAGTCATACGATTGACGCGCCGTATACTAACAGAATCCAACAGTGGACCCTGAGATGCGCGCCGAGTTTGAGGAGCGGCAAAAGTCGAACCCGATGAACAGCCTTCTGGGCGGCGGCGGCGGTGGCGGCCGTCAGGCTCCCCCCGGCGCCAACTTTGACATGGCGGCCTTTTTGGCTGGCAGCGGCAAGAGCGACAAGAAGCCGGGAGGTGGCGGTGCTCCTCGGAAATAAAATGAGAAGACACGGGGGCCCGCAGCAGTTTCCACTTACTTTGGGATGTCGTATGTCTTGCATACGAGGTGAGATAGATTAGAATAGTTTTCTTGCAGGCGGGTAAACAACACATAATGATGAGAAGGAAAAAAAATGCAATTGGTAACTATATCATAAAAACATATCATGGAGACTGATCGTCTGCAAGGGGTGGGCATAAATGAACTTGAACAACTGTATCATGCATGGTTCGCATCGCATCCTCCTCTGCCGTGTCATTATGGACCACGATCCTGGCTCTCCAAAACCCCTCTTGCCATTATCACGTCACGGCAACAGGTGCTGTTGTCGCCCCCAAGCTACACAGTCTTAAAAGTCTCCGCCACCGTCGTCGCCTCCACCATCGTCTCCGCCACCGTCTCCACCGTCGCCGCCATCAATCGCCTCGCCCAGCAGCATGCCGCCCAACAGACCACCACCAACACCGAGCGCGGCAGCACCGGCTGTGCCTAAGCCCTGGCGCTGCGGTCTCTGCTGCTGCGGGTAGCCACCGCCGCCGTAGTAGCCTTGCGGCGGACCACCGTAGTAGCCCTGCGGCGGGCCACCATAGTAACCTTGAGGCGGGCCGCCGCCATAGTAGCCGCCTTGTGGGGCACCATATCCGGGGCCTCCGCCATATCCGCCGTATCCGCCGCCGTAGCCCTGTTGCGGAGGGGGTGGCGTGTTGGCATAGCCGGTGGGCCCGTAGCCCTCGCCGGGGTAGCCGCCGCCGCCGTTGTTGTTGCCGCCGTAATTTGAGGATGACGTCTTGTTCTTGTTGAAGAGCTTGCCAAGCAGACCGCGTTGGCCCGAGGGGCCGTCACCGCCGCTGACACTGCCACCGGGGCCAGCGGTGGACAGGTTCGGGCTGCCGCCGCCGGCCACAGCGCGCTGGTTCTCTTCCTGCTGGAGCTGGCGCGCCAGACGCTCGTCTTCGGCCTCCTGGCCAACCGGCGAGCGGCGGTCTTTCCGGTCGCCGTCGCTGTCGTGGCTAAGGAAGGGGTTCTTCTTGGAGTCTGACGGGGCGGGACCGGAGCCGGCAGAGTAACTGGGAGGAGGTCCGTCTGGTTCGTCGCCGCCAGCCGTCGCGGGCGCGGTGGGCTTATCCCACTGGGACTTTTTGGTGACCGTATTGACATAGAACCTGTTGCGATGAATCAGCTTTAGCGAACTGGCGCAAACGCGTCGCTGTGCGGCACTATTCCTAGAAGAGAACTGGTGACCCTACCATTCTTTATATTGGTCGTTCCATCGGACGACCCAGCCGTCAGGTACTTTTGGCGGCGGAGGCCCACTCGGGGCGTCGAAGTCCGCCATATCAAGAGCAATCGACGGTATGTCACGGATACTTGAAGACGGTAGAAAAGTAAGCTCGAAGAAGCTCTTGGGGCCGGGGAAGGAAATAAAGGGGCAAAGGAAGAGAAGAGGAGAAAGTAAAGAAATCAGGAAAGAAGGCGGTGATGACGATGGTTGGGGAAAACGGGTAGTTATACGGAAAGCATTAGAGGGAAAGCGCAACCGGGACGAGGAAGCAGAGGTGGGTTGGCTTGCTGTCAGATCTTCGACAGAGCGCTAAAAGCAGGGTATACAGGGCTTGTATAAGGTTTGGCAACTAGGACATGAAGCGCGAATCGGCGGGAGAAGGAGGGGATCGCCTAAAGCATGAGACACTGCAGCTGGTGCCGAGCAGGGCCTAGTTCACCTAGTTTCATCTGAACCGAAGGCAGGTACGGTATCTCATTTGATGCTGGGGAAGTTGCCTATTAGAAGTATACAAAGGAAGGTTGTGGAAACACATTGTTTGCTGCTTCCTCTTTTCAGTACACTACCAAAGGCGAGTACAGAACCTACTCTTTGCGGGGGCTTTGGCGTGTTCATGACGCTGGAGCAGGAGGGCAGAAGTCAGCAGGAAAGAGTGAACGAGGCACCCGAGGAGGGGCAAAGAGCCGACGGCCTCCCGCTTAGTACTCCAAAGTGTCTGAGCAAAGTCGCAGAGTGAGGGGCAGCGACAGTTTCCTTGTGAATACAGAAGGTCCCACTAATTATGGAGTAATATTTCGTACATCGTCCGCTACGTTGTAGTACATTGTCCACTGTATTCCCCGATCGACCTTTGGGATGGGTTTGCCATTCAAATACGCCGTATTTATGTCATGGAGGCGTAGAACGTTGCCTCTGGCGACTACTTGCTTCATTGGACGGTACTGTGGCTTCTCTTTGGCGAATGGAGCGGCCCTTGCTGTAACCGCAAGGAATGAGATTCCAGAAACGGAGGAAAATGGCAAAATAAAGACAGTACAACTATCGAAAAAGAGAGGGGTTTATTTTATTTCACGCTGCAAAGATAGACCCAAACAAAAACGACCAGGAGGGGGGGTTGCGTCTTCGCCAAGAGATTGCGGACTGTCCCATTTGGCTGGAAAACGGCTTCATCAATGACTTGGCTCGAGTCTTGGAGCTCTGAAGAGATGTGAAGTGAGTTGGGATCACTCTCAGAGGATACTGTTGTCCGTCCAGGCTTTCCGCTGTGGCCTGCGGCCCACGGCGTACGAATGTACGTGTATGGTAATTACGTGGGTATGGAATAATACAACGCCATCTGCTGCGCCTCGCTTGTCCTAGTGTGGGGATGGTCGGGAGGCAGCCGTCTGTCGTGTACATATATCTTTTGTCATTCGTTTCGCCTCTGAATAGACACGCTTTCGACTACATTTACGGTTATTTCGACACAATGAGCTCTCAGTCACATCTGGCATGCTTTTGTTGTGGAGCGCTCCGTTTGACATTGCCAAGCTATGGCCACGCGGCTTTCGGATCACTCGATGCAGACAGATATGGCCACTGAACGAGGTACAACTTACAATAAACACAAAAATGCTTATATGTGCTTGGCTTTGGCATGCCGTTGGCTATATCCAGGCATTCGGGATGACCTGAGGGCGTAAGTGGAGTCGAGAGACGTGGCTGAGAAACCATCATGAGAAATAATTGAAACCTTGGTACCCGGTTAAGTCTACGGAACTTCAATAGAATAAGTTTATATGAGTAGTCTCTTGAGAGAAAAACGAGAGAAACGGGAAGGAAAACGAAAGAAAGCACATGGGAGCATGATTTAATGACTTTCATCGAAACCTTTTTAGCCTCACAAGCCTGACTGACTATGGGACCGAAGCATATGAAAACTAATACCAAACGTATAATAAACAAGGTATGCTATACCAAAAACCAAAAGGAAAGCAAAATAAACAATAGGCCAACACCAGCTTAATGCTGCCCCCGAAACTGCCAGCGCATATAGTGACGAAAGAATAAAAACAAAAGAAAACAAAAAAAAAGGAAGAGTCAAGACCGCGAATGCACACCCATTCACCTAGTCTAATACACTTCGCGGTTGGTGCGGTGGAAGTCGTCCTCTTCTACACCCCCGTCGCCGCGGCCGCCAAACAAGTACGCCGCCTCCATGCAGTAGCCGCCGCCACCGGCGCCAACACCGGCATTGTTCGACATGCGCGTCTCGCTGCCGTAGCAAATCACCACGGCATCCACAATACCACTCAGAATGCCCTCCATGGCGCCGAGGACGCCCCAGCCGATAAAACTGGCGACCAAGCCGACCACGTAGGCATACGCACTGCCCCGGACACTGCCGCCGGCACCGTCGGGAAGCGCAACGCGCAGCTGCCGCGCCGTAATGACCCAGCCGGCAAAGCCGAGAGCCGTCGCCATAATGAAGCGCGTGGCATGCAGCAGAAGCTTGGCCAGCCGGTAGGGGAGCAGTGGCGCCGTCGAACCGACTCCGCCATACCTCTTACGGCGTTGCCGAGCCTGGAACATGCGCGGCGTCAGAGTGGTGGTGGGTGCCTCGGGTGACAGGAACGCTAGCTGGGTAAGTCCCTGCGACGCCGCGGTCAGGTTTTGGGAGTGGATGGCACCATAGGTAAGCGTAAGGGGGTTCGTGAGTGCGGCGATGGGCGTCGGGATGAACGAATAGAAGAATAGGCCGAGACCGTTTGCGAGCCGGACCGGGAGCACGAGGAGAGGGAGCCGAACGGCGAGGGCGAGCAACGTCGACAGGCAGATGGAGCCGAAGATGGTCGTCATCGCGTGGTGGAGGGCCGCCGACACGACTTCGTTGGAGGACGGCGCAGGCTGCACATTGCGATGGAAGTACCACTGGGACACGGTGGCACCCGTGGTAGCACGCTGCACGCCCGAGATGACAGACAGGGTCCAGATGTACATGAGCACAAAGTAAACACCAAGCCACCAGCTCGACGTGCTGATGATGAACCGAGACAGCTTGCTGGAGAAGGAGCCGCCCAGGAAGACCCGCGTAAACATGGCCAGCCACGCCCACGTCCAGAAGACAATAAGCATGAGGCAGCCCATGCCGACAAGAACAAGAGCAGAGTTGGCCGCCAGGATGCGGCTGGAAAACTCAAGAATGTCAATGGACGACCGCAGAGCCGACCGGCCCTTCCACACAAGATACAGCCAGACAACTGCGGATACACCAGGCACAATCGACGCCCAACGCATGACTGTGTCCTGAAAACCGGAGCTTCCCGTCTTGGCGCCTTGGTAGCTGGACACAAGAGGGTATATGCTGAAGGCGATGAGGATCACGGGGACGGCAACAATAATGAGGCCGACCATGTAGCGGGCGAACGATCGGAGGGCGGCGAGCCATACGAGGGAGACGATGACGGCAACGAGGGTGTCAACGGCCAGGAGGTGAATTGACGAGAGCAGTGTCGTGTAGATGGTGTCGCCCCACGGTTGCTTCTCGCCGCCCGTAGGACCCGAGGTATGTAAGTAGACGAGGACAAACGTCGCGAATAGAGACGCCAGGGCAATGAGGTAGATCCAGGCAAAGAATGGGTCGTGCCGGAACAGCTCCATGTCGGACGAGGGCGCACCTCCTGTGACCGCCTGCTGCAAGACGCTACTGCTAACAGGATCTCCAGGGCCGAAATTGGCCTCGCTGTCGGCACCACCACCAGCGCCGTCTCGCAAAAGGCCCAGCTCGGACTCGTTCGTTGAGCCCCGACGGAAGCCAAAGCGACCGGAGCCCTTGGCTGCTGCAAACTTTTGAAACGCTGGTACCGGATTGTCGTCGTCTTCGCGGGGAGCTTCGACAGTCAGATCCAAGGGAGGTTCGCTCTCTGCAATCGTCGATTCCAGTCCGATATCCACCATCTTACCGCGGCTCTCCTGGAGGTCGGGATTGTAGCCGCCGGAATCCTCCTCGTTTGCCGTGGCATCGCGTCCTGGCCGGTGGAAGGTCCGATTCTCGTTCCAGCTGCTTTGTATCCTGGACTCGCGGACTCCCTTCGTTTTGTTTGACATAAAGGCATCGTCGCCGTCTTGTGCGTTACTGGTTGCTGCTGCCCTGGTTCTCCG
This sequence comes from Sporothrix brasiliensis 5110, assembly GCF_000820605.1. Classification (NCBI taxonomy): domain Eukaryota; kingdom Fungi; phylum Ascomycota; class Sordariomycetes; order Ophiostomatales; family Ophiostomataceae; genus Sporothrix; species Sporothrix brasiliensis. Next base: position 2,001,664 of record NW_024467137.1, on the reverse strand, counting down.
TCCGCTGTTGCTCAATCGATGGCGGCCGTCGTCGTCTTTGCTGTCACGCAGTGACGCGTTACTCAGCTCGTTGTCTGTACCTGTGCTTTCTTCTAACCGGCTGGCTGCGAACACCCGTCGTGACCGCTGAAGTGCATACAGATCAGCAGCCTCTCTGTCACGCTCGACCTCATCGTCGTCATCAACGCCTTCCTCCTCCTCCTCCACCTCGTGAAACAGAGGCGCATCCTGGGCCGCGGTCGAGTACCGAGAGGCAAAGTTGAGCTGGCCAAACCGTGAGCCAGAGGACTGGTATGGGTTCCCCGAGGCTCCTGTACCGCCTCCACCCCCACCACCGAATCCGCGACCTAAAAACGATCGTCCATATGATCTGTTGTTGCGGGATGGCCAGTCTCCTGCTTGCCGATTCGATGTGTCGCCACCAGTGTTGCTGCCGGTGTCGTCACCGGCCGCTTGGCCGAAGTTAGACAGTCGTGACTGGGACTGTGCCAGGAATCGAGAGGCATCTGATAGATGAGACGTCAAGTTAGTCACTGCGTAGGGCAAAGCTTCCGACGTTTTCTCTTGTGGTAGGTCGTTATCGAGACTACCGAAACGCCCCGAGACAACTCACATTCCGAAAACATCGCGACGTTTCCTCCCCCAGAGCGTCCCCTGCAGGGAAAAGCGCCAACGTCCGAAGCCTGATCTTGTGTCAGATGCTTTTCCCTGATGTAAATTACGGTGGGCGAAACTCGAGCGTCGTTGGTTTTCGTTATCGGTCGTAGGTTTCAATAGCTGTTGATGTTGCGCGATAGGAGAGGCTTATAGAGATAATGTCGGTGATTGGCATACACAGAGTCGAGAGGACCTGTGACCAAGTCGAATGGTGAGGTCACGTAGGTTGCGACGTGAAAGATGCACGAGACTATTGCAGCAAAGTGTGCTGCTTCAACGGTTGTTGGAATTAGGCGATACAAAAGTGGTGTAGTTGCGGTATGTGGCGGTTCAGAAGGGAAGCTGCCTCAGCAGGAGCCCTCAGCACCAGGAGGGGAGCAGATGCGTAAGAATAGTGGTATCGCTAAACGGAAATACTGCGCGTGGAATAAGCAGTGACGTGTGCGAGGAGGCCAAGGGCAGGTCGGGAAAATGGGGGACTGGCAAGCTGGAAACAAGGGCGCACAGAAGTGAAGGGCAAGTCAGCCACCGATGACGGAAGTGTGGTAGGCCTGGCGCGAGGCCGTACTAGTGATGCGGTGGCCGGCCGTTCTTTGAGGTTCTAGATACAATGCTTCGGTGGTGGCGAGCGATACGCTGCGTGGAAAGGCGTCAGAGGCTGGCAGCTTGGAAAGGAGAAAACGAGGCATAGAAATGTGCAAAATAACAGTGAACTGAGAGAAAGATACCAAGGGGTCGGGAAGAGTAAAAACGGAAAGAGAGACAGAACCGAGGAGGCTCGAGAAGGAAAGAAGAAAAGGCAGTCACAATCGACAGCCACCGCTCATTGTGGACGGCCTGGCCCCAGATGAGGCAGACAGCATGAGAAACCCTGGCGGCAGTAGCGCCACCCGCGAAATGAGTGGTTGCCGTTGTTCCTTCTGGACCGACTCAGTGCCAGCTGCACTTGTGCAACGGCACTGCTGCGGCCTGGCTGCTGTGGGGCCCCTACGATACAGTGGATAGCATTACTGGATTGCGCTGAAAGTGAAGTCACAGGCCATGACTCTGCGCGGGAGGAAAGAGCGACGGAGGATCAGCCACTACACCGCTGGTGAATTGTCGTGTGCCTAATAGGACATACATGGATATCGCCAGGTGCCTCTATCAGTTCATTCGCTTTGCCTATTGGGTTTGCACGGCAGCCTGCAGGCAGCGTTTTCTGGCACTGAAAAGAACGAGGGCAAGGAGAAGAAACGAAATATGGGCCAGAGGTCACAACCCGAGACATAGAGCCATAAGATCAGAGGCAAAAGGGAGTGTCAGAGAGTGTCTCTTGCCAGCGTGCCCACATCTGGATCCCGGAACAATGGGAGGATGACACAAAGAGAACGAGAATGATGCCGTCTTTCACAGGCCGCTGGCGTTATCAAACATCAATCAACCAAAATGCGGCGCCTCCAGAGAGCTAGCGCCAGACACGCCAGGCCCCACTTTAGCAAACCGCTGGGTCATTCGGACAGCATTCTGGCATTCCTAGCGGCGGAGGAAAGGGAAGGAGCGACACACTGAAAGTAAGGCGGCGACCCACCTTGCCAGCATGACCCACCCGAGCAATGGGGAGAGAGCCGGCTTCATCTTAGAGCCCACGTGAGAGGCGACGGCCTGCCGCCTGCCAGTTGCCAATTCTGCCATCCCAAGATACGGGACGACGGCGTCTTCTCCCAACAGTTTCCAAACGCATTTTGCTCCCCTGACCATTCTATTAACGTGTATTCTCTTTCCCTTGGCAACCAACAACTCTCGTTTTCGTCTTTTGACCAACTCCATCCCATTCTTTGTGCGAAGATCCTCCACATTCCCTTACCTTTCCAGCGATACCGGCCGTCTGTTGTTCCCAGCCTTTCTGCAGCTTACGCCGAATCCCAACTCGAGCTTCTCTCAGCTCTCCAAGATCAACCAACACACTCTTCTCCTCCTCTCCTCGTCGTCCTACCTCCCCATGTCGTCGTCCCCACCGCCGCAATGGGACTACATTGCCAAACTCGTGTGCATCGGCGACTCGGGCTGTGGTAAAAGCAGCTTGACCATCCGCCTCTGCGAAGGCCGCTTTGTCACCCACCACGACGTCACCATTGGCGTCGAGTTTGGCAGCCGCATTGTGCCCGTCGGGCCGCCCCATAGCCGTGCGTATCTGCCAGCAGCAGCAGCGGCGGCCACTGCATCCTCCTCCGCAACGACACCTGGTACATCCACACCCAACTCTCTCAACTCGTCTGGCGGGCCCGTCCCGTCCACAATATCAGCCAGCACTCTCGATGGCGGCCTCCCCGACCCGCCACGTGCCAAGCCTGCCGAGCCGCAAAAACACATGAAGCTCTCGCTCTGGGACACCGCCGGCCAGGAGACGTACAAGTCCGTCACCCGGTCGTACTTTCGCGGCGCCTCCGGCGCGCTCCTCGTCTTTGACCTCTCGCGCAAGCAGACATTCTTGCACGTCAAGGACTGGCTCGACGACCTGCGCCAGATTGCCGACCCGGACATTGTCGTGGTGCTCGTGGGCAACAAGGCCGATTTGGCGTCGACTGACGCTTCGGCCGCCGAAGGCGACGGGAACCAGCGGCAGGTGACCCGCGAAGAGGCCGAAGAGTGGGCCCGACGCAACGGCGTGCTCGAATACGTGGAAACGAGTGCCAAGAGCGGCGAAAACGTGGAGCACGCCTTTTTGCGTGTGGCCGACCGCATTTACCACAACATCCAGGCCGGGCGGTACGATCTCAACGACCGGCGGTCGGGTGTCAAAGGACCTGGTGCGGCGGCGGCTGCGGCGGCCTCTGCAGGCGGGGGCCGGCCGCTGCGTCTCGACAACGGCGCATACGGCAAGTCCAACCGCTGTTGTTGACGGGAATGTTTCTAGTCCATCGTAATATTCATGCAAGCGTTGCTCTTTTCCATGCTCTGTAAGCATTGACCTTAATACATTTTACACTTTGTCCCTTTTGTACACAAGTTTTGTACCACTACGATATCATGGTTTTATTATCAATAGGCTCTTTAGCAAATATCAAAGATTTCGGTGCTAAAGCTGCGCATATACTTGTCGCTTATAATCTGGTACTTTATATTCTAAGCATATGCCACTCTGTGTGATGTACTGAGTCATGTGTAGTTAATTTTGTACTTGACGCTGCTGTTTGGGTGCGACAAGCTCTCTAAAAAAAACCCAACAAATAAAAAACGATATGCTCGCAATAAACGGCATAAAACAGGAGCTAAGGAAAGAAGAAACGACAAATGAAATCATATTGTATTACATAGTAAACAGTAAGAGGTGCTGGGTGTGAGTTGTGTGTCCGTCATTGTTGTTTTTGCTCAATGAAAAGGGGAGACGATAAAGGAAAAGAAAAGTTGGAAGGCAGGAGAAGAATATGCGTCCTTCCCCTACGCGAAAAAAATAATCCCAAAAATGTAGCCAGAACTCCCGCCCGAGGCCCCCGTCTCTTTTTAAAAGCTACGTGTTAATCCTCTATCCATGTCTCCATTTTTGGTAGCAGATGGTTTTCGTGTTTGTGCGTCTTTATACCGGCGTGACATTATTTCTTCAGCGAGTCGCCTAATTGAACAAGCCGATAAGCTGTAACCGCACTTGAACATAGGCCGCACTTGAACATAGGGACAAGATTCATGTGTTTCAGACAATCCGAGTATGCCTGGCATTGCTTGATTTGGCTGTGACCGGGATGCATAATAAATAAGATGAGCGTGCTGGGGTTCGATACCGACGTGATCCGTTTAGTCCGAGATTCTCCAGGTGTCGAACCACTTCATGTAGCGGTACTGGGCGTTGGGGCCGACCATACCCCAGCAGATGGGGATGAAGTAGATGTAGAGACCGATCGTGGCCGCGTAGAGGACACCAAACGCCGCGTAGCGGATCGCCGCAATGCGGTTCTTGAGGAACCAGTCGGTCAGGAAGCCGAACGTGAGCACCGCAAAGTACAGAGCCGGGTAGTAATGATGCACATAAGTGACACGAGCCATGATGACGAACGGCAGATAGTGCAGGAACCAGCCAATGACCGGGTAAATACCGGCATAGTGGATGTGGTCAATGTCATCCTGGGACAGCTCGGTGTAGCCACGCTGCCACCGGATGGTGTACCAGGCAACGAGAGCGGCAAAGACACCAAGGCCGGCCGTCGAGCCCCAGTAGACAAGAGGGTTGCCGAGCAGGAAGTACTTGACGATCTTATCGTCCCAGCCGCACATACGCAGACCGACGTTAAGGATGGGCCACTGCCACCACTGCGAGGCAAGGTCGTCCTGCTTGTCCGGGTCGGGAACGAGAGCATTGTTGCTCGTCATCATAGCCACGTTCAGGTGGACAAAGTCACGAAGGAACGGCGACTTGTAGACGCCGGGGTTGCCAGCAGGCAGCTTCTCGTTCCAGTGGGCCTCGACATTCCAGTGCGTATAGGTGTCTCTCGGGCTGGTGTCCTTGGCGCACGTAACCTCGATCTGTCTGAAACCCCACTGGGGAAGGTTGGTGTTGCCGGCGCGAAGGTAGCAGCCCATGACAGTGTGCTTCAGGCGGAACGAGGTCGTCAGGGTGCGGATCTTCGACCGGTCGCGCGATGCGACGTCGTCAAGAACCTCAATCTTCCAATAGTCCTTAGCATCGCCAACTGTCAGGTTGCCGTAGCAGGACACTTCCTTGTCGGCCTTGGTGACCGGAGCCGAAATCTCGTGCGAGTGCAAGTTGCGGCCGGTCTGGGCGTGGATGAGGCGGACGACGGTGTTGTCGCTAATGAACTTGGGCTCCTCGTCGTTCTCCCAGTTGGGCTCCTCGCGGGTCGGGTAGAAGAACCAGTCGTTGTTGGAATCCTTGTGGTGGTAGCAGGTGATTTGCTGCTGGCCAGAGCCCTCGGGGTAGGTCTGGACGTGGGAGTGCAGGAGACCACCACCGTAGCCCATATTCTTCAAGGTCACACGCGAACCATAGGCAACCTCGAGCGGGCTGTTCTTGCCGACCTCAGTGCCCTCCAGGTTGGCCTGGAAGAGAGAGCTCATCTGCGCATCGCCAGGGCCGGTGCGGGTCAGGACAGCAAAGTGGACGTAAAAGCTGGCCAGGTAAACAAGGAAGGGCAGGACGATCAGTCCTCCAACACGCGCAGCGACGTGTGCGGCGAGGACAGTCTGTAAAGAAGCTAGTTAGATACTGTATTGGCATATTGGCCCATGGCGACTCATATGATGGATTGCGTGTCCGGTGGATGCGAGGCGTACCGGCTTGATCTTGATGTCGCCAAACTTGTTCCACAGGTCCTCAGCGGTGTACAGACCAACCATGGCGGTCACGAAGAGGCCGACAAGCTTGACACTAGTGACGCAGCCGATGCTGAGACCGGTCATGGTCAGCCAGAAGAACCACTCCGGGCTGAAGCTCTTGTCTTGGGTGCGGTGGAACTTGGCCCAGCACAGGACCGTCGACACAGTGCCGCACAGGAGCATGGAGTCAAGAAGGATGAAGCCTATGCCACAATATTAGTACCATCGATTTGCTCATGAGCAAGGAGAGAAGACGGGCGAGCGTGGCCGTACGGGAGATGGTCGTGTAGCTGTTCTCGCACAGAATCATGAGGGTGACGAGCCAAACAGCAGGGCGCGAGAACTTCAGCTCGCGGGCGGTGAAGCTGTGCGTCGGATAGTCAGTAAATAAGACACCTATCATCCTTTGCGCAACAAGGTATCTGGGGGGACTTTGGACATACTAGGCCATGGGAACAAGGAAGATACCAAACATGGCATTAAAAGCACGCATGGTCCAATAGTCAATCTCAGGCGGAAAAGTCTCGCCCGACTTAAACTCAAAAGTGCCATTGTAGCCCGCGATGTAGCCAGACAAACCGACGAGAAGCTTGCCGAGAGGAGGGTGCACATCGAAGTAGAACGTGCGCTGGAGGTAGTGAGAGCCGAACTTGCCAAAGCTGTAGTGGAACAAGAAAAAATGAAGAGGTTAGCAAACTTGTCCTCTCTGGTTCAGGCCCATCCGAACACCCATTGGAGGTGATATTGATGGGCGCTTCTCATGCCGCCCCAGGCGTCAAATTGGAAAGAAAAGCAACAAGAAGCGAAATGGGGAGAACTTGCTGTGCCTCGTCCCAGGTGACGATGTTCGAGAGGCCAATTTTGTAGAGGCGCGTGAAGAGGGCGACGGCTGTGAAGATAATAGGGGCCCAGACGACCTCCCAATCCCCAATCAGTTGCCAGATGGAGGGCGACTGGGTCTTCCTGGCCACGTTCTTCTTGTTATCAGTCTCGACAACAGCTGCGGGCGTCGTGACGGACGGGTCGGCAACCGCCGCACGTTGACGGAGGGTGTCTGTGTTGGAGGGCTGGGCGCCGGAAGCGGCCACAGCGGCCTTGTTTCCAGCCATCGTGCCGAGGAGAGACGACGTTCGAGTATGTGACTAGTAGGCGCGGAGAGAACGATGTCGAGAGGAGGTCGAATCGAAAAGTACAAATGGGACGGTAAGGCCTCCGCGCAGCTGTGCGATCGACGGGAGGGGAGGGGGGAGGAAGAAAAGAAATGGAGAAGGGTAAGAAACAACAGAGCCTCGTGTGAACACGAAGTAAGAAGAAGAGAACCAAAAAAGAAATGAGCGAATGAAAGAATCGAAACAAGATGGTCGTGAAGGGAACGAAGAAGAGAGGAAAAGGAAAGGGGGTGGTTCTCGCGACGAGAATCAGAACAAGGCAGGGAAGGAGAGAAAAAGCCTATGAAGTTAAAAACACGTTTATGGATAGAGCCAAATAGGAGGCAGGGGTATGGGGTGGCGCAAGGGGTAGAGGGACAGGTCCAGAAGGAAAGAGCTCCTCTAGCGTACAGGAGACATTGAAAGTCCCACGAGAAAGGAAAGGGCAATGGGCTGATGATGTCAAAATAGGGAGTTGCAGACAAGACAGTGGAAAGAACAGGAGATTTTCTGGCGATAGGCACCAATTTCATAAAGTCCCTATGAACGCCGAAACCAATTTACAACAACGGCGTCGTGATGACAGGGCAGACGGGGAGGGGGTGTGCAATTGTGGTTGGCAGTGCGAGCGACGAGAGCACCACATGCTGGCAAGTTCTGGAGAAAGTCTACGACGGAATACGGAATAGGAAGGAAGGGAGCTCTGTTTGCACGCGTAAAACAGTAGACCAGCGCGGCAGAGCAAACATGGAAAAGGGATGGCGGCTGTGTGGGTGGGACAATGAGCAGAGGTGTCCTTTTCGTATTGATCGAATTGGCTGCGAGAGCACCAGGATTTGGTGGGAGCGGCAGAGCAATGCACAACAGCTGATAACTAGACGCCAAAAGACGCCGAAAACCGTGCCTGGCCTTACTTGTAGCGCGATTCAGGGCCGCTATTTTCAGCGCCGTTCGTGCCCAGTCCAACGCGTAGAAACCGGGCTTGATACCCTGCAGCCAGGACCCGTCTGCTGCAAACCGTGGCGGTGGGCTGTGTGCGGCAGGGGTGCTGCAGGCCCGGCCAGCTCCAAAAACGCAGCCAACACTTCTGGGATGCTGGGGGACTGCAGAACTAGGTAGGCCAATCACATGCAACAGTCAGTGAGAAGCTTCCACCATATGCGGGTCTTGCAGGAGAGCTGAAGCGCAGCGAAGAGACAAGTGTTAGTTTCTAGGCAGGATCCACATGGCCGGATCGAGCAGCAGAAAAAGGGACAGTTGGAGCAATGACAAGGAAAAAAGGGACGAACGACATTGCGGCGTCGAAATATTAGAGAAGCAATTCCGGGTTTTATCGTTGTGTGTTTTCATGGAAGAGCCATAATGTGACATATTAAGAAACTGCTTCAAACGCAACACCCCCACACGAGATAAAGTATCGTACTACGAAATTATACGGTGGAACAGAGGCAATGAGACGTGGTTTGTCTGTTGACGACACCCATGCAAAGAAGATCTGTGAACTCGCGCTGATAACGGAACGATGTGTTTTGAAACACACACACAATATCGACGGCGTCAGGGGCTGCTTTCACCCTGGGCTCAGCCTTCTGCGTTCGCAGCTCTAGTTGCGTTGTCCGGTTCAATCGGCGCCGTAATTCGGGCTTCACTAACATTACAATATCGTCCGAGAAGGCTTTCCGTTTCATGTTTTGCGTTCATGACCTAAAAACAAAATATATGTTCACGCATTATTGAAGATGGATCCCCGATCAACTACACACAATACAAGGAAGAAACCCGTACGACGTACAAAAATACATTTCCCGCCCAAACAACAACCAACGACGGGCAATGTGTTGATCACCGAGGCAGCATCGAGTGGACGACACAGACGGGCAGAACAAGCAATCGGGCAGCCAAGCTTTCCAAGTCTGTTGACCACGGCCAGACCCAGGCCGCAACGTGATTGCCGCCGCTAGCTCTGGGGAAACTGCTGAGACTGCACCCCGGCACAGTTGATCGCCCTCCCGTCGAGGCTGCACTTGGGCCAGGAATACGTGGTCGGCTACGTAAGCCTTGTCAGGGCTCCAATTAACCCGCGGCTTATTCTGTATTTGGCACCCATTTTGCTGTTCGAATGCATCTTTTGAACCCTTCTTTGCAGGTAGGCACAAGGACATACTCTATCTGTTCTATTAAGATGTGGCTGGGCCTGAGGATCGACAGAAAGCTTGCCACGATTAACCGTGAAAATGCACATTCTTACTTTGATATCATATCCAGCAGTCGTGTCCATCCCCCTATACTGTCATTCCATATGGAGGAATTGAGCGATATCTCGTTATGAATGCAGCGAATGAGGACTTTGTTTGGGAATCCCCAAACCGCGAGGCGATTCGAAAGCCAGTCTAGGTTGGTGCTCCCTTTCCCGGCTGTATTTCATGTGCAAATAGCCTCGCCATGCCATCATCCGGGGGTTGGTCCAATATGATTGATTGTAGTTGTGGTCTCGGCTAGATCTGGAATTGTCAGCACAAACTGCTGTTATTGGCGCTGTTTGCGGCTAGACCCTCTGAAGGGTCAACAAAATAGCCCAAAGCTTGGGGACACCAGCAGAATGACAGAACTGCCACTGCCGTAAAGTGTTGGGCACGTGCAGCCGGATACTTCGCGCGCACCTGCCCCACAGACGGCCAGACAGCCCCCACCGTTCCGTCCGCCCCATCCCTGCTCCTTCGTCTTTTGGCCACTGCCATTTCTGGTGCAGGTCCCATTTGATCGCCTGCCGTTGCTCACGATTCCCGTTCCCGTTGGACCTCTACCTCTGTGACTCTCAACAAAACATGCCTCTGTTGCGCTCTCTGCCTCTACCCTTGGCTCCTTATTAGACACCTCTCGTCCTCTTTTGTCTCGTCTGTTTTGGGCTTGTGATTCGTCCATCAACGTACGACATATTGCCACTTTGGTTTTCATCTCAGCGCCATAGTCGCCCCACCATTTTTGTTGTCAACAAGACATCGTTATCGGCATAGCTGCTCCTTTTTTATTTTGGCCCAATGCCCTCTCTTGTTCCTGACTACATCATTAATCCCGTCTTGCGCCAAGCACGCCGACTCTCGTCCAACTTCAACTCCCCGGGGCCCGAAACGCCGCTCGACCAGCCGCTCGGGTCGTCCGATCTAGATTCGTCGACACTTGACGACGATGAGATTGTCGGGCCGTCACAAGGGCCGCAGCAGGCTGGCGGGGCGTTAGGCGGCCAGACAACCGCTCAAGGCCCGTCTGGACTGTCACGACTTTTTGCTTCCGCACGCACCTTTACTTCGAGTCCCTCCGCGAACACTTCTGCTGCCGAAAGCCCGGTACCATCATCGTTTCGTTCTCAAAATACATTTCTTCGACACAGCCGTACGACTTCGTTGCAGACACAGCAGGAACAAGATCAGGAAGACCAACTGGTGTCTGGATCGGGCACCGCCGTGGCTGCACTGTCAACCTCAGCACCTCAAGGACAACACGCGCATCGACGCAGCAATGCAGCCGAGATCGGGCTTGAAGACCCCTTTGGGTTGCTGAACGTGGCGGACGGGGCTGGGGAGCATACTGGTGGAGCTGGCCAAGGGTCGCTTGGGATGGGTACCCCGGCCTCCCTGCCGACGGGGTTCTATGGGAATATAGAACTGCCTGAAGACGACGGCATGCAGGCCTTGCGGCGGCGCATCCTGGCGGTGCAGTCGCGCGACATTGCCGCAGAGGACAAAGCGAAGATGATGCACAGCCTGTTGATGGAAAGCTACCAGCGCTCGAGAAAACCCGCGTTTCCACTGCGGCCTGTGACACCATCAAGCCCCCCGGCTACTGCAGCTTCGATCCGGGACGAAGCGCCCGCATCATTTGGCCCGCTCGAGTCCCTCAAGTTTTGGCATGCTGCGTACTCCCACGGAACACCACTGCCACAGACGCAGACATTTAGTCTGACCGAAGACGATATACGGCCGACCTACGTACCGGATGCGAATGTGACAGGCGACGGAATTGCGCGTGATGAGGAGGGAAGGCAGCTGCTGGGCTGTGAGCACTACCGCCGGAATGTGAAGCTGCAGTGTGATGCGTGCGAGCGCTGGTATACCTGCCGGCTGTGCCACAATGACGCCGAAGAACACGTCTTGCCACGCCGTGACACAAAGCATATGCTATGCATGCTCTGCGGCCATGCACAACGAGCCGGTGATGTATGTGCCAACTGCGGTGAGTCGGCTGCCCGCTACTTTTGCAGCATCTGCAAGCTGTGGAACGACGACCCGGACAAGAGCATCTATCACTGCAACGACTGCGGCATCTGCCGTGTCGGTGAAGGTCTAGGCAAGGACTTTTTCCACTGCAAGGTATGTTTATGTCGTGTCGATTTCTTTTTCGTACTACTTTATTGTATATGTTGTTGTTCCTAACTATCTGTCTAAGAAATGTGGTTCGTGCATTGCAATCAACCAAGAAGAGTCGCACCGCTGCCGAGAAGGTGTCATGGACTGCGACTGCCCCATCTGCGGCGAGTACATTTTCACGACGCACAAAAAGGTTGTCACAATGAAGTGTGGCCACATGATCCACGACGACTGCCGCGCCGAGTACATCAAGCGGTCGTACAAGTGTCCCATCTGCAACAAGAGCGTCGAGAACATGGAAAGCATGTTCCGCCGGCTTGACAAGCACCTGGAAGAACAACCAATGCCCGAGGAATATGCCAACACGCGCGCTGTCATTTTGTGCAACGACTGCGAGGCAAAAACATCCACCACCTACCACTGGGGTGGCCTGCGATGCGAGGTCTGCCTCTCCTACAACACCGTTGAGCTTCTCTTGCTCAACCTACCAGCAACACACAACGGGCAGAACGCTGCTGCTGAGACGGGCCAGAGCGCGCCCGAAGATGCCTCGGATGCGGCAGGAAAGGCAGCGACAGAGGGCAGCACCGCCGTTGGTTCCCAGCTGGGGATTGCGGCTCACAGCGCACTACAACCAGCGCCTTCTGTCCCGTCGACACCATTGTCGTCAAGTCCACGGCCAGACAGCGGCATAGCCCTCGCCCATCCTAGATCCCCACCGCTGATGTCTTTCCGGTCCGCCTCGCCGGCCTTTATGACATCGCCTACGCGGGCGCCCGTTCTTGCCACTGCACCTCCCGGCTACTCCGAAGAGGGCTTTCAGTTGGAAGGTGATGAGGACGACTACCAGCAGTCGTCTGACATGGAGGACGGTGACATCCTTGGCCTTTTTGACCGCCATGCTGCCTTATCATGGGGGAGACGCAAAGTCAGTCCATATTTCGGTGGTGGCAAAAAGGACGACTCAGACGCCGACAACGATGACGATGAAGACGACGACGATGACGACGACGACGACGAAGATGAAAACAACGACGAAGACGAGGAAGAGGATGACGATGATGACGAGGAGCCGATCCAGCTGTTTGGGCACCGATAGTGTTATCCCCTCCCAGTTGACTATTGTGCCACCTCTTCGACGCAGTAGTACGTAAGGTCAACCTCCCGTTTCTCAACGCAACTGATTACAAAATACAGAACGGGAATTTTTCGTTGAAAAAAATGAATTGTCGTGTTTTGACAATTGTCATCATGCTCGGACCGAAGAGACTCCCAACAAAACCAAGGAAATCCACTTTGGTCATCCTTGTCTCCCCAAAACCACACTTGGACATTTTCGGCAACGGTACATGCATGCAGACATAATGGAGTACTTGCATGATATAGACTGGATACTACAAACCACGACTTTTGACAACGACGCATGAGGCATGATACAAAATTTTCGTTTTTCTATTTGCTGTTCCTTCTTTTGTTCTGTTTTGCTTCTGCATTTATACGGCGCGTGGGACAAGGAACATATATAGCTTACAGCGAGACTTTTGGGTATTTTCACGCATGGCACAAACACGCAGACGATACACATATATGCATAGCAAGGAAATTTGAGGTCCGACGGGCCTGTTTTAGCCGTTTCATTCTGTCTATTTTCATATGCTTGTTTTGTCTAGGCACGATTCTTTGCAGCTTTCAACAAACTTGGACAATGGGACACATGCGATTGTGACAAGGATATTCGTTGTTTCTTTTGCTTAACCGAAAGGGCTTCCTGTTTCTGGTGTCTTTCAAATTTGTTACATCGTATAGTGGCAGCATAATGTTATGCATTGTTTATCTTCACACTTTTATCCTCGTGTTGCATCATACTGAAAGACATTTACTTCGAAATCGTCGAAGACGGTCGCTTGCGACGTGGTGTTGACAGGTATGTCGATGTGTCCTTGCAGGCTACAGCGCGGCCTCTCATGCCATGTTGTCCCTTATTCAAAGCGATGCCACCTAGAAGTCTGTCCAGACGGTATCATGGGCCTGCAGCCAGAAGCCCGTTCCATATGTCAATACAGACGGTCCTGTTTAAGCACGCGTTTCCTGCTCCCAGTCGCCAGTCCATATACGAACCGACGGCATCCCTGTCTATGTCTTGTTGGAGTACGGGGTCCATCGTCTTTGATGCTTTGACCATTTTGCCTTTATTCCCGTGCGCATGCTGAAGTGTTTTGTTTTCGTTCAATCGTGTTCTCGTTTCGTCGTATTGTATGCTGTCGGTACGCCATTCCGGCACGGTCTCGTCGTCGTAACTATGTCACCAGCAATCTATCGGTTCTGTTGCGTCGCCATGTATTGTTCCACCTGCTGGCCTGTCTCGCGCAGCTTCATCACAGCTCTCTTATGTGGAGGAACGGTATAGTTAGCGTGTTGGACGCGCTCATTTTCGTGCCGGACACGCTCATTTTATGGACAAGACGGTGGCGAGGGAAAATACATACTGCTAGGGCAACGGGACTGACGCCATTCTCGATCATGGAGATGCAGATTGACAGCGTGCGGCGGTCCAGCTGGCAATTCTATTTGGGCAGAAAACAGTCAGCAAAAAGCGCGAAACGGCGGATTGGCGAAACGGCGGCAAAGAGCGTCGCTTGGGCACGAACAAGGATGGTGGACATCTCGTGAAGGATGTCGACGGCAGCCTGGGCGGCCGCCTGTTTTTCAGTGTGGTCGGCGGGCATGTTGTCGCTGAGATAGTTGCGGAGTTGTGTGTTTGTTGGACGTTGTAAAAGTTGAGGTTGTGTGTTGTGAACGGATTGGAGATTGACTTTAGCGCGATGCGGGGAGAAGGCAGGCGCGACGCTGCGCATGAGGTTTCCTGCCACACACGCGCGCCCCACATCGTCGTGCAGGGCGCAAAGTAGGGAGTATGACTTCGAGTACTGGTCGCCTTGGATCCCAGTAACATTTCTTGTTTTTTTCAAGCAAATAATAATCATGGCTGTCAGCTTTGAGTCTTTAACCCATCTGCCTCGCTGGATTTCAACGTTTGGAAAAAGACACAGAAATTGCATGGCTCGTTATACATTCCGGAAAGTAGAAACAAAAACATGAAACCAGAGGTATCCAAAAGAACCAAAAACGCCTTGTCTGCGCCCGTTCGTCCAGTCCGTAGTACAGTGACCCAATCCCTTCCAATGTCATTATGCCAGAGAGGGCCCTTTGGCCGCCATTTGGCCTCTTGCACTCGCGCTCTTGTCGTCTCCAGTCTACACAGACTTCATCGCTTCGACAAACAGCTCCCGCATGCCTTTGAGCAGCACCACCAGCTCCCGCGTCTCGTTGACACGCTCGAGCAGCCGGTCGACCTTTTCGCGCTCCAGTTTCGGCCGGCAGTGCCGTACGGCGTAGTCGCGCTGCGCCGTATCCAGCTCGAACCACGCCTCACGCGCCCAGTCCTGGTCATCAATGTGTGTGTATACGAAGCGCAGGCGGTCATCGTTTCCGGCGCCCTCCATGGTGAGGCACAGATTGGTGACCCAAAAGTCGAGTTCGGGCACGTTGAACCGCGCCTGTGCCTCGCGCTGCCGGGCGCGAGCCTGCTGGGCGGCGATCTTGGCATCGATGGCCCGCTGCGTGTCGGCGACCTGGCGCGCGAGGGCGTCCCGCTCGGCTTCCTGGCGGTCGCGTTGGCTTTCGAGCGTGGCGATGGCCGCCTCCATCTCCTGCTTCTCTTGTTTCTCCTTGGCCATGGTCTGCTGGAGGCTGTTGGACTTGAGCTGCACAATCTCGACGTCCCGCTTGCGCATTCGTTCGTCCTCTGCAATTGCGTTAGTTCTGTGCAGGCATCTCGTTGTCGCCCGCCCACAGACTCCAAACACGTACCCTGTAGTTCTGCCACGTTCATCCGGAACTGGTTGCGCTCCTCGAGCACCCGCTTGCGCCCCTGCTCGATGAAGCCGTCGAAGCGGACTGTGAAGCGTGCCATGCGCTCACGCAGCGCATCAAAACCAAAATCGATGCTCGGCAGCTGGTCCGCCATGGACGGCCCTGTCGTCGCCGTCGTCTGCCGGCTCGTCGACATGGACGGCTCGAATGTCGTCGACATTGTGAGGGGTATAGGGTTGCGGTTGTTGTCGGTATGTATGGCGATTTGTAGGTCGTATTGTATTTGACAACGCCGCGAGAGCAAGGAAAGGACGTTCAATTGTCGCGATATCTGGGCGTCGCGTGTCGTCGTGCGCCGTGTTGATTGCTTTGCAGTTTGCACCGGTGAAATCGAGTCTCGCGATTCTGCCGCTGCGCGCCATTGTTTATACTGTATTTCTTCTTTGGGACTAGGGCCTGTCGCTCTGGTGATTTTGGCAGGCGCAGTGCGGCGTCTTATTTTTCCTGCCGCATCCAGCGACAGTAGACCCACATTTCAGCGTCTAGCGTCCCAGCTTCACTTCACCAGCAAAACGAAGCTTAGACTTTTGGGCTTGAAGAAACGGGTCATGCACGACAGCTTTGCCCGCATTCAATCTTGGATACTGGTGTCATTTCTCATTTCTCGTGTGCTCTCAACTTGCTTCACATAATTGACCAATATTGACCGCACTCGGCTCGTTACGCACTTGCTACAAGCCACGACTCGCAAGCCCATCAAAATATGACATTATCGCCTCAGACTTTTGTGAATACGCCGCACTCCCACCCAGATGGCTGAGAGGCACCGGCCTGGGCAGCCTGCGGGTGCAAAGGTCCTGCCTACCAGTCTTGTACGCGACCACCGTGCCAATCACTTGGTGTTTGGCCACCTCGGCCGTCTGACCTATGTCTCTTCCAACAATCACGACAACGGCCATGATGACGATGTCGACGCCGAAGACAGAAAGGCAGCCATTGGCAAGCTGCTAACGAACCGGTTTCCCAGATCAGGTAAGCTGATACCATATGGCTTGGTGGCTTTCGTTTTTTGTCTTCCCCGGGCCGCTTGCTCACCAAAGCTAGTGCACACATTTCAAGAAGTTGCTCGTTTCCAGCAGTGGTATCCGCCAACGGCGGTAGACACCTCTAGTATCCGGACAGCGCCAAATTCGTATCTGAACAAGCTTCTTGTCGATGCCCCCGAGGCTCTGGAAGGAATGGCGGGGCCGCTGTATGCCGGTTTTCTCCAGGAGGCTCTGGAATCTGAGCTCTACCAGTCGCCTCGGACAAGACTGCCGCTTCTCTCGTATGGCGAGATCACAGACATGAGCGGCCGCGAACCTGTCGCCCGCCCTGCACTGGCCATGCCCACGGGCCAGTCGGGCCATGCCCTGCGCATCGTGCAGGCCCAGGCGGAGGACTGGGGCTGGAGCACCGACGGAAGCGCAACAATGAGGCTGACCAACATCGATCCCGAGGACGAAGGCCACTGGTGCGACAACGCCCTGACGATCAACCAGATAAAGTTCACCGCGGGCAGCACCTACTACGTCCATGGGAAAAACAACAATGCAAAGCGGCCGCTGAGGTGGATTCTCGTCCAGACAGCGGCCGAGACCATCATCTTCCAGCCGACGCTGCACGGCGTCCCCGTCCAGAATAAGCATTGTGCTTGCGATGACGATGTGCGCGGCCTGACGTACATTACAGCGGACCCGTTTATCCGCATTCCGACTAGTAAGACCGGTGGCCGCGCCCACTGCGACGTGGCATTCAACCCGGCCACCGAGACGAATCCGCCGCAGATTGCCATTATCGACGAGGGCGGACAGTGGACAATTTGGAACATCACGGGCAGCAGACATACACGCAAAACGGGTTTGCTGCCGTTTTTGCACGCAAGGGGCACCGTTTCTCATGGTCCTGCTGGAGGGCCGCCGGTTGTCGCTCAAGATCTTGGTCATCTGCACAGAATTCTTTGGCTGCCGAAAATCGACGAGGATGCGCCCCAGTCAAACACGCTCCTGGTCAGCAATGCAACGTCTGTCAGTATTACCGCCGTCGAAAAGCCGGACGGTGTCTTGCGCACGTTCAACGCAGTGCACAGTATCGGTGTGGATATTGTCCTCGATATCCAGGTGTCGCCAGTCAACACGGCCCATGTTTTTGTCTTGACGACGACCAATGTCTTTTGGCTCGACCTCTCACCCCTTCAAGCTGCACGAGCGTCGAGAGTCTCGTCGACGCTATCAAAGACGTCAAAATCGCCAAAGCTGACGCAGCCTCTCCTCCTACTTTCCTGCCCCCATTTGCGAGGACCAGACGATAAAACGTTAAAGATATCTGTGGCCAAGGCCGAGTCGTATCAGGGCAACGATGTGGCAGTCACACTGGTATATTCTATGAAGCACCCCGAGGTAGCCGTTTTCTGGTTTCAGCAGTCCTCGGATGGAGAGGAGTCGACATTCCAGCAACAGGTCTTTCAGCTGGCCCGTCCACCCTTTGGGCCGCATGGCGACAAGACAAAATCCCGCCTTCTCGGCCAGCAGACGATGGTTTTGCTCCCTAAAACCGTCCAAATACGCGGGACCAACCCGAAACACATTGGACCGATCGGATGCGAATACGCACAGAAGGGCGTGACTGTTTTGCAGATACTGACACTGGGTGCCGACCTGAGTCTCTGGTCGTCTCTCTGTGTGAGCTCGTCGGGACCCAAGCCTGTGAAGTTGGCTCCTTTCCCTCCTGTTTTAAAAAGGAGACACTCGGAACGACAGGGCAAGATCGAAAAGAGGTGGAAGGCCGGCTCCAGATATCTTCGAAAAAGTTTTGTAGTCTCCGATGGGATTGAAGAACACCTGCTCGGCACAGGTCCTTTGATCGGCCAGAATGGCCAGCGGGGACTGGCCGCAGGGAGCGCTTCTTACATGGGCGGCCGCTCTGGCCGACCCGTCGAGGTGTATAACATGGCTCGACTCTTCAATCTCCTGAACAGACACATGGACAAAGCTGCAAAGTCGGCTTACGAGGCGACCGACATGGTCCGGGGGTTTCAGAACCCATCGCCGCTGGACATTATTCGGCAGATTCTCGACATTGCCACTGAGCATGGAGGCTTTGCCTACACGACATTGTATGTGTGAAACTCAATCATATACCGACCAGGATTTGTCTTTCAGTCCTCTCCATCATGCTAACACTGATAGGCTCAATATTTCCAACTACGACTACATCCTAGAGTACGGGGCTGATCTCACCGATTACTCTTGGACGCGGCAGCTCGCAGACGTCGAGATTGGGCCGATTGAAGATAGCCGCGTGTCCATTTCGAACCAGTTGCCAGAAGGAGACGTCCGAAACGGCGGCGCATCGACCCTGTACGACACAATGGCAGGGCTCTGCCTGATTGACAAGGTGGGTGACGGCCAGGGTCATAACAGTGCCGATGCACGCCGTCAGGGTCTTTTGGCCTTTGCGACTGTGCAGCTGTTCTTCTCGCAGATCAGCATGGTCGTTATGCCACGCCAGATGGCCATGGCCGGCAGCGCGAGAACCACGCCAGGGTTTGAGGACGGCGGACTCAGCTCCGCTTCAACGCCCTACTCGGCTCACTTTCCCCGGTCCGACGCCGAGTCGCGCTTCCGCAACCACTTTCTTCCGTCGTCGCCGGCGCTGTCACAGCTGCGGGAACCACCGTCGTCTGCTCGCGGCGGAATTCCAGCCTGGCTCCCGTCTTCGTCGCAAGACGACGGTAGAGGCAGTGGCGGTGGCAGCGGCGGCGGTGTTGGTGGTATCCTACCATCACTCGAGGGTGGCGACGAGGCGGAGGCGGACAGCAATGGGCAAGCGCCGATGGAGGAGGCGCAAGAAGATCCTGTTGTGGCACGCTTGCGTCAGTACGCCAAGTCCATTCGGTCGGAGCCGGCACGCAAAGAAGGCGAGCTGCGCTTGTTGTCGCACTGGCAGCTCGGCAGCGACCCAGAGCAGTTCCAGTGGGTGCCCTTGGGAGCGGCAGGTGAGGCCGAGGAAGAGTTACGCCGCCGGGCGCAAGAGGCCCAGGAGCGGCGGCGCAGGCGGATGGAAAAACGGGCCATGCGGGACCGCGACCGGTTGCTGATGTTAGGCGGCGGTCTGGGAGGAAGCAGCATGTCGTCGCCCGCCGTGCCGCGCATTCAGCCTAGCAGCCAGATTTTGCCAAGCCAGATCGTGTCGAGCCAGGTCATTCCCGGCCAGAGCCAGAGCCAGATGCACCACACCATAATGTCGGGCCGGGTGCTGCCGTCGTCGCAGCCTACCATCCACAGAGGAGGACCGTTGAGTCAGCGGCCCAAGAAAAAGAAAAAGCCCAAAGTGGCACGCGGGTTCAAGTGAGTCCAGTGTGCCGGCTTATATTGCATGTATATACTATACTGTACGAAATACCATGGGAAAAGTAAAGTGACCGACGTCCAAAAAGTTGATTGGTTCATAAGAAACGGTGAAAGAAAAACTGTCGCTTTATCCGACACGAAGCAAAACGTGTAAGCCGGAAAAGTCTCTCTGTTTAGCAAAACCAATAAAAATAAAAGAAAAAAAATGAGAGACCGTAACAGTTCGAGGCTGTCGAGACTAATCCGTTGAGAATACAACGGTTATAATGGCTCAGCTTTAAGCCATACTCGATAAGACGTTGCAGTCAATGTACGATTGTTCATATGAATGCAATTTTGTGTTCGACACATGTGTCCAGTAGGCCATCTGTGCCTTTCTTCCTTCGTACGTCTCTGGCCCAACTTTTTCCTATCCAATATCCAAAATAAGGGGCTAGGCCACGAGAGACCTGGACAGGCGCAGATTTATTGGCGTGTCAATATGGCGTGGTCCATCTCATGGCACGCTCAGCACAAAGCCCAGGCTTACGAACACGGCCCTCCTAATCCCACTCGTCGTCCGACTCTTCATTATCTGCGCTTTGTTAGAAAGGGTCTGACAGGTACTTGTGTGGAGAGCACAAAACGAATGGAAGGGAACAAAACATACCACTCTTGCTGACTTTCTCCTTGCGTTTCTGCAGCTCCGCCATCAGGGCCAGCGAGCCTGCAACGTTGCCGCCGCCACCAGCACCAGCCGGTGGCATCCCACTACCAGCCGGGCCGCTGTCTGCACTGCGCCCGCCCACTTGTGCTTCACTGCGATCGCGAATCTGACTCTTGTCCACCTTCTTCAGTGCCTGAATGCCACCTGCATTCTGGATACCCGCCAGCACTGCAGACCTGTCTTGGCCAGGCTTCGGCAGGGGCGGTCCACCACCAGACGGCGGCGGAGGTGGTCCAGGAGGTGGAGGCGGGCCGCCCATACCACCAGGCGGTGGCGGCGGAGGAGGAGGTGGAGGAGGTCCACCAGAGCCACCTGGAGGCGGGGGTGGAGGGGGTGGTGGTGGGACACCGCTCATGCCACCGTTGGGGTGAGCAGGAGGAGGAGGTGGTGGTGGTGGCGGCGGAGGAACACCGCTCATGCCACCGTTGGGGTGAGGCGGAGGAGGTGGTGGTGGTGGAGGTGCCGCCGAGGGACCAGAGTTCCGAGCAGGCGGCGGTGGCGGCTGCATGGGGACAGGGCGCGTGTTGGAAGGCGGAAGGGGAGGGGCACCTCCAACTGGGGGCCGTGGTGGCGCTGGTGGTGGTGCAGATTCGCGTGCTGGTAAGGGCGGGGCGGGGGAGCCAGAGTTGCGGCTGGCTGGAGGCGGGGGAACGTTGCGCTGGCCATTGAAGGGTGGAGGCACACCAAACCGGCGTCCACCGTTGCCGTTGTCGTCGTCGTCGATGGCCGTTTTTGGAGGGCGCGGTGGCGGCGGGGGGCCCGGTGTGGTTGGCACGGGACGGCTCTGCTGTTGCGGCGGCATCCTCGAATGCGCGAACTTACCGGCATCGGCGAGGGCCGGTGGCACAGCGTATTTGGGCCGCGGCGGGGACGGCTCACGGGGGGGTTCGGGTGGCGGTGGCGGCGCGGCGGGCGTTGGGTCAGTTTTGGCACCATACCGGCGAGGCGCAGGTGGTGGAGGCGGCTGGCCTCCTGCCCGTTTGGCTGCTGCCGCACCACCACTCACACCACCTCCGGGAGGAGGCGGTGGTGGTGCACGCATGCCTGGCCCACTAGACGCCGCAACAGCAGCAGTTGCTGCAGCAACTGCAGTAGAGGGTGCAGCCGACGGAGGTGGCGGAGGCGGCGGGGCCGCCGCTTGTGGAGGAGGCGCTGATGCTGCTGGCGCTGGCGCTGCCGGTGCCGGTGCAGACTGTTGTCGCAAGAAGTCGACGATGAAGTCCTGGTTGTCGCGTATGAACTCGTCGGTGAGACCCTTGGCCCGCAAGTCGTCGCCAAAGTGTTCGCGCCAGTTGGGGTCGAAGGCGTCGAGAGTCGCAAACTCAGACGGCGGCGTCGGGCCGCGGCCGCTGTTGATACTACCTGACCGGCCGTGGCCGAATCCAGAGCCTTGGCCCGGTCCGTAGCTCCGCGGAGATTCGGGTGGTGTTGGTGCAGATGAGTGGCGGTGGCCGCCGAAAATGCCGCCGAGTCGCGAATGCTTGTGACCACCTGTCGTTGCGGGAGCGGCGCCACCGAAAGGCATGGCACGCGTGGCCTTGCTGGCGTTCTTCTCGCGGTCGTCCATCTTCTTTTTGAATTGCTTGGCCTCCTTCTCATCGGCAAAAGACAGCCCCGCGAGGCAGTCCTCCAGCTCAAAGGTGTGGAAGAAGACACGGTCCTGGTTGTAGTTCCACGTGTCGTAGATTTCCTGGTCCCAGATTACACCACGGTTTCCGGACTGCACGGGTTAGCCAAAGACGAAGACGCAGGGGAGAGAGAGCAAATGCAAGGGGGAGGAGGAAGGATAGGGGGAGATCACGAGGGAGACGTACGGAGATGTCCACCATCTTAATCCAGAATGTGTTGCCGACGAGGTCGTTGCAGAGCACGGCAGCGCCCTGCAGACCGGTGTCCGTCCATTTTTGGCGGTTGGGAAAGGCAATGTAGAGCTTGGCGACGGCGACGGCTTGGATCTTGTTGTTTGCCTTGGGCACGAAGCGCTTGACGGTCTCCTTGTCGGCTTCGCTCAGGACCGACGGCATGGTGGGTACGGGGGACGGGGGAATTGGAGGAAGAGCGTCGGCCGGTCGTTGCTATCAGACCGTAAAACAGTAAACATGAAAGACCTCGACAGCACGCGGCGTCGGACTACCGAGAAATCGAGATGCCCCTTTTGGGCAAATGAGCAGGCGGGCGATAATATGAGGCAGGCAGACGGGTAAAGGAGCGAGCGACGCAACAGTAAATGGGGATGGCGCCTGGCGTGCTGGCTAGGTCGGGCGGCAATGTCTCGAGGTCGTGGCCGCCGAGATCAGCAGCATGCGTGGGCAGTCGATTTGGGAAACAAGACGTGAGGGTGAACAGGGAACGAGAGTCAGTGGAAAAGGGATAAAGAGCCCGATGCGTGCAATGAGGGCGGCTGGCAGACCGATATGGAAGGCGTGAGGCAGGGTGAAGAAATGGAAGGAGGGATGGAATCCAACGGCCAATGAATGGCAAGATTTGGCTACGCACTCGGATTCGCTGGGCTTCTGTCGGGCACCTTCCTTTGCTGGGCTTGCTGGGCTGCTGGGCTGTTCGCTGGGCGGTGCACAAACGACCATGTCCTCTGGCGCTACGCTCACTTGGGTAAGCGCCTGAGCTGTGGCTACAGCGGGCTGTGAGGGTGACCGCAGCTGTGCAAGTGTGTTCGTCGTAGCCTACAAAGTAGGCAGGAGGCAGATGGCACTTAGCGACAAGGAAAGTGCAAATGCACGAAGTCGAGGGAATGAGGAACAAACAGCCCCTACAAAACATGAACAGTCCATCGTAGCTGCTTCAATTGCGCGGCATTCGGTTTCCGGAATCAGTAAGACAACCTTTTGCGCCACTCTTTCCGTGTTTCATAGAAGGCAAGGGCGACGGACACACGAGACAGCCCAGCGACGCGAGCTGAAGTGGCAGCCACCAACATGCGCTCTTACTGGCGCCACTTTGAGCCTCTGGCACAGTGCTCAGGGGCACCCCTCTGTAAAGTAGGGACAGCACCGCTGTAAAACTACGTAATTACGCCATCGCACGACGTTGATGGAGACGTTTCAACTGTAGAAAGATTTCAATTGTTCCAAGAATAGGTGTCTTTGGCGGCTCTATCGTGGCCTCCCGTCTAATTGTCCTTGTTCAGCGCCTCCGCCTTTGCCCGTCTCTCCTCCTTTGTGCCCTCCTGCGGTACGCCGCCAGCACTGTTCAGCAAGACCGGGCCGGGGTTGGCCTGGTGGGCCGAGAACTTGTCCTTGGCCGCCTCGAAGAGTCCGTGCTGGTGCTTGGGGGCGTCGGGCTGGCGTTGGTTAGCAGGAGCGGATAGAATGAGGCAACGAGAGCGGTCTGCCGGTGCCGCAGATTTTCTCACCTTGGAGGGATCTTCCACCTGCGTGGAGAACTTGGGCTCAGAGTTGGAGGAGTTCGACATTGTAAATGGATTCAGTTGTAGAGATAGGTATTTGATGGTTTGTGTGTTTGCAATGTTGTTGCTGATCTTCAAGTCTCATGTCTATCGCGTCTTGTCTTTTTTGTTTGTTGTTATAGACAAGAATCTTGATGCCTAGAGACAGAGGCTGCCATCTATATATGGCTGACGAGCTCCTGCCGAAAACGATGACGTCGTCCCACTTACGCAGGTGGGTTGGTCCTGTCAGAGCATCATAACGGGAAGGTGCGGCCGGTTTGGGAGGCCTAAACTGCTCGTGTGCATTTAAAGTATTTCTCCATAGTGGCACGTGACTTCGCGAGGAAGGCGAGTTGCGCCTCCTGCCTAGAGCAAGTCCTGTCTCACGAATCGTCATAACTTGCGTGTTCTCGATCGATGCTCTTCCAGCTTGGCCAAGTCTTCGCACTGCCGCATTCAGAATTCTTGTTTGGGTGCACCCTGTGACGCAAGCGGTAGGCCACCCACACGCGCACCTTGAATTACACCATCAAGACCACACTCGCCACGCCATGACGACACAGCACTGGCGCCCCGCATGTCGTCGTCTTCGTCGAGCGCGCCGCAGCCGGTGAAGTTGTCGCTGCCGCTGGCGTACCAGCAGAATCTTTTTCAGGAACTGCGCACCGACGATGAGCTCGTCGTGCTAGCACGGGGGCTGGGCCTCATGCGCCTCGTCACCAACCTGCTGCACTCGTACGATGCCGCGGGCAACAACCTGGTGCTCGTTGTCAATGCCGACGACCGTGAGAATGGATGGATCGGCGAGGCATTGGCCGAGCACGCGGCCATCAGCATGGCACCTCGCGCGCGGGGCTTGACCGTTGTCAACACGGACTTTACAACGGTCGGCGCGCGCGAGAAGATGTACGCGGCCGGCGGCATTTTCAGCGTCACGTCGCGCATCCTCGTTGTCGACCTGCTGACGAGCCTGCTCAACCCGACCGCCATTACGGGTGTGGTCGTGCTGCATGCGGACCGTGTCGTGGCCACGTCTCTGGAGGCCTTTATTCTCCGCATCTACCGCCAGAAGAACAAGGTCGGCTTCCTCAAGGCCTTCTCAGACAACCCGGAGGCGTTTGCAACGGGCTTTGCACCGCTGGCCACCATGATGCGCAATTTGTTCTTGCGGAAAGCGTCCCTCTGGCCCCGGTTCCACGTCACCGTTGCCACGGCCCTCGAGGGCAAGAAGCGCGCCGAGGTCGTGGAGTTTGAGGTTGCCATGACCGACAGCATGCGCGACATTCAAAACGCGATTCTCGAGTGCGTCGAGGTCAGCATTCACGAGCTGAAAAAATCCAACACAGGCCTCGACATGGAAGACTGGAATCTCGACAGCGCGCTGCTCAAGAATTTCGACGTGATGGTGCGCCGTCAGCTCGACCCCAACTGGCACCGTGTCAGCTGGAAGAGCAAGCAGATTGTCGGCGATCTCACGGTCCTGCGCGGCATGCTGCAGTCGATCGTCGAGTGTGACGCAGTCGCATTTTTGCAGCGCCTTGACACGATTCATGCGGCGCACTCGCCGCCCCCTGGATCCACGCGCCAGTCGCAGTCACCGTGGCTCTTCCTCGATGCTGCCCAGACCATCTTTGACACGGCCAAGCGACGAGTCTACACAGGCAAGCATAATTTCAAGAGCAGCAATGGCATGAGCGGCCTTGACGGAAACAACACCAGCAGCAGCAACACTCTACGCCCTGTCCTCGAGGAGCAGCCCAAGTGGAGCGTATTGGGTGATATTCTTGAGGAGATTGACCGCGATCTGTACCACGCAAGCGTACCACGCGACGACTCCAACGGCACCATCCTGATCATGTGCGGCGACGTTGACACATGCCGCCAGTTGCGCGATTTCTTGCAGACCATGCACGTGCGGCCGCGCACCGAATCGAGAGTAGAAGAATTTTTTGACGCTGAAGAAGACCGGCCGTCAGGCGCGTTTATGATGCGCCGCAAACTGCGCAACTATTTGAAGTGGAAGAGCGAATTTGCAAACGTCAATGCGACGCTCTTTGCAGAGAACCAGAAGGCGTTGAGCGGCGCCATCGACCCGCGCACGGGACGCCCTGCGGGTGCGGTCCGAAGCAATGCGCCGGCCAACAAGCGTCGGCGTGTGCGTGGTGGTGGCAGCGGCATGGGCCAAGCCAACACGGCATCGGCCATCGCCTCTGCGTCCGTATCTGGAGGACGAGCCGCCAACGGCAGCGTCGCACAGTATTTTGAGAAGCCCAACGAGGTCGCTGAGTTGATGGCCGAGATCCATGCCGCAGAGGCAGGGTCTACGCCGGGAACAAGCACTGATGGCGGCATCAATACAGATGCGGAAATTGCAGCGGCTCAACAAAAAGCCGACATTCTGGCGGCGTTGGCCGATCCACTGGAAGACATGGACGACTTCTATCAGATGTACGACATGAGCGACCTTGTGGTGATCCACGCCTACGACGGCGACCAGGACGAGCACGTACTAGAAGAAGTCAAGCCGCGGTACATCATCATGTACGAGCCAGATGCGGCGTTCATCCGGCGCATCGAGGTCTACCGATCGTCACACAACGACCGCAGCGTACGTACCTACTTTATGTACTATGGCGGTTCCGTCGAAGAGCAAAAGTACCTTTCCGCCGTGCGCCGTGAAAAAGACGCGTTCACGAAACTGATCAAGGAGCGCGCCTCCATGGCGGTGACCCTCACAACGACGGCATCACACAACATCTCCAACGCGGACGACCCCCAGGAGTCCTTTTTACGGACAGTCAATACACGTATTGCCGGTGGCGGCCGGCTCACCACGGCAGCGACGACACAACCGCGCGTCGTTGTGGATGTCCGCGAGTTTCGTTCGTCGCTGCCCTCGCTGCTGCACGGGCGCAACATGGCCGTTGTGCCGTGCATGCTGACTGTGGGCGACTACGTGCTTTCGGACCATATCTGCGTCGAGCGCAAGTCCATTAGCGATCTCATCTCGTCGTTCCGTGACGGCCGCCTCTACACACAGTGCGAGACCATGTTCCAACACTACCGCGATCCCATGCTGCTGATTGAGTTTGACATGAACAAATCGTTCACGCTCGAGCCGTTTGCCGACTTGGCCTCATCGTCGTCGTCGGGCTCGAGCGTGATCCCCAACCCACAAAACGCCAACGACTTGCAGAGCAAGATTGTGCTTCTGACGCTAGCATTCCCGCGATTGCGTATTTTGTGGGCGTCGTCGCCCTATGAGACAGCCGAGATCTTTGAGCGGCTCAAGTCGCACGAAGCCGAGCCCGATCCGGTAGCGGCCGTGCGTGCCGGTCTCGACCCACACGCACGTGCCGACGACCAACCCTTCAATCTTGAGCCCCAAGAAATGCTGGCGGCCGTCCCGGGTGTTACACCGGCGAATCTTCGTACACTGGTGATGGAAACGGAAAGCATCGCGGCCATTGCAGCCATGGACGCACCGGAACTCGAGCCCATAGTCGGTAAAGAATCGGCTCGGCAGATTTCCGAGTTCTTTAAAAAGGACATTATCGAAGAGGCTGGGTAAAAGCTGCGCGATACTCGTTCGTAGTTTTTGTTTCCATCCTCACTTCGGTCACAAAATAGATATCCAGAGATTTGCGTATGTGGGGTTGTATTTATTAGAGTGAAGCGCCTAAATCAGAGCAACAGTTTTCTGATGAATCTAGCAAACTAATGCAAAAAAGATAAGCTATATGTGGATGGGTATCGATGTGGTGGTTTTGTGGAATATTGGGGGTCGTTGGTCCGTGGGACAAGTCGAAACGCATCGTAAAAACATAAGACAAAAAGAAACAGAAGAAGTGGCCGAGTCCGTGATCAAATGAAAATGCAACCCCCCTTCTCCCCCCTAGACGAGCGGCGAATGCTTCGCAACGTTCCGTTCCAGGTCGATGTGCGGTCGTTGCTCGTCATTCGTCGTCGAGCCGACTCACGGCCCCCTTAGACCGCACTGTGGACGCGGCGTCGTCTGCGCAAGCCTCGGCCGCGGCAGCCCTGGCACGTCAGGCAGCCGATAATCTGCAGACAAGCTTGTTAGCGTGACATTTCTTTTGTGACTAGCCATTGTTTCAAAAAAAGACGCGGCTGCGAGGCGACTTACAATATCAAAGACGGCGATGACACCGTCAACAATGAACATGATGATTGCGCCAATGGCATTAGCGATGCCTATCAGGACGGATCCAATGGCCTGGCAAATGCCTTCGATCTATAGGGGCACATTAGCAAAGAGAAAATTAAATACTCCAAGAAGAAGCGCGAAGAAGCGGCGTCAACATACACAGGAGAGGACACAACCCATGTTGACGGTTTGGTAGTATAGGTTTTGTGTGAGTTTGTGTGTGTGCAATGGTAGCGTGCTTGTTGTATTTTTCGTGTAAGTGGTGGTAGCGAAAGGTTTGTTGTTGTGATTCTGAAGAGACAGAAGAGAACAAGATGAAAGCCAACGAGAGAGCAGATGTCGGAGAATTTATTCAAATCGAGCTCCTGCTTTATTTTGAATTGCATCGCGCAACGGAAGGCGCAAAGGGACCCAGCACCTGCTCATTTTTCCAGTTCGTGTCATTTGGAGCCTTTTGCAACAGAAAGAGCGAGCCGTGACGTCATCCGCCCTGCAAGAAAAGCTTTCAAGCAGGGGTAACAGCCACAGATGTGGGAAGGAGCGGACCAACCTGCGCGAGGCAAGGCCCGCGATAGGGTGGCAGAAGGCACTGGATCCCCGAAGAAAAGGAAGCTTTGCTCCTTCCATGCCATTTTTTTTCCTCAACGTCGTATTTTGCCATTTTTTTTTTTTTTATGAGCGCTAATCGGCAGGGTTCTCTTATGCGCCAGTCCTTATTTGTGGGGTCGAATGCTGGCGAGACCTGTCCATGCCCCCAATCAAGCGCCTGTGGTTGAGAATGGTGATGTCACTACTGCAGCCATATCCAGGATCAAGGCACAAGAAGCTTGCCTTTTTTGCCGTTCAAGCAACCACCGACGGAATGCAGCCGTGTGCCTTTGGCCATTTGACAAGGCTGATGCGGAGGTTAGAAGGGCATTATCCAAACATGGGAGAGTTTAACGCCTTCGCATCCTTCTATTTCGAGCCAACGAGGATTCCACTTTCACCACGCGTCATGGTTGATAATGGCCGTTGCAGGTAACGGACTATGAACATGTGGAGTAACCACAGGGCCAGAAGGGCAAGAGACGGATCGAACACGTGAAGGACTAGGCACAAGAAAGAGGAAGGGATCGGCGATTGAAATAATTACGATGGCAATCTAGGGACGCTCGGGACCGTGCTTTGTGTTTCGTACAGAGTATGCCAGGGTACCATGGACATTACGAAAGAGGTCATATGTAAAAGAAAGGAGTCTATTTGGATAATGGTGAGTCTAGCTTGCGACCAAGCTATGAGCTATGGGCCGTTCCTCGGCCGCCGTCTATCGTACAGCGTACAGACATTTAGTAAGATATGTGAGGGGGTTGGTGGTAACAAGACATGGGGTGTTGTTGGTTCGTGCAGTGTGCTCTAATAGTACTTCTTCCGCATAAGCGCCTCGCGAACCATGCCCAGGCGCCGCAACCGCTCGCGGCTCCGGGCGTCCAACGGCGCATTGGCGAAGCCTGCGGACGTGACGCCGGGTGGCAGGGCTGCAAACGAATTGGCCCAGTCAGCAGTGGTCATGGCGGCGCCTCCACTGCCGCTGGCGGTGGAGGGTCCGTGCATCTTGACGCGCTGCACCTTGCGCAGCTTCACAAGGCCATACCAGCAGACGAGCAGCGAAAAGGCAAACGAGATGCCGGTGACGGAGCCGAAGCCCCAGTTGGTCTCCTCGATAAAGTTCTCGAGGTTCATGCCGTAGAGTCCCGCAAGGAAGGTACCCATGGCGAGGCCGAGTGTGCCGATGCTGAACTTGAGATCGAGCAGCATCAGGGCGTTGCGGTTGGCATCGAGAATGGCACGGACACTGTGGCTGGTTAGCAATGTGTGCGTGAAAAGAGTCATGGGTGCGACAGATGACAGATGGATATAGCCAGCGGGGGTTAGCAGGGTCGTCCTTACATCTCTTCGGTGTTTCGGATGCTCGAGACCAGGCTGCCGGCCTCTTGCGCCACTTCGTCGCAGATCTTGTGGTACGACTCCAGCAGCATCTCTACCTCCGTGTGGTCGTCCTCGCCCCGGAACAGGTCGTGCTTCTTCTCCGTCAGGTACATGGCGGCCAGATCGTCGTCGGCCTCGAGCAGCTCTTCGATGGCATCGCGCACCAGCTTGGCCTTTTGCTCAAACGTGCTGACCTTTTTCGACAACACCAACAGCACGCGCAGCTTGTCGCGCGTAATGTCGGCCTCGAGCTCGCTCAGAATACGCAGGATGGGCTCCCGCACCGTGTCAAAGTCGGCTTCCAGCTCCGAGGTCACAGACAGCAGCACGGCCTCCAGCGCGCGGAACTCGTACGGCAGCCCGCCCGCCGCACCCGGTGCCTGTTTTTGCTGCAGCCGGCCCTGCAGGTCGTACATGAAGGCCGACTGCGGGTACGACGTCTTGGAGCCGTAGACATCAAACAGCAGCACGCGGTCGGCCTTGATGAGGACCTTGAGGTGCAGCAGGTTGAGCAGGATGGCGGCCGGGCGCACGAGAATGTGCGGCAGGTTCGACGAGTCGATCTTGCGCAGATCCCGCGGCAGCAGCCCGTACTTGGCAATCAACTCCGTCTTCTTGAACTCGCCGTCCACGAGAATGACCTCGCCGTACTCGTCCACCTCCGTGCACCGCAGCCGCGGCTCCAAAGCTGCCTTGGCCGTCTGCAGCCGCCGCGCATTGAACATGACCGACGCAAACTCGGCCCCGGCACCGTGGTCGGGCAAGTCACCCGGCAGCAGAGAACTCCGACGGCCGCCTGCGCTCCCGCCCACCTGCGTGTCCGCGCAATCTCTGGCCCCGCTGTTGCGCCAATGCCAGGCCCAGTGCCAGTCCATGACCCGGTCGTACCACGACGCACGGGCCACTGGCGATCCAACGGCCCGCTTCTGTCGTTTGTCGGAGCGCCGCCATGGGAAAGCCTGGACGGCTTGTGATGTAGAAAAGGGTGTCGCCAACAGCGCCGTCTTGTTCAAAGGCTTGCGAGGAACGGGCGGAACGGGCGTCGTCGTCGGCCGCCATCGTGCGCGTAGCGTCTTGGGGATGAGGGTGTCGAGGTCTATGAGGGACGCTTGCAGAACAGGAACAGCCGTCTCACTGACACAGTGCGTGGTGCTGTTCTTTCTGCTCGCCGACGGCACTCGTGACGGCCGTTTCCTGCTGTTGCTGCCGCCGTGACTGCTGCCGTCGGTCACAAACAAAAGCTCCGACTGGTGCCGCAGGAACCGTAAGAGACCCGCCGACGGCGCAGGCTGCAGGCGCATCGGTGACGCCAACATTGTGCCTGGCGAGGAACCAACGTGTCTCTCGCTGTATCGACGTGGTCAAGTCAAAGCGATGCTGTCGCACGGATGTCGAGATATTCTTTTGGTACCTGTTTGTAAGATCCCTCTTCTTCTTTGGCCGCTTTCTTTAGTGTTTGTAATCCCGTCGCAGCCGTCGCTCGCGTCGTGTCAGTTGGTCGCTCAACAGGTAGGTTGGCGTCGAGGCCAGGCGAAACTGGCTTGTTTGCTATCACGATCCAACTTTTTCCGATTTGGCGCGATTTCCATGGCCGTTGTGCTCCGTAAGATACAGGGAACGAACCAAGGCGCCGAGGCACTGAAGGCACAGAGGACCCGCGCCGTTGTGGCGGCTTTGGTGGCGGCTGGCAGATTTTTCACGCTCCTCTGACCACTGGAGGCGGCCCTTGCCTTAGTGTATCCCAACTGCCCCCACCAACCAACGACACAATGGAAGCGTAATACCTACAGCATATAACAGCACCCAACAGGCTGGCAGAGTAAGTGCTGCTTCGCGCTTGCCCTGTTTAGGCAATTAGCAACCTCCAGTTCCTGCGCATCGAGTAATACTAGAACAGCATCCGGGCACTTGCACGGAGTCAGATACTGCGCAAAACAACCAGTTGGCCGGATGCGCCTTCCCTTCACGTACAGTGACTTTGGAAACGTATCACCATGGACGTCATCTAAAAAGGAAGCCGCAGCCCACGGTCGTGCGCCCAGGTTTCCTATCTCTCCGAATTCTTCCAACTCCTCGCTTCACGCATTTTTCATCACTATTTATCATCCGTCAGCCTTCCTCAAAGCACCACAATTCGCAATGGACTCCCACATGGACACCCACAAGAAGACGCAGTCGTCAGCCCTGAAGCTCACTCCGATCCGCATGCGGGGCAAGCGCAAGAGCAACCGCTCTAATGCCAGCAATGGCAGCGCCTCGTCGTCGGGCCATCCGAACAGCGACTCGGAGACGGCCGCTGCGACTGCCGGGTTGACGCTGTCTTCGTCACCCTCGTCACCGCTCAAGCGGTCTCGGGCGTCGTCCCCGGCCTCGCAGAAGACGTCGGGGCGTGCGTCGTCCCTGTCAACCTCGAATGCAGCGCGTCGGGCCCGGACCAAAAGGTCGGTGCCGATGGACCAGCGGTTTCCACTCGAGGTCGTTGAGCGCATCTTCTTCTACTCCATGAACTTCAATCTTCCGCGTGCCAGCCCACGCCTTGGATGGATGCTCTCGAGTCGTTACACGCTGCGTGACCTCATGCTCGCTGCGTTTGAGCCGCAGTGGAACCTGACCTTGACGCCGAAGCGATACAAGCGGCCGCTGAAAAAGCACAATGCGGCCAGACGAGCCGAGGCCCGGCTCATCGATCCGGCCCTGATGGTGAGAGAGTGCTTTGTTGTTTGTTCTTCAACTTTTGTCTGGGCTTTCGTGACGGCTAACGTGTTCGAACCCCCTTTCCCCAGACGGCAGTTTTGAACAGCCCTTGGATGAAAATGGACCACTTGGTCGAGTCTATGCAGGTCTGGCTGCAAAAGAATAGAAATAAGAAATATCTCCATACTCCCATTCCGTTTTCGGAAGAGCCAGAGCGAGACGCTGCAGCGGAATTTGTCCTCAACATGAACGACTTTGATGCTCTTGTCAGAGAACATCCCACAGAACACATTGTCAGCACACGGATGCTTGATAGGGGCTCTGAGACCCTTGATGATGGCGAAGACGAATACGAAGAAGGTGCCGAAGACGAGGAATTAAACGACGATGACGACGACGATGACGAAGAATCCTCTCATGAAGGCGAAGATCGAAGCCCGGGATGGAGTTCTGATGAATATTCCGATCTCGGCTGCGACGAACAGGCTGTCGAATGCGAGCAAGAAAGTCGCAACCAAGCCAACCAAGGCCACGATGAAGAAGATGAACAGGACGTGAAGACGCCTGAGACGAAGAGCCCGGGGCCTCTTGTATCTGCCCATGCTTGCTTTGCGATGGACCAGTTCTACTTTCTCGAAAGCATGTATGTCTCAGATATCTTCGATCCGAAGCCCGATGAGACACCTTCTACACTCCTGGCCTCTTATTTTGAAGACCGTGGTGTGGGTGCTCCCGAACGGCCCATGGATGGCATTGCTTTCATAGGTTTCCGCATGACTGTTGCGCCGGCCCTGATGCGTAGCCCCAGCCTCGGGAAAACGCAGATTCCCGAGTGGCTGTTGCTTGGCGGCGGGCCCTATCCGGCCAGCCAAAACCAGACTCGCGAGGGCCGCAAGGCTCTGCGGGATCGCTTGCGTGCGACATTTGACTTGCTCTCATGGATTGTCTTTGCTGGTGGCAAGCTGCAAAGGAACGACAGCTGGGAGCTGACGCTGCAGGGCTTCCAGAACTTGCTCGAAGTGGACGTACTGCCGAACGAATGGGATACCTACGAGGAGGGAGAAGAAGTGGTCTCCGCCTGCGAACACGTCAGCGCTAGTCCGAATGAGAGGACCATCCGGCTCCAGTACAGCGTCGACACGCTTGTGTCCGGGATCCTCGGCCTGTTCTACTCTCTGGGTGTCTTCTACCGCCAGATGCCCCATCATATCTTTGAATCCGCCGTTGCAATGGCGACAGCCCGCGGTGTGTCCGGTGGTTTAGCGTATCGGAAGTCGCTCACATACCTGACTCTGCAGCGCATTGCTTTTCTCGTCCCAGCAAACAACAAACGGTCCTTCCTTGAGATTATGCCTGAATATTTCAACATGAAGTTCTAATCTCCTGCGAGGTATCACTTTGGCGGCCTTTAGAAGATTTTAGTGTTTTATATGGTTTATATGGTTTATATAACGTCAGCTAGTTATACCGTCGTATACCCTAGTTTTGGGAACGTTGTTTGGCATACTGCAATGCACTGCAAGGCACGTCGTGGAGACTACCAGGGGGCGTTCGCAAGGCTGCAGCCTCGCTCGATAGCCTGCTCAGTCGGGTCCTTATTTATTAGGCCGTCGGCCCAAAACACCCGACGTCAGGCACAACAGGCACCAACAAAACTGAAATATGTAATACGTTTAATACTTTTGCAATAGTTTCTTTGGATCCACAGATTACCCAACCATGCACGATTGGAAAGCCATCTTCACACCCTTCCTCCGAAGATGACGCCGTGTTGACTCATGCGGGGAGAATGCGTGAGGGGAACGTTCCACACGCCCTCGCACGCCCTCACACGCCCTTGCATACTATCACAATGATTCATTTACTTCGAAATACGGAGCGATCCTGTGCTCTTTGAAAGAAACAAACTGCTTTCCATCGTACCTCATTTTTCTACATTTTGTGCAAGCAGTGGGACGATGGTTGACTCTAGTGAAAACCTCTCTTTTTGTAGACGGGCGAGTGAACATACGTTGCACTGATATATCCAAGGAGTACCCTCTCATCACTAGATCAAATTTGCCCATGGGTTGATGTCCCATCATGCTGTGGGAGGATGTGAGCACGCGATTGTCGCGCATTGTGTCCTCCAGGTTAGGAAGACTTCTGCCTGTCTGAAATCGATCACAACGTAACCCCCCCCCCCCCCCAAAAAAAAACCATTCTGCACTCACAGCTTTACTACTCATTCGAGTATACATGGGACAGATGCCTAGGTAGGTTGTGACCTGTAGTCTATGAAATAGGCAGTCCTGGTCTCGCGTGAGTCGTACCGCCACGCAGGATGAGTTGGACGACTTGTATTCGCGATCCACAACCAAGTTGCGCCATACGGCCAGTATCTCACCCCTCTTTGGAGTAGAAACACTGCCACGACTCGCACTGAAGCCGAACTCTAACCCTTTGCAGCCGACTGGGAGGAACAGAACGGGGCGTGTGCAGAAGGTGTTAGGCAGCGCAGCGCCAGGCCTGCTCCTTTCCCACTTCCGTGGCATGCAGTGCATCGCGAGATTGTGGAGACGCCTGCCTAGCTCCTACCTCTGATGGGCAGTTTCTGCGTTGTAAAAGACGAGAAAACGGAGATCAGAGCCGCTTTGCTTCCGCCGTTGACCATCCCCCTGTCAGAAGATGCCAATAGTGTCGTCCAGAGGACATTGCTGACCAATTAAAAAATCCAACTTCTCAAGACACTTTGTCCGTTAGCACCCAGCAAGATAGCTCTATATCAACAAGCCAAACCACTCGAATGGCCTCAATAAACAAAAGGCAAGAAAAAGGAACTGAACGTAAGAAGAAATTATGAACTCAATATAAAATAGACTTGGTACGGTTTGTTTACCTACGTTTATGCGTGGGAAAGACGCAACAAACGCAGTGAAGTAAGACAAGTAATAGAAGAAGTAGTAGTAGTAGTACAAACGCGAAGCAGATCTCGAAAAAGGAGAGCAGCAGCAACACGAAAGAGGGAGCCTCTTTTGTTTTTGCGACCATCTGAAGCAAAGCAAGCCTTGGATGAGGAGATTCACGTCCCTAAGCAAAGCTGCTCATGCTCTTCGACAGTCGAGAGCCCATGCATGGACGGTCCCTTCTCTTGTTCGCCCTCTTCCGCCCTCTGCACCCTTTTCCTTCTGTCTTCCTTCCCGTTCCGACTGCGCATCTACAATAAGATAGCATGTTGTTATGCTTCTTTTGTGGCATGTTTCTCTTGCGTCCCCAGGAAGCAAAAACAGTCGACGCTGCCTGCTTTCTTACTTGGATCTTCGGAGCCCCCTTCCCGTCATCCGAGCCAAAGGCCGTCACCGCCAAAAGTGTTCGAGGATAAAAGCGGGATAAAGACCTGTATGTACCGGTGGTCGATTGGCGTGGAGGTGTGGCGGTAGTTGGCTGGAAGCGAGGCATCTCCGGAACTCTCATCGATCGGCTAATGCCGTCGCTCATCATCTCGCGTACCCGACTCCATCGTCCCCATTCGACACCGAATATGAAAGGAAATAAAGTAAAAACACCGCCCCTCCCAGTTCATACGTCCCATATCGATCCCACAGAAACGCATAAGCAAAGGCAACAAAAACAGTAAAGCAACGCAATGTAAGAGACAAAGGAAAGAATAAGATTAACCCTTGGAAATAGAAGAAGCCTGACCTCCCGAAAATTTGTTCCCATAAAAATTGTCCGTTTGGGTGGTGCTGATCCGAGACCACAATGCATGGTGAAAAAAATGAGAGCAAACGAGACAAAGGAAAGTAGAGGTATAAGAGGTAAGAGACGGTATACGAGGGACGGATGGAGGAATAAAACAAAAAAGTAATGGAGCAAAAAGCAAACCCACATAGGGAATGACAAAACGCGCGTTGGGTGGATTCGCTCCTTCAAATGCAGAATGCGCTTTTTCGGTTCTTTTTGGGCAAGCCCAGGAACAAAAAATTGGAGAAAAAGGAAACTGTAGAGGCACAAGAGAAAAGACAGAAACGCAAATCATTGCGGGAGCAGGATCAAAAAAAGGAGGCCAACTCTCCTTACAAGAACCGACAAGATTCTAAAGCATGCTTCTGCGCCTATGCGGATCCCATGTCTGGAGAGTGAGCGTTCTTAGTTCTTTCCTGGGTCGTGTGATCATATATGAATGTTGCGTTTTGTGAATGTTTGTACAGGCGAAAGGCGAAGGGGTGTTTCAGAAGCTTGCAACGAAATCAAGACCACCAAAGAAACAGTTGGCTTTCTAGTTCAAGATTCCCTGCCACATGCCGGGACCACAAAGTCCACTCATGGATGGATGCTGCAGATCCATACCGTATGAAATGGTGTTCGCAGTCGGCGCGATGTCGGCCGACGTGGTGCGGCAGAACCGCTTCCGGCTACCAGTCAGGGCAGACGCACGGGATGCAGCCTGGATGTCCAGATCCGAAGGAGCCACAGACAGCAGCTGATGTTGCGGAACCTGAGCATTGGCAGGGTGGCCAACAACCATCGCCTCGAGGCCACAATTGCTGGTGTCGTTGGGTAGACTTCCGCGGAGGAGGTCGCGGACATTGTCCTGCAGGTAAGTCGCATCGCCAGAAACGGGGCGACTTCTCTTGAGGCCCGCACGGGGCTTGCTGCTGTCGTTGTCCACGGTGAAGGACTGCTGCTGCAGATCCGCCAGGGCACGAGCGGCATCCGTCGCGTCCACCTCGCTCGACCGGCGTGCGCCGAGAGCGTCACTGCCAACGGGTCCAGTGTAGGTCATCGTCTCGGGAGAGGCGAAAACGGCAGAGCTGCAGTCGTCACTCACCTCGTAGTCCTCGGGAACCACGGCAGGAATGTTGCCCGCCGCTCTCAGACCGAAGCAGCTTTTCTCACGTAGGCTGCTGCTGCTGATCTGGTGCTTGAGAAACCGGTGCCGCGCCTGAGTGTCCAGCTTGGGAAGCTGGCCACCCGGCGCATTCATCAGAGACCAAGACGAGGCAACAGAAGAAGCACGAGAGACGAGAGACGAGTCCGAGATCATGGATTCGGGCGACGAAGCCGTGGAGACCGAGTTGGCGAGGGAGGAGCGGCGCGTCAGATTGCAACCGACAGGCGACGTGGACGACGTGGGCAGCGCAGGAGGCCAGCGGTCGAGGAACTGAGCAGAGCTCGCCGACGAGGCCTGGGCAACAGCAAAGCACATTGAAGAGCGGTTACCAGAGAGCATCTGAGCAGCAGAGGGAGCGGAGGCAACGGGCGCGGAGGTGCAGTTGAAGATACCGGCTTGAGGTGGGACCAGCTTCGGCGTAGGCAAGAGACCCAGGGCCGGGGCGACGACACCGTTGTTGTTGACAACACCAGACATAGCACCGCTAAACTTCGTAGCGAGTGGGGTGGTCTCAGTCGAAGGAAGCGGGCTGTCGGCACTGGCCTCGGGCGACGAGCACATCGACACGGGCGACAGAGCACCACCGACGATTTGGCACGAGCTGCTGCGGCGAACAACAACAGGTGTTGACGGACCGCAGAGCTCATCAAGGTTCTCAAGATCCGGCGACAGCTTCTGGATAAGGATACGAAACTCAAAGCACTTGCGCTCGAACCCGTCGACCACGGCAGGGCCTGGGGAGGGAGGCAGTTGCGGCGAGTTAAAGCGGTTGACACATTCGATCCACTTGTTGTAGACTTCGTTGGTGATGTGCAGGCGCCAGTTAACAGCATGCAGGAACGCGGTCTCGTTCTGGTTGATCTCGGCCGTGCTGAGACCAGAGATCTTGCTCCAGGCACGGGCCGAGTAGTTGCGGTCCTGCAGGTACTTGGACGCGAGAATAAGCGCGGCCAGGAACATGCGGCGACCACACTGCAACGCGCGGCAGGCGTGGCTGTCGGTTGACTGCTCCATGGTAAAGTTGTGGCTGGGCAAGCGAGGCTTGATCAGGAGAAGGTAGTACAGGGCGACCTGCAGAGTAGAGTAGCTGGCGCGCGAGCGGCGCAGCGTCTCCTGGATGAAGGTGCGCAGTGGCAGCAAGTAGCTGCTGTTGCTCGAGCTGTTGACGCTCTCGCCACGTCCGATAACCGACGACAGAGGCCAAATGGCCTGGACGATCTGGGTGGACGCATCTGAACAGAAGGGAGGGAAATTTAAGCAATCAAGAACAGGAACAGAGTGCGGCGAGACAAAAAAGAGAAACAAACGCCATCTAACAAAACGGCCATCGCGTATATGACTGAAGAAAAAAAGTGCAAATAAGTACTCACCGACAAGATGGTCAACAAATGTAGTTCTGCGTTCAGACTGGCGAAGGAGAGAGGGCACAACGGCCGGGGCAACGCTGGACCGGCGCGGGTGCTGCCGTAGCGAGGCAGCGACAGGGGCGGTCTGCTGCTGCTGCTGCTGCAAGCGCTGGAGTTGCTGCTGCTGGGTCTGCCAAGTACGGGCGGCCGCAAGCTTCGCATCGGCTCCTTGCTGGCTGCTCAGGCATACACTGCCATGACTGCTGACAGATGTTTGTGAAGAGATCGTCGACAGACAATCGAACGAGACGTCGTCGATAATGCTCTGCGACAAAGAGTCGGAGGAGCCATGGGACCAAACAGAGGACTGCGAGGCTGACGCACACGCTGCGACCGAGGTCGAACAGTAGGGAAGGGTGGAAGTGGCGTGGCTTAGGCGGAGGTGGTGGAGGGCGAGAGGCGAACCATGTTCGTCGTCGTCCTGCATCTTCAGGGAGTCTGTGGGGGGAGGGGCGGTTGGTGGAGAAGATCCGGGTCAGAGTATTATTGTAACGAAATGAAAGCTATTGGTGGTGTTTTCAGGTAATGAAGAGTGATGGTTGTTGAAATACGTGTGGTGGAGTAATGGCGCATGGAAGTGAAAGCCTCCAGTCGCTACCGGGAGTCGAGAAGTGTTAACCGTTGGGAGCCGTAGATTTGTTCGTAAACCTGAATCTCGCGCTTTTCTCGTAGTTCTCTCTTCTGCGGGCGGTGTCTCTCGGATGGCTGTCGAGGATATCGCTCGGAGTGGAAAGGGACGTCGGGGAAGAAGGGGGGAGTAAAGGAATAAATGAAAACTGCTCTAGATGGAGGAGTCTTCACGAACAATCAGACCGGCAAAGGTCGACACAATCAGGACGAGGCAAGCGACTGGGGCAAGAGAGTATCTCGCAGCGATCATCGTTGGATGAAGGATATAATATAGGTGGGAAGGGTGTGATGGAGGGGAGAGGGGGATGGATGAAGAAAAGGTGAAGGTGAGGTGGTGACTGCTTCGTGACAAGGCAGACAACCTAGGACGAAGGAGGCAAACGGGGAGGAACAACGACGATGGATATAGTCGGCTGTGAGTAATTATGACTCGACGAACAAGTCAAGGACCATGGGGGAGAAGAAACAAAGAGGAGACCAGGGAGCAAGAGACGGGCGAGTTGGCAAAACAAGACGTGGAGGTTTTGTGAATGCAGACTGGAAAGACGTGCGTTCACAAGTGAGCCAGGTAGGAACACATGTCTTGATGGATTTGGTGAACAAAACGAGTTACAAAGGTGTAGGGGGGACTGATGTCGAGCGAGATCCGAAGTGGACGGTTATGCACGATGGCTGCAGGTACGGGCTGCGTTGATGGTCGTCCGATCGATCGTGTCGTGATGCGAATGAAGACGACGGAAGCCTGTTGGAATGCGTCTGTGAAGGCGGCTGCTGGAGGCGAAGCAGGAGGGGAAGGGGCAAAAGATGAAGATATGTCGGGAATGGAGAAAGAGTCAAAAGGAAACAAGTGGACAAAAAAGGAATACCAAAGCAAAGACAAGACGAAGGGAGCGGAGAGTCGGTCGTGATAAACAAAGCGAAACTGTAAAAGGAGAGAGGAGCTTCGAGGAGGCCTATGACTCTTTTCGTTGTGCGAAAAGGACAGGTTCGACGATGACGAGCGAAAACCGGAAACCTAAAGAGAACAACGCGCGCGCAAAGGAGCGTGGATGTGAGTATATGTCTTGTGGTGTCGCTTTGCGGCCTGCGATGGGGTTTTTGCGATGACTCTTTCGCCCAAGTGTGGACAGAATTGCCCTTGGATGGAAAGGAGGGAGCGAGAGAGTGGCGAAGAACGAAAGAAAGAGCAACCCGCTTATTGCCGCCGCGTTGTTGGCTTGTCCTTGGCTGAGGCTGGACAGGGAAAGCGGAAATGGCTGGGGGCGTTGAGGGGGTGTGTCGCAAGGACGAGGAAAGAGCGAGTGTGGCAGAGAAAGAGGAAAAAGTGGGTAACAGGGGGTGGCGCGAATGACTTTCGTGGCTCCAGAGTGCAGGGAACAGGCGAACAGGACAACAGAAAACGAGAGACTACGCCGTAAAGGGGCAAGAAGGAATTAGAAGAGGGATTAGGGGGGAAAGTGCGCGTGGTGTGTGTGCGTTGTGTCAGAGAGATGGAAGGGTACTTTGGGTGGGTCCGTATTTTGTGTGCGCGGAAGCCTAACCTGGGGGGCGAGTGGCGAGGCGGCGAAGTACCCCACAAACAGAGTTGAACAAGGGAAACAGGCAGGCGCCGCAGGCAGTGCAGGCAGGGCAGGAACAGGCAGGGGGACAATACAGGCAGAAGAGGAGGCAGAAGTTAGAGAGGGGGTGCGACGGGAGTGTTTCTGGCGGTTTGGGTTTGGGAAAGTGCGAATTATTTGGTACACCAAAAGGAGAGGAGACGAATGAACGACGACAGAAAAGAAACAGTTTGCTGCTGTTACTCGATTTGGTCATAATCCAACAGCAACGACGAGTCAGATTGTTCCTTCCATCCATTCGACTTTGTCGTTGCCAGCTGACAGGCCAAACCTAGACAATTGAGCGGGCAGGTAGGCAGAGAGGCAGACTGCGACTGGCCCAACTGACCAGTCTCGCTGAATGTGCTGGCGGTTCACGAGGGAAGATGGATCCAGATGAGTAAAGGCAACAGGGCAAGGACGAACAGAGCAATTCGAATTGTCACGAAGAGGCCAACGAAGCGCATCCAGCCGAGAGATGGCGAAAAGAGTCACCTAATGCCTGTCAGGTGCCAGGTGCCAGGTGGCAACAGGGAGATTGGGGCACATCCCACTTGCAATGAACGGAGGGGGATCCAGCGAGGTAAGAGCGCTGTAAATGGGTGGCGGAGGCGAAATCATTTGGGGATGTAGGGGTCGTCCAAAGGTGCGCAATGAGCAAGTGGCGAAGCCAATAGGAAAGACCGAGTAAGGGAAAGGGCAAAACCGCCTTTCACTCTATATTGCAGAAGTGAAAACAAAATGCGCAATAGACTCGTCACGCATTTGCCTCGTCTGAGCGATACCAGTTGGAGTAATCGCGCCGCGCCAGGTGATTCGGGCAGTGCTTGAGGAACGGCGAGGCGAGTATGGAGGGAGAGTCACGATGGGAAAAAATGGGGAACAGAAGACCAAGCATGGAGACCAAAAATAGTCGGCAAGATAACGGCGGAATGACGAGAAATGGGACAAGACAGAAAATGGCTGTTAAGGAAAGCAAATAAACGTACTCTTCCGGGTCGATTTTAGATTTTCAAAACGTAAATGGTTAGAAGATCAGCTATCTATTGGGATGTGCTGAACTCATTCAGTTGGTGTACTGCTGTATGTGGATTTTGTGTTGTTTTCTCGTTTATACGATGGTGACAAGTTCGGCGGCCAAGACGAGATTGGGCGTCGAAAGAATCGGGACGAACTTGGGCCTAGCGGGCCATGGAGAGATGGAAAATGAGACGTGTATTTTGTTGTTTTATGTTGTGGAGTAAACAAATAGTGTCGAGTTTCTGTGCCACGTCTCTGACGAAAGCAGGCAGAGGTATAATTTTGTCGCAGGTGCAAGCGAATGCCTCGCGAATAAAAATCAATAAAGAGAAATCGATAGGTCGGCGGACAAGGCTGTCGTTGAGACGGTTGTCCAGAAAACACGAAGGCAAGCAGAATAGTGAATGGGTATAAAACAGGAAGGTGTGGCCGATATCGAGATAGGTAGGCAACTAATAGTATCTTTAACAAGAGAGGACAAAAAAACAGAGTATCTGGAGAAGCCCAGAACGTCGCGATTTTCTCGTTTCAACTCTAGTTGATGAATCCAAAGATTGCTGCGTTTATGTCGAGGAGGAAGCCGGGGCGTGAGGAGATGGAACCTGTTGAAGATGGACCGGAAGAAGCAAAACAACGAAATAGAGAAAAAGAAGAGAAAGATGAAGGGGAGAGAGAGGGCAATTTCCAGTTTTAGTGAGATGCGAGGAACGATGAGGGACAAACCAGAGCAACCCACAACACGCAGGCCACCTCGACTGGCCGATTCAAGCCACACGGTTTGCACATCAACAGCCATGAACAACAAACACGTACCCAAAATTACGGAGCAAGCGCTATGGGAAAACATGCAAAGAGTATGCAGGCGGATGCAGACAGATGCAGACAGATGCACATAGATGCACATAGGTGCAGATAGGTGCAGGCAGACGCATGGAAGGAGCAGAAAACAGGAAGGAAAGAGCGTCGTTTCGACGACCACCAGCACCAAACCGCTGCCCACCTAACACCTAACGACCAGCGGTGGGCCGCCCAGACCAATCCTCGTGCGGCATGTTCTCCTGCCGCAGCAATGGGCCGCAGCCCATTGCTGCAACTTGTTCCCACAGCCAACGAAAACAGCCTGCCCAGCACCACTTTCGGAGAGCATGGAGGGCAGGGTTTCAACAGACAACGGTATGAAAAGGTGGGAGAGCATTTTATTGTGTTCAATACCACAGGAACACATGTTACTATTTGCGATATGGAAGCAACAGGCGAGAAGGAGGACGAGGCGACCAGCGACGGGAACATTTTGTCTGCCGCATCAGTGCCATCCCGAGAATCAATAAGCCTCGTCACGATGCGACAGCGACAAACACAGATGATGTTGCGGTCTGGAGACCAGAAAACGGAGCCATCGAGAAGGACCCTCTTCACAGGCCTAGCCCCACCTCCTGCTCAAACCGGCGCCCAAGAATGCCCCGTCTTCGCAGTCCTTCCTCTTTTGGCATGACCAGTGAAGGCGAGGAAGGAGTGATATTTCGGAACGAATGCGTGCAGTCGTTCTTTCCTTAGGCCGATGTCTCTTTTCTCCCGGCAATCGGGGCCACACCTTTTATTTCGCATCGGTTCAGTTTCACTGGAAAGCCTCTTACTGTAAAGCGTCTTAGTCCAGCACTGCCGATGCACAACCCCTCCTCAGCAGCTGCTGCCTTGCTGCCTTGTTGACACCGCTTCCGATATTTCTACCATCCCCTCTGAGGATTCTCATATGACCTGGATCTTGAGGATGCTGCGGCTTTGGATGATATTTATTGTCTCTAATTCACTTAAGGTTTTGTCTCCATCAGCATCGTCGATATCGGACACCTCGCACGGCCTGACCGCCCTCGCCTTGTTGTTAT
This sequence comes from Sporothrix brasiliensis 5110, assembly GCF_000820605.1. Classification (NCBI taxonomy): domain Eukaryota; kingdom Fungi; phylum Ascomycota; class Sordariomycetes; order Ophiostomatales; family Ophiostomataceae; genus Sporothrix; species Sporothrix brasiliensis. The sequence goes on along the minus strand of NW_024467137.1, from coordinate 1,957,572 downwards.
GGGTCTCTTGGTCGAGTACAAGCAGGGGGTGGGGGACCGTTTTTTTGCAGGCCAAATGACGCCTGCGTGCCCAAAGTGTAAAGAGTGGACGAGTGGGTAGATATGCACCCGTGAAATGAAGACCAACAAACACAGCAAGGGCCAACCGTGAAAAAGGAAGGAAGATTGAAACAACACGAAGCCGAAAAATAAACAGCGCAACTGTCGGTCAGCAGGGATGTCACGGGAGACGACATATCCGCATATTCAAACGCCTACGGCTGCCTTGCGAGCGGCCATTCACACTTTGTCCTCTCAGTGAGCCTGGCCCCACACAGGATTCTGTGCGTCGTTGCTATCTAATTCCGGGCAATGAGTGAATCCAACGAGGATCAAGACAGTACAAAAAAGAAGATCCAGTAGGACACACAGATACGCCCGTCAGACATCTAATGCAACAACAGCATGAGTAGCACAGAATGAGGGGGTGAACGACCAGAAGAGGTGTGGTTCACAGCCCTCTGTCCTGCCTGGTTGCCCTGCCTCTGCCTGTTTAGACGCAAGCCTTCACAATAGTCCCAGCTGGACTCGCCACCTTCCAGACGCAATAGTGTTGCGTCGGCATCCGGCGTTGGAGACAAAAACAAAATAAGGTTTGGACTAAATATCCAAAAATACCAAAAGGGAAGACTGAGAAAGTGTACGAAATACAACATAGAGATCGATGATGCGCCACTCTTTTTTGTTTTGCTTCGCCAGAGCTGGTTGAGGAGACACCGGTCTACTAGGCTTACCACGGGGCCACAACAACAGGTCGGTTGCACAAGATGACCGCACCTTACATGACAGAAGGACAAAAGGAGTGAGCTGAAAACATCCCAGCACTGTGAGAAAAGCTGTGCCCCGAGTCCAGGCGACCAATTGCCAAGCGCAACAAAGACTTTCAAATATCGTCTCTGGTTCTTTCTCTGGCTCTCCACTTGTTGGTGATCAAGGTCCGTGGTCTCGTCTCAAGAACAGACATCAAATCACAACCCTTCAAAGCACCACAATTATCGGTCAAAAGCCCCAAAAATGTCTAAATTTAATCTCACCGGCAAGAAAATAGTCATGCCGGTAAACACATCATTCATGCCATATAGCGTGCCAGCTGTCAACCGCAGTCGCCAGAGGGTTCAGGGTTGGCCCCCGAACTACGCCCTGCCGTAGCGTCTCATACACACCAAGGCTCACCACCACACCATCACGACCACTCGACACAAAAGCACGAAACCCTGCACACCATCTTTTCCGCTTCATTTTTTGCACAAAAGCCGTCACTCTTTTCCGCGCACAAGGTCGATTGTTCTGAATCGGGAACGATTCGTCGAGAGTCATTTGCCGCCCCGCTTTTACTCAGTGGTCCGTTGTGTTCAGTATTCATGTCCATTGTCTTGGACACCATACACAATGTAAGATACCACCTATGCTGCACGCCGTTTTGATTCCGGGCGAGAGACTAGACATGAGCGTCGCGTTTTAGCAACAACATTGTTTGGCCGTCTTACAGACGCTCCTGGGTACGGTGCATCCCATCGTCCACTCCTTGTCGTCTCCCTCCGCGTATTGCCAAAATTGTTTTAGTCTTGCAAGGTTCGCAATGCAATCCGTGGTGCTCCGGATGTTGCGTCTTACGAAAGCGATAGTGCTGGACGGAGTATATTTCAGACTAGGCAGACACGCAGGACACTATATCATAGGCGGGCATGAGTCCCCACCTCCTTCTGGAAGGAAATGGAAAGCAGCCATTGTGCATGAAGTTCACGGTCTCCCTCCTTGTTGTCTCTTCTTCACGTGGTAGACACAAAATCGCACGGGAAGAGCGGAATCAGCCATAGAGTGGTGTATACTCTATATCGGTATGGATAAACAGAATTAAGGCAAAACCACTTGCACAATAATCGAGCATAGATCACAGCAAGGCGTTCAGAGACGAGAAGGCAATGATGGCTGTTCGTAACCCCCTATGAAAGGAAGAGGGAAACGTTAATTCGAGATTGCTCAAACAATAAGGGGACACCTGTACCTGTACTGTGCTAATTATATTATGGACTGTCTTGTTACACCATTATAAACACATAATTATATGTATCTTACAGTACATTTAACATCCTGTCATGGCTTATTTCACTGTGCGTTATAACCGGACGGCTCGGTGTCTTCGTTTGCCAGCTACTAGCCAGTAGCTCGAGTTGTGAATGTGTTCACACACACGGATCCTTAAAGGATTGAACACGGGGGCCTGATCGCTCGAGCTCGTTCACGGCGCGTTACCAGTCGTCACCAGTGAAAGGTGATGTTCTGCACGTCACGCGTGGGCCAGCAGGCCTGAAAAACGGGCCGCTTGGAGGACGATGTACGCCACATGTTTTCATAAACAAGGAAGGGTCACGGCACAGGCTGACAAGCATCAGACAGCCAACCGAATCACCAAACAACGGAATTAAGCCACAAATGTAGCAGGAAAAAAGGCGATCCCGATGAGGAAAACGTCCGGCGACGACGAGACCGGCGCATTTACGTCGGTCAGAAGAGATGGGGATTGCGGGATCAAAGAGGTAAAGGACAGTATGAGTCAAAAAAAAATTCACTGCCCCCCAATTCGTTTTGTTAGGCCGCGCGGAATGACAGAAATTCTTGGCTTTGGTTTCGTGTCTCGCGCACGCCGTTGAACAACCACAAGCGCCAGGCCTTGAGTTCAGCAACCTTGGTGGAGAAGACACCATCGAGGTCAGTGAGGCATGGGAGGGTTGCTAGGGGCCTGGCCTGGGCCTCCAGAGCCTAAATTAGGCAACTCGGGGGGTCAGTCAGAGGCAAGCACAGCCTGGTCCATCGAGCAGCCCACATCCAGACTGTTCTAGCCAGGGCCAACCAGAGCCAGCCACAGCCAGAATAGCGTGAGAAAACCAGACAAGGCAGCGACCGAGGCCGAATACAACGCAACGGCCAAAGAAGACTGCGCACACCAAATGATTGGTGCAGCTGTAGCAGTGAGGAAGCGATTTTTTTTATTAGAAAAAAAAAAAAAAAGAAGAAGAAAAAAAAAGTTTTGAATTCCTATTTCGGGCAAAACGAGGCCATAAGGCCAGGGATAAAATCAAAAAAGGAGAAAAAGTTAGAGAGAAAGCAAGACAATATTCGCGAGGCGAGACCAGAGCCGCAAGTGACGCCAACGGCCATACCGAACTCTCGTGTCGCCAGCGTAATCTTAACTCTTTCTCGTGCTTTCTGGTCTTCTGTCGCAACGCTTTGCGCAGTGAGCTAGATCCGTGCACGCCGTGATTGTCCGTCGCCGACTACGGATATGGGGAGTAGGGTTGAGTGTCAGGATGACATGACTCGCCGTCCTTTGGGTCTCTTCGGTGCTCTTCTTTCTGCCAGAGCGAATCTCAACCCGTGGGCCGAAAATAGGATCTGACGCTCACGAGATCGGGTCCAAAATCACGAGACTGGGCCACGAAACAACGCGACAACCGGTGTCAGGGAAGGAGCAAAAATACAAATAATATCTCGTAGGCTGACTCATTTTAACAACCTTTGGAGGAAAGTCCAGCCACCATCAGTCTCGCCGCTTTTCCCCAGTCTTTTTCCCTCGGTGACTATCTTTGTTTACCTTCAATGCCCGATTTCGCCCGGCACCCTGAAACTCGCGCTGTTGACAGGTGCTGCCTCTCGCTGGTGATTCGAAACACAGCTGTGCTCGGTTTTCCACGATCGCCCCATTGTTCGCCTGACAAGTTCGCTCTAGGTCCCCACGTAATACGCACTACTGGGCAGGACAGGTCGTACGCACTCCATATGCAGGGCGTCAATGCCCAATGTGGAGAGGCTTTCAGAAACGGCGTCTTCCTTGTCGCCGCGTTTTGTTCGCTGCCATGATCCAAACAGGCCACGTAAAACAAGATGAAGCTACTCTCAGTTCATAAGGATATACTTACTCTTCGAATTGTTCTTTGAGAGTTGTGCGACCATCTGGGGAAGGGGCATTGAGAGACTCGGGCCACTAATGCAGTTAATGGGAGAGGCGCACTGGTATCTAAACAGGAAGTTCCATGAGTAAGTTACCACAGCAGCCATGACTTTATGGTCATTCGGTCTCAACGTGTCCCACGCGAGGATAAAACAAATATGCTCGTAAAGTAAAAACTGCTCTCTTCACTGACCGGGACAACACGGTAAGCCTCATTACGAATAAGCCTAGATATCGTGGCTATCGTGGTTGGAATGTGCTGGTCTTTCAAGGCGAGCCTCACATATACAAATACGGCCAGCTATAAAGGAGTGAAAAGCCAATGTGTTTGTAGACGACAATATGAGAATAGCTTCGATGCACATTCTGTCCCGTGTTTTGATTCAAGATCAGACGGCATCGCCTATCCTATCTCTACTAAACCTTGTAAGCAAAGTCAACAGCTTCCTGTCACCAACCAAGTGGATATCGACGAACGGGGAGCTTTCAGCTGCATACTACATCTAGAAAGACTGTCACGTTGTAGTGGTGGTTTTTTTAACCCGTATATCTTGTAGGTTTTTTTTTTGGGTTGGAATTTCTGGTCGAGAGAGATTCGCTATATAAAAGTATTAAATTTTGATTTTGACGCTTCGATATTTTGACGATTAATTTAAACAAACTGTGAGTTGCACTGGACGTTTAATAACCACAAAACAAAGACTAGAGATCCCACCTTGCCAGGAGACCACAGAAGCCCAACAAACGCAATATTTATCAAGTACCACTGAGATGTGTTTCTGTTTACATTTGCGGCGTCATCTTAATTCAAGCACATAAATAGCCACTGCCATATTGTTGCTTGTTACATGCCATCATCTTGGAAGGTCGAGGAAATTTCAAGTTGTGTTCTATGTCATACATGATGGGCGAAAAAAGAGATAAATACAAACGTCGAGGGAATATGACAGATCACGACGTACATACCAATCCCCAAGCACGGCCTTCCACTAAATTCAATAAAAAACTTAGCTAAACTTAAGAGCAACCATAAAATACCGACTTTCTTTAGGCTTCCGTAATCCGAGAGAAATCGGTTTTTTTTTTGCGCCTTCCACACGACTTGAGATAAAAACCCAGAGACAGAGAGAATTTAAAAAAAAAAAAAAAAATACAAGCGAAAACACATGCGACAACGGGTAGAAGAAACAGCAAACGGGCACAGAAACAGGGCCGAACATAAATCAAGCACCGCAAAAGAAACGACGCGCACGTAGAAAAGACCATCGAGACGAGGCTCGGTAGCATCACTTGCGAAAGCAATGTCCCAGAGCCATCAACTCTCAACAACCTACTACAGCGTCTGGTCCTTCCATCATGCCGACTTAATTCGCAGCAGCCTCCTCAGCGCCAGCAGTGTTGCCGCCGTCCTTGAGCTTAAGGCCCTCCTCGGGGTACTCAGGGAAGGTCTTCTTGAAGTACTCCTCAACAGCCTTGAAGCTCTCCTTGTCCTCCTCAGTGCTGAGGAACGAAATACCGGCGCCGTTGGTACCGAAACGACCAGCACGACCGACACGGTGCTGGTACGTGGCGACCTCCTTGGGCATGTCGTAGTTGATGGCCAGGTTGATGCGCTCAAAGTCGACACCACGGCCGAAAATGTCAGTGGCAACGCAGACACGCAGGGTGTCGCCTTTCTTGAACTTCTTGTAAACGGCGTCACGCTCCTCCTGCTTCATATCACCGTGGATGTAGCAGGTGGGGAAGTTGAACTTCTCCAGCACCTTGGACAGCTGCTCGGCGCGGCCACGGCTCTTGACGAAGACCATGACCTGGTTGATGTCCAGCTGGTCAAGAATGTCCACAAGCTTGCGGATCTTCTTGTCCTCCGGCAGGAAAATATGGAACTGCCGCACGCCGTCAAGGGCCAGCTCGACGTGATCCTCAACAAGGTGCTCCGTGGGATTCTGCAGGAACTTGCGGCAGATGGGCAGGATCTCCTGGGACAGAGTGGCCGAGAACATCATGACCTGCTTCTGGCGGGGAGTGGCGCGGAAAATGTCCTGGACATCACGGCGCATCTCTTTAACGCAGGTGAAGGGTTAACATCTTGTTTTCAAATACGTTCATCTTGGAGATAGAGAGGGGAATAAACATACCAACTCCTTCCAGCATCTTGTCGCACTCGTCGAGCACGAACATCCGGACGCTGCCGAGACGCAGGTGCTTATCGCGAACAAGGGCGTTCAAACGACCGGGGGTGCCGACAACAATGTGGGGGTGCGTCTCCGGGCTGCGGAGAATCGCAATGTCCTCGGTGACCTTGGTACCGCCGTAGAAGACGCTGGTGCGGACCTCGGGCATGTACTTGGAGAAGCGGTTGTACTCGTTGCGGATCTGGAAAGCCAGCTCGCGCGTGTGGCACAGGACGAGAACCGAGCACTCGCCGTCGACGGGCTCGATCTGCTGCAGGGTAGACAGCACGAAAATGGCTGTCTTACCGGAACCAGACTTGGCCTGGCAGATGATGTCACCACCAATAAGGGCCTGGGGAATGCAGGTTTGCTGGACTGTAGAGTGGGGCGTTCGGATGTCAGAATTGCTTGTTTTTGAAAGTAGGGAATCAAATTGGACGCAGATGCTGTGTGAAATCGTAGACGAAATCGGTAAAAGAAAATCGAGGGGGAGGGGGGACAAAAATGAGAGTGAGAGAAAAGAGGTCCGTCCACCAGCGAAGCAAAGACGAAAGGGCAGTGCTGGTCGCCTTCAGCAACACTTTCGAGGGAGCCAACATCAGAATCCAAATTTATGTAACGCATAAGGGCCAGCGGTCGGATGGGTTTATGCGGCCGTCCAAGTACAAAAGTCTCCCCCGAGAACTCTCGTGCTCGGGGATAGAATCTTGTATCTGGCGTTCGCTCGTACATCATGTACGCGTGGAGTCACCCACCCTCGTTTCACGGAGGGGAAGGGAGCAGCGCGACAAGGATGTAGGTGTTTCGCTTCCGTGCTAGAGTCTGGAGGTTCGGTCTTCGGTAGTTCGCATTTCTGCAAGTAGTTGCGTGGAGCTGGCCTCGGCCATCACGACCGAGACCAGCCTGCGACGCAACGAGACTTTTCCCTACCAGCTGCAGGTCCTTGTCAATGTCCACACCGTCGCTCTGCTCCGCATGTGAGCAAACCGAACCGCCCGCTGGCTCACGCTCCAGTGGGTAGACGCGCTCGTTGTGTCAAATGTCGAAGGTTCGAAACTTCTTTTCCTGACGTAGAAGCCGATGCATCCGCGGTCATCAAAGGCACATTTCAGCCCTTAAGATACCGATCGACGAGCGATTGTGGCCGTTCCGATTACAAATTGGACAAATGGCCACCGTCATTGGCTTGTCCGTTGCTCGGGTCACCGAAAGAGAAGCTATTACCGCGTTCTCCTCGGATCCTCCTTAGATACTTGGGACTTGCGTCCCGTTCTCGTGTGTGCCATGGCATCCAGTGCCTTGGAGTCTCCCCCCTTAATCCTCTCTCTTGATCTTGTGCGTATCTTGCTTTTGCTTTGCGACGATGGACGGAGCGCTCCGAATCTCTTTTCTCGTAGGGGAACACGGCCGCAAAGAAACGGAAGTGGGTGATGAGGGAAGCCAAAAGAAGTGTGTGGAGCGAAGAAAGAAAGAAAATAAAATGCTGGGATATTAATTGTGCCTCTCGTTCTTGAGGAGCAAGGACTAACCATCCGAAGGATGTTCGAAACCGCAGTCGGCGGTGGCGCGGATCAGCTCTGGCTTGAGCAAAAAGTCACGGAACGTGGTCGAGTAGATGCCGACATAACTGCCGTTCTTGGCTGTGGCGTTGTTACCAGAATCGGCAGCGGACTCCGGCGCGTCGGCGTCGGCAGCAGCCTTCTTGGGGGCGGTGGTGTTGTTAAGCTCGTCGTCCGAGTAGTCGATGAAGTCCTCTTCGGCAGACATCTTGGCTGTTGTTTGCGTGAGAAACGGGAGAATACAAGTTGCAACGTGTTCGTGAACGAAAAAAGAGCAAACGGAACTGAAAACAACCGTTTACTGCGTCGTGGGGGGCGAGGCGTGAAAGTTGACAAGTAAGGTCGAAAAGCTGTTTTGAAGGTGAACAAAGCTCAAAACACGAAATATGTGACAGCTGTCGCAAAACGCAGATGCTGGAGAGAGGTGAATTGAGTCGAAAGAACCGTTGGTAGATAGACGAAACCAGTGCAGAAAGCAAATAGACAATGGAAATACAGGAAAGGTGTTGGGTGGCAACAAACGAGTCGTGATATGTTGTTGAGGGAGAAAGAAACTGAGCGAAGGCTGAAAGCGGGAGAGCCAGAAAAACAAGAAGACAAGGACGGAGCAGAGGCTACAACGCGGCGCAAAGGTAAGGGGGCGACAACAAGGAGGCTTGGGCCGGATAAATAAATTATCCCCTTCCGGAGAGTTGTTCCTCCCCGTTCAGCCCAGACCGAGTTGAGTTTTGCCACTTGGTCACGTGATAATTTCACGTGATCTTACGAATGACTGATATTTGTATGGAGTCTTGTGCAGAGCTCTTTGACGAAGCTACATATACTTTGCCAATACATATCACCATATCCTCATAGATGCAAAGATGGCCAAAGCAAAAGGTGCTGCTGGAAGTGCCGTCACAAACCGGCCAGCCTACTCCAGGGTGTCATTTTTGTTCCAGGCTGCCACACTGCTTGCCGGAACACAGTCTGCAGCGCCTTCGACGGAGGACCAGGCAAAATCCAACATTGACGACAAAGGGGATGATGGTCAAGAGGCAGCACCGCCTCAACTACAGGGCATGGCTCGCTACCTCTTGACGCAGATGCGATCTGTGTCACGCAAGACCAACATGCGCCTGCGCCCGGCCATGAAGCACAGTGTCTGCAAGTACTGCGATACGCTGCTAGTGGAGGGCACATCGTGCATGTCCGTTGTGGAGAACCACAGCCGTGGAGGGCGCAAGCCATGGGCGGACGTCCTGAGCGTGACTTGCACAACATGCGGGCGTGCACGGCGGTATCCAGTGACAGCACTGCGGCAGCCACGACGGCCGTTTCGCGCCGACGAGCCTGACAAGACGAAAGTGACGGATGATGCCAACGGCCACCCGGCAACCAAGGATGTACACAAAGTCCAACAGCGAGGAAAGACACAGGACAAGAAATTGGCGGTTGTGTCGCGCGGCAAGGAACAACCGCAGGGCACAACAGCAACAACGGCGTCAAAGGGACAGAACTCGAACCAGGCCCCGGGATGAAAGGCACATCTAACTACATATGAGCATCTACTTCATAATACGCCAACTGAATCAGGGTCGCCTGCCATGAGGTGCGCCACTCCTCCCGCCACGATCAACAGCCCGATCGCCTGCCGGGTGCCATTACCGGCTACAGAAGCCAAGGGCACAGCACACCTTGGACCACGAGGCATGCCGAGTGCACTGCACATGGAAACAATGAGAAAGCCAGGCTTGAAATCAAAGCTCGAAGTCATGGAGGAAAGAAATTATGTGCAAATCTTGCATACCTCATCACGGCACTTTCATTACGACAAAGTCATCATGTACTTTATATACACACATCAAGACAGATTCGTAAATATATCCAAAAATCGAAATATACTATCGCATTCTTCGTTTCATCGTTGGCGTAAAAGGCAGCCTCACTTCGATGCTGCGGGTATCAAACTCTCTGTGTCTCTTTGCCCAATGACCTCGCGTCCTTTATTGTCTCTGGTCATCCTCGTGCGAAGTCTCCCTACCGCCATCTTCGCCCAAAACCTTGCTCGCGGCCATGAACCTGGCAAGTCAGCCAAGCAAAACCAATTATGTGAACAGACAGAGCAGACATGTTGACTTACAGGCCCGCGTGCCAGCTACCGAGCTCGCGCAGGTAGCCCGCCTGTGCTGCCGTGACGCGCACAAGGCTGTCGGTATCGGCGAGATGTGCGGAGAGCATGCTGAGCTGAGACTGGAGGTGAGCCTGGTAGGAGAGTCAGTAGGTTGAGAGAGAGCGCGAGAGCCAGGAGGGACATGCGCCCACCAGTTGCCGCGCCTTGACGGCGGGGCCGGAAGCCGTCGCCGTCGTCGTCCGTGTGGTGTTGAAGGTTGTGGTGGGCTGGTTGTTCATGTTTCATGGGTTCGCGGAGTTTCCGTGCGAGTTTTGCCGTTATTTTGCGTTGCGACCGTATCAGTTGTTTGCAAAACTGATCGAATCCGCGAGCTGCTGTGAAGATGTCGTTGGCGCTTAGTCTGTTTACGCGTCTGTCGCGTCCGTTTATTGGCTTTGAGCGGGGTTCTCCTTGGGGCGCCTGTGGGGCGGGGGGCATTGGCGGTCGGTAGTGGATACAGTAGTGAAGGTAGCCTGGGAGCCTGGAAGCCCATCTGCTGATCTGCACACACTCTATTGTCAAACCCGTGAAATACTGAGCTATGGCTGCAAACACGCTCTCTTCGTAATAAGGTTATGAAAACTCCTTTTCCTTTATATATATGTTGTACTCTGCTTTGAGATAATAGACTCGGATTGTGAAAGAACGAGTTGCGAGGATAGACAAAAGATATGCAAGCTCGATCAGACCACGGAATTTCACAATATGAACCAACATAACTTCTAAGAATATTTCATATTGAAGACAACCAACAAAGACTTCTAGTTTATGATACCTTGCGGACGATCTACTTTTAATATATTATACAGAGTATGTCGTACTCCAGCCGGAGATGCTGTATATTAATAAACCAAATAAAAAGCAGCATGAAACCTCAAATTCCGGCTTATTCAATCCAGAGACAGTAGAGAGAATGGTTGGACAACTCTGTAATTTTCAGTTAAAACAAGACATGTCTACTCTGCATTATGTTCCATTTGCTGTGTATCATATATGTATCGCGCTCAATGTAGGGAGAGGGCAGATGAAGCCCAAAATTATGAAGGAAGAAGTACGAAGTGTTTTTGGTGAAACAAAAGAAAGTGTTAGGAGAGAGAAGACATTAAGACAAGAAAGGAGACAAACTCTCGAATAGACAAAAAGGCGTAGTAACAAATAAAAAGCAAAGCCCGTGATCCTCTCTTTAATGCAATTAATGCCAGAAGCAGTCAAAACAACAAAAACCAGATACAAGACAAAGGAAACGATACAGAAAAAGAGAACAATAAATGATACTTGCTGCTTTGTCATCCACAATAATAATACCCTATGTACTGGCAAGGGCTCTTTCCCAACCCGAGGTCTGAAAAAAAGGCCATTCAGCCAATGAATTTATGTGTTGCCCGTATAGTGTTGCTGTGTATAGAAGAAGAGTTATAGGAAAAAGTGACAAGAAAAAACAGGTGAAGGAAAAGTCGATAATAAAGAAAACATTAAGCAAGAGCCCAGACAGTGCGTTTCGGAGGTGTTCAACGGCCATTGGTGGTAGCCCTGGTGTCGGTGTGGGGGCATGAATAGAGGCTCCCTGGACCTTTTTCAGTGTCGTGTCTCTGCAATGATGGCCCATTTGTTTAGTGTGACGGTAGGTAGGTAGGTGGTGTGGTTCAGATTAGCTCCAGTCGATCGTCGGCAGTCTCGCCGTTCGTTTGAGACCCATGGGGTCTATATCTTTACCGCACACCAATCGGCTGGCGCGGTCCTAGACTGCTTTGGCTGCTGTTGGCGGAGGGCTCCGAGTCAAGGTGGCTCTCACCACTCCCCGCGCTAGCACTCGCACTTCCCGTCAGACTTCGCACATTTTTTCCAGAAGGCGGCTGAAGAGGGCTCACCCCGGCGTGTTGCTCGACTTGTTGCGGTGCTACGGCGTTGCCGTGACCGGGCGGGTACCGCGGGACAGGCTGGCGCATGCCGTCAGGGGGCGAAGGACGACCGTTCATCGGCGGGCCGCCAAAACCGTTTGGGGGCGACGGGCGGCCATTCAATCCACCGTTCATGCCACCGCGAATAGATGGGCTATACTGGTTGGCGGGTGACTGGCTGGCCCGACGCGGATAGGGACCGCCCATGTTCGGTCCCATAACGCTGGCGCCGCTGATCGAGCCCATCGGACCCATGTGGCCCATGGGCCCCATGGGCGGGCCGTTCGGGCCCGGACCGTTGCTATACTGGAGCTCGTCAAGGCGCGATGCGGTTAGCGAATTTGTCCGGGAGCCGGCTTGCATCTGACCACGGTCGACGTTGGCGTATCTGTTGGACGAGCACGACATCAAAGGATCGTCAAAGATGTTGGAGTGAGCAGTAGGCACTTGATCAATAATCTGGCTTGAACGGTTCCGGACGAAGCTGGGTCGGAAACGGCTGCTCCTAGAGCTCGGAATGGAGCCAAGATCGCTGTTCTTGCGGAACTGGGAGCTGTTGGTGCTACTGGGCGCTTTGCGGTTCTTCCGGGAGGTGACGCTCATCATGTCGAAGTTATCGGCGTCAATAGCGGGCATCGGCGGGCCGCTCATACCAGGGTCGAAGTAATCATCATCCTCATCCTCATCATCGTACACACCAATACCGCCGCCGTTCCGCGAAGGAGGCGCTCGTCTCTGCTGTGGCGGTTGGGGACCACCACGGCGCATCCTCATCTCCTGCTCCCGAAGAGCCAGTTCACGCTGCCGGAGCTGGAGCTCGCGCTCGCGGATGGCAAGATCTGCGTCCTGAGGGAAAGGCGCCTGACCTCCCTCGGGGATATCGTTGTAGAGGACCAGGTGGCTGAATTCTTCCAAGTCTGCACCTTCTAGAGAGCCACGCCTAGACTGTTGCCGTGATCCGGGGTAACCGTTCGGTGGGCCAGGGCGCCCGTAGCCGTTGGGACCACCACCGTTCATCGAGATGGGTGGGCGGCGGCCCGGGGGCCCACCTGTCGACGGGTTACGGCCGCGCGGTGGCCGGCCACCCATGCCGTTCATACTGTTGGGCATACCATTGGGCATAGCGTTCGCCATTGGCCGGCCGGTGTTACTCTGGACAGACATTCGCGGCGGCAAGTTACCAGCAGCCGTGGGCGAGCCGGGAGGGCGCGTAGGGTCGCTCTTAGGTCGTGATTGGTTGACAACGTTTAGGTTGTGAATAATGGCATACAGCGACTCGATCCGCGGAACGGCAATACCAGCCTCCTGGGCAAGCCGAATCGGAGAGCCAAGGTAGGTCTCCACCTCCATGGGTCGTCTCGCCATGAAATCCTGCCACATGACGCTTTCTGAGGCCTGCGGGTTTGTCATCTCGGTGATCGTCTGTTCCTTGAAATCGGCGGGGAACTTGCAGCCTTGCGACTCGGCAAGAGCCACCAATTCATCGAGAATGCCCATGATCATCTGTCGCACGCCGACCTTCTCAATGAGCTGTGCGTGGTTCGCTGTCTCGAAAATGACGCTGGTAGGATGGAACGCGATGGGGCTAAGGGTAGAATACACGTTAGCATTGCATATAGTGTTCAGTGCGGTAGCAGGAACCGACAGGTGATTTTACAACGTACCCAATCAACCTTTCGTATTGCTGCTGGCGGATATTCGGTGACACATTGCAATCGACCTGGCCGGAGCTCAGAGTCATGGCCAGGGCTTGCGCCATATCTTCACGAATGGTCCGAGGAATCCGCTCGTTCAGACTGTTGGTGGGGCCGACCCAGATCTCGGTCGAGCCCTTATGCTCAAAGTCACTGGCACCGAGCTGGACGACCTCGGCCTTTGACACGAGTGATAGGACGACATTTGTTGGGAAGCGTTCTTCGATGGCGGCTTCGACGCCTAGGCTGTGGGTGGTGTTGACGAGAATGCAGGTGTGCTGAGGTGTGACGACGGCGTCAATGATAGTGGCCAGGTCGTAGACATCGGGGAGGGCCTTGATGCAGAGGATGACATAGTCGAATGCGCCTTCTCTACGTGACGCGGCTTCTTCTGGAGACTTGACGACATGGCGCGGCTTAAACCGCTCATTGCCAAATGTTGATGATCTAGAAGCATTCGTGCATGTTAGTTAGCTGGACAGAAAGTAGGGAGCGTTAGGGAGGGTGTTAGGATGATGCCCGGGAAATCGGGAGCCTCGGTGCGTTTTGCGCAACATGTTGGCCTCGGCACCATTTTGACTCGACTCGTCTGGGCTGCGGTATGAAGTAGACTGACTTGAAAGATATGCCGTATTGGGCGACGTGTTCGAAGCCGGATTTCCACACGAGAGTCACATCGCAGGCGTTCGTGGCCTGAAGGCGCCAGGAAAGGAAAGCGGACACGGCATTACCTCCCACTGTGACCACATTCATTAGTTCAAAGTCGTCCTCCATGGTCGACAACTAATCCGCAGGTTCAAAAAACGAGAAGGCTGGCGTATGGCGACGACATGTAGGGAAGCGGCCAGTTTGATTGCGGAGAAGTGAGGCTGGGTAGCGGTAGAGCAGGAATGAAGAACAGAAGATAAGAAGAAAGAAGACAAGGCACGGCCTTGGTTTGGAGAACGGAAGGGAAACAGTATAGAGGAGAAAGGTTATGGGGTATAGCGTATCGAATATCGTAAGCCGCGCAAGTTGAAAGAGTGCAAAATGCAGAGCAAAGGAAAACAACTGAGAGCCAAAAAAAAAAAAAAAAGCCTAGAAAACGAAGGACTGAGAGGGGAAGAAGGGGTAACGAAGGAAACGAGCGTCGTCGATTGGAAGGTTTGTGAGGAGAATGCGACGAGAAGCGGAAAAAAAGTGAAAGTGACAAAAACCAAGGCAGAAAGGCAAAAGCGAGGCATAGTGTTGAAAGGGTGGAGAGAAGGGAGGACTAGGCAAGAATAATAAAGTAACCTAAATTTCTCCAGGGGCGGGAACGTCGTGCGTAGAGCGATAGCAGGGGCAGCGGATGATGGGAGTCGTTGTGCAATGGGGATTAGTGGGGGAAATGACAGGGCCTGGCCGCTTCGTCCGAAGAATGCTGCAGGAATGCAGCGGTGGGACAACAATAAGATCAATTCAGGATAAAGAGGCCAGGCACGGGTGCGGCTGCGGTAGGGGGGTGCGAAAACGCCAGGCCAGGCCAACTCTAGCCAGGGGAGGAGTATAGCGGGAAATAATTGAGGGGATGGCGAGACAAGGAAATCTGGCAACGAACGAGGCCTAAACGTGGGAAATCAAGACACTAAAAACAGCAAAAATAGAGACAAGCACAGAATAAAGATAAAATGATGAAACCAACCTGAAAGGACCTTGAGCCGGGGATTTGTGGGCGCCATGTCGAGCAACCAGAATGACAAACGTTGCACAAATACGAGTCGCGCAGCACTGGTCGACTTCGAGTGTCGTAGAGCGAGACGAAGAAGTCGAATATCGAGTCGTTGCCAGCGAGTGGTTGACTCTCAGCTTCAGCTTCGCTTAGGACAGGGGTGGTGGTGATAGACAGCCACCGGGTGGTGCTGTGGGCGGCCTGCGGAGGTAATGAAAAGCCCCAAAAGATTATCTACTAAAGGACTTGCAGGCAAGCGCCGATTCGAAAGCAGACACGGCGTCAAATGCAATGCAGGCGCGCAGAGGAGTGTGTATCGGGGGCCAGTTGCGAGACGAATGAAAGTGGACAAGAAAGGGCCACGCCAAAAAGGTGCGAGGCACGGCCAAGCCCAGGT